>NC_054505.1:1634388-2234388 GCF_017639515.1 Carcharodon carcharias | reverse complement strand
CAGCCTTTGTTGCCCATTCTAATTTCCCTTGGAAAGGTTGTGGTGAGCTGCTTTCTTGAACCGCTGCATTCTGTGTGTTGAAGGCCCACCCACGGCGTTTTTATGGAGGGATTTCCAGGGTTTTGACCAGGTGACAGTGAAGGAATGGCTAATAGATTTTCAAATCAGGATGGAGTGTGGCTTGGAGGAGAATGTCCATGTGCCTGCTGCCTTGTACTTCTAGTTGGTAGTGGTCGTATGCTCGGAAGTTTCTGTCTAATAAGCCTTGGTGAATTCCTGCAGTGCATCTTGTGGATGCTACACACTGTGCGTCGGTATTGGACACAGTGAATGTGGGTGGAAGGAGTACTAAGCAAGTGGAGTGCGTCGTTCTGGATGTTGCTGAGCTCAAGCAGTGTGTTTGGAACTAAACTCAACCAGCATCACACTCTTGACTTGTTGCCTCGTAGATGTTGGACAGGGTTTAGGGAGTCAGGAGATGAGCTGCATGATTCTTGCCTCTGATCATTTATGGCTACTCCAGATCAGGGTCAGGTCAATGGTAACCCCGAGGATGTTGACAGTGGGGGATTCACTGATTGAAATGCCATTGAATGTCAAGTAGCGATTGTTCGATTGCCTGTTGTTGGAGATGTTCATGGCTTTCACTTTTGTGGCGTGAATTTTACTTACCATTTGTCAATTCAAGCCTGGATATTTGTCGGGCCTTGCTGCATTGGTACATGGACTGTTTCAGCATCTGAGGAGTAACGAATGGTGATGAACATTGTGCAATCATTAGGGATATTTCCCACCTCTGACATTAGGATGGTAGGCAGTTCATTGATGCAGCAGTGGGACATGATTGGGCCAAGGGTTCCCCAAATGCTCTCCAATTTGTGAATGGAACAGAGGTCCTTCATCATTCCATTCATCTTAAAATGCACGAAAACACAAAAAGTAAGAAATAAAAAGCGGTTACAGCACAAGAGGATGCAAATTGTCCCATTATATCTGTGCTCACTCCCATTTGAATTCGCGAAAGAGAGGGAAAAAATAGGAACAGCTGGGGTGAAAGGATCGAAGGGATGGTGGCTAAATCTGCTGATGGCACAAAGGTAGTTGTCAAAGTAAGTTGTGTAGAGACGGAAGATTGATACAACTGGTTAATAATAGGTCAGGCATGTCGGCAAAGATCTAGCAAATGACGAGAGATGCAGTGAGATCTGGGTGTTCTAGTGCAAGAATCACAAACATGAGTAATGCAGGTATAGCAAATAATTAGGAAAGCTAATATATTGATTTCAATTATTGCGTTGTCATTTGAATACAAAAGTTGCGACACCATGCTTCTGTTGTTCAGGGAAATGTTGAGACCACGTCTGTATTACTGTGAACAGTCTTGGGCACCTTATTTATGGAAGGATGTAAATGCGTTGGAAACATTTCAGAGAATCTTTGCCAGAATAATGCCTGTGAATGGCAGGTTGCCTTATGAGGGCAGTTTTGGTAAGCTATGCTTGTATCCACAGTAGGTTAGAGGATTAAGTGGCGCCTTGCTTGAAACAATTCAGATCCTGAGGGTTTTTACTGGGTGAATGCAGAGAGCATGTTTCCTCCTGCGAGAGAACATAGAACTAGGGCTCACACTTAATAATTAATTATTCGCTCATTTAAGAAAGTGATGAGGACATATTTGTTAATCTCAGTTGGCCGTGAGTGTTTGGAACTCTCTTCCTCAAAAGGTGGTGGAGACAGAGACTTTGAAAATGTATAAGGCAGCGCGAAATAGATACTTGATTAACAAGCGGGAGAAAGGTTATCAGGGGGAGGCGGCAATATGTAGTTGAGGTTACAATCAGATCAGCCGTGATTTGATTAAATAGTGGAGCAAGCTTTTGCGCCCAAGTGGCTAAACCCTGGTCGTAATTTGCATCCATAATTAACCTGGAGTGGCTTAAGAGAAAGAGTAGGCCATTCGGTCCTAGAACCTGCTCCACCATTCCATAAGAACATGACTTATCTAATTGAGGTCTCACTTCCCTTTTGCTGCTTTCCCCCCAACCCACAAACTCGTGGACCCTCTTGCCTCTGAATAGCACAAACTCTCTAAGTCAGCCTTGAACATATTTACGGTTCACTGCTCTCTGGGGAAGAGGATTCCACAGGTTAGCGGCCTTTGAGCAAAATAAAATGGGGTCGTTTTACAAACATTGGCCTCAATGCAGAAGCACCTCAAAGGGTCAAATACATTTTCAGCCTCTGCATAAACATCGAGCTACAGAGGAGCAACTAGGTTTAGGCAGGAATCTAGCTCAGTGGGAGAGCACATGCTTCGGCATGCCAAGATTCTCCACCTCATATGTTGCAAATTTTAAATGTGAATTATATAAATTGAACACAACCCCAGTGGAAGGTTCTTTGGTGGGTTGAATGAGCCGGAAGCCCAATGCGTCTTATAAGAGAGATAAGCTTCGCCCAAATACTCCCTTCTTTTGACGTTCGATGGTCTCAACCTCAATATGCACATTTGCCTGTCTTTGTCTCTCTGTCCCTCAGCCTGGCCTTTCCCTCATCTCAGCGTCTTCAATTCCTCAAGACACAGAGATGAAAGGACCTCGCGAGAAACGGGTTGGTCAGACCTGGCTGGTCCCCTTGACAACACAATCAGGTCTTTCTCTAGGCTGCTCACTATTCTTAAATGGAATGGTTGTCCTTCAAGGTGACATCCTTATTGATGCATTCTGGTGGAGCAAGGAGGTGTAGTGACCGGTTGGTGGGACTGGTTGGCGCTGGAGTAGGGTATGGATAAGACCATTTTCCCGAGGGGGGAGAGGAACATATGCCCCGCCAGACCCTGGTGAGGGAGTGGCTGTGTGAATCCTAATCGTTGAGGGGAGGGATAATGATGGGCATGATCCCCAGGCCCCACCGAGGGATAGCAGATCAGGTTCAATGGACCGAATAGTCTACTCATGCTCCTGTTTTCATGTCCTGATATGTTTTAATTTTCTCACTGAAATGTAATGGGGTGGCTGCATCTCTGTTGATGCCCCTTCCCCTGTTATATGCCCACTCTGCCAGTTTATTGATATGTTGTGGAATGTGTTGTAGTGCAAATCAGTGCGCACCCTCACTCCCGATTTCATGTCCTGTCAGTTAAGAAATATTCTCATTATCTTCGAGGGTTAAACGTTAATATAAATGCTGGCCTGAGAGTTGATCCGGATGGAACCCCATTTCCCTATTCCAGTTACTGGAGTGAAACCAGGACCAGGACAATCGTCAAGTTGTAATGCATTTATAGAGACACTGAAAGCGCAGGATTGCATTACAACTTCACAGGAATTAAATCAAAGAACTACCAAAGCATTTTAAATAACTTTAAGAATAAAAAAAAAATGATTTCCTATCAACACACATCAGTGATAACCCGATCTGAAGTGGAAATCATTGTTGGCCTTTACTATCTGAGCGTTAAGAATTGCCCAGTCTTAGCACAGAGAGGAAAATCTGTCGGAGCAAGTTAACAATGCGAAAGTTGTAAAAGGACAGGCGATCTTCGGAACCAGTGTAAGGAAATCAGTCCCATTCCATAAGCATCACTTGATTCATCTCCCCGCTTCTTGCTCCTGGCACGCGGCTCACGTGGATCTTCCCGCCCAGGGACAAAGATTCAAATCTGCCTCCTTTTATACCAAGTCCATCAGAGAAATAATCACATTGTAGTGGGGATTGAGGATCGGGGGAGGGGGCGTCTGGGTGCTGGTGGGTGACAGAATGTAGTAGGAAAAGAGGAACAATGATGTCGGTTTATCTCCTTCATGGTTGTTCTGGTCTTTAATGCGCAGGGATAATAACCAGTTTTGTTATTCCACAAGCTTTGCTTCTACTAACCTAGCGAATTTTGGGTGCCTCAAACCTTCGCTGCATTGAGCATCAAACCTCCCCTGCCCTCCATTCTCCTGATTAGCAGAGAGTTCACATCCTCCGACTGGAGGCTTAGTTGGAGGCGTGTGGAGCAGTGAGTGGAAAGTTTGCATTTTGTGCCTGAGTGGTGCAGGATGAGAGGCGCAGTCCAAATTTCTCAAAGATCTTGAGAACGCAAGGTTAAGCGTCAGATACACAGATACACAATAAGATCCCAATTGGAGTAACTATGGTCAGTTTTGGTCACGCGCTTCGGGATGGTGAGTGTGTCCTTGAAGTGGGTGCACCACAGTTGATACCTCGCTCAGCGTATTAAATATTGAGCATAGACTCGGATCATATTCCCTGGAGGATCGTATATTGATGTGTCATCAGGTTGTGGCCGTTGCAAAGTTAAACAAATGTCAAAAAGCAGAGAAGGACAAACTGGTTGCTCTGGTCGGAGACCCCAGGCAGAAGAATACATAGATATTAAAGGAGAGCGAGGTAGTTAAGGAATTTTATTAGCAAGTGCTAATTTGAAATTGGGAACTTATTTTTTGTTATGTCAGTGCACAAGATTATGGCGAGAAGACAATAAAATGAATAGATACAGAACAGCCATGATATAATTCGCCAACAGCAAGCTAGATGGGCTGAATGGACTCCTCCTATTTGCTATGTTCCAAGATATTAGATCAGCTGGCACGTGATGTCAACATACCACCAGGAGGAAGCAGCACTTCGCTAGTACCTTGCAGCCCTCAGAAAAGCAATTATAAATAAACAGTTTCCTTGCATCATGGTGAAATGGGAGACATGTTCATGGTCATTAGGATGATCGGCACTGGACTACTCCCTGAGTGCCCGGGTGTCCTGGAATTGTTCTACAGCTTCACCTCTGCGTAGAAGGTTCTCTCATCACTCTGGCCTTGGCTGGTGTCTCGCAGATGCTGACACTGAAAGAAATGGTACAATTGATCAGAAATTAAAGCCACGGTCTTAAAATCTGTTTACAATTAAGGAAATACTATCAGCAGGTGAAATGTGACAGCAAGAGGCAAACACTCAACAGCGGGCTTGTTCCTTTGAACAATTGCTAATGGGGAGCAGACCTCAATGCTAAAGGGGATTGACTGGCTGCTCACGGATACTTCTGCAATTCAAGTCATTAGCAGAGAGGGATGCTTTTTCTCGCACTAGCAAGATGGGACTCGCCAGCAAAGGCAGGGAAAAAGGAGATTCCATAAAAGGAATGAATTTTCGAACTGAATGCAGGCAATAAGTGATCATCCGCCAATGTTCCATTGACTTCAATAGTTAAAGATTCTTATGGGATGTCCAATGGCCGGATAAATCCCAATTACCAGGAGAACATACCAAAGCAAGGAATAGAATCAGGAGTAGGCTATTCGGCCCCTCGGGCTTGTCCCACCATTCGACAAGTCCATGGCTGATCTGATAGTGTCATTAACTCCAAGCTCTTCCCTCCCTCACTCCATCCCCGCCCCAAAAGCCTTGACTCTCTTGCCAGCCAAAATCCCATCTAACGCAGACTTCATACATTCAATGTCACAGCCTCCACTGCTGTCTAGCGGAGATATTTCCACAGGCAAACGATTGTCTGAGAGAAGAAGTTGATTCTCATCTCCGCTTTCAATGGTAAACATTCTTTTTTTTAATCTTTGCGCCCACCTCCTGTCTAGATTCCCACAGGAGCAGAGGAATCGTCTGAGTATATATCGTGTCACCACCCCCCTCCACCACCTAGTAACTTCGATGTTTCAATATGACCACCTCTCATTGGTCTGAACCCAAATGTATAAATGATCATCTTTCCTCCTCAGGCAACCTTCCATTGCAGGGACTTGCCCAGTGAACCTTCTCTGAACTGCTTTCAATGCAATTATATCCCTCTTGAACTATGGAGAACAGACATGTACACACCTGCTCTCACCAATGCCCCGTGCAGCTAGAATCTTTGCCCGAGATATATTATCAAGCGTTCATCAAGAAAGCATCCAAGATAGGGGGCAACTCAGCATTCAAATTTGGGTACAACAATGTCTTGTGTAGGACATTTGCATTTCACGCTTGCTCAGCCTAGAGAATTGAAATTTACTTTCTTCAATAATAACGTTTCTTGCTTTCCGCATGCAAATCACAAATGAATAAGAAACTGGTTTAAAGTGCCTATATCCGATTACATGGGGGTTGATTTAAGGTGTACCGCTGCAATAACACAAATTAAACTCTTAATTCGCTTCATGACCTGCAGAGGGAGCAACTCATCACTTCAGTTTCAAAGACTCGTCTCCTGTTGGAAGTCGGCTGCACAATTCATTGAGACAAACATTGATCAGTTGGAATCACATCCCTGCATACAATTCGGTGGAATTTTTAAACACAGTTAAAACGCGACTGCAAATGCATTTGATGGAATAAAAATGCATTAACGGACAATATGATAATCATATTAAACAGCAGAAAAAAATAACTGAGTGGGTGAATGCTGGAATATATTGCTGACATTCTTCCAGAAGCATGAATGAGCGAAATAAAAGAGATGATCCGAGGATATTAAACTCGCCACCTCACACACACACAGCCAACAATGCATGCCATAACCTCACCCACGCGCAAGGGACCAGCATCATCCGCAGAGCACCCGACCTGCAGAGACACTCAGCCACAGATCTTAACTCGCACAGCACCTCACCCGCACAGACCCTTCAGCCGGACACAGTCCCTCAACCTCACATCCCCTCAGCAGCACACCCCCTCACCTGCACAGCCCTCTCAACCACACAACCTCCTCACCCGCACAGCCCCTCATCCGCACAGACCCTCACCCGCACACAACTTCACCCGCGAACACTCTCACCTGGACACCCCATCACACACACAGCCCCTCACCGGCACAATGCTCAACCGTACAGGTCCTCACGCACACACAACCTCACCCACACAGCACCATACCCACACTCCCCTTCACCCACACAGACCCTCACCCGCACACACCGCAATTTGCAACTTACATCTCTCTTCGGCCTTTTCTTTAGGATAAGATCAGCGTCTAAATAAAGCAACAACATATTAAAAACAACATATTGATGAGTAAGTGCTGACAATATTCGTCCCTTTCAGAGAAGAGCTTGATGTCAATGTTAGGATCTGTTTTCTCGAGGATGCTTCATTAAGTTACTCTCATTACCAAGGAATTACGGACAACTAACCTTCAGACAGCACAGTGTGGTATTTGACTGCTCGTGAGGGAGCGAATACAATTCCAAAATTAGTGTTTCATTCCCATTTTCTTCTTCAATCCAGGAAATGGGATGGACAGGTATTTCCCCGGGAATGGGGGCCAGATTTACAATCTCCAGCACGTTATGGTTACCCAAGTAACAATGCATTATTGGTGTTATAAAGGGTCATAGTGTCACGATAATGGGTAAAACATTTAGGGCTGAGATGAGGAGAAACTTCTTCACTTAGACTGAGGTGGAACATTCTAATTCTCTACTTCTGTGGCTGTGGATGCCAAATGACTGAATATATTTAAGAGGGAAATTGTTTTATAGACTAAAAGCGTCAAGGGGTATGGACAGAATGCGGCATTATGGTGTGATGGTGGGAGTATTGAGATAAATGCTCAGCCTTGGTCATACTGGATGGTGAAGCCGGCTATATGGACCTAATGGCCTGCTTATGCTCCGATTTTCTAAGTTTCTATGTCTCAGGTTGGTCAGTCAGTATAACCCTCACTTATGCCTCATACTTCACTCAGCCTCCACTTTAAAGCTTTTAAATTATCCGGACTGTCCACTCGAAGGGGTGGCGTGTTCCACCATTCCAGCACTTCTGCATAAACATTTGGAGTTCAACCGCCACTCCCGGGCTTCCGGAAGAGAAAACAAAGCGGGCGTTCCAGTGCAGTACTGTTGGGGCGCTGCACTGATGGATACGATTGCAAAGAAAGGCTCCATCTGCTGGTTGGTGGATGGAAATCTTCCGGAGCATATGTTTCGTTGATGATTTGGGGAATTATTCCTAGTTACCCAGGGCATAGTTTACCTAACAATCATCATCACTAAAGCAAATTCTCTGATCATTTATATATTTCTGTTTGTGGGAGTTTGATTTGCGCCTAATGGTTCCCGGTTCGGACACAGCAGAAATTTATAACATCAGTAAGCTGATTGCTGTCGTAATTGTAGCTTTATGCAATGTGCTGACTGCAGCTTTCCAGCCCATTGTGTTGAGAAAGAACACATGACAGTTTGAACGAATCGGCTGTAGGCATAGAGGACCTTCTAGTTGTGGAGCTTGATGAAAGGATGTAACTGAAGCTGCAGCATGTAAATAAAGTCCGATGATTCTAATGATAACCCTGTTGGGAAAATCAGATCCTTAATACTTGCAAAATGCTTTGAAGGCGCCCATTTGTTGTGTAAATTGTTCTATAAATGCAAGCATTTCTTCTTTTTTTTATTTCAAATTAGAACTTCAGAATAAACTATTTGTTTACTAGGGCGAAAACAAGTTCATGACCTCTTGTTTTGCTCTCTCCACTACCAGAAACCTTATGCTATGTTTCAAAGAACGTATTCAGAAAATTTCTCATTCTCCCATTTTCATAAGGAAAAATGCCCAGTAATACTAACACCCTGCTGAAAGTTAGATCTTCATCGATCATCCTTGTAAATACTTTAAACCTGCTCAAGATTCTCTGTACAAGTGTTTTTATCCTACACTGAGCTGCATTGTCCCCAATACTAATTCGTGGAGCGAAGGTTTGACACAATTTTCGCTTTTCGTTTTGGCATTTATTTTCTACCAGTTTTGAAATCACCTGCTTGGAGTTTGAAAGGGATGGTAACTTTCATTGCTTCATTTAGAAATTTGCGCGACAGCAATCCTTGATACGTTTGCTACTCTACAAATTTAAAGCTGTAATTTTCAAATTTTCAACAACATCGTAATTTTTTTTGCTGGTTATTATTCATGAAGTGTTGACAAATCTCTGAACACAAAAGACAATTCTGGCCATAGGAATTTAGAAGTGAACTCACATGTAATATCTTCGCTGTTTTGCTCTCCAGAGGGCACCACCTTTCTTTACATAACAGAAATGGCCAGTTAGTCACATTATCTGATGTGGCCCGAGTCAGTTAAAACTTGAGCCAGAGATTGAAATGACTGCAGGTGCGATTCCCTTTGCAAAAGCTTTCCTGATTGCATGACCAGGAACTTGTTTCCCTTAAGCTGTTTCAAACCCAGAATGAATACCGAGAATTGCGGCAGATGTTTTGAAGGGAATGACACAAGCACATGGTTGAAAGAGAGGCCGCGCCCGCACCGTGAGAGAGACTGCGCACGCATCGCGAAAGAGCACGAACCCGCAACATGAGGGAGGCCGCACCCGCAGGGCGAGAGAGCACGCGCACGCAGAACGGGAGGGGCCGCGCACGCACGGCGAGATATCACGTGAGTAAGGCCACGCAAGCAGCAGCCAGAAAAGGCAGGGTTTGCAGAGCATTGGAATGTTTTTCAGGTCGACATTGAAAGACAGCGGTTCAACAGGGTGGGTGGGGGGGGGGGGGGGGGGGGGGGGGGGGGGGTGGGGGGGGGTGCGGTGGGGGTGATAGGTTGTACGGGGTGGGCGGGAATGTGGGGTAGAGGTTACAGTGGGATCATCCGTTATCGTATTGAATGGCGTAGCAGGCTCGACGGGCAGAGTGACCCACTCCTATCCCCAATTCGGTTCCCTAATTACCCTGGGGAGATTAATAGCAGGAGCAGCCCATTCGGCCCTGGAACCTGCTGCCCCATGCCTAATGGCTGAACTGCTTGTGCTGTCAACTCCATTTTCCTTCCTGCCCCACCGCTCCTCACGCTCCTACATAACTCTCTACATCATTGTCTCTGAACAGCACACACTCTCTAACCCAGACTTGAGCATATTCAACTTTCACTGCTCTCTGTCCAGAGTGATTCCACAGGCTGTCGCCACCATGAGAGAAAAAATGGAGCTGGTTCGCAAGCAGTTACTCAATCGCAGAAGCATCTCGAAAGGTTAACTCATTTCTCCGCCTCTGCATAAACTTCAGCAGGACTGTCGAGTGGGACAGGGTTTGTTTCAGATGTATGAAGTCCCGGTTTCGATCCGCGGCGTTGGCATGCAGTGCGCTGCATATTTTAAATGAGTGTATTATATAAAATAAGCGAGAGAGAGAGGGGGAAAATTATGAGAGAAATCGACTGTTTATACAAAAGAAGGAGTGAGCTTGTAAGTTTCTCTGCGTGCCTTCTAGCATGATTGCGTGGGTGCATGTGTCACTTTATGTGATATTGCGTTTTCACGTGTGTATCTATTTATTAGCCTTTATTTACACATACCCTTCTTTATAATGAGAATGAGTGCAGTTTTGAGTTGCAGACCGCGATCCTCAAATTAAAAAGGCACAAAACTTATACAGAACACAAATTGTCTGAAAACGGGCTTCTGATCATTATGTTGGAATCATATCATTGAAATGCACCATATAATGGCCTCACCTGGTTTCCCTATTGTCTTTCATCTTTCCTGAGAAGGAAACATAAGGATTAGAATTCGAGAACACAATAGGAGCTTGAGAAACAAATCAAAGAGCAGCGAATGTCTTTGAGCATCCCATTGCCCATTGAAATGTGAATGTTGACATAGTGTTTGTTTGACTGGGCACCTAAGTAAGAATCATGCACTAAGGCTTCGTAACCATGAGTTTGTATCCCTCCCAGGGAGCTGGGTACTTTGAATTCAGTTAATGAAATACAATTGGAATAAAAGTCAAATTAGAATTAGTCATGGTGATCATGGGCCTACCATCAATGAAGCATCTTGTTCAAGAATGCTCTTTAGAGAATTCAACCTGCTGTCCTGCCTAGCCGAGATGCAACTGCAGAGCCCACAGTGATGCTCTGCATAGTAAAATACCTCCTGAGAGTCAGTAAGGACA
This sequence comes from Carcharodon carcharias, assembly GCF_017639515.1. Taxonomy (NCBI): domain Eukaryota; kingdom Metazoa; phylum Chordata; class Chondrichthyes; order Lamniformes; family Lamnidae; genus Carcharodon; species Carcharodon carcharias. Next base: position 2,223,499 of record NC_054505.1, on the reverse strand, counting down.
ATAAGTGATGGTCAATAAATGCGGGTTTGGCGAATAATGCCCAAAACCCATGTAGAAATAAATTTTAAAAAATCATTAATTAAATGGAACGAAAATATTTGTCAGGTGTGAAACACGCATGTTTCCGACCCTGAGAGATGAGCACTACAACAGTGCATTGAGGAACTGGAGTCTGCGAATGTTAATCTACAACATGCATTAGTTCAAAGTGTAACCATGTATGTTTATCCGAACCAGCGTATGGTTCCAGCTGATGTATCCATGGAAGGTGCAGCTTGTGGTCATTACAAAGAGGGAACTTTACCCCATATTTCTCAAGAGTCTCATTTAGATATGGGATGTCACTAATGATGAGGAACATGTTAAAAAACAGAATGGCATTACTGGCACTCAAACACCCCACTATCAACATCCTGGTTGTAAGCCTTGACTCGAAACTGAGCTGGACTAGCCACATAAATACTATGCCTAGAAATGCAGGTCAGAGACCAGGAATCATGCGGCGAATATTTCACCTCCTTACTCCTAAAAGCCCTCCAACATCTACAGCGCTCCAAGTCAGGAGTGTGATTCAATAGTCCCCACTTGCCTATATGAGTGCAGCTCCAACACACTGAAAAAAGTTCTACACCATCCAGGAAAAAGCAGCCCTGCTTGAATGGTACCATCCACAAACTGTCACTCGGTCCATGCTTGACGCACATTAGACAAGTGTGCGCCTTCAACAAGATGCACTGTGGGAATTCACCAGGTCTCCTTTGACAGTATTTTCCAAACACATGACCACTGCCATTTGGAGGGACATGGACAGCAGACACATTGCGATACCATGACCTGGGAGTTCGCCTCAAGCCTCTCGGCATCCTGACTTGGAAGTTTATCTGCCATTCTACACTGTTGCTGTTTCAAAATCAGGGAACTCCGTCCTTAACAGCACTGTGGTGGTACAAGTCACAATTAATTTAGGGAGGGTTTCCGAAGGGGCGAGTGGCAGGGAGTTAGGAGGCAGAGTGGAGTGAAGCGTCACATGCGGAAATGGTTTTTGGCTGACTTTCAAAGGCAAGAGCCTTCCAGATAATTAAGTCAGTTCAAGGAGGCTTCATACATCCCCCATAGGGTGTGCACAGTGCCCCAATCCCATTGCAATGTCCAGATGTTTTGTCAATGATTCGAAGACTTTCGACACCAGAATAGCAGCAGTTGTTAATTCTTAGCCTGATTACTCTAGAATAATTTTCTTATTTCTGATCTAGTTTACTTTACACCAGAAAGTGATTGTCTCCAATTGACTGTCCTTCCATTCCTGCGATGATCCTTATCCCATATAGTACTTTCAAGTGAAGCACCATTTCACTCGCAATTCCCTCAATTTATTCTACAGCATTCGCAGCTCCCAATGCAATTTCCTCTATATTGGAGAGACCAAAGGCAGACTGGGTGACTGCTTTGCATAAAACCTTTTGTCTGTGCGCAAGCATGACCCAGACCTCCCTGTCGCTTGCCGTTTCAACAATCCACCCTGATCTCATGTCCAGATGTCCGTCCTTAGCCTGATGCATTGTTCCAGTGAAGCCCAACGCAAACTGGAGGAACAGCACCTCATTTTCCGACTAGGCACTTTACATCCTTCGGGACTGAATATTGTGTTCAACAACTTCAGATCATGAATTCTCTCCCCCATCCCCACCCCCTTTCCGATAGCCCTTTCTTCAAATAACTTATATAGAATTTTCTTTTCAAACCTATTTCCGTTGTTTTTAAATCTATTTGCATCCATTTTCAATCTCTACCTTTTAGCCAATTTCGATCCCTTCACCCAACCCCACCTCCACTATGGCTATCTGTACCTTGCTCGTTCTGCTTTCTAACCTTAATGTCATCTATTCACACATTTCTTAGCTAATATCAACAACGACAACACGTCTTTCTCCTTTTTCCTGCGACAACATTTGGCTATCTCCACATACTGCTGGCACTCTATCCAGCTTTCCATGTCCCACCACCCAACCCCCTAAAACCTTGCTTATATTTCATCTCTCTTCTATTTTTCCTTAGTTCTGTTGAAGACTCATTCGGACTGTAATCCTTAAATCTGTTCCACTCCACAGATGCTGTCAGATTTGCTGAATTTATCCAAGTATTTTCATTTTTTTTCTCATACGATATACTCTCTGAACAACCTGTAGAAACTCAACAACCGTGAGCCCTTCCCCCATTCTTCTCAACCTCAGAGTGTTGGGGTGGACATTTGAATTTGTTTTATTTTCCAGCGCCATTCCGCTCATTGTGTCCCCTGCCATGAGAGAATTCTAACCCGATCATGTGCCCTGGACGGTGGCCCAAACACAGCGGTATGACTGAGACCCGCATCATGAACCAGCCATTTGTTCAGCTCTTGTGAAATCAGTGCCGCTGGATATTGGACGGAATGTCTGACAGGTGGTAATTGTGACATTCCCGGGCCTGCCATTCCGCCCCAGGTTAATTTCTACCTAGGCCTTTGCGTTTGGCATTTTCACCATTCATACCGGGATCGCCCTACATTTTATTTTGGAGGTTAGTGTTGGGTGATTTAGGGAATTGGATCATATTGACCACCATGAGTCGACTGCTAACTTTGTCTATTCATCTGAAATAAATCATTGTTACATATCATCTGACCTACCTTTTTTCCAGAGGCAGAGACCCAACAGAGCAAGGAGGAGAATCACACCCACAGCAAAACCAATACAAACAGCCAGGGGAACATATTCCAGTTCTGAATGAGGTAAAGGGGGAGAGCAGGACATTGTTAATGGACAGCTTCCACAACAAAGGTAACAATCTGCAAATTAATGCAGGTCAACAATTTGGACTAGAATACCGGGGAAAACAAAGACATAGAGAGAGAGAAAGATAATTTAAGAGTCATCAAATTATGCGGCAAAGAAGGGGGCCTATCAACCCATCGCGCCTGTGCCGAGAACTTGAACGGCAGAGTCGATTACCGCCGCTCTGCGGCCCCATTCGCACTTTCCATATCGCCATGTAACGTTAATGCAATATCATTTTTCATTTCCGTATTTTAAACTGTGGAATAGTATACCACTGTCTTGCAGATCACAAAATAACTTAATGCTTGCAAAATAATGCAATTACCTTTTATCTGTGTTCCGTGGTTAGAAACTCTTCCGCCAGTCTATGGAACTCCTCCGTGTTTAAATAATCAAGTTCCATCAGTATTTCGAACCGACCGATTAAATCACAAAATAACATTGTTCCCAGATCAGACGTTGCAGCATTTCCCATGCTGCTCATTTAATTGGAAGTGTTTTTTCTTTAGGCTTTCCATTGGTTGGACAACCTGCCGAGCCTTTTGTATTCGCAGCCCGTCTCCCTCCCATGTCTAATTGGCGCACACGCAAACACTGCTTGAAAAAAGGCCAATCAGCAATGGGGCTGGCGGAAGGCGCGGGGGCGGGGGAGAGAGGAGAGGGGAGAATGGGTGTGGTGACGCGGAAGCCTGACAATACCCCCGCTGCAATGATGCAAACAGCATGCTGAATTGCAATTGGTTGACTTATTTCTTGCGTTGTGGGACCCTTAAGTCCTGCTTTGGATATTGACAGCGTACTTCCTACCAGGCAATTATTCCATTCATTCAGGCTAATGGGAGCAAGTTTAATTGTCATTGCATCAATGCTGCAATTTGGATAGGAGAACAGGCTGCTCTCATTTTTAAGCCGCTTTGAATTGTTAAGTGTGTAAGTTAGTGTAGTGATGAAAGGGCACACGTCGAAACTACAACAGCAACAACTTGTATTGCGGTCGGATGGATACAGTAACTGTGAATCCCACTCACCAATCACAGTGATGTACACAGGGTCACTCAGAGCCGAGGATAGATTTCTTCCGGTAATCAGCGCTTCATACCGACAGGTATAATTTCCAATGTTAGAGCGATCGACTTTCCAGATGGTGAAGATAACAGAATTGATCCATGAAGCAGCAGACTTGACATCACAGTGAGTCGCATTCCCTTGCCTGTGTAGGTAAAATGCGATGGCAGGAGCGTACCCGTGGCTTGTACAGTTAAAAGTGACAGCATCACCCCGAACAACAACGCTAGAATCCACGGAAATGTATGGTTCGGGAATTTCTGGAATTAGAATCAAAGAGTTAGTGAAGGTTGATTCAAAATTCAATACTGGCTTTTCTCAAAAAATGAGTTTCACAAAATAAAACTCATGTTAAAATTTCATTAAGCACTGCTTAGCATCCATATCGAAACAAAAATTCTGCAAAGATTCAGGCAGCATCTGTGGATGGAGAAACAGGGCATAACTTCAAGTCTGTATGACTTCTTCAGAATTAAAGCGAATTGGGAAAGTTTTGGATTATCTAGTGAAAGGGATGGAACAGCTGGAGTAAGATAGAGGGTCATGGGAAGGTGGAGGATCAAGAGAAATTTGAAAAGGTTTGCATGGACACAAAACAAATTGGATGGAAATGGCTGTGTTAAAGTCTAAAAAGATGCGAATAATGGCGCAAATGTCAGGTAACAATGCGTAAATTGGGTACTTTTCAGCCTTTTATACTTAACACTGATATCCACTAACTCAGACCATGAGCTCGTTCCTCCATTTTCATATATTTCCCATGGCCTCTCCCCCACAGGGCCATCTGTAACCTGTTTTGCTTTCAGTGAGATGACACTTGATCTGCCATTAATACATATGGATATTTCTGCCAATATTAGCTCCTTCTTTCGTCTTCAACTCGCACATTAACACACCATTTCTCGTGTGTCCATCGCATCTTTGTCAGCATCTCCTGAGTACCCTTTTATCCCTGCCATTCTCTTCTGTTTGAACTTCTCCACACCCTCTTAAACTCTGAAGAAGAGTCATACAGATGCTAAATGCTAACTCTGTTTCTATCTCCACAGATGATGCCAGATGTGTGGAGCCCTCCAGAAATTTCTGTTTTCATTTCAGATTTCCAGCATCCTCCGTACTTTGCTATTATTTTGATAGACCTCGTTTGGAAGGCTGTGCCTAGTTATTGGCGTCACCCTATGGGAAGGATAGACATGCCTTGTCAAAGAGGAACAGTACATTAACTAGAATGTTTTCAGAGAGGAGGCATGCAGAAGGCTGGAGAAGCTGCTAATGTTCACGTAGTTCAGGGACGGTTAATTGAGATTTTCATAGAGCTATATGAAATCATTATGGGGTTGATAAAGTAAATAAGGAGCAATGGTTTTTAGTGGTAGAATATTTAGTAACCTGATAATGTAGATTTCAGATGATTGTAAATGAGCCGGAAGAGATATGAGTAAATTAGTGTAAATGCTTCAATTTGTTAGAAATTGGAATGATCTCTCTGGAAGTGAGATGAAAGCAGAATCAACAGGAACTTTCAAAGGGAAGAGGGTAAACATCTCTGAGGATTAATTTCGCGCAATTATTAGGATAAAGGCTTGTGAGTGAAGGTAACTTACCTCCTAAAGGGCAAATAGCAATCTGAAATACATTTTCTCCCTGCCAGTTAGGACAACACCTCAAGAACGAATGCAGAGAAAGCTGATAGCTCTTTCAAACAGCCACCACAGGAATGATGGGCCGAGTGGTCTTAGCCTCTGCTGTTGCTTTTTTCTGCTTCTAAGATTAATGGTGCCACTTGCAGCAATAGGTCAGTGTTAAGGTTAAGGATTAGACGAGCGATGGACAAAATGTCCCTCTCTGTGACTGTTGAACAGTATGAAATACGGTTCTCTCATTTACCAAGATTGACTGAATAGGTTTGGCTGATGGAACTCAAGTCCTAGGCTACATAAATCTAAGTCCGGGAGAACAAAACTCCTTTAGTAATGTCAGCGGTTGAGTGTCGGCCTGGGTTCTGGAGCTCAAGGTCGAGAATAAATAGATCTACCTCCGACAGTGCAGCCCTCGCTCAGTATTGGCACCGGGGGAGCGTTGGCCGGCATTGTGCTCAAAACCTCGAACGTGTGCATGTACCTCCGACAGCGCATCGCTCCATCAGTCCTGGAATCTGGTGGGAATTATTTGGACGGCATTTGTGGAGCTCACGAGTTGCAGTGAAATTTGACCCCATTGCCTCACAAATCGGGCGAATGTGCCACCAAAGTAGAGAAGTTATTATTTGTTTTCTGTTGAGAAAGTCCAACCACATCGAAGGCATCAATGCATGGAAATAAAGCTGATACATGGACATGAATGTACCATTCAGCACCGAGCTGTGGAAGCTATCTTTGATGTCATAACGGGTCTAAAACATTCCCAACTAAGACTGTGATGTCTCCCGGCAATGGACGCCAGCTTCCCACAGTGATAGAGAATTCAACTGCTGACTGTCCCCCCACAACATACTCCTGCCTTCCAATCCCGCCCACCCCAGACCCGGCATGCAAATTCAATACAGAAAGGATGAATTCATTTCCATTGGTTAATACTGTGGAATGATATCTGCGATCATTTGGGCACCGTCCCCGCTTATTAGAAAGGATTCATATTGTTATAGTAAATGTAACATTGATTATTTGAGAGTAACAATTCCATAAATACAAATGTTTACATTTCTGTTCCCTGTTACTCACCTGCTATTGTCACTGTGATAGGCTGGCTCGGTTTGGAATCTAATTGCCTGCTCTGGACTGTAATTCTGTATTGACATTGATATTGTCCGCTGTGGCTTAGACTTGTATTCGGGAATGTTAACGTATTGGCATTTGAGGTAATTGTACTAGTGTCCAGCCATTGAGATCCTTTATAAAAATAAAACCTTTTCTTGCGATTATCTCCAGACACGTTGCACGTCATGGTCATCGTCTCTCCGACTGCATAAACCCTTGTTTTTTGATCAAGAGATACCACGGGGATTTTGAGCGGAACTGTGGTAAAATGAATGGAATTAACAATTAGAAATGGATCAGACTCTTTCCTTGTACAGCAGTGGGTTATAGGCACATTAACTGACCTGTGCCGAGGCGACTTGTTTACAAGTGTTTGAGAATTCACAAGTGTAAAGGTCTGGATTTGATGACGAAGGAAGGAGGATAAGTAAACGCATTTCTAAACGCCAATCAGAACCTCGGGCCTTCCCTAACAGCTCCACAGCAGACAAAGTAGACTGAAGTGTACTCGTTATGGTAATCGAGGAGTCGCACAGGCAGATTTGAGCTGAGCAGGATCCCATGAAATGACGTCAATTGATGAAGGGAAAATCAACGTGATTCTTCCTTCAGCGATGTTGTATTAAGGGTGTGTGTTTGGCCCATTGATACAGAAGCGAAGTTCCCACTGAAATGACATGCAACAGAGCTTTTTTTTTAACCTAAACACGAAATTGCGGACTGTGTCCCCATTTTGTACTCACTTCAGAAATGGGTGAGATGAACAGTGCATCAGTAATGGCACCGGCGTGTCTGGTGGCGGGGTGGGGTGGGGATTGTGTTGGGTGTGGTGTTAACTCAGGCAACGGAGCTCAAATCCAAGGGTATATAAATATTCCTCCATCAGTGCAGCACTCCCTCCGTGTTGGCACTGTGGTGCACTTTTCGAGTTCATGAGCTCAAGTGAAACTTGGCTCCATTGCCATTTCATTCAGGCAAAAGTGTTAGCGAAGAAGGTAAGTTTTTATTTAGTTCTGGTGAAATTGTCCAATATCATCGAAGGTACCAGTATCTCGTTATAAAGGCAATTCATGGAATCGAAGGTGCCTTTCAGCACCGAGATGTAGAAGGGATCTCTGATGTCATAACGGGCTAAATACAATCCCAATTAAGTGTCTAAGATTTTCAATCAATGGACACTATCTTCCCACAGCGGCAGAACAATTCAGCTGCAGCCTGTCCCCACAGACAATACACCTTCGTTCCCCTACTGCCCATCCCATCCCCTGCAATCACAGTCGATGCAGAGCGGGTGAATTCAAACCCCATGGGTCTAAATTGTGGAATGAGGTCACCGATCATTTGGCCGCCTCCCGAGCATTTGAAACGGGTCATAATCTTACACTGAATATAATATTTATTATTTGAGAATACCCACACCATTAAAAGACGTTTAAAATTATGTTCCCTGTCAATCACCTGCTATGGTCACCGTTACAGCCTGGCTCTGTTTGGATTCAAACTGCCTGTTCAGGACGGTTACTCTGTATTGACATTGGTATTGTCCACTCTGGCTTGGACTGGAATTCGAGATTCTAAAAGTATTGGTATTTGAGGTGGTTGCACCAATGGACAGCTGTTGATAACCTTTATAAAAATAAAAAAAAATCTCGCGATTATCTCCAGTCACGGTGCAGGTCATGGTGATCGTCTCTCCGGCGGCATACACCCTTGTGTTTTGATCAAGAGATATCACCGGGGTTGTTAGCGGATCTGTGATAAAACGAATTGAAGGAACAATTAAAAATGGAACAGCGTCTTTCCATGCATAGCAGTAGGGTGTAGACACATTTACTGATCTGTGACGAGGAGAATTGTTTACAAATGTTTCACATTTCACAAATGTAAAGTTCAGGATTTGATGACGAATGAAGGAGGATAATGCATTTCTAATGCATTTCTAAAGGCCAATCAGAAACTCCAGCCTTCCCTAACAGCTCCGCAGCTGACAAACTAGACTGTGGTGTATTCTTCATGGCAATCGAGGAGTCTCACAGGAAGATTAGTGCAGAGCAGGATCCCTTGCATGGACATCCATTATTGATGAGATATGCATCGTGATTTTTCCCTCTCTGATTTTGTTTTAAGGTTGAGCTTTTGGCCCACGGATAGGATGTAAAATTCCCACTAATATGACTCACAGAAACGCCACTAGGTTTTTTTAACGCGAGACAAAATTGCTGACTGGGCTGATGTTTTCAATGTCCCATTAGAATTAGGTGAGGTCACAGGACTGGCACCGAGTGGGTGCAGGCCAGGATTATGGAGCACAAATCGGAAAACAAATCTCTGACAGACAGTGTAGCGCTCTCTCACTACTGGCACTGACTGTTTGCCGGCCTGGATTCAGGGTCTTAATCCCTAGACTATTCAGATACACCGTCGAGAGAGCTGCACTCCCTCAGTTCTGACATAGTGTGTGTCACATATACTGGATGTGGAGCTCAAGATGGAGTGGGGATTGATCATGCAACCTTCCGACTTTAGGCAGCGTGCTACCGTTACGATCAGTTCATGATTGAAGAAGGTACAACACTAGTACAGTTATTTCCAACAGCAGATAGATTGGAAAACCACCACCAAGAAGTTCCCCTCCAAGTCACTCACCATTCCGACTCGGAAATACATTGTCTTCCTTCACTCTCGCTGGCTCAAATTCCCCTTCCTAAAACCACTGTGTGTGTATGAACACCAAACCGACTGCAGGGGTTCAAAAGAGCATCACACACCACAATCTCAAGGGCAACGGGGGATGGGCAATAATTGCAGCTGCAGCCATCGAAGCCCACATCACATGAATAAATTCAAAAGAAAATGAAAGCCTAAGCGTAAAAGGATTGGATCGTACATCTAGCCCTAGGTAAGGTGGGATTTGGAATACGGTTTCCCTATAATGTGTCCGCCTCAGTTCTGGGGGCTTGGACACTTGGGACAAGTATGATGTCATTAAAGGGACAACCCAATGACCGTGACATCACCCAATAATGGACAGACAGTCCCTCAGTGATGCAATCTTTCAGCTGCTGACCACCCCCTCACACCCTCCTCATTTATTCCTCTCCTTCCAATCTCAAAACTTGAATTTGCAGTTGATGCCCAGCGGATAAATTTCGTGTCCATTCCTTTTGCAAAATTTCTAGGAATTAAGCAATTAACTCAATGGTTTTCGCATGCTCACCTCTCCCTGTGACTGGCCGTTTAATTTTGATGCAGGGACATGAATCTATGAATATGTCAAGCCTGGTGAAGAGACAGATTAGCAATCTCTGCTCCGTGTCACTGACCTGCGGTAGTCACGGTCACGGCCTCGCTCTTTAGGGATGTCAGATGCCGACCTCCGATGGAAATGACGAATTGACATTGGTATCGTCCTTCGCTATTTGAATCAGTAACCCGGAATGTCCAAGTATGGGCATTTGCGTAAATTTGCCCGAAGTTCAGCGGTGCATCATCTCTGTAAAAATGGAAGGTTTTTTCCCGACCATCCCCAGTCACAGTGCAGGTCATGGTGACCGTCTCTCCTATTACATACACCCTTGTCGATTGATCAACTGTTATCTTTGGTTTTCGTAGCCGCTCTATGATATAAAATAACAATGGGCAAAGCAAATATAAATGAGTAGAACGCATGTAACGTACATTAATTTTTAGTAACACAAAGTCAATTTACCCACAACGAAGGAAGCTATTTATATCAGCGAATGGGATTCGATAAAGGGGGAGTTACCGTGATGATTAGATTGAATAAATGAATAATACACTTCAAAGCGCATTTCAGAAATTCGTTCTTTTTCAATATTGCAAAAGAATTTCAGGCGATTTTTGAGATAGCTAATTCTGTCTGTGTTACTGTGTGTGTCTGTGTGTGCCTTTCTGTTTGTGCGTGATTTTGAGAGTGTTTGTTTGAGACTTCTTTGAGGAAGTGTTTGCATGTTTGTGCCTGTGTGTACGAGTGCATGTGCGCTTGTGCGTGTGTGCTCGGGTTCATGTTCGCGTGCGCGTGCGCTTCATGTGATTGTCCACCTCCATGAACCTAGATGGGCTTTAAATTGTCAAGGAGATGATTTATTAGCAGTGTGAAAAAGGAAATGGCGATGGAATTTATTTCAGCCGGCGACAGCAGATTCAACATTAATTTTCGAAGGGAAAAGTGTCAATGCTTGAGAAGGAATATAACTTAACTTCTAAAGGGCAACTAGGAAGCGGCAATCGCATTCTGCCCTTCACAATTATTGCCACATCTCATGAACAAATGGAAGAAAAGGTTGATGGCTCTTTGAAACAGTTTTCACAGGCAGGATGGGCCGAGTGGACTCAGTCTGTGCTGTTGCATTTTCTTATTTTGTGATTAATGGAGACACCGGCAGTAATGTGCCAGGATGTCGGATCACGATTGGACAAGGGATGAACACAAAGTCACCCTGAGCATTAGACAATGTAAATCAAGGGTTCTTGTTTCAATTGCCAGGAGGGATTGAGCAGACATATTAATACCTGTTCCTTGCCTTCACTCACTTTCTATCGTGACACTCACAGAATTACTGAGCTGTGATTCTAATTCTCTTCCCTTGAGCTACAATCCTACCCCCTCCTTGGATTATAACAGACACAGTGGATGTTGTAACGTTGGCGTTTTTGACGAGTTGATAAGTGGGAAAAGGTTGATAATCGTTGCACATTAACAGTAATGAGACAAGGTCCGAATCGTGTCCACATTTTTGGTGATCTGTTCTGCTGGATTCATGTTGGGACACAATGGAAAGTGCAGCACTTCCGATTCATGTTCTGTAATGTAAATGCAAGTGGGACAACGTGCAGGCACCCGAGAGGTGGGAATCCAGGCAATCGTCATTGTTGCACCTAAAATACGTTACTTCTTACATTACAACTCTCCCATTTCAGTGAAGCTATGCCAGGGAACTCAGATGCTGGTGTTTACTTTCATAAAGGCTTTCAACCAGACATGACAATGCAGCTGGTGCCGTCATCAACTTGGAGGATGTAAAGCTAATGAAGGAAGGTTGCATGGTGCATCATGCCCCACCACATGTGGGTTTTGGCATGGGTTTTCTCTATTGTTTCACCGCGTCAACGGACGCGTTTGGACACTCGGGCCCAGTTTGATATGAGAAAGAGCAGAACCCAATACCGTGGTAGACCAGGAGTTCATCCATTAATGGATACTCTCTCCCCCCAGTGACTGGGGCACACACTCTGCTGCTGACTGCCCTCACACAGCCTCTTACTGCTTTCCTCCTCGTCCCATTTCAACACTTCCAGTGGATGTTGATGGCAAGTGGATGAAATCAGAACCCATTCTTTCAGGGAAAGTGTCATGGCTTCGGAAATGAAGTCAATATTTTTCACAAATAGTCCTCTGCCTAAACACTAGTCATTTCATTTTGATGCTGGGATCCAAATTTGTGAATATGCCATGCCAGGTGAATGGACATATCAAAAATGTCTGTTCCCTGTCACTTACCTGTGATAGTCACCATCACAGCCTCGCTCATTGCCGATGTTAGATGCCGACCTGTGATGAAAATTTCGTATTGACATTGGTATCGCCCTTGCTTACTTTTACCAGTAATGGGGAATGTTCCGGTATTTGTGTCAAATTGCCAGTGGTGCTGCTGTATATAATTTTTGTAAAGGTTGAAGGTTTTCTTCCGATCATCTGCACTCACACTGCAGGTCAGGGTTACCGGCTCTCCTACCACATACACCCCTGTCGATTGGTCAGGTGTTATCACTGGTTTTCTTAACATCTCTGTGATAAAAACGTAAATGGACAATGCAATTATTATTGAATTGCACAAATGTAATGTACAGTCATTTTTGGTATCACAACGACAAATGATCTGCATCGCAGGAGACTGTTTACATCAGGGAATGAGATTCAGTCAAGGGTGAGTTGGGGTTTTGATTAAGCTTAACAAATCATTAACACATTTCAGAATGCAATAAAAAACTTATTCTTTTTCAAAATTGCTATGGAATATCAAGCGGTTTGTTTGTGACATATCCAATTCTGTGTGTGTTGTTGTATGTGCCTTTGTTTGTGCACGTCTGTGTGTGTGTATGTATATTTGGTTCCTATCTTGTGTGTGTGTGTGCGTGAGCACATGTGTGCGTATGTGCATCTGCGTGTATGTGTGTGTGCACGTGTCAGCATGGGCGCGTGTGTGAGTTGGCACATGGGCATTTGTTTCATGTTCGTGTTTGCCTCCATGCACCAGCTGGACGGCAGATTGCCAAAGATGCGGCTCATCACCACATACAGAAAGATAATTATGGACAGAAATTACTTGAGGTGTGTTAGGGGGAATGCAGGAAGAGCGTATTGAAATGGAATTATTTAAATTCTCCAGGCAGCCAGTGCCATCAATCACATTAACATTTAGAGGTTACAACATGAACCTTGCACACGCTTAGGGCCTGCGATCACCAGCAAGGCCTTGGGAGACAGATTGGAGGCGGAGGCTGAAAACAACATACATTAATTGTACTCTTCAATGGATAAGGGAAGGTCAGGTGTTTGAAACCTAGATAGGATTTAAAGTCTCTTCTGTGTGAAGGGCTGGGAGGCCGGGGGCGTTGGGGGTGGCGATGCTGCGTGGGCGGGGGTAGGGGGTGGTTTATGTACCTGGAACCAGAGATATCAACTTAATGTAAACCTATATGTTGACAAGATTGGAATCTGAACAATGTTCTTGCTGGTGATTCAGTGATGTATAAATAAGCTGTATAATTGTAATTTGGGAGAATGCTACTTCAAGCTGCTTTGAGGTAGTTCTCTCCTTGCAATTAATCGAATAAACGATCGTAATCTGCATCAGGTCGTCCTGTGGTCCATTTGTCAAGTTAACCAGAACAAGGTGAAAGCAGATTCAACAGGAAATTTCAATGGAGTTGGGTAAGCATTGCCAATGGATAATTTGCAGACAATTGGGATACATGCTTGGGAGTGAATATAACTTACTTATAAAGGGCAACGGGGAAGAGGCAATTACATTCTGACCTTGCCATTTATTGCCACATCTCGTAAACCAATTAAAAATTGATAGATTTTTCAAAGAGCTTTCACAGGCAAGATGGGCCGAGAGGCCTCCGTCTGTGCTGTTGCAATTTCTTATTCTGTGGTTAATGGTGGCATAGGCAGTAAAGGATCAGGGTGCAGGATCACGAGTAGGCAAAAGATGGACACAGTGTCCTTTTGAGACTTAGAGAATGTTAAACAAGTTTATTTTGCTAATTACCAGGAGTGAATGAATAGGCATATTGATACTCGCCATTCGCCTTCACTCACCTGCTAAAATGACATTCGCAAATTTACTGAGCTGGGATTCTATCTCCATTCCATTGTCGGAGGGTGAATCTTTACAATGTTACCCCATCCTTGGTTTGTATTGGGCACAGTGAATGTTCCAAGGTTGAACTTTGTGATGAATTGATCAGAGGATAAAGGTTGATTATCTTTGCACGTTGATGGTAATGCAACAATGACCTTAGAACATTCACTTATTGACTGATGTTTTCACATGGATTGATGTTGGGGCACAGGAGAAAGAGAAGGACATCCAATTGAAGTTCTGTAAATGAAGGCATGCAAGGCCACTTGCAGACACATGAGAGGGGGTCTACACTCATTTTTTGCATTTCCTCGTTTGAAAAACTGTACCTCTGACATTACAACTCTACCACTTCACTCTCACTGCATCAGGGACCTTCGGTGCTGAAGTAAACGGCCCTTTGTACATTCATCTACATCAGACCGTGCAACACTCTCTCAGTACTTGCACCGGCTGGGCGGGGGGCGCTGTGGGGTGTTGGTAGAGTTGGCCTGAATCATGGTGATCAAACCCTGGAGTGCAGAGATCTTCCACTGTTGCAGCAGCGATGTCTCAGCACTTGCGCTGGGGAAGTGTTGGTCTGCAATATGGTGCTCAAGTCCCAGGGCGTGTACTTCTGCTTTGGGCAATGCAGCACTCCATCAGCACTGGGGCTGTGTCTGAGCGAGGCATCCTGGAATATAGATCTCAATCTGGACTGGGTGTTCATGATTCAACCAACTGATTTACTGCAGCGTGCCGCAGTCTGGCTAAGGACATCAATGATGATAATCCATGACAAAGGCAGCTATTGACAGCATCAATGTTGAGTATGACAGCCTAACTTTGAAAGGATTGGACGGTACATTTTGCCCCACAGCATTTGGATTTTGCGATGAGGTTTCCCTATTGCCTGACCGCCTCAGTGAATGGGGTTGGCACTCTGGGCTCAGTATGAGGTCAGAGGGAACATAACCCAATCACGAGGTATACCGTGACGTCACCGAGCAAGGGACAGCCCACCCGCAGTGACAGAATCCTCCTGCTGCTGACGGTCCCCTAACACCCTCATCCTGCATTCCTCCCCTTCCCATCTCTACACTTGCAGTGGTATTTGATATCCAGCGGGTTAATTCAGGATCCATTGTTTCAGGGTACGTCCCAGGACAAAGTCTATGGTTTTCACATATACTCCTCTCCCCGAACACTGACCGTTTCATTTTGGTAGACGGATCTGATTTGGTGAATATGCCAAGCCTGCTGGAAAGACATATTAACAATATCTTTTCCCTGTCACTCTCCTGGGGTAGCCATGGCCACAGGCTCGCTCTTATGAGATGTTGGTCGAAGACCCCCGATGGAAATTTCAGCATTAACCGGTAATGTTCCAACATTGACATTTGAGCCAGTTTGCCAGGAGTACTGAAATGCATCTTTTTCACAAAAATAGTAGGCTCACTCATGATCATCTCCAGTCACAGTGCAGAGCTGTCACGGTGTGTTGATTTGATTATTGAGAAGAAGCCTTGTAGACTTTAAAAAAATGTACATCTACCTCCCGCAGGTCAGCACTCGCTCATTAATGACACCGGTGGGAGTGTCGGCCTGGATTAGGGAGCTCATGTAAAAGAGTATATATATCTCACTCCGATAGTGCAGCCCTCCCTCAATCATGTCAGCAGGTGAAGTGTCAGCCGGGATTATGGAGGTCAAGCCCGAGACCATATTCATCTACCTCCGACAGTGCAGCGTTCCCGCAATTCTTGTGCCTGAGGATTGTTCACATGGATTATCGAGCTCAAGTCCTGGAGAAAATATATCTACCTCTGACATTGCAGCACTCCTTCAGTACTGGCATCGAGGGGAGTATCGGTCTATATTACAGAGCTCAAATCCGAGAATATACAAATCTACCTCCGGAAGTGCAACAATCACTCAGCATTGGCACGGGGAGAGTGTAGGCCTGGATTATGCAAATCAATCCTAGAATAGAGACACCAATTTCCAACAGTGCTGCACCCCCTCAGTATTATGATCAGGGGAGTGTCTGCCTGGATTATGCAGATGAAGTCCTGAAGTATATACAAGTACCTGAAACAGTGCAGCTATATCTATACAAATGCCGGGGGGAATATCGGCTTGATTTATGAATCTATAGCATTTTGAGTTGGAGAAGAGACTAGATCGTTCTACTTCAGCCCAGAGTGATACTAAATTCTGTATGCGCTGTCTGAGAGAGATGATCCAAGACGATGGGTGGTCATCCTTGTTTCAAGGTGGGGAAAAAAGCCAAAATATGGCGACAACTGTTCAATTCATGATGCAGAAAAACGAACATATGAAGGTACAAATAAATGAATCAGGGCCAGGATGATGTCAATCTGTCTCTCCACACTGCCGCGACATTCAGCGAAATCATAGATGATCTGTTGTCAACTCAACCTGAATTTCCTGCCCATTTACATGAACAAATCGCTGCCTCGTTAATGAAGCATATGTATTGCTCCACCTCAAAAAATATTCAACTACTCATTGACCTTCAGAGTAATAGAGTTCCAAGACTCGCGACCAACTGAGGGAGAAAGCAATTCTGCTCAACTCCATCTAAAGTGTGCGACCACTTATTTTAAACCTGGACAATATATTCCAGATTCTGCCAAAAAGGAAGCATCTTCTCCACATGCATCCAGTCAAGAACCCTTAAGGTCATAAAGGAAGGGCAGGTGTGTGAAGGGAAGCATCTTCTCCACATGCATCCAGTCAAGAACACTCAAGGTCATAAAGGAAGGGCGGGTGTGTGGGATTCACTGTGATATCATCAATGATCAGAGTAGGCTATTCTGGGACAGCGGTGGCATGAACTGTTGCAATGTTTCTCTTTGTCTTGACCTCTGCGGGAGAGTATCTGGTATCCTCTGTAAAAGTGGAAAGTTTTACCCCTATAATCTCCAGTTACAGTGCAGGTAATGGTGACCCTCTCTCCTACAATATACACCCAAGTCCGTTGATCAAGATCTATCACTGGTGTCGATGGTGAAGCTGTTGTGGAATAAATTAATGTGATGAGAAGTGGATCAGAGGAATATCATGTACAGGAGAATGTTACTAACACAATATCTATTGATCTGTGTGGAAGGGAAGGGTTTACATTCGGGACTCAGATTCCACAAAGGGTGAGTTCGGATTTGGTTACAAAGGAACGAAGACATCAAAATGTATTTCATAGCCCTTCTTAGCAACACACCTCGCCCCAGACATCTTTGCCAACAATAAACTGATAGAGACATATTCTGACTGTTGAAATGCAGCAGATTTCCGCAGATCCACATCCCAGAAACAACATTGAGATAACGAAAGCTTAATGAAGTAAATGGATGCGTGATAACTATTGACGTCAGGACACTATGTAGAACTGCCCCATGAAAGTCTTCGAAACATTGCCCATGGGGTCTTTTGCCTTTACCTGATATGAGGGAAGTTCATAACATTTCCCATCAGATGGAAAACTCCAGTAAGTGCTGTGGTCTTTCAGGACTTGCAACAGTGTTTTCAGGAGTTTATGAAGAACATGTCCTCAAGACTTAAAAGCATTTACATGTTCCTCTGACAGAGCCGTGCTCCATCAGCAATGACATTGGCAGAGACACCGCCTGGATTATGTGCGTGAAATCTTGGATTATATACATCCACCTCCGACAGTGCAGCGGTACACCTGTGCTGGGACCAAGGGGATTGCCACCATGGATTATGGCGCTCAAGTTCTCGAGCACATTCATATATCTCAGACAGTGAGCACACCCTCAGTACGGGCAACGATGGGAGCGTCAACCTAGGTTATGGTTCTCAAATCATAGGGTATATTCTCCGACCTCCGACAATGCAGTGCTCCTTAAGTACTGCCACCACTGGGAGTGTCGGCCTGGATTATGGAGCTCAAGTCCCAGAGTGCATGCAAGCACCTCCAACAGTGCAGCATTCCCTCAGTACTGGCACCATGGGGGGACTGTCGCGCTGCTTCATGAAGCACAAGTAATTTGAGTAGGAGCAGAAACCAGGTCATTGTTTTTTAGGAGGCAGTGATACCAAATTCAGTGCGGGCTGTCTAATAGAGATAATCCAAGGCAATGGGTGGACGTCCCAGATTTAGGGTGGGGAATGAAGGCCCAAATGTGGTACTAACTGTTCAATTCAAAACGCAGCAACTCGCACATACGAATAAGGGACAGGATAAGGGAACTCGGCCCCTCCAGCCTGCTTTGCCATTCATTGAGATCATGGCTGATCTGGTGTCATCTTCACCACATATTCCTGGCTATTCCCGAGAACCATTCACCCCCTCGTTTATAAAGATTCTATTACTTTCTGGCTTAAAAAGATTCAAATACACTGCATTCACCTTCAGAGGAACAGAGTTCCAACACTCCCAACCCTCTGAGGGAGCAAAGAATTCTGCTCATCTCCGTCTAAAATGTGCGCCACTTATTTCAAAAATGGACAAGAAGTTCCTGGTTATTCCATAAGATGGAGCAACTTCTCCACCTGCACCCTGTCAAGAGCCCTCAAGATCATAAAGGGCGGGTGATTGGGATTCGCTGTGACTTCATGAATGTTCGAATTAGGATATTCTGGGACACTTTGATATCAGAATGGACATACCCTTGTCATCAGGTGGACTGCAACGTTAGACCAAATCGCATGACGGCTGTTCTCCACAGTAACTGAAAAGTTGAGATGATCCTTCTCTCGTCACCCCTTCCTCCTCCCTTCCTGCCCTGCCCTCACAGCCAATGCAAAGCGTGTGCATTCAGTGTACATTCAGCTAGGGAAAATGTCAAGTGTTGAGAAATGAAATCGAAGTTCATTCGCCTCCACTATTCACTCCGACCATTGAACGTTACAAGTTGTTGCAATGTCTAAAACATGGATATGTAAAAATGCAAAAAAGTGTTTTATAGTCTTGCAACAGTTTATGTTCCCTGTCACTCAACTGTTATAGTCACCAGCACATCTTGGCTCTTCGGGGAATCTAAGCTCCTATCATTGACAGCAACGCTAAATGCACAGCTGTACTGTTCTCCGTTCTTTCTAGCGGTAACGTGAACTGTTCCAATGTTGTTCATTGTGATGACCTGTGTTGAGGAGAGTGTCCGGTCCCCTCTGTAAATGTAGAAGGTATTGTCCCGATAATCCTCAGTCACAGTGCAGGTAATGGTGACCCTTTCTACTACTACTACATACACCGCAGTCCCTTAATCAACATTGATCACTGGTTTTGTTGGTGGATCTCATATGGAATAAAAGAAAGAACGATGAGAAGTGGATCAGAGGAATATCGTGCCTTGTAGAACGTTACTAACTGAATGTCCATTGATCTCTGTGGAAGGGAAGTCTTTACATTTAGGGATTTATTTCCACAAAGGGTGAGTTCGTTTTTGTTTACAAAGTAACGGAGACATCAAGATGTATTTCAATTTCCTTCTTAGCAACCCAGCACGTCCCAGACATCTTTACCCTCAATGAACTGATAGTGAAACATTGCGACTGTTGAAATGCTGCAACATTTAGCAGAGTAAGATTCTAGGAACAGCAGTTAGATAATGCAAGCTTAATAGCGTTATTGGATGTGGGATAACAATTGATATCAGGGCACTATGAAGCACTGCCCAATGACCTTCTTTGAAATACTGCCCATGGTGTGCATTACCTTCGCCTGAAATGAGGGAAGTTCATAACATCTCAACAAATAGAATCCCCCTTAAAAAGCTACTGGAAATTAAACCCCTCTGATAGTGCAATGTTATTTCAGGACAGGGAACAGGATGTTGACTGAATTTTGGATATCTTTTCCTGGAGATTCAAGAGCATGAACAAATACTTCCTTTGGAGCAGCACGTCTTGAGCTCTGGCATCGGGAATGTGTCGCCTGCATTATGGAGGTCAAATCCAGGGCTACATTCATCTACATCCGAAAGTGCATTGCTATCGCAGCCCTGACAGCGGGGGGTCATCAGCCTCGATCATGGTGCTAACGCTCTGCAGCATATAAATGTACCTTCGAAAGTGCAGCACTCCCTCTGTACTGCCACCGAAGGGAGTGTCAGCCTGGATTATGGAGCTCAAATCCTGGAGTATATACATCTACCTCCGACAATAAATCACTCCCTCATTAGTAGCACCAGGTTGAGTGTTTGCATGGGTAATGGAGCTCAGGCCATGAGTACAGACATCTATGCAGCTGTCCCTCAGTGTTTGTAGTTGGGAGTGAAGTCCTGGCTTATCAAGCTCAAATTCAGGAATAAACACATCCACCTCCGGCAGTGCAAAGATCCTTCTGCTGAGGGAAGCAAGGGAAAAGATCGTGGGGGCAATGATCCAAATGTTTAATTTATTTCTGCCACGGGGGAGGTGCCAGAAGACTGCAGAACAGATATTGCGGTTTCGCTATTTAAGAAGGGTTGTAGAGATAAGCCAGGGAACTACAGACCAGAGAGTCTCATGTCACTGGTAAGGAAACTGTTGCTGAAAATTCTGAAGATGAGAATCTACCTCCACTTGGAGAGGCAAGCTTTGACCAGGGATAGTCAGCAAGGCTTTGTCAGAGGGAGATCATGCTAAACAAATTTGATTGAATTGTTTTGAGGGGGTGACCAACTGTGTAGATGTGGGTCCTGCAGTTGATTATTTTCCATGAATTTCTGCAAAGCCTTTGACCATGCCCCACAGGAGAGACTTAAAAGAAGGCAAAGGCACATCGGATGCAAAATTGGCTTAGTTGTAGGAGACAGAGTGTGATGACTAAAGCCTGCTTTAGTGACTGGAAGCCAGTGTCCAGTGATGTACGACAGGGATTCGTCATTTTTATAAATGACATAGATAACGATGTGGCGGGTAGGATTAGATCATTTGCGTGTTACTCAAAGATGGCACGGTGGTTAACAGTAACGTTGAGTGTCTTGGGCAACACTTTGTTAGGAGTAATTTAACAAGGAAGTATTCACTAAATGGCATGAAAATAGGAAGTACTCAGGAACAGAGGGGCCTTTGTGTGCATTGATCTCTGAACGCAGAGGGGCATGTTAAAAGGTGGGTGAAAAAGGCATATGGGACAATTGTCTTTATCAATCGAGGTATAGGTTACAAAATAAGGGAGGTCATTTGGTGTCTATAGAGCCTTGGTGAGGCCACATCTGGGGTAATGTGTGGGGTTCTGGTGGCCATATTGTTGGAAGGATGTGATTGCAAAGGACGGGTTGCAGGAGAGATTCAGCAGAATGTTGCCTGGTATGAAACAGTTAACCGTTGAAGCAAGGTGCATGGACTTGGGTTGTTATCCTTCGAACAGAGAGGCCTGAGGGGTGACCTGAACGAGGTGTACAAGATTATGAAGCGCATGGACAAGGTAGATATGGAACAGCTGTTCCCCTTCATTGAAGGGTGAGTCACGAGTGGACACAAGTTCAATGTGAGGGGCAGGAGGTTTACAGGGATTGTGAGGAAAAAAGCTTTTTTGCCCAGATGGGGGTGACGGACTGGAAAGCGCTGCCTTGGAGAGTGGTGGAGACGGGTTGGATCACATCCTTTAAAAAGTACCTGGATGAGTGCTTGACACGTCATAACATTCAAGGTTTTGGCCAAGTGCTGGTAAATGGGATGAGGTAGTTATGTCAGATATTTCTCACGTGTCTCTGCAGACTTGATTGGTGGAAGGGACTCTTCCGCATTGTGTGATTCTCTGATTCTTGATTCTGAGTACTGGCACCTAGCGGTCTGTCGCCATGGTCTATGGAGCTCAAGCCATAGATTATATATAGCCACCTTGGAAAATGCAGCAATACATCAGTGCTGGTAGAGTGGGGAGTGTTGGTCTGGACTATTGGACTCAAGACTGAGAGTATATACATCTGTCTCCAACAGCCCAGCACTAATTCAGTGCTGCTGCCGGCGGGAATGCCGGACTCATTCATGGAGCTGAATGATTTGGAGTGGGAGGAGAGACAAGATTGTTCTTTTTCAGGAGAGAGTGTTGCCAAAAAGAATGGCGTGGGATATCGAATCGAGATAATCCAAGAGGATGTGTGATAGTCCCAGCTTCAGTGTGGAGAATGACAGGCAACATGTGACAATAACTGTTCAATTCATGAAGCCGAAATTCGAACATATAAAACGTACAAATATTCGAGGAAAGCACAGGATCTGGCCACTCGGCCCCTCCAACTGTCTGCGCCATTCAGTCCGATCATGGCTGATCTGATGTCACCTCAACTAGCTTTGCCTGCCTAACGCAGAAAGCCTTTGAGCCCCTCGTTGATGCAGAATCTATCCACTTTTGTCTTAAATAATATTCTAATAATCTGCACCCACGGCCATTTGAGGAAAAGAGTTGCAAAGACTCATGACCCTCTGTGAGAGCCAAAAAGCATCGGCCCATCTCTTTATCAATGGTATACCGGGACCACGAGGTTTAGATTATTTCGGTAGGGGAAATGTCCTCTCCACAAGCACCCTTTCACGTCCGCTGAGGTTCCTAAAGGATGGGGCGGGTGTGTGTGACTAGTTGTGACCTCGTCAATGTTTGGAGCATGACAATCTGGCGCACTTTGATCTCAGAACCAAAAGTGCACTGAGACCTTAATCCATGATACGTGGATGCCAACTATCCATAGTAACTGAAAAGTTCTGCTGCTGCCATTCCCGTCACACCGTCCTTCTGCCTTCCCCCCTTGCCCTTCTCAGCCCCTGCCATAACAGATGATGCACTGCGTGTGCATTCATGTCCTATTCATTCAGGAATACTGTCAACAGTTGAGAAATTAAATCAAAGTTCATTTTGTTACAAGCGTCCTTCTGATCATTGAACATTATATTTTGTTGCAATCATTGAAACTTGGGTTTGGAAAAATGCAAACAGTGTTTTATAGTCATGTAACAGTTTAACTTTCCTGTGACTCACCTGTTATCGTCACTGTCACATGCTGGCTCACCGAGGAATCTACCCTTCTACCAATCACAGTAACGCTATATCTGCAACTGTATTCGTCTCCATTTGTTACAGAAGCAGCAGGAAATGTTCCAACGTTGTTCGTTGTGAAGATCTGTGAGGGGGAGAGCACCTGGTGCCCTTTGTAGAAGTAGAATGTTTTACCCTGGTCTTCCCCAGTCACAAGGCAGGTAATGGTGACTGACTCTCCTAATTCATAAACCCCAGTCGGTTGATCAAGTTTGATCACTGGTTCTGATAGTGGATCTGTTGCCGAACAATAAAAATAAATACGATGAGTAGTGGATCAGAGGAATGTCATGTACAGCAGAATGTTACTAACTGAATGTCCATTGATCTGTGTGGAAGGAAAGTGTTTTCATCCAGGATTCAGATTACCCAAACGGTGAGTTCAGTTTTGGTTACAAAGGAACGCAGACGTCTAAATCTATGTCAAAGCCCTTCTTAGCGATGTAGCACGTCCTAAACAGCTTATCCAAAACTGAACCTATAGTGAAATACTGCGACTGTTGAAATGCAGTAACATTTCGCAGAGCATGATTCCAAAAACAACATTGAAATAATGAAAGTCTAATGGCGTCATCGGATGCGGGATAAATATTGACCTCAGGAAACTATGTGGAACTGCCCCATGAGCTTCTTTGAAATACTACCCAGGGTGCCTTTTGCCTTCACCTGAAATGAGGGATTTTCATTACAAGTCAACAGATGGAAAGCCCCTCTGAAATGTAACAGAAATAAAACCCCTCTGATAGTGCTATGTACTTTCAGGACTGGCACCGCTGTGTTGACTGGATAATGGTGAACAAGAATTGATGTACATGTACACGTACTTCCGGAAGAACAGCGCTCCCTCAGTACTGGCACCAGATTGAGTGATGGCCTGGATTATGGATGTCATATCTTGTAGCATATGCATCTACCTCTGACAGTGCAGCACTCTCTCAGCACTGCCACCACGGTGGGTGCAGTTTCAGTCTTGATTATGGAGCTGAAATCATAGAGTCTACACTAATACATCCGACAAAGCAGTACTTCCTCACTATAGGTGCCGGGGGAGTGCCGGCCTTGATTATGAAGTGCATTCCATCGAGTATGTGCTTCAACCTCTGACAATGCGGCACTCGCTCAAATTCAATTCGATAAAAGCAAAATGCTTTATTTAACAGCATGGAAATTAATTATTAATGGTCAGGATTGGAAGGAGAAATGTCAATACTCACATTGATAGATGCTCCGCTGAACTGCAAAAGCCACTGAAATGAGATAAGGTGAATTGATTAACTGAGGGCCTGCACCTTCCCTTGCTCCCAAGAACCAGATAATGGTACATTACAGTATAAAGAAATCCCCTTCTTCTATTTTACATTATTCAGATGTTTTTTGGATATTTACAATTAAGCCAATTCCCTGTTTTTCCCACTATCCATGCATTCTGTATTCCACATAGGCAATTATCCAATTCTATTTCAAACGTTCTTCCTTCCTTTTCAGGAGGTGCATTCCACAGCACTACAACTCGCCATTTCTAATTAAGTTTGTCTCCATCATGTCCATTTTGGTGCTTTTGCCAATCTTGTTGAATTGTATCTCCTCTGTGCCGAATCTTCCACCATTGGATTCAGTTTCTCTTTATCCAATTCAACAAAACCCATCGTAATCCTCAATACCTCCACCTATTCTACTAATACACTTTTCTTTTCTCAGAAGGACAAGCCCAACGTTTCCAATCTACCCACACAACTGCAGTGTGGGACTGGGAGGCACTGGCAAGAAGATAGGGCCAGAGCTTCAGCAGTCAACGTAGCAAACTAGGGTGTTATAAGATTGGAAAATTTTCTGCTAAAAGTGATGTCAATGGTTTAATTATTTTCACAAGGACGGATTTATTTGATATCAGTCAGAAGGTGGCATGTATCATTCCTCTTGCAATCGCTCATGGGACTTCTGTGGCTCAGCGAGTATTTACTATCTAATTGCATTTGATAAATTTTTGGTGATTTGCACACAAGGAATTGGCCTTTTACATGACTCCACATTGGCTGCTTGGTCACTCCTCCATCTGGGATTCTAACACAGATCCATAAACCATTACTGCGGATCATCAGTCCAGTGATAAAAAAACTAGACCACCGCTCCCATCTGGTTTTGTGGACATCACCTAATTTAATGGTGTCACAGACTTCAAGAGTTAATTTATCTATTAATTTTCCTATAGCCTATACGGTTTACTGATCATTTTTTCCCTAAGCCGAACCTGCTACCTGCCACAACAGCTTAAATGTACTGAATTAGAAATTTTAGTAAAGAGTGAGGGACCTGGAAGCAAACTTCTGGTGGACACAGGCAGCTTGATGAAACTTAGATGATATTTCATGAAGAGAAGTGCGAGGTGATGCACAACAAAAGGACTCAGGAGAAAAGACAACCTGAGGAAAATTTATAAATGTTCCACATTGCTAAGGTCGTTCGTTCACATACACCAATATTTCAATACGGAGGAACCACGTTGGATGCAGTTCAGAGATGGTTCACCAGACTAATGCCTGGAATGAGCGGGTTGTTTTACTGAGATCAGGAAACATTTCTTCACTGAGAGTGGTGAACCTGCGGAATTCGTTACCACGGAAAGTAGTTGAGACCAAAACATTTCCTGCTTTCACGACAAATTTAGATATACCTCTTGGGGTGAAAGGGATCAAAGGGTATGGGGGGAAAGCGGGAGCAGGCTACTGAGTTGGATGTTCAGCCATGATTATAGTGAATGACAGAGCAGGCCCAGAATACCAAAAGGCCTTTTCCTGCTCCTAGTTTCTATGTTTCTATGAATGGTTGGACAGCCTAGGCGTCAATTATTTGGAGTTCAAAAGAGGAAGAGGCGACTTCATTGACACACATAGGATCCTGAGGAGCCGTGAGAGGGTGCATTTTGAGAGGATGTCTCCTCTTGTAGGTGAACTAGGTGTAACTGCTTAAATCTAAGGGGCCGCCCATTTAAAACAAAGATAAGGTGATACTTCTTCCACTCAGAGAGTTGTGAGTCTTTGGCACTCTCTTCCTGAAAAGGCGGTGGAAGAAGAGTTTTTTTTTTTGAAATTTTCAAGGCAGTGTTGAATAAGCAAGATTCTGACAGATAATCTTTGTAAGAGGGATGAAGCTGTGGTAGCTATCAAATCAGCCATGATTTTATTAAATAGCATGGCAGGATGAGGGGCCGAATGGCCTACTCCTCCTCCTTTATCGTCAGTACGTAAGGAAACGTTAAAGAATCTGTGGCAAGTAAAACAAACTAGCAGGAATTGTAGTTCTAAACATCAATGCAAGAGTACAAAAGAGAAGAAGTGATTCTCAAAAGCACATAAATCATTGGCTAGAACTCACCTGGAATGACCTGTCTTATTATGGAATCAACATTAAGGGGGAGGGGTGGTGTCAAAGACTTGGGAAAGATGGAAAGGGCTTTGTGCACATTGGAACCAGGGATCTTGGGATTTCAATTATGTGGAGAGATCGGAAAAGCTGGGATTGTTCACCGAATTTTGTTAAATTCAATAATGGAACACATAGACACAAGGAATAAGGCAGACAAACAAACCGATACAGAACAGAAAAGGCAATGAGGACACATGTGGAGGTCTCCAAAGCATAGAAGGGGTTGATCGATGCAATAATACTAAACTGTATACCTTGGTAAGAGAGGTGATAGCCAGATGCCTCGGATTTTGGGCGATTTGAAAAGAATGTATAGGGGATGCTGGCGAAACATGGATCTATGTGGATATGTTGTCTAGTAGGATTCAAAGGTTTGTTTTTTTACAGGTCAAGACTCCTTTGGAATTCCGATTCCACACATTTTAGTTTTGAGAACAAGATGCAGGATGAAGGTGATTTATGTCCCAAGATCAGCCCTCTATCTTTCCCTAAGCTTGAACATTTACGATTGACCTCCTAGCTCCAGCTGTCAAACAAGGCCGCTGAGCTTAGTCAGTGCGTGAGGATCTGGACAATATTTCTTGTTTCTCTATGCTGAAGGAACCTTGACGTAAATTTCACTGTCTATATATCTGTCACTGTCTGTGTCTTGAACTCTCTGTGTGCGTCTCAAACTTTCTCTGTCTTTGTCTCTCAGTGTGTTTCTCTCTCTCTCTGTGAGAGTGTAGCTCCCTGTATGTCAGTGTGTATGTTTGAATGTTTCTATTTTTTCTTTTCTCTGTCATTGTGACAGCCTCTACCTGTGTGTCTGTCTCTGTATGTTTCAATCTCCCTGAATGTATCTCTGTGGGTCTGTCGATATATCTAACTCTGTCAGCTTATCTCTGTCTATGTGCCTGAGTATGTGTCTGTGTCTGTCTCTGTCTTCATGTCTGCTTCCGTCTCCGTCTCAGTCTTTGTCAGCGAGCAGCATTATGGAATGAATCCATGCATCACCAGTTGCCCTTGAATTTGAAAAAAAAAACACACAGGGTGGTAAATGTTAAATTTGGGCAGAAATGGGACCTGCTTCAATGTGTTTATTTAAGGACGCCCATCATCATCATGCTGTAGCTGTAATACAGAAGTGATTTTTGTATTGGTTTTGGCCATCAGCTAGTTGAGGTTGAAGTGTTTATTATTATTGCAATATGTTTTTGCCACAGCTGGATGGAACCTGCCATTTGTAAGTTGCTACTTTGCTGGTAGAAGGACTGAGAAGTATTTGGTGCAAAGAAACACCCCTGTTGAAACCTGTTTTGAAGGGGAAAGAATCCGCCCCCCATTTGTTCTTAAAAGTTTGGGCTCTTCTTTGAATTGGGAAAAAAATCCTGAAAATTAATTACAATGGGGAGATGTTGCAAAATGATTTGGTAGAGAGGGACCAGAGTGCCGTTGTACGTGAATCACAGAGAATCATACAACAACGAACAATGGAAGAAACAGATGTATGGACGCATTGTAGCAAAGAAGATCGATCTTTACTGTCGGGAACCTCACTGCAACTCTACAGAGCACTTGTGAGTCTACAGCCAGAGTTTTGTCTACAATTATGTTCCCCGGACATATGGAAGTGTATTCCTGCATTATGAGCATTTCCCACAAGAATCATTGTTACCTGCGTTGAAGCAAATGTTTTCAGGATAGGATGAGGAGATTGGGCCTGTACTCAAATGTGATGAAACCTGAGAGCTGGATTTATAGAAATGCACAAGGCACTAAGCGGGTTTTACAGACAAGATAGTAGGAGAATGCTTGCCCCCTGGGGATGAATGAGAATGAGGGCCCACCATTTACAGAGAAGCGTTCACCCAATTAAAGAGGCCGAAGAGGAGTTTGTTTTCACTGTAGTTATCTTCAACAGAGAGCAATGGTGGCTGAACATTTAATATATTCTAGGCTGTGGTTCACAAGGACGTCAATGAGCTTGAGGCAAGGAAGTGGTGTGAAGACCACAATTTCATCAGCAGCGAGCGCATTGAATGGCGAGTAGGCTAGAGGGGCTGAAGCGCCTACATCTGCTCCTGTTTCCATTGAATTCACAATGACATTGTATTACATAATGGCTTAAAATGCAGGGAATGGATAACTTGGAAAGAGGGACAATTAAAGTGTGGTATAATATAATTGTATAAGAATTTTAATACAAGTAATGCACACGTATTTCATGAACATTAATTTGTATATATACGAAAATTAAACTGGGCCATTGAACTGTACTTAGCAGCACCTAAAATATCCAGCACAGAAAGGACAGGGCGAATGTCCTCCTCCAGCACTGGGTATTAATATTACTAATCATGTTTGAGTATTGGGTATCCATTTGCAAACACGATCAACAATCAATGGGTGTATTCAATATATCCCCTTTGCCTTAAGGGCAGGACTTTCTTAATAGTGTTCAAATGAATCCTTCAATTTAGCTTTCCAAATCTTCCGGTAATGCTGACTGATGAATGATCCCGTCCACAGTGAATTCCACATCACATAATCTGATCCAGATTGAATGCAGATCTTGACTTGATCACGTGCCCTCTGGACAATAGATCTGTTAAAGGCTTATCGGCCTTTAGAACTGCATCTAACTTATTTTTGCTCATTAATTGGATGTGTGCATCGCTGGCCAGCCCAGCATTCATTGCCCATCCCTAATCCCTCTCATTGCAGGGACATTTTTAAGAGTCAACTACATTGCTGTGTGTCTGGAGTCACCTGAAGGCCTGACCAGGTAAGGACAACAGGTTTTTTTTCCCTAAAGATACTTCACCCTCCTTCCACACATTCCCACTTCAATGCAAAGACCAAATATCACTGAACAATCAACAGCTGTGTAACAGCGCTTGTCAGATGCCCCCTTTCTTGGCTTTGGAGGGCTGAGCTGACGGTAGTCACATAGGACACTCATAACTAACCAAACCATCGATATCAAGGCTGATCCAACAGATTCCCATTTACAAAGGCTGAATTCAATATTCTCCAAGTCATGTCAAGAGACACCGTCCAGCTATAATTCAGAAATTTGAGAATCTAGTTCACCATGTGCAATGTGGAATTCAAGAGATATCTCTTGATCCGCGAAGTGGGCAGAATGTGGGACATTGCACATCTGGGAATAGTTGAGGAGGATGGATTTGATATCTTTCAGGGGATACCTGTTCGGAAAAATGTGGGTGAGCAACATTATGAGGAAGTGGTGATGATGTTGGATCAACCAGACTAAAAAGAGATCGGTGTGGAGCATTGTAAGCAGCACTGCTCTGTTGGGCCGAATGATGTCTTTCTGTGCATTAACTGCAAATAATTTCAATGGATATTAGGGACGGAGAAATACAAAATGCATGAACCGGAAATCACTATGTTCAGAATCGAAGCTCTTCACTCCTGATAAAGTGAAATTTGACCCTCACAGCAAGAACAGAACATCAGAGTGAAGATTTTGTTTGAACTCACTGAATATAAACATATTTTGACGATGTTTTTGACATCACTTCAGCCTTAAATAGTATTCAACCTTTCTAAGAGCATCAGAACTGTGAGAGCAACAGCAGCAGCTGCTGGTTCTCCACCATTCATTTGTCATCAAAATTGAAGTTCATTTAGTATTGCGCCAGCATCTTCAAAGTTCCCAATGCCTGGATGCATTTGGGTGCAACACAGAAATTAAATGGGTTACAATGAAGCGTACTGTTTTTTTTTATTATCATTAAGGCAGAGATGGATAGATTATTTATAAGCAAGATGTTGATACGTTATCGGGTTATGAGGGACTCAGATGACGTAAGCATCAGATCAGCCATCATTTTATGAAATGGCAGAGCAGGCTGAAAATTCTGAGTGGCCTACTCCTGCTCCTTGCTCTCATAATCATATGTAAACTTTGAAGAATCTGTGGAAAAACAAAACTGCAGGGACTGCAATTCTAAACATAAACGCCAACCAGTACATAAGAGAGAAATCGATTTTCAAAATGCAGAAATTATGGCTAGGCCTAATCTGGGATATTATGTCCAAACTGGCATCAATTTTAGTGAGATTGTCAAAGACTTGGAAAGGGTGGAAAGTATATTGGCAACATTGGTACAAGGGATGAGGGGAGCTCAGTTATGCAGGAAGATAGGAAAAGCAAGAATCATTTTCCTAATTGCGTGAAATTTATTAATGGAACACACAGACACAGACACACGGGCTGAGACAGACACACAGGCAGACATAGAACAGAGAAGGCTTTGAGGAAACATAGTGGAAGTTTCCAGATTGTATAAAAGGTTTGATGGTGTGAAAAAAGGAGACGTTGCATCCGCTGGCGCAGGGATGGTAAGCAGATGACTCGGATTTCGGTGGATTCGAAGAGAAATCAGAGGGGCAGCTGGGGAAACATGGCGCTGTCTGGATATTTCTTCGAGCAGGATTGGATACTATAGGAATTGTGTTGTGAGGTCCAGGCTCCACTGAAATTCCATTCTCAATCATGTTGGTTTGGGGTGGGGTACGCAGGATGAAGGTGATCTATGTCTCCAGATACACTCCCTTAATCTATTTCTCTGTTGTCATCATTTGTTATTAGCTCTCAGGATTCAGCTGTTACAGGAGACCTCAGTGCTCGCAGAGGAGAAACAGGTAGATGCCCTCTCAGGTAGGGATTGACAAGTAGGCAGAGTGAGAGGAAAGGAGAGAATCATGTGCCCACAAAGGGGCACATACACAGCCACAGAGTGCGACAGATACAGATAAAGACATAAGCGTAAGGGTCTGGTGAATTTGGAATTTATCACTGTGGTTAAGGGATATTTGCATAAATGTATCTGTCTTTGTAATTGCCGTTTCTGTGTCTGTGTGCTTGTCTCTCTGTATGCTTATGTTTGTCTCTGAGTGCCTGTCTTTGTGTGCTTGTCTCTCTCTTTGCTTATGAGTCTCTCTGTGTGCCTATGTATTTATCTGTATCTGTCGCACTCTGTGGCTGCGTATGTGCCCCTTTATGGGCGCATGATTCTCTCCTTGCCTCATTCTCTGCCTATTTGTCAGTCTGTACGTGGGAGGGCATCTACCTATATGCCTGTGTGTTGAAATTTATCTCTATAGTTCCTTCCCTCTGGCGTTATGAGAGTCTCTACCGTGCATCTGTGTCTGCATGTGTCTCTCTACCTCTATGTGTGTCTGTGTGTCTGAGGCTTTTCTGACTCTGTGTGACTGTTTCTGTCTTTGTGTCCGACTCTCTGTATTTGTCTGCCTCTGTTTGCGTGTCTGCCACAGCCTGAGTCTCTGTCTCTGTCGGCGATTAAGTCCACGCATTAGCAGTAGCCTTTGAAGTTGAATACAAAACCTCAGGGAGCTTCATGATAAAATTTGAGAAGCAAGAGCTGCTGCAGCAATGTGTTTATTTAAGGACATTACCCTCCGCCCCTATACAGAGCTCTATCTCAATGATGTCACCAACTTCAGCCGACTGCAGGAGAAGGTGCTGACTAAATAATAGGAACTGATCATTGTTTCAATTCATCATTAAAATGTAATGTATTACCTGTCACACGAATCACACTTCGCATTTCAACTAAATAGAGAGTGAAATAAAATTAAATATCAATAAGTGAAACTTTTGGAAATGTAGATGTTCAAATTTCACAGAGGCAGTGAGGGTTTGTAACTGAAACCTGTGGATTCAGCGGAGAAACACATCATCTCAGGCATAAAACAATTTAACCCTTGAAAGGGAAACAATGGCCTAGAGACAGCCATCTGTTGAAACCTATTAGATCATTTGAACATAAGAACTAGGAGCAGCAGTAGGCAATTCAGCCCCTTGAGCCTGCCTGCAACTCATTACGATCATGGCTGATCTCATTTCGGCCTCAACTACTGTTTCCCGCACTCTGCCCATAATCTTTCACCACACAACTAATTAAAAATGTCTATCTCCGCCTTAAATTTATTCAGCGTCGCCACATCCACTGTGCAAAGTGGTGATGAATTCCATATACTTAGAACCTTTTGAGAAAAGTAATTCCTCCTCATCTCTGATTTAAACCTACCACCACGAACCTAAATTATGGCCTTTCATTCTCGAATGCTCCAGAAGGGGAAACCTGCACTTCACGTCTACTTTGCATGTACCTTGAATATTCTTATATACCTCAATAAGTTCTCCTCTATTCCTTCTAACCTCTAGCGAGCATAGGCCTCAATTGCTCAATCGCTTTTCATAAAACAAGACTCGCATCTCTGGAATCAACCTAGCGAACCTAACCTAAACCACCTCCAATGCAACTACCTCCTTCCTCAAGTCAGGGGGACTAAACTCTGCACAGTACTCCAGTTGCGGTCACACCAATGCCTTGTACAGTTGAAACAAAGCATCCCTATTTTTATACTCTGTTATTTTAGCAATAAATGCCAAAATTCCATTAGCCTGCCTTCTTACCTGCTGTACCAGCATACTAGCATTCAACGATTCATGCACGAGGTCAGCCTGATCACTCTGCATAAAGCACTCTGAAGTTCCTGTCAATTTAAGTAATAAGTCGCCTTTTCATTCTGCCGACCAAAATGGATAAGCTCACACTTATCATCTTAAAACCTCATCTGCCAAATTTTAGCCCTTTCCTCTAACCTGTCCATATCCACTTGAAAATTTCTTATTTCCTCATTGCAACTTGCTTTCCAATTTATTTTGATTGAATCTGCAAATTTAGCTGCAGTACCTTCTATCCCTGAGTCCAAGTCATTAATATAGATTGTAAATAGTTGTTGCGCAAGGAACAAACCCTGCGGCACACTACTAGTTACAGCTTGCCATCCAGTAAAATAACCGTTTACACCGACCCTCTGATATCTGTTGGTTAGCCAATCCTCTATCCAAACTAATGTACTACACCTAACATAGTGTGAAATTATCTTTTGTATTGATATTTCACGAGGCAAATTAACAAAGGCCTTCTGGAAGATCAGATAAACTACATCTACAGGATCCCCAATATCCACTTTGCTTGCCACAGCTTGAAAGAATTCTGGGAAACTTGTCAAAAAGTTTTAATCTTTATAAAACCAAGCTTACACTGCAGGATTGTAGACCCACCCAGACAGACCCACCCTGCACTCAATTAGTCGGTCTTTTAAATGCACGCTTCTTCAAATAAAAATCAGTTTTAAAAACATGGTGCAAGCCGCTCAGATGCGGTTCATAAGCAGGCACATTTCACTATGCCAATGCGTTGAGGATTCGAGTGTCATATTATCGTCTATTGACATACAGAAAAAAACGCCATATCAAGATTGTGAAAAGGGAGCTGTAAGCCCAAATAAGCTTTGGCCAAAGAGAGGGGGAGACTGGTGAACTATTAATGGAAATCAAGTAACTGGTAGGGTCTGCATGGGTTTATGAAGAGTAAATCGTGTTTGACATCCAAGGAAGGCAGACAATCAAAAATGGGGAAACTAAAACCAACACAATCAGTGGAGAAAAAACATTGTGAAAAGCAATGTAGCAAATGGCTGGCAAGCATTCTGTTATTGATGGCCTGCATCCTGGGGCATTAAAACAAGGAAGAGATGCGATTTACTTGTTTTATTCATAGAAACATAGAAACGAGAAACAGGAGTGATTCATTCGGCCCTTCGAGCCTGCTCTGTCATTCATTGTGATCATAGTCGACCATCCAACTCAATAGCCTGTTCCCGTTTTCACCCCATATGCTTTGATCCCATTTGCCCCATGAGCTATATTCCTTCTTGAAAACATAGAATGATTTGGTCCCATCAAATTTCTGTGATAACGAATTCCTCAGGTCCACCATGCTCTGGGGGAAGAATTGTATACTCATATCAGTCCTAAATGATCTACCCCATGTCCTCAGACAGTGACCCCTGGTTCTGGACTCCCCCAACATCCGGGATATCCTGCCTGCATCAACCCTGTCTAGTCCTTTTATAATTTTATAGGTTTTCAAGAGTTGCACCCTCATTCTGCTGACCTCCAGCGAATATGATCCTAATCGACTCAACCGTTCCTCGTCTGTCAGTCTTGCCATCCCAGGAATCGGTCGGGTAAACCTTCACTGCGCCCCCTCAATAGCAATACATCCTTCCTCAAATAAGGAGACCGAAACTGCACACAATATTCCAGGTGTGGTCTCACCAATGCACAGTACAATTGCAGCAAGATACCGCTGTTTCTGTCTTCAAATCCTTTGGATATAAATGCCAACCGAGTGTGGGCGAAGTTGGTATTCCAGCAATTATAGTCCATCTTTAATTGCCTTTTGAGAAGGAGTTGGTGAGATGCCTTCTTGAACAGTTGGAGTACCTCTCTTGTATGTACAGCGAAAGACCTTTTAGGAAGGGAATTCCAGAGACCATGAAGTTTGCATTACTTGTAATCTTCCAAAATTCCCTGAATTGTTAAAGGTGCCAGCTGCTTGGAAAATTTGAAATCTATTTTATATTGTTTAGAAGGAAGGAAGCCAATAATGAGGGAACGTTAGACCAGTTACCTAGCATCTGACACTGAGAAGAGAGTTCACTTGCATGTTGCCTTCAAGAGGCAGGATAATTGACATATTAGTGATAAAAAACAGGATATCTAGTAGTTATAAAAACAAAGAGAACAAACTGAAGAGCTGATTCTCAGAAACATTACTGAGTCACCGGTTAGGCTCCAGCTAAGATAATGCCTGTTTGAGGAAAGTACTTTAGAACCGTTTTCCAGGCCTTTGTAGTGTTTAAATGATGGTTGACAAAAATTGTACCAGCTATGAGAGTCTTCAGATTTGCAATCCCAATCCGGGGGTTTGGGAGGTGTTCTCCTAGCAGGGAGTATCTGACGGATGTTTTACCATGATGAGCTCTCTCTAACTCTCCATGATACATAATGGATGTTTGCCATCAGGCCTCATTGTTCCCATTGCTACCCCACGGAATAAAGAGCGTCAACCGTGAGGGAAAATGCAAAAGTGAAGGAGCGCCCAGTCAAACATGCTCACCTGTGGATATTGGAATTGTGCAAATGTCTCAGTGTGTTGGACAGGCCCTATAAGCCTGTCTCGATCTTTATTGCTGCCATAGTCTGTGTGTCCATCACTACCTTTGTACCTGTCGTTGTCTGTGCGCCTGTCCCTGACTTTGTCTCTTTCCCTCTATGTGTTTCTTTACTCTGTGTACACATCTCTGTCATTT
Organism: Carcharodon carcharias; assembly: GCF_017639515.1. Taxonomy (NCBI): domain Eukaryota; kingdom Metazoa; phylum Chordata; class Chondrichthyes; order Lamniformes; family Lamnidae; genus Carcharodon; species Carcharodon carcharias. The sequence goes on along the minus strand of NC_054505.1, from coordinate 2,187,861 downwards.
CTTTCTGAAACTGCCTGTTTTCATTTCTCAGTCAACATCTTTGATGCTGTCTGTGTGCCTGTCTCTGTGTGCTGTCGCTCTCTTTGCTTATGAGCCTTTATCGTTGTGTCCGCCTCTGTCTGTGTGTCAGGCACCCTTTCTGCTTATGATTCCCTCTCTGTATTGGTCTGTATGCCTGTCGTTGACTGTGTCTATGTGTCTATATATCCCTGTGCTTATGACTCTCTCTGTGCGCCTATGTCTGTATCTGCATCTGTTGCTCTCTGTGTATGTGTATGCCTCATGGTGTGAGCATGATTCTCTCCTTGTTTCTCTCCCTGTCAGTGTGTCAGACTCTAACAGAGATTGCAGCTACCTGCATTGCTGAGTGTTTGAATGTATCTCTATACTTCCTTCACTCTGTCTTTGTGACAGTCTCTACTTGCGCGTGTGCGTCTGCAGGTGTCTGTCTACCTGTATGTATGTCTGTGTGTCTGTTTTTTCTGACTCTGTGTGACTATCTCTGTCTATGTGCCTGACTTTGTGTATGTGTCTGTCTCTACCTGGGTTTCTGCTGCCGCCTAAGTCTCTGTCTCTGTCTCTCGGTGAATAATTCATGCATTAGCATTAGCCTTTGAAGTTGACACAAAACCTCAGGGAGGTAAATGATAAAATTTGAGCGGAAAGAGCAGCTGCTGCAATGTGCTTATTTAAGGACATTAGTCTCCGCCCCTATACAGATCTCTCTCGCAATGATGTGACCAACTTCAGCTGAATGCAGGAGAAGGTGCTCACTAAATAGTAAGAACTGAGCAGTGTTTCAATTCACCAATAAAAATGTATTGTATTACGTGTCACAAGCACCATACTTCGCACATCAATGACATGGATAGTGAAATACAATTAAATATCACAAATGAGACTTTTGGAAATGTAGATGTTCAACTTTTACAAAGGCAGTGAGAGTTTATAACGGAAACCTGTGGTTTCAGAGCAGGAACACATCATCTCAGGCAGAAAACAATTTTACCCTAGAACGGAAAAGCAATGGCGCAGAGACAGTCATGTGATGATACACATTAGATCTTGTGAACATAAGAACTAGGAGCAGGAGTAGGAGATTCAGCCCCTCGAGCCTGCCCCGCAATTCATTATGATCATGTTGGATCTCATTTCGGCCTCAACTCCAATTTCCGACACTCTCCCCATAACCTTTCACCACATTATTAATTAAAAATGTCGATCTCTGTCTTAAATTTATTCAGCGTCCCGACATCCATTGAGCTACGTGGTGATGACTTCCACACATTTAGAACCATTTGAGAAAAGCAATTCCTCCTCTTCTCTGATTTATACCTATCACCCCTGAGTTTAAACTATGGCCTCTCGTTCTGGGGTGCTACAGAAGCGGAAACATCTGCTCCACGACTACTTTGATAATCCCCTTTGGATTCTTATGTGTCTCAATTAGTTCTCCTCCCATCCTTCTAAACAATAGCGAGCATTGGCCTGAACTACCCAATCTCTCCTCATAAAACCAGCCTTGCATCTCTGGGATCAATCGAGGAAACCTCCTCGAAACCACGTCCAATGCAACTACCTCGTTCCTCATGAACGGAGACCAAAACTGTGCACAGTACGCCAGGAGCGGTCTCTCTGTTGCCTTGCAACAACACTTCCCTTTTTTTATCCCTATAATTTTTACAAATAAATGCCAAAAAACTATTTACCTGCCTTATTACCTGCTGGATCTGCATAATAGCTTTCACTTATTCATACACGAGGTCAACGTGATACCTCTGCAAAGAAGAATTCTGCAGTTTCTCTCCTTTTAAATAATAAGTCACATTTTTATTCTGCCGACCAAATTGGAATAGCTCACAATTATCCACATTTAACGTCATGTGCCAAATTTTGGCCCTTTAATCTAACCTATCCATATCCATTTGTAAATTGCTTATTTCTTCATTGCAACTTACTTTCCAAATTATTTTGGTATCATCTTCTAATTTTTCTTCAGTACCTTCCATCCCCGACTCTAATTCATTAATATAGATTGTCAGTATTTGGGGCGGATGAAATGAACCGTTTGGCACCCCAATAATTACAGCTTGGCATCCAAAAAAAGTATCCATTGATCCCAACTCTCTGCTTTTTGTTGGTTAGTCAATCTTCTATCCAAACTATTGAAATACCCTTAACTCCATGTGACCTTATCTTGGGTATTAATATTTTGTGAGGCACCTTATAAAAGGCCCTCTGGAAGTCCAAATACACTACAGGATCCCCAATATCCACTTTGCTTGTTACACCTTCAAAGAACTCCAGTAAATTAGTCAAACACGATTCATTCTTCATAAAACCATGCTGACACTGCAGGATTGAATTTTGTATTTACAAATGCCCCATTACTCCTTTCTTAATATTGGATTCAACAATTTAACAAAGAACATGTGTTAATCTAATAGTTCCATAGTTTCCTACTTTAGGCCACACTCACTTTTTGAATAAGGGCGTTATATTAAGTTGTGCAAATTTGTATTCAATACTTTGAATAGTTTAAATAATTAATGCTGTGTATAAAGTCAACGAGTGGTGCAGAAAACAGACTGAATCACCCTGCAGTCAATTAGACAATCAATTAACTGCAAGCTACTTCAATAAAAAATCAGTTATTAAACATGGCGCAAGCCACTCAGAAGCTGTTCATAAGCATCCACATTACATTAAGCCAATGCATTGAGGATTCGAGCGCCATATCATCATCTATTTACAGACAGAAAAAACCTATATCAAGACTGTGAAAATGGAGCTGGAAGCCAATGTAAGCATTAGTCCCTGAGGGGGTGAGATTAGCGAATTAATAATGGAAGACAAGTAACTGGCAGCGGATGGAACAAAGACATCCAAGGAGTGGCAGAGAATCAAGAAGGGGGGAGCTAAAACAAACACAATTAGTGGATACAAATACATTGCGAAAACCAAGTGGTGAAAGGCTGGCAAGCATTCTCCAATCGATGGCTTGCATCCTGTGGTGTTATAACAAGGGAGAGATGCAATATACAGGTTTTATACATAGAAATGAGAAGCAGGATTGAGTCATTCGGCCCTATGAGCATGCTGCACCATTAATTATGATCATAGTTGATCATCAAACTCAAAGGCCCACGCCTTCTCCCCATACCCTTTGTTCACTTTTGCCCCAAGAGCTATGTCTATCTCCTGCTTGAAAACAAACAATGTTTTCATCTCAACCAGTATCTGTAGTAACGAATTACACAGGCCCACCACTCTCTAGGTGAAAAAAATGAATCCTCATCTCAGTATTAAATGGTTTACCCCTTATCCTCAGACTTTGACCCTTGGTTCTGGACTCCCCCAACATGCTGAACATCCTTCCTGCATCTACCCTGTCTAGTCCTGTTAGAATTTTATATATTTCTATGAGAACCCCACTCATTCTTCTGACCTCCAGCGAATTTAATTCCAATCGAAAAAATTTCTCCTCATATGTCAATCCCAACATCCCAGGAATCAGTCGGGTAAACCTTTGCTGCACTCCCTCTACAGCAAATACATACTTCCTCAGATAAGCAGACCAAAACTGCACAAAATATTCCAGGTGTGGTCTCACCAAAGCAGCAGCACAATTGGAGCCAGGCGTCCCTGTTCCTGTCCTCGAATCCTCTGGCTATGAACGCCAATCTAGTGTGGACATCTCTGGCTATTCCAGCAATTATCGTCCATACCTAATTGCCCTTTGAGAAGGAGGTGGTGAGACACCTTCTTGAACAGATGCAGTTCCTGTGGTATAGGTACACCCAAAGAGCTTTCAGGAAGGGATTTCCAGAGTCAGTGAAGTTTGCACTGTTTGTCAGCAACCAAAATTCCCGAAATTCTTAAAGGAAAAAGCTGCTTGGGAAATTTGAAACCTATCAACTATTGCCTATAAAGAAGGAAGACAGTAACGAGGGAACTGTAGGCCAGTTACCTAACATCTGACACTGAGAAGAGAGTTCACAAGCACATTGCCATCAAGAGGCAGGATAAGTGAAATATTAGTTACTTAAAACTGGATATCTAGTTGTTAGAACATAATAAAAGAGAACAAACTGAAAAGTTCATTATCAGAAACATCACTGAATCACCGGTTAGGCCCCAGCTAACATAATGTGACCATGTTTGAAAAAAAATCATTAGAAAGGATTTCCAGGCCTTTGAAATTTAAAAAAACTTGGTTGTCCAAAATTGTAGCAGCGATGAGAGTCTTCAGATTTACAATCCCAGTCCGGGGGTTTGGGAGGTGTTCCACTCACAGGGCTTATGTGACATAGGTTTTAACATGATGAGCTCTCTCTAACTCTCCATGATACATAATGGCTGTTTAGCTTCAGACTTCATCGTTCCCTTCGCTACCCCAAGGTATAAAGGGCTTCAAAGGTGAACGAAAATGGAACAGTGCAGGAGCGCCCAGTCAAAAATATTTCTCTGTGGATAAGTGACTTGCGCAAATGTCTCAATGTGTTGTAGAGTCCCTATATGCCTGTCTCGGTCTTTGTTGCTGCCACTGTCTGTGTGTCAGTCACTGCCTGTGTGCAGGTCGTTGTCTGTGTGCCTGTGTCTTACTTTGCCTCTTTCCTTGTATGTGTTTCTTCACTGTATGCATCTAAATCTGTCCGTGTTTCTCAGACTGTCTGTGTGCTTTTCTCTGTCAATCTCCATGTCGTTTTCTGTTTCCTTCTGTGCCCGCCTGTCAAATTCTGTTCCTCTATTACTGTACTAGTGACAACCTCGGTCTGTGACTATCTGTTCCCCTGTCTGTGTCTTTATTTCTGTCTCTGTCTTCATTTCTGTCTCTGTGTGTGTGCCTGTCTCAATCTGTGTTTTTGCCCCGCTCTGTGTTTCTGTCACTGTCTGTTTGCCTGATACTCTCTTATTCTCTGTCTGTTATTTTGTCACTAAAAGGCCTGCAATGATCGTGGACTTACACACTGAATCTCCCTGCACTCATTTATTCATGCATATATATGTGACCTACTTCCAAAGAGAATAATTTTCCAAATATTGCACAGAACTTGTAGTTTCCTAAGAAACATGCACATTGCATCGTGCGGATTCAGGATGTTCGTGCTCTATAACAGTGAGCAAACAGACAGGAAAACGAAGCTTCAAAAAGTATATGAAACAAGAAAGATAAATTACCAGTTGAGAATTGGTCCCTCCAGGGTGAGACTGGCGAAGTACAAATGGGGGAACAAGGAAAAGGCAAAGAATTTGAATAAGTGCTTTTAAATCTGTATTCGCAGTAGATGACAGCAACAATCATCCAATGTATGGAAGAAAATCTAGAGGGAGGAAGCTAGGACAAACAGAATCACTGTAGAAGGAAGTATTGGCAGCACTCGTGGAAATAATGAATGAGAACGCTCCTGGAATCGATGGGCATTATCCTGGCGTCAAAAAGGAGGGCACATCAGTGACAATTGATACACATTTTGTGATCCTCCAAAAATCCCTACACTCTGGAAGCTCCTAGCTGCTTGGAGAACTGAAAATGTAATTTGCCATCTATCGTAAATCTTGGGAAAATATGAACTTTTGAACAAGTCAGAAGGAAATCGAAAGACAAAATATTAATTACAATGGTAGTGTCTGCAAAATACCCAGGTAGAGAGGGGTCTGGCTAATATCATTCCTGAATTACAAAGAAATACATTGAAGGTGAATCAAGGAGCAATGAATGATAATTGAATATAGTAAGGTTTTAGCAAAGGGGATTGAGTTTCAAAGCAAGGAGCCTCAGTGCAATTGTACAGAGCATTGTCCGGAGAACGCCAACAAGTAGTTTCTGTCATTTTGACCTCCTTACGGAAGGAATGGTACACAATCATTAGCAGTGGTTCACGTTAATTTCATTGAAAACTTGGACGAAGAATCCAGGAAAGGCTTATGAGATTGGAACTATCCATCAATCACAGTTAGAATCCTGAATGTTAGGCTTAGAGAAGTGTACAAGATATTGAGTGTGTTTTATAGACCAGGTTTTAGGAGAATGTTCATCACGTTGGGGGGATGAGAAATTGGAGGCATAGTTTGGAATGAAGGTTTCACCCAGTTGAATGGAGTCGAAGAGGAATTTGTTTCCATGAGAGCGACCTTCATAATGGAGCAGTGGAGGCTGGGACATTTAATATATTCAGTGACTTCAAGGTGCATGCGGGCCAGACAAGGAACGCCACAATTAGATCAGTCTTGAACTCATTGAGTCGTGGAGCAGGATCGAGGTTCTTAATGGGCTGCACCTGCTCCCATTTATAATGAATGAATGATCCTATGATCTCACAGAAGGGTTTAAAATGAAAGGAGTGTTTAACTTGTAAGGGGGACATTGAAAGTGTGGTGCAAAATTATCGCATATTCACTTGACAAAGAACACTGGACATGGAAATCAAGAGGACTCGTTTGTATCGTTGAAAAAATAAAATTGGGGCATTGCACCATAGTTAGCAGCAAATATAAAATAAAGCACAGACAGGGCGGGGCTAATGACATCCTCTGGCAAAATATTGCTTTAGATCTAGATGTATTTGTTGTACGGTGTTTCCATTTGCAAACACTAACAACAATTAATGGAATTCGTCAATGTAGTCCCTTTGCCTAAAGGGCAGAAACATTTGAAAAAATAATATTCACAAAAGGTCTATTTACTGACCGATTGAAAGCTTCAGTTAAACTTAAAGGACAGCAGCAGGCTGCAGTGTGTATACAAAAACTGAGTGTCATTGCAGATCCCAACATTTGTACAGAATAAGAATCATAATGTGAATGTGTCAGAGCTCCAGTATAGAACAGTTGGAGGCATAGAACGCGCAATTGAAACAATGGAATGGTGTAACTGAGAGCTGAATTCTGAACATAAAGAGAGACTGCAGAATTGTTGGCCATTATTCTCCGCCCACTCTGCAGATGTCTATCTCAGTGATGTGCTCAGCTCTATGAGACTGATTGAGGAAGTGGAGTTAATTCACATTTTCTAATGTAAAAGCTGTCTGAATTGTTCAATAGAAATGTTTAGTTGTATAGTTGGTGAAGACATTAGCTTAAAGTTAACAGAAGGTATACTGAAAGGAACTGAAGGCTGGGAACATGAATGACAAATAAGCAAACATAGTGAAGGCGGACATCATTAAAGATAAACGTGACAGCTATTAGGAATAAGGGTGGAAGTGAACGGTTTCAACTATAAGGGGCCTGAGTTAACAGAAACAGGAATTTAGCGCCTGTCAGAAACGACAATGAATTAGAATTTACAGAGTAGCCGAAAATTAATTTGCAAAAATGTTCCTTAATTGTATTCAAATGTTTTCCTGCAATTTACTTTTCCAATTCTTCCGCTGATGCTCGTTAACCAATGATTCCCTCCACGCTGAACTGCCCACCACATTAGCTGATCCAGATTGAAAGCGGATCTTAACTTGATCACATAAAGCAACCCCCCACCCACCACACCCAGGCATTTTTGGTCGTTTTCTATTGTTTTTTGTTAATTCATGGGATGTGGACATCGCTGGCGGGGTTGGTACATTTGCCCATCAATAATTACCCTCATTGCAAGGACCTTTTTAAGAGTCAACCGCACTGATGTGTGTCTGCAGTCACATGTAGGCCTGATAAAGTGAGGAAGAAATAATTTCCTTCCCAAAAACTACTTCACCCTCCTTTCGCGCATGCCCACTTCGCAGAAAAGAACGCATAATAATCGGCAGCTGTGTCAAAAACCTGGTGCAATGTTCCCTTTCTGAGGCTTTAGAGCACTGAGCTGATTGATAGTCACATAAGACAACCAGGACTGCGCAGACTCTCGGCTTTGCCGAAGTCATGTGCAAACCGCCAGGCTCACCTTTCCAAAGAGTGAATTCACTATTCTCCAATCATGTCGCAGAGCCAGCATTTAGTTACGAAACCGTGAGATCAGACTGTTCTTCAACATATGCAATGTGGAAAGCAGGAGATATCTCTTGACACAGGAAGTGGGCCGAATATGGGGCATTGTATTTCGCGGAGTAGTTGGGGATGATATAATTGATATATTTCAGGGGAAGCATGTTTGGAAACATGTGAGTGAACAACATTACGACGAAGTTGGGAAAATATTGGATAAACCAGATCAAGAGGAGGTAGGAGTTGGAGCATCAATAACAGAATAGAGGTGTTGGGTAGAATCGTGACATTCTCCAATTCAAATGCAAATAATTTCACTGGATAATAAAGCATGAACTGACAGAAAATGCACCAACTGAAAATCGCTGTTTTCAGCATCGAAGCCCTTCAGCTATGATCAAGTGAAATTTAACCCTCACAGCAAGGACAGCACATCAGAGTGAAGAATTTGTTTGAACACACTGAATAAAAATATATTGCAACAATGCTTCTGACATGACGTCATCCTTAAATAGCATTAAGACTTTCTAAGAGCATCAGAACTGTGAGAGCAACAGCAACAGCTGCTGGTTGTCAAACATTCATTTATCATCAAAACTAAATTCAAGACTGTTAATTAGAGAAGCTCGTTTAATATTCCGCCAGTATATTCAAACATTTCAATATCTGGATAAATTTGGGCGCATCACACAATTTAGATCGGCAAAAATGAAGAGTACTGTCACCTTTTTAATATTTTAACGGCAGAGGTGAATAGATTATACATAAGCAAGTGGTTCATAGGTTATCGGGGAAGGAGGGATTCAGATGAAGTAAACATCAGATCAGCCACGATTTTATTAGATGGCAGAGCAGGGTGAAGGGGCCGAATGACCTACTCCTGCTCCTGGTTCTAATGTTCACATGAAACCGTTGAAGAAACTGTGGAAAAACAAAACTGCAGACATTGCAATTTTAAACATAAATGCAAACAATTAGAAAATAAAGGAATCCGTTGTCAAAATACATAAATCATCGGCTTGGCCTCAGCTGGGAAATTATGTGCAATTCTTGCATCAGATTTAGGGAGGATGTCAAAGACGTGTAAAGGGTGGAAAGGAAATTGGACAGTTTGGTACCAGGGATGAGGGGACTTCAGTTCTGTGGAGAGATAGGAAAAGCTGGGATCGTTCCCCTTTATGCGAGAAATTCAATAATAGAACACACAGACTCAGACATATGGAATGAGGCAGCACACAGACTGATACAGAACAGAGAAGTCCTTAAGGAAACATGCTGTAGGTTACCAAATCATAAAAAGGACTGATCGTGCTAAAAAGTTGAAATTACATCCACTAGCGCAGCGGCGTTGAGAAGATGACCCAGATTTCGACGGAGACCAAGAGGAAGAAGGGGGGGACCAGGGGAAATATGCAACTCTCTGGATATGTTGTCAAGCGTGAATGGATTCTGGAGGGGATGTGTTCTGTGATCCAGAATCCTCCAGCATTCCATTCACACCCATGTTAGTTTGGGAGATGGGCACAGGATGAGAGTGATCTGCGTCTCTAGATTCATCCCTGTCTCTATTTCTCGTTTCAAATCATTTGACATTCACCCTCAGATTTCAGCTGCCACAGGAGACCGCAGATCTCACAGAGAAGAAACAGCACGTCACGGCCTGGAGGATCTGAATATGTTCTCTGTGATGGACCAATGTGTGTGTAAATGTCTCTATATGTGTATCTTTCGCTGTTTGTGTCTGTGTGTCTATATCTTTGTGTACGTATGAGTCTCCCTGTGTGCCTGTCTGTGTCTGTGTGTCTGTCTCTCACTGTGATTATGAGTCTCTCTCTGTGTCTGTGTCTGTCTGTGTATCTGTCATTGTCTGCATCTGTGTATTTGCCTCTTTTTGTGTGTATGATTCTCTCCCTTCCTCTCTCTCTCCCTGTGCCTGCCTCTGCCTGAGATTTCATCTATTTGTATTCCTGTGAGTTTGAATGTCTCTCCATATTTCCTTTCCTCTGCCTGTGTGGAAGTCTCTATCTGTATGTCTGTAACTGCATGTGTCTCTCTCCCTTTATGTGTGTCTGTGTGTCTTTGGTGTTTCTTTTTCTGTGTGACTATCTGTCTTTGTGTCTGACTCTGTGTGGTCTGACTATGTGTGCGCGTCTGCGCCCGCCTGAGTCTCTGTTTCTGTCCGCGAATGAATTCATGCATTAGCAGTAGCTTTTGAAGATGGATAAAAACCTCAGGGAGGTACGTGATAAAATTTGAGCAGAAAGAGCAGCTGCTGCAATGCATTTATTTAAGGACAAAAGTCTCTGGCCCTGTTTAGATCTCTATCTCAATGATGTGACCAACTCCAGCCGATTGCAGGAGAAGGTGCTGACTAAATAACAGAAAATGTGCAGTGTTTCAATTCACCAGATCAAAATTAGTTATTAAATGTCACAATAATCACGCTTCGTCTATCAACTAAAAGAGTTGTCAAATAAAATTAAACATCAATAAGTGAAACATTTGGAAATGCAGATGTTTGAATTTCACAGAGACAGTAAGTGTTTATAGCGGAAATGTATGGTTTCACAGCAGAAACGCTTCATCTCAGGCACAAAACAATTTAACCCTTGAGATTAAAAGCCCAGAGACAGTCATGTGTTGAAAAATATTAGATCATAAGAACATGAGAACCAGGAGCAGCAGTAGGCAATTGAGCGCCTCGAGCCTTCCCCGCCATTAATTACGACAATGACTGATATCATTTCGGCCTCAACTACAAATTCCCGCCTTCTCTCCATAACATAGCACCCCATTATTAATTAAAATTCTGTGAATCCCCTCCTTAAATTTATTCAGCGTCCCAGCATTCACTGTACTCTGAGGTAATGAATTCCACACATTCATGGCCCCTTAAGAAAAGTAATTCCTCCTCATTTCTGTTTTAAATCGACCACCACTCAGTCTCTCTTTCTAGGAAGCCCCAGAAGGAGAAACAGCAAGTCCACGTCTAATGTGTCTATCCCCTTTAGCAACTTATATACATCAATTAAATCTCCTCTCATCCTTCTAAGCTCTAGCGAGTATAGGCCTAAACTGCTGAATCTCTCCTCATAAAACATGCCTTGCATCTATGGAATCAACTTGGTCAAACTTATCTGAACCGCCTGCAGTGCAACTATATTCTTCTTGAAGTAAGACCAAAACAGTCCACAGTACTCAAAGCGCTGTCTCACAAATCCATTGTACAGTTGCAATTACGCTTCCCTAAATGTATACTATATTCCTTCATAAATTAATGCCAAAATTCCATTTGCTTTCCTTATTACCTGCTGGAACTGCTTACTAGCTTACAGAGATTCATGCACAAGGGCACCCAGTTCCCTCTGCACTGAAGCATTGTGATGTTTCTCTCCATTTAAATAAGTTGCCTTCTTATTTGATCGACTAAAATGGATAAGTTCACACTTATCCACGTTAAACTCCATCTACCAAATTTTGGCCCTTTCACCTAACCTGTCCTTATCTATTTGTAAATTTCTGATTTTATCACTGCAAAGTACTTTACCAACTATACTGCTGTCATCAGCAAATTTAGCTACAGAAACTTCTCTCCATAATCCAAGTCATCAATATAGTTTGAAACTAGTAGGGGTACCCCACTAGTGACAGCTTGCCATCCAGAAACATACCCATTTTCCCCAACTGTCTGCTTTCTGCTAGTTACCCAATCCTCTATCCAAGCTAATATATTACCCCTGACTCCATGTGATCTTATCTTATGCCTGCATATTTTGTGTGGCACATTAGCAAAGGCCTTCTGGAAGTTCAGATATACGAGATCTCCATGATCTCCATGATCTACTTTGCTTGTCATATCTTCAAAGAGTACGAGCAGATGAGCCAAACACGATTTACTCTTCAGGAAATCATGTTGACTCTGCAGGATGCCTTTTTCCTTTCCAAATGCCCCATCACTCCTTCCTTAATAATGGATTCCAACAATATCCCAAGCAACAGACGGTGAAGTAACTGATCCATAGAATCCTGCTTTCTGACCCACCTCCTTTTTGAAGCGCGTTATATTATATTGTGAGTATTTATACTAACTAATTTGAAAAGGTTAAGTCATTAATTGTGCATTAAAACACCGCCAGTGTTGCAGTTAAAGAGACTGAATCACCCTGCACTCACTTAGTTAAAATATTTGATGCAAGCTACTTCAATTATAAAACATTTATTAAACATTCCGCAAAGCATTTCAGAAGTTGTTAATATGCAGACACATTACATTATTCCAACGCAGTGACAACTCGAGAGACATATCATCGTCTATTTACGGACAGAAAAACTGTATGTAAAGTGGGTGAAAAGCGCGCTAAAGACCAAAATAAGCGTTGACCCCTGAGCCGGGAGGACTGGCGAATTATTAATGGAATAAAAGTAACTGGCAGTGGATGGAACATCAAAGAATGGCAAAGATTCATGAAGGACGAAGGAAAAACGAAAACAATCAGTGGATAAAACAAAATCGAAAACCAATGGAGCGACAGGCTGGCAAGGCTTATGCAATCGATGGCCTGCATTCTCGGGCCTTGAAACATGGGGCAGCTGCAGTATATATTTTTTCTTCATTTACAGACTGTGGGATTCGCTGGCCAGCGCAGCAACTATCGTCCATCCATAATTACCCCTTGAAAAGTTAGTGGTGCATCGCCTTGTTGAGCAGCTGCAGTCTCTATGTTGTAGGTACACCCATAGTGCTGTTAGGAAGGGAGTCCCAGTGACAGTGGAGTTTGCACTGCTTGTAATCATCCAAGACTCGCTAGATTCTAAAAGGTACCAGCTGCTTGGAAAATTGGAAAACTGACATCTATTGGCAAGGAAGGAGGAAGGCAGTAAGCAGCGAACAATACACCAGTTACATAACACCTGGCACTGAGAAGAGATTTCACATACTCGAAGCCTGCAAGAGGCAGGAGAAGTGAAATATTTGTTGAAAAACACTGTATATCTTGTTGTTAGAAAAAATAAATAAATAAAAGAGAACAAACTGAAGTGTTAATTCTCAGAAATATTACTGAGTCACCTGTTAGGCCGCAGTTAAGATAATGAGACCATCTCTGAGCAAAGCACGTTAGAAAGAATTTCCAGGCCTTTGAAATGTTTAAAAGAATGTTGTCTAAAATTGTACCAGTGGTGAGGGTCTTCAGATTTACAATCCCAGTCCGTGGGTTTGGGAGGTTTTCCCCTCGCAGCGAGTGTGTGATGGATGTTTCAACGTGGAGAGCTCACTCTTTCTTTCCATGATCCATAATGTCAGTTTACCTTCAGGCCTCAAAGTTGTCGTGGATACCCCATGGTGCAAAGAGCGTCAAAGGTGAGGGGAAATGGTACAGTGAAGCAGGGGCCCAGTCAAAAATGCTTCTCTGTAGACAGGTGACTTGTGAAATTGTCTCGTTGTGTGGGAGTGTCTCTATGTGCCTTTTGCGTTCTTTGTGTCTGCCACTGTCTGTGCTTCTGTCACTGCCTTTGTGCCTGTCATGTCTCTTTCTCTGTGCCTTTGTTTGTCTCTTTCCCTGCCTGCGATTATTCACTCTGTGCACCCATCTCTGTCTATGTTTCTGTCTGTGTGCCTGTCACCGTCTTTGTTTCAGCTACACTCGGTGTGCCTGCCACTGTCTCTGTCAATGTTTGAGTTTCTGTCATTGCCTGTATATTTGTCACTGTTTTTAACATTGTCTGCATGTTCTTTACTGTCTTTGTGCCTGTCACCGCCTGTGTGCCTTCAACACGGTATAGAAATCTCGATATGCCTGTATGTCCCTGTCGGTTTCTCTGTCCCTGTCTGTGTGACTGCCTCTGTCTGTTTGTCTGCCAATGTCCCTGTCTGTCTTATGTGCCGGTCACTGCCTTTGCCTGCCTGTTGCTTACTGTTTCAGTGTCGCTGCCTGTCACACTCTGCACCCCTATTACTGTACTATTTCCCTTCTGCTGCTGTCAAAATTATTTAGTTGATGGGTTATATGAACAGCGCAGGCTTGGAAATCCGAAAGGCCTGTTCCTGTGCTGTCCTTTTCTTTGTTCATTGTTCTTTGAATTTGTATCTGTCACTGGCTGTTAGCCTGACACTCGCTCTGTACCACTCTGTGTATTCTTCTCCCTCCCTGTCCGTGCTTCTATCTCTGGCTGAGTGATTGCCTCTGCCTCTTCGTCTGCGGCTGCCTCTATCTCTCTTGAGCACCTGTCACTGCCTTTGACTCCATGTCGCTTTCTCTGGCTCCATGTGCCTGATTGAAAGTCTCTGTGCCTCTCTTACTGTAGTAGTGTCTGTCTCTATCTGTGAGTCTATCGCTCTAGGTGTCTCAGACTTTGTCTTCAATTCTGCTTCTGTCTATGTGCTTGTCTAAATCTGTGTCTTTTGCTGTCTGTATATCGATCACCGTCTGTGTGTTTGTCATTGTCTGTGTGTCTGTCTGTGTTGGTTTTTCTCACTGCGCCTTTCAGCACCATTATGGAATCGTTTGCTGCGCTAATAGCAGGCTTTTATATTGGAAGCAATGAAGGTAACATGATTAATGTAGGCCATACAAAGCAGCTGCTGCAATGTGCTAACTTAAGGGCATTAGTCTCCGCCCACTATACAGATGTCCAACTCAAGAATGTGCCCAACACAAGTAGGCCAAAAGAGAAAGTGCCACTCAAAATTGAAAACCTGTTGGTTTTCAAATCAGGGTAACAAGTGTAATTTATTAACTATCACCAACGTCAAAATTAGGATGTGAACCTAATGGAGAGTGGAAGAATATAAAGTAACAATGCTGAAGTGCCTGGCTGAATTTCAGAGTGACAGCAAATGTTTGCAAAGAAAACCAGTAGTTTCATATCAGAAACACATCATCTCAGCGAAAGAGCAATTTAAACCTGGTTTGGAAAAGTAATGGATTGACAACTTTTCAAAAAAAATGAATGAAAATACATCGTGGCAACCTTTATTAAATACCATAAAACAATGTGCTTTTAATTCTCGGATAAAAAAAAAAAGCAATGCTCCTGGATTACGTAATGAATCTCCCTGCACTAATTTATTCATGCAAATAAATGTAACCTAATTCTACTGCGAATGAGTTACTAAATATTCAACACAACAACTTTTAATCACTTAACACACATGCTCATTGCATCGTACCAACGCATTCAAGATGTTAACGCTCTATAAGTGTATACAGACAGGCAGGAAATCAAAACTTAAAATTGCATATGAAACAGTACAGATAGAATGCCAGTTGAGAATTGGTCCCTTAGAGGGGGAGACTGGTGAAGTACTAATGGGGGAACAAGGAAATGGTAAAGACTTTGAACAATATTTTTAAACCTGTATTCGCAGTAGATGACAAAAATATAATCCAAGACATGGACGAAAATCGAGAGGTACGAAGCTAAAAGAAACTCAATCACTGGAGAAAGGAGTCCTGCGAACACTAATGGAAATAAATGTTGACATGGCTCCTGGGATTGATAGCCAGCATCCTGGGGTGCTAAACGGGGCGACAGCAGTGTTAATGGATACATTGATTGTGATCCTGCAAAATTCCCTAGCCTCTGGGAAGCTCCAAGCTGCTTGGAGAATTGCAAATGTAATTTGCCACAAGGAGTATTAAGGGCAAAATTATGAATTTTTCAACATGGCGGAAGGAAGTGGGAAAACAAAATATTAATTAGAATGAAAGTTTCTGGAAAATACTCTGTTAGAGAAGGGTCTTGATGCCCTTCTTCATGAATTAGAGAAAAATACAATGAAGGTGCCACAAGGAACGATGAAGTAAAATGGAATGTGGTCAGTTTTGGTCACAGGGGATTGAGATTAAATTTAGGAAGCCTCAATGCAATTGTACAGAGCATTGGTGAGAGAACTCCTACAGTAATATTTGCAATTTTGGCCTCCATAAGAAAGGAGTGGTATACAATCATTAGTAGCAGTTCACAAAATAGCCGAAGAGATTGTCTTCAGGAAAGGCTGAGAAGATTGGACTGATACTCGATCGCACTTAAGTGTCTGAGACCTGGACATATAGAAGTAAACAAAATATTGACGGTGTTTTACAGGCTAGAAACTAGGAGAATTTTCACCCCGTAGGGGAACTGAAAATTAGGGGGCACAATTTACAAATAAGGATTCACCCAGTTGAACGGAGTTCAAGGGTGCTATCTTCATCATGGAGCAGTGGAGGCCGGGGCATTTAATCTATTCAATACTGTGATCTACAAGGACGTCACTTTGCATGCGGGCCAGACAAGGCAGGCCACAATTAGATCAGTCTTGATCTCATTGAATGGCAGAGCAGGGCCGTGTGTCTGCATGGCCTACATCTGCCCTCATTAATAATGAACTAATGATCGTATGATCTTATATAGGGGTTTAAACATAAATGGAATGTTTAGGTTTTTCAGAGGGGCGTTGAAAGTGTGTTGTTAAATGATGCATTATGAATTTGCAAAGACCACTGGATCTGCATTTCCACAGGACTAAAGTGTATCGTGAAAAAAATAAATCGGGGCATTTTTAGATATTTAGCTGCAATTAAAACATCCTGTACAGAAGGGGAAGAGCTAACTATCATCTCTGGTATAAGGTTCTATGCTTCTAGCAGATTGATCGCATTGGGTTTCCATTTGCAAACACTATCAACAATTAATGGAAGTCGCCAATGATCCCCCTTTGCCATAAGGTCAGAAGTCAATTGAAATAAGTTTAAAAATTCACAGAATGCCCATTTACTCCCCGAATGAAAGCTTCAGCGAAAGTCAAATGAGAGCAGCATGATTAGGTATGAGTGCTAACACTGAGCAACTTTGCAGATCCCCACATTTGTTCAAACCAAGAAAGATAAGGTGAAAGCAAGTCTCAGGGCTCGAATATGGCACAGAAGGAGGAATTGTCAGCGGAACTGAAACAATGGAATATGATATTTCAGAGGTACATCCTCAACACAAATATAGCCTGCAGCATTATTGGTCATTAACCTCAGCCCTCACTGCAGATCTCTATCTCAGTGGTGTATTGAGCCCGAGCAGACTGAAAGAGGAAGTGGATTTAATTCAAGTTTCCAAACGGAAAACATACCTGAGTAATTCACAACAAACCGTCAATTGTACACTTGGAAAGACAACGTATATTAAGAAAGGCTGAAGTTTGGGAACATTGCCTGAAAAATAAGCAAACGTTATGAAAGTGTCCACTTTTGAAGATGATAGTGATAGCACTTTGACGTTAGAGCGGAAGGGTGCGGTTTCAAATTGATGGGCCTTCAGTTCAAAGAAACAAGTTCTTAGCCACTGTCAGTAACGACATTGAATTAGAATGAGCAGAATGGCCGAACATAAATTTACCAGATCATTCCTAATTGTGTCCAAGTGTTTTCCTCCAATTGAAACTTGCAAATCACCCATGAGGCTCATGGACGAATGAACCTTGGCCACGCTGAATTCCCCACTCCATTATCTGATCCAGATTGAAAGCAGGTACTGATTTTACCACGTGCCCACCGGACACCACTGGTGATACTGGACCACAGGCCTTTCGAGCTGCTTCTAACTTTAAAAATAATTCATGAGATGTGTGCATGGCTGGCTAGGACAACATTTATTACCCAAACACCATTATTCCAATTTAAAACACATTGTTAAAGACATTGATGGGTGTCTGGATTCACACATAGGCCAGATAATGTATGGACGCCAGTTATTGCTCTAAGGTTCTTCGCCCTCCTGCTGCGCATGCCCACATCGCAGCACAAACTAGTATCACAGAATAAACAGCAGCTGTGACACAACACTTGTTGGATGCGCCCTTCCTGTTGCTTTGGAACACTGAGCTGATAGATAGTCACATAGGACACCCTTCGCTAGTTAGATTATAGGCCATACCCATGCCATGAGCAGATGAACAGGCTCCCATTTCCAAAGGATAAATTCATGATTCTCCAAGTCATGTCACAGAGTCAGAATCTAACAATAAATGTCAGAGATCAAAACGTATTTCAAGGTATACAATGTGGAATTCAGGACATGTCTCCTAAACCAGAAAATGGACAGAATTTCGAACATGGTGTCTCGTGGTGTAGCTGAGGACAATATAATTGATATCTTTCTGGGTAAAATTGTGTTTGGGTGAAATGCATTCTGGTGAAATTGTGATAGCGTTGGATAATCCAGGGTGGGAGGCAGATGGTGTGGAGCATCCAAAGCACCATAGAGCTGTGTTGCCGAATAGTGTGATTCCCTGCCGTAAATACATATAAGTTAAATAGATATAAGGCCTGTAGCGACAGAAAATGCAGTAACTGGAAATATCTGTTTTCAGCCTTGGAACCCTTCACTTAGGATCAAGTGAAATTTAAGCCACACAACATGAACATCAGAGTGAGAATTTTGTTGGGACACACCGAATGCAATCGTATGGTAATAAATGTTTATCTGACTTCAGGCTTAAATATGATTATGACGTTGAAAGAGGATGATCATTGTGAGAGCAACAGCATCAGCTTCTCGTTCTCAGGCATTTATTTAACTACAAAACTGAAGTCAGCCTGCTATATAGAGAAACATATTTAATGTTGTACCAGCATTTTCTAACATCTCAATTACTAGATGTAATTGGGCGCATCAAACAAATTAAGTGAGTCAAATTGAAGGGTAAAGACAAAAACAATGCAATTCTGTAAAGGTATAAGTGTACCACAACAAACTGGCAAATCATTACTTCAGCTGCTTCACCCTCTGAGAGAAAGTGCAGATTGCCAGCTGTTTGTTGAGAATAAGGATAAGGAAGGAGGTGGTGTTTATCAGGTGTAAAATATTCCCACGATGAGCATGTGTGTGAGGACAGGGGAGTTAAAATGTCAAGACTGAGCATCAGGTTTCAGAAAGGAGGGAGCTGCAATGAGACTAAAAGGGGGGAGGAGGAGAATAGTGAAATGCAGCAAAAGCAACAGAACAGATGGCAGTATTCTTCGTGGCTTGACTTCTGTGTAGAAATCAAAGCAGTTGGGGGTGATCTCCATAGGACACGCAATTTTAACTGGGCGTTTAGGGAAAATGACCAAGGATGAGATGCTGCATTCCTGTGGAGAGACTGGAGAAGATGGGATGATTCTCCTTTGACATGAGAAGCTTGAGCTCATATTTCCCAGTGTGGCAGTGAGGAAATGTATTGATTTATGAGGAGAGATGGGTGAAGTTAGGAACGTTGGTGAGGAATCGGATTGAGAGGAACAAATGTTTTTAATATACAAAAAGCCCAAATAAGGCAAAGAAGCTGAGATTGTTTCAGGCTTAGGCTAACAGTGTCAGAAAAAGCTTTCAGCAGAAATTTGTGGTTTCAGCTCAGAGGCGCTTCATCTCGGACATAATTAACTTTTACCCCTGACAGATTAAACAGGGCATCAAAGCCAAGCCTGGGGCTAAACATATGACAAGAATATTCATTTCTGTAATCTTTTGGTATATTTTAAGGCATGCTACCAATGAATTTCTCTAACGCCACTAGACTTGGAATGATAACATTAAAGACCCCGCTGCAGAGCCACAGCGTTGGTTGCAGTCAAGGTGGATTAATGAAAGGGAAACCAAGTTTGCCAAAACTGTTAGAGTTCATGAGTTGTGTAAATACCGGAATGGAGAAAGGTTAAACAACTGGCTGTGGTGCATGTGAATATTTAGCAGGCTTTCAAAAAGATCCGACACAAGAGATTTGGAAACAGATCCAGGTATTGGGTTAATAGACTGGAACGTTTGCAAATTGTTTTCAGATAGAGAATAGAAAGCTGGAATAAAATTGTCATTCCCAGTTTCTCAGGCAGCCATGAAAATGAGGCGCTGCACCGATCAGTGCTTGGGCCCAACTATTCACAATCTACAACAATAAATTGGATTTGGGGGTTTAGGAAACATTGCCAAATTTGCTGTTGACACAAAATTTGGTGGGAATACGAGTTGTGAGGACGGTCCAAGGAGGCTTCAAGCGGATGTAGACAGGCTAATTGTGTGCGAATGAGTATGGCAGATGGAACAAAATGTGGACAAAAGTAACGTGTTATCCACTTTGGTGGGAAAAACAAAAAGGCAGAGTGTTGCATAATTAGTCAGAGATGGGGAAGTGTGTAGACTTTGGTGTCCCTATTCATATGTCACTGAAAGATAACACGTATATTCAGCAAGCAATGAGGAAATTAAATGGTGTGATGGCCTTCAGTGCAAGATGATTTTAGCACAGGGGTTAAAATAAAATTTGTTGCTGCATTTGTTAAGAGCCATGGTAAGGCCGAATCTGGAGCATTATCTGAGTCCTGGCCTCCTTATCTGAGGGAGGTTATAATTGTCAGAGAGTGAGTGCAGAAAAGGTTCACTAAAGTGATCCCTATAATGGCATGATTGCCCTCTGAGCAGGCATTGAGGAGACTGTGTTTGTGTTCTCGGAATTTCCAGAGGCTGAGAGGTGATCACTTTCAAACAACCAGCACACTTATTCATCTCAGCGGGGCCCAGGCAGTGATGCAGTTTACCCTGCCTTGCTGGTCTCGAACCAGGGACAACTGTCTCAGAGCTGGAGCTTTGGGGAGCTGGAGACTATTTGGGAATGAAATAAGGAGGAATTTCTTCACACAGAGGATGGTGATTCTTTGGAATCCTCTACCCTGGAGTGTTATGAAGGCTCTTTCATTGAGCATCTTCAATGCAGACATGGAAAGTTTAACTGATTCAGAAGATATCAAGAGCTATGGGGTTAGTGCGAGAAAATGTCAGTTAGGTGGAGGATCAGCCATAATCTAATTTAAAGGCAGTGCAGGCTCCAGGAGCTGAATCGCCTCCTCCTGTTTCTATGCCCCTATGAATTTCAGACAAACCAGGACTGGAGTGCGTCATTGAGAGAACAATTCAATTATTCACTCTGAGACTTTATCGACGCAAGTACTGCCGTTAAAATTTTATTTAAAAAAAAACATCTATTTTCTGACCCAGTGAATCTTTGACTGAGAGACATATGAAAGCAGCTGGGTGGAATGTGTTTTCAAATATGGAACTTCTTTAGAGACCACCAAACTGAATGTTCACTTCAGTTGCTGGAGTTCCATTATGGAATGGTGGCAAATTGGGATGCTAAAAATGGAGATTGAGGCATAGAATCTGTGGCAGAAGAAAGTTGAGTCCCTGTTTTTACTGATAGACATTGGTGCCCGCCCGCTTTGCAGTTGCATATCTCAGTGCTGTGCTCCTAACGTAGCTGGGTAATTGCA
The DNA here is from genome assembly GCF_017639515.1 of Carcharodon carcharias. Taxonomy (NCBI): domain Eukaryota; kingdom Metazoa; phylum Chordata; class Chondrichthyes; order Lamniformes; family Lamnidae; genus Carcharodon; species Carcharodon carcharias. The sequence continues at coordinate 2,166,667 of NC_054505.1, read as the reverse complement.
GATCCCAGATCTGAAGGCTAATTTAATAATCCGCTAGAGAGGTGCGCCAGCATCCCACACGCTGAATAATATCTCAAATCGCCTGGAATTCATTGACAAATGTGAGAGAGATAGAATAATCAGCAAACACGCTGAAAATGAACAGTATTACAGAGGATAAAAATAGCCCTTCGCACGAGAGCGGAAAGCAGAGGCTTCAACCCGGAGGAGCTTCAGTACAAAGGAAGAGGACTTGAGCAACTGTCAGTTAGATCGCTGACCTAGAAAGAAACACGTCGCTCAAAATAAATGTATTACCATGTTGCCTAACAGTGTGAAAATATTCTCCCCCAGAGTTGCTCTCATCTTCCGAAAATACTGATTCCCATATGCAACACGCGTCTGTTCAAACTACTCTTCAAGTTATCCATTCATTTTGTCTGCATGCACATTGTCAGTTGCTTGACCTGAGCTCAGTGCTGACAGTGGCGGAACTTCACCCTCCTACTGTGCAGGCTCGTTACCCAGCATGCAACAGGCATTAAGGAGCTCTGTCACAATATTTGGCTTCCTTCAGTGGCCCAGGAGCTCTGAACTGATTGGCCGCGACTAAATCTCCCCAGCCAAGGAAATCGGGTGGGAATGAGTTGATTGACATGTACGCTTTGAGATTCAAAACCAGTTGAAACACAGTTTGCAGAACATCAGTGCCAATTCACAGTGTAGACAAATATCTCAGCGTTGTGCTCGACTCCAGAAGGCAGAATAGGAAACAGAATTAATACAATTTCTTAGCACTCAGCTCAGCATGAATCATGCTTCTGCATCTGCTTTTCTATTGTTAAGAATCTAGAATGATATCTCTTTTCCGTCAGCATTCTTAGAATATAACTAGTATAATCAGCCGTGTCCTTCTGAAATGGTTGTCTTGGTACTGAAAACATCACATTGAAAATATTCTAAATATAGATCTTAAAGTTTTAAATTGACGAGGCTGTGACCACTTCCCTTGACAGTTTACTGTATTGAAGAATTGTCCCTGTGATGAAACATATCTCATACACTGTCATTGAAATACATAAAATTTGCTGTTTAATTTTAAGATGTGCAAACTCCAGTAATTTTGAGTTGTTCAGACATTTTGCACAGAGTCAATCGCAAAAAACACAAAGTGCCTCAAATTTAGTTTCAATGTTGGAAAGGAATGCATAATATGGGAAATGGCCAGGACGGGCCATTTAATAAAAACAGGAATATCAACAAAAGGCAGAATAGCAGACGTCAGTATTTCTAATTTCGAGAAGTGCAGGTTGAAAGAAAGGGAACATATTGTCTAGTTAGGGCGCGGTTGAGGCGGGAAGAGGCGGGGTCTGCTCACAAAGTGTCCAGAAATTCATTAACTAAATAAACAAGGAATTCCTACGACGATGCTTCACCCAATTATCTTTCTATGTCCGCTGCAGGTGCACATCCAAACAGAATAAAATAGTGGAAGGATAACCGAGTGAATATCGGCCGAGATTCCATTCAGAAGCTCCAGGGACTCAGGCCCAATGGTAGGTTCAATAAGTACCCTGGATGGAGATCTCAAAAACCGTGAAAACCAAATGCTGAAACTTGATGAAAGCAAAAAACTGCAGATGCTGGAAATCCAAAACAAAAGCAAAATTATCTGGAACAACTCAGCAGGCCTGGCAGCATGTGCAAGGAGGAACACAGTTCATGTTTCGATTCCGTATGGCTCTTCATCAGAACTAAGGAACATAGAAAAGAAGTGAAATATGTGCTGGTTAAAGGGTGGTTGGGACACGTGGAGCTGGATAGAGGGCCAATGATAGGTGGAGATAACCAAAAGATGTCATGGAAAAAAGTTCAAAGATGTGTTGAACTGGTGATTTTATCTAAGAACTGTGATAATACAAATAGACCTAGTGGCGGTGGGGGGTGGGGGAAAGGGATTGAAATAAGCTAAAAGGCAGAGATAAAACAATGCATGGAAATACTTCTAAAAATAATGGAAATCGGTAGGAAAAGAAAAATCTCTATAAATTATTGGAAAAAAGGAGGTTCGGAAAGAGGGTGGGATGGAGGAGAGAGTTCATGATCTAAAATTGTTGAACTCAATATTCAGTCTGGAAGGCTATACAGTGCCTATTCGCACAATGAGATGCTGTTCCTACAGTTTGCATTGAGCTCCAGTGCAGTAGGCCAAGGTCAGAGATGTGGGCATAAAAGCTGGGTGGAGTGTTGAAATGGCAAGCGACAGGGTTATCTTGGTCATGCTTGCTGACAAACCGAAGATGTTCCAGAAAGCACTCAGCAAGTCTGCGTTTGGTCTCTCCAATCTAGAGGAAATGGCATTGGGAGCAGCGAATGCAATAGAGTCAATTGAGGGATGTGCAAGTGAAATGCAGCTTCACATGAAGCCCTTGGACTTTGAGGAGATGGGAAGTTAAGGGGCAGGTGTTGCCCCCTCGGCGGTTGCTTGAGTAGGTGCCATGGGAGGGGTGTTGAGGTGTACGGTGTAATGGAGGAGTGATTCAAGCTGTTCCAGAGGGAATGATTCCTGCGGAGTTCCACCGGGAGGTGGAGGGGTTGCGATTGGAAGATGTGTTTGGTGGTGGCATCATGCTGGAGTTCACGAAAAGAGAGGAGGATGATCCTATGAATGCGGAGGGTTGTGGGGAGATAAGTGAGGACAAGGGGTATCATGGTTCTGGGGGCAGAGGATGTTGTGCTTGCGGAAGTGTGGGAGATGGGCCAGACACCATAGAGGGCTCTGTCAAACACAATGGGTGGAAAACCTCAGTCAAGGTAGAAGGAGGAAATGACAGAGGCACTGTTTTTGAAAGTGGCATCATCAGATCACATGCAAAGGAGGTGAAGAAACTGACAGAATGTGTTGGACTCCTTATAGTGAGCGGGGTGTGAGGAACTGTAGTCGAGGTAGCTGTGGGAGTCACTAGGCTTGTAATATATATTGGTGCTCAGTCTATCATCTGAAATTGAGACAGAGAGGTCAAGGAACGGAGGACAAGTGGCACAGATGGAACATTTGGAAATGATGGGGGAACGGTGGAAATTGGAAGCAAAATTAATTTTATTTTAAGGTCAATTTGAGAGCATGAAGCAGCACCGAAGTAATCATCAATGTTGCAGAGAAAGAGTTGTGGGAGGTGGCTGGATTTGGACAGGAACAAGGAATGTTTCACATAACCCATTAAGAGAAAGGCGTATCTGGGGACCATGTTGGTACTCATAGCCATAGTTTTAATTACGAGGAAGTGAGATGAGTTTAAGGGAAAATTGTACAGTTTGTGAACATGTTCAGCCAGTCGGAGGAGAGTAGTGATATATTAGGATTGTTCTGCCCTTCAGCCAACCTGGCAGCATTCCAGAGGAATGGTTCCTTCCGGGATACACTGTTCCACTCCTCCATCACCCACTAAACCTCAACTCCCTCCCACGGTACCTTCCGATGCAACGGCAGAAGTTGCAACACCTGCCCCTTTTCTTGCCATCTCCTCAACGTCCAAGGGCCCAAATATTCCTTTCAAGTGGACCAGAATTTCTCTTGCACTTACCTCAATTTAGTCTACAGAATTCGCTGCCACCAATGTGGTTTCCTCTACATTGGAGAGACCAAACGCAGACTGGGTGACTGCTTTGCAGAACACCATCAGCCTGTCTTCAAGCATGACCATGACCTCTTCGTCTCTTGCCATTTCAACATTACACCCTCGTCTCATACTCACATGACCGTCCTTGTCCTGCTGTATTATTCTCGTGAAGCTCAACGCAAACTGGAGGAACAGCACCTCATCTTCCGATTAGGCAGTTTGCAGCCTACCGGACTGAATATTTGATTCAACAAATTTAGATCATGAACTCTCTCCTCCTTCCCCACCCGCCTTCCCATCCCCCCTTTTCCCTTATAATTCATAGATATTTTTCTTTACCCACCTATTTCCATTATTTCTAAATGTATTTACATCGATTAATTTATCCCTGCCTTTCAGACTCTTTCGATTCCTTCCCCCAATCCACCTCCTCTAGGGCTATCTGAACCATTTCTATCACATTCCTTATAATAATATCACCAGCTTCAACACATATTTGTCCTTTTGTCTATGACATCTTTTGGTTATCTCCACCTATCAGTAGCCCTCTATCCAGCTCTACCTGACCCACCCACCCCACAACCAACCCCTTTAACTAGCTCGTATTTCACCTCCTTTCTAGTTTTACTTTGTCCGGTTGAAGAGACACACGGACTCGAAACTTTAACTGTTTTCATCTTTGCAGATGCTATCAGGCCTGATGGGTTTTTCCAAGTATTTTTGTTTTCTGTGTTGAAATTTGAATTTGAATTTAATGTATAGAAGAGGATTTTGACACATTACTGAGCAGATGGAGGCCATTCTACTTAACCTACTTATTCTGGCTCTGTAACTTTCTCCACATATCCGAACTTCATAACCGTAAATATTCCGTTCTATCCAAATACTTTCTCAAAGTTCTGGTCGAATCTGCTTCCATTAATCTTACAGGTAGAGCATTCCAAATCAGTCTAAACCTCAAGGTAAGAATGTCTCTGCTAATTCCCACACACCCAGATATTTTAGCTCATTCATCAGTAATTACAGATCCTTTTGCGAAATGAAACACGTTCTCGCTGAGCTCTCTATGAAATATCAATAGAATTTTCATTACAACTTTAAGGTTCCTCCTTTACCTACTTTGTCCTAAAAAGAACGACAAACAGAAAAAAACAAAACAAAACATGTTTCTTCCGTCTCCCAAATTCCCTGAACTGTTTCATCTGTGGCAACAATCAATGTTTCTCCAATTACGGATAGGACAATATTCAACGCAACTCAAGGCCTCTGCAGATCTTCCAATTAAGCAGCTGTACTCGTGATCCGAAGTCATCAGACACAAACAGCAGCCTTTGTGATTGATTTATACCTCATGTCCTCTCTCTTAACGGAAAGAGGTGACTTACCCTTGAACACATTTCTCGGCAGGTGCCTCTCTGCCTTGTCCTTCGGTGTTACGGACATGTTTGTTGTCTGACTTCAGCCGCTCTTTTCAATTGAAACAGATTAATCTCAGATGGCGTAAAACAGGACTCTGATAGTTTTCCAAGTGGACATCCAAATATCGACGCATTGAGGCGAGGCCAATAGATTACCGTAAGCAGCAGACACGCTCTCTGCACACTGCACTCTGCTCTAATCTAAATCGCTTGCATCTCCCGACAAGTGAAAGCAGATTCACTCCATCACCGTTCCTCACGGAGAATTCAACACATTCTAGTTTCTACACAGATAACCAACCTTATATGCTGCACGCCAAACCAGCTGTTACTTTAATTCTGTCAGCTCCCAGTCATCGGACACCCCGGGCCTCAGTCCCACTCTCCCTGTGCTAGTTAGACAAACAATCACCACAGAGTCCAGAAACGCAGCAGTTTCAATACAAGATTGCTTCACGACTCACCAAATATCAGTAAGGAGACGCCTGTTGCCATTTTCCAATCCGAGCTGCTTTGAGACGTGAGAGCTGGAAAGAACGACGTCTGACTCCCTTCCTCCAACGGTCAGAGGTCCAAACCAGGAAGCATTGAACGAGGGAGGGAACAGGGGCTGTGCGGAAGTGAAGTCGTGTAAGCATCAGCAAAGAGTTTTATACAACATGGAGTGAAATATGGAGGTGATCGCTGCGTGATAGGAATTGTTAACCTTTGTAAGTTAAACAATGAACACGTGTTTAGTAGGCTACAGTAGACATTAAAGCATGGAAAAACAATCTGAAACATTTTTTTCTCGTTGGAAGTTTGTCATTCATCCTGGTTAGGTAGTTAAAATCTGGGAGCGATGGTTCTTCAGATACCTCTCCCAGTGTTGATTTAAAGCACTCCGGATCCATCCTCGGCACTTCCAAAAATAACAAAACAAACAATCAATAACAGAAGCGAGGGCCTTTTTCTGAAACACCACCCGCTTTATTTTCCAGCTTTACCTCAAGCAAAAAGTGCGAGGGGTTCCTACACAAAATTGCACTACAAGTGTGAGCATCTCTGCAGCTACTGAAACCCTCACTTTGTATTCAGTCCTTCATGATGATGCATGCTCACGCCACTTTTTGGTTCAGCCTGGATATTGGCTAACAGAAAATTAATTAGCCACCGGAGAATTTTCCAGAATTTCAGTTGGTGGCATGGAGTTAACATTCTAAAGCATTGTGTAAAATATTGCAAATATAATTCAGCCAAAATTAGAAACGAGTTTTATCGCTGCCTACCTCCAATATATGTATATATATACATACAAATCTTTCCACCCACTTGCTCACCAGGCTAAACTCCTGTAAGTTTCCTCTTCACCCGAGAGCTCATCTCTCATCTTCGTCTCCTCATGTTTCAGGGACCCATTGTATCTTCACTCTACTCTCACCTCAGCAGACTGTTGAATACTCACCTCTGCTCCCTGGCTCCTATGTTGTGTGATATTGTTTACCACGTTGTACTCTCAGCAATGATCCTTCTCCCCTTCAAAAGCGCTTTCAACAAACTACTTTACACCTCACCCTTCCCCCTCACCCCCGAGAAAGGAATAGATGTGAAATCCCGAATCTATCATACCAGTGACTCCATCTCCAATGTTCCCGTCTTCTCCATCCACCATGAATGTGCAGAGCCCCCCAAAAAACGCATTCCCACCTCGAAAGCCGCATCCAACATTACTGAATCTCTACGTTTCATAACTTTTCAATCGGGATTCTGCCCCATTACATACCAGGAACGTTTGTGGACATTTAGTGTTTACTCGATTGAGTTTAAAAGGATGAGGGGGGATCGGATTGAAACTTACCGAACACTGAAAAGCCTGGATAGAGTGGACGTGAGGAAGTTTTTCTTCCCATTAGTAGGAGAGACTAGGACCCGACGGCAGAGCCCCTCAGTAGAGGAAAGACCTTTTAGAAAAGAGATGAGGAGAAACTTCTTTCGCCAGAGAGTGGTGAATCTATGGAATTCATTGCCACACAGGACTGTGGTGGCCAGGTCATTGAATGTATTTATGACCGAGATAGATAGATAGTTTCTTGATTGGTAAGGCGATCAATGGTTACGGGGAGAAGGCGGGAGAATGGCGTTGAGGGACTTAGCAGCCATAATTGAATGGCAGTAGACTCGATGGGCCGAATGTCCGAATTTCTGCCCCTATGTCTTATGGTCTTATGCCTGTCACGGCATGGAAAGGGATTTGGTCAGAGTCATAGCTGAATTGTCCTCTGACTGTGACAAAGATTAAAACATGTTTCTACAAACTGTGACAGAGACGGATAAGTCGAGTGTGGTCTCGATAGAGAGAGCTAAAAACAGAACAGAAACATTAAACGGTCACCCTTGGGGGTGTAGCTCAGTGGTAGAGTGCATGTGTGAGGCTCCGGGATCGATCCCCGGTATCTCCACTTTGCATTTTGAATTTAGCGGCGTACAGCTTCTCACCCTTGCACACAGGTCTGTTAAAGTGGCTTCATAATTGGTGAAGCGAACATTCGCAAGCAACCGAGATCAATGAGGGATGCGCATTCTGTCGGACTGGCTTCCAAATAGATCTGTTCACAGAACTAAAACAGCATCCGTGCTTGTTATTTGAGACAACCATGAGGGCCTGCAGCCACACGTTTATGACTTCAGTTTATCATGTGCTTGCGAGTCGACACAGTCTGTACAGTCAATGCCCTCGGCAACACGGTGCCTGCGAGTTTGTGGATCTCTCCAGCTCCGTCAGTAACTGACAGTATGGTGTCACTTTCAAGGCAGCACCCTTTCGGAAGGATGCCGAGGCTTCACTTTGTGTTGCATCGTGGGTTTACCAACGGCGCTCCAGTGACAGGTGACTTCAGTTCCGCGGAGGTGGTGCCGAGTCTCTGCCTTTTCTCCTTCGAGGAGGGAATGCTGACACGAGGCTTGACACAGGCGCTCCAAATCACGAGGGGGCTGGGCAGTGTCCAGGGGGAAAACAGTTCCCAGCGTTTGAGATGTAGGGAGAATTTGACACGATTCAGACGTGATTATTTCGAGAGTGGGGTTGATTGTATCGAGATTGTGAGTGACTGTATCGATAACGGGGTTGACTGAATCGGATTGGGGTGATTGAATCGGATTGGCGGTGACTACATCGAGATTGGTGGTGATTGTATCAAGATTTGGGTGATTGTTCCCTGGATTAGGTCTTAATGGAAACCTGGACATGCGAGTTTGGCACCTTCTCCTTGAATAAAGCCTCCACATATCCCTGTCCCATCCACCCAGCCCAGCCTGCCATTGCATCAGTCTGTCACTTATCAACACATCGCAACTTGGTGTGCCCTTTCACTTCTCTCGCACTTTCTCCTATCTAGACAATCTTACTGTGTTCCTGCCCTTTTGATTCAAAATCCCACTTCGCCAGACTTCATCAAAGTATTGGCTCCTAGCAATCTTCACCGCTGCTCTCCTTCAGCCAAGGCAAAGTGTGACTTCTCGCTTCCCGAGACTACATGTCCAATTCCTCGTTTCCTCTTTCCTCTGTGCTGGCTGCCCCCTGACCCTCCCTGAGCCCCTCTTTCCATGGAAAATTATCAATCAGATTCGGATTCACTCTTTTGCCCTTTCCATCTTCAAGCTCCTACTCTATTAAATCCACGAATTTGCTCACGCCGACCTCTGTCCCGATACAGTTCCCATCTCTGCTTAACTGCAAGGGAACCAAGAGCTGAAAGGAAATATAGAGTAACTGGTTGAGATGACCACTACCAGGGTGTTATTGTAGCATGTGAAACAATATAAGGTCGCTCTCTCATCATATGAAACGATTCACTATTCCAGCACCATGCTGGCATACGGGGATAGCCCAGGGCTTCGTTTCACTAATCCAAGTCTATCGTGAAATATTCTCTCCTGCCTGCACACTCACCATCAACTACATTAGCCAGTAGCTAATGGAACTCTTTGTCATTGGTCTTGGGACTCTTCAATGACCTGCCTCTTCCAGTTCGAACACAATCAGCTATTTTGCTCTCAGACAACGCTCACTTTTTTTTCTGCGATTAGCACCTACTCTGGGCGAATCTAATGTGTCTTTATTGCAACCACAGAATCACAGAATCACGGAATCACACATTGCAGAAGAAGCCTTTCAGCCCATGGAGTCTGCATCAACATGTGAGAAACACCTGACCTCCCTCCCTAATCCCTCCCGCCCCAGGCAGCGCATTCCAGACCATATCCACCCGCTGGGTAAAGAAGTTATTCCTCAAATCTACCATCAACCAGCTGCCCCTCACCTTAAACATATTTCCTCTCGTGACTCACCCTTCAACTAAGGATAACAGCTGCTCCCTATCCAACCTGTCCATGCCCCGTATAATCTATACACCACGATCATGTCGGCCATGAGTGTTCTCTGCTGCACAGACAACAACACAAATCTATCGAACATGCATTCATAAATTACATGTTTCATCTCAGGCAACATTCCTGGTGAACCACCTCTGAAACCCCTCCAATGCATTCACATACTTCCTATAATGTGGCGAACAGAACTGCGGAGAGTACTCCAGCTGTGGCCTCACCAAGTTTCTATACAACTCCAACATGACCTCGCTTCCTTTGTAAGCAATGCCTCGATTGATAGAGGCAAGTGTCAGATATGCCTTTTTCACCACCTCACTAACATTCCCCTTCACCTTCAGAGATCTTTGGACACACACGCCAATGTCCCTTTGTTCCTCAGAACTTCCTTGTACCCTGCAGTTCATTCAAAACTTCTTTGTCAAATTACTGCTTCCAAATTGTATCGCCTCACACTTTTCAGGGTTAAATTCCATCTGACAATTTTCTACTCATTTGACCATCCTGTTTATATCTCCCTGTAGCCTAAGGCACTCAATCTCACTGATAAACACCAGGCCAATTTTTGTGTTATCCGCAAACTTACTATTCCTACCCGCCAAATACTCACATATGAAGTTCATATAAATAATGGATAGTAGGGGAGCCAGCACAGATCCCTCTGGTACGTCACTGGCCACTGGCTTCGAGTCACTAAAGCAGCCTTCTGTCATCGCCCTTTGTCTCCTACAATACACCTTATCAAAATACCCTGTTTCACATTTGCATTTGCCTTCTTTATAATTCCCCCATTTAGGACCTTGTCTAAGGCTTTGCTGAAATCCATATAAACTACATCAACAGCTCTACCCTCATCGACATACCTGGTTACCTCCTCAGTCAAAGGGTCATGAGGACTGGAAATGTCAACTCTTTTCTTCTCCGCCGATGCTGCCAGACCTGCTGAGTTTTTCCAGGTAATTCTGTTTTTTGTTTTTTATCATTAATACTCTCTTTTTTTTGTATTCAATGGCTCTTCTTTCAGTCAATCTGCCCAGCTCTCTAAGTTATCCCTCAGCTCCTTAGCCAAAGATGTCCTTCTGCCCTTTCATTCAACAGAATAGAACCCATCACAGGCCTATATCTTTATTCTGTTCCGAAGAAGTCTCATATTCGACGAGGAAAACAAACTTTTTCTGTCTCCACCGGTGCTGCCAGTCCTGCAGAGTTTTCCTGCTCTTTCTGTTTTAATTTCAGTTTACAAGTACTAAATTTTTTCCACCCACTTTCTGCCGACCCGCATCTCTTAAGGCCAATACGTTCTCTATGTGGGATGTAGCACTTGTTACCCAATCGAAAAGAGACCATAGGAAAGTCACAAGCAACTGCATACGTGGCAATGACAAGGTTTACGTATCACTTTGGACCCCTGTTGTTAGGCAACAGCCCATTCTTCTACTTTTATATATTTGCCTTTTCCACAACAGTCTTAAAACCTCGAATACATGTACATTCGAAAGTGTAACCAAAATTCAGCATGACTCTTTTTTGTCACACAGATGCAGAATTGAAAATGAAAGTTAACCATTAAAGCTAAAACTCATTATACAATTACAGGTATAACTTACTTAAACCATCTATAATGCCACCACGGTCATCTACGTCAAAACTGCTGCCAACAAATCACTTCTCAAAACTAACATCCTGTCAAACCCTAGATCTTGCAAACCGTGCCCACATCTCCAATTTCCATAACAAAAACAGAATTACCTGGAAAAACTCAGCAGGTCTGGCAGCATCGGCGGAGAAGAAAAGAGTTGACATTTCGAGTCCACATGACCCTTCGACAGAACTTGAGTTCGAGTCCAAGAAAGAGTTGCAATATAAGCTGGTTTAAGGTGTGAGGGGGGTATGGGTGTGGCGGGGGGCGGGCGGAGAGAGAGAGAGAGAAGTGGACGGGGGGTGGGGGTGTGGTTGTAGGGACAAACAAGCAGTGATAGAAGCAGATCATCAGACGCTGTCACCAACAACAGAACAAAAGAATACATAGGTGTTAATTTTGGTGATATTATCTAAACGAATGTGCTAATTAAGAATGGATAGTAGGGCACTCAAGGTATAACTCTAGTGGGGGTGGGGAGAGCATAAAAGATTTAAACATATTTAAAATTAATGGTAATAGGTGGGAAAAGAAACATCTATATAATTTATTGGGGGAAAAAAAGGAAGGGGGAAACAGAAAGGGGGTGGGGATGGGGGAGGGAGCTCAAGACCTAAAGTTGTTGAATTCAATATTCAGTCCGGAAGGCTGTAAAGTGCCTAGTCGGAAGATGAGGTGTTGTTCCTCCAGTTTGCGTTGGGCTTCACTGGAACAATGCAGCAAGCCAAGGACAGACATGTGGGCAAGAGAGCAGGGTGGAGTGTTAAAATGGCAAGCAACAGGGAGGTTTGGGTCATTCTTGCGGACAGACCACAGGTGTTCTGCAAAGCGGTCGCCCAGTATATGGTTGGTCTCTCCAATGTAGAGGAGACCACATTGGGAGCAACGAATGCAGTAGACTATGTTGGGGGAAATGCAAGTGAAATGTTTTTATCTCCAATTTCCATTCCTTCTCCATGGATCATGGACATGCAGCCAACCCGCAAATCTGCACCCACAATTGTTCAATCCCCTTGTTTCAACCTATCCAACTGGGATACTGCCCTTGTCAACCCATGGAAATAGAACTAATCAGAAACGTGCATGACGTGACTGTGACAAACATACCAACTAGGACCTAGGCAGATAAATGACTACCTGACGAATGCGAGGTATAACTTTGGGGCAGGATCGAAGGTCAAATTGGTCTCGTTATCCACCTTGTCTGCTTAACAAGTTGCAGTTAATGAGAATGTAGCTCAGTGGTAGAACATGTACATTTTATAGTTGAGGCTCGGGTTCGATTAACTGCTCATTGCTAAATTATGGATACGAGAATGCAAACGTCCTCACTGTATGTCGTCACTCTGATCACCTTGCTTTGTGGTTGGAGAAAACACAAGTCCTGGCAGGATAGAAAATAAATTTGATATCAACCATAGGCGTTTAGATTTCCAGAACAAAGCTGCTTGGTTAAACTGAGACATATATTGAGGCTTGCAGCCAGATTTTGTACACCTTCCTGCATCTGCTGCAGTGAATTGGGGCACCAAGCTATCACAGCAGATCGAATTACCCCTCGATGTTCAAGGCCTCGACATATTATTCCCGGTCACAGCAAGAAACTATTTGGAGATTTTCAGATCCCTACAGACAGGTGAGTATCTCAAGTGGAACACTGAACCGTGTTCTGTCTTGAGTGAGGCGGCAGATGCCAGTCAAAGGAACACTGACTGTGATGAGGGACTTCGGTCAGGTGGGTAGATTACAGGAGATGGTAGTCTTCTCAGAGCAGAAGAGAAAGTTGATAGACTGGTTGAAAACCTTGAGGGGCTCGTGGCTCAACGGATAGACTGAATAAAATATCCACCATTATTCTAGCGGTTGAAAGCCCTTGGGAGCCTTGAGTATTTTGCCAATGATCACATGCATGCCAAGGCCTAAATAGAAATCTGGATTAAGGTTGATTGTGCCCACCACGTGAATGAAATCACCCAGACCAGCCAGCCATACCGCTCACACCACCCCTCCCTCAAATTGTCTCTCTATTCCTCCCAGCTTCAACAAGCTGTCAGAGTGCCAGTCTGGCGTTTATAATGATATCATTCCCCCGTATGTCCTTTCACTTCTCCCACGCTTTCTCCTTCAGAGAGAATCTTACTTTCCCCCTACCTTCTAATTCAAAACTGCCATCTTCTGCTGTACACCAATTTACCATCGAAGAATTCTCAACACGATGTTTTCACTGTTTTCCTCGCTCAGAAATCACATTGAAAGCCTTCTCTTATTCAGTGACCCCATTTCAATTCTTATTGCTCTCGCCGTTCTGAATTTACCGCCCTCTTGTCTGCCCTTAATCTATCCTTCTGTGCAAATTACACAAGTAAGCTGCCCTGGTCTGCAGGAACACAATTACTTCCTCTCTGCCGGGCCTCTCGCCATGTACAGCTCCCATCTCCACTTCATTTCATTAGACAGTGAACTGAAAGAATATGGTGGACACTTGAATCACCCTGCATGCGAGCACTTCCATCAATTTGAAAGCAAAATATATGAAGCCACAGGATGCCAATTTGACAAAACAGTGTATAATTTATGTTAAATCCTCTCAGTTTCACACACAACGGCAGAATAAACAGTTCCCATTGGCCGATTAAGGTCCAGCGAACTGGGAATTTTTTTCTTTTGGACTACTGTTCTTCCCTGAGTCTGGGACATCCAGCCAACTTATTCAAACGGTCCATATCACAATGAGAAATGACCTGCCAAATGACTGAGGCAAACGTAGAATTAAACTGGCTGTTTGTGCAGCAAAATGAGATAATGGCGTTTAAATGGATTAAAATGGCAAACCATTCCTCATCTAATTTGTAGAGAAAACAAGGCTGGGTTACTAAAGGGGCCCGTCTCTCTCTTCTGCTACTCTTACTTGGGCTTCAATTTGGCAAGTGCTAATGTAGCTCAGTGATACAGTGGATGCTTCCAATGTTTGAAGTCCTGGTCTCGATCACAGTTAACTCAATCCACACGCACCTTCCTCATTCACATGAGGGGGAGTCAATGCCCTTGCCCAGCCTTTGTTTCCCATTCTAATTTCCCTTGGAAAGGTTGTGGTGAGCTGCTTTCTTGAACCGCTGTAGTCTGGGTGTTGAAGACCCACCCACAGCACTATTATGGAAGGAGTTCCAGGATTTTGACCAGGTGACAGTGAAGGAATGGCTGATAGATTTCCAAATCAGGATGGTGTGTGGCTTAACGTCCATGTGCTTGCTGCCTTGTACTTCTAGGTGGTAGTGGTCATATGCTTGGAAGTTGCTGTCTAGTAAGCCTTGGTGAATTCCTGCAGTGCATTTTGTGGATGCTACACACTGTGCGTCGGTATTGGACACAGTGAATGTGGGTGGAAGGAATTCGAAGCAAGTGGAGTGCGTCGTTCTGGATGTTATTGAGCTCAATCAGTATGTTTGGAACTAAACTCAACCAGCATCAAACTCTTGACTTGTTGCCTCGCAGATGGTGAACAGGGTTTAGGGAGTCAGGAGGCGAGACACATGATTCTTGCCTCTGATCTTTTATGGCTATTCCGGATCAGTTTCAGGTCACTGGTGACCCCCAGGATGTTGACGGTGGGGGATTTGCTGATTGCAATGCAATTGAACTTCAAGTAGCGATGGTTGGATTGCCTCTTGTTGGAGATGTTCATGGCTTTCACTTGTGTGGCGTGAATGTAACTTACCATTGTCAATTCAAGCCTGGATATTTGTCGGGTCTTGCTGCATTTGGACATGGACTGTTTCAGCATCTGAGGAGTAACAAATGGTGCTGAACATTGTGCAATCATTAGGGAACTTTCCCACCTCTGACATTAGGATGGTAGGCAGTACATTGATGCAGCAGTGGGACATGGTTCGGCCAAGGGTTCTGCAAATGCTCTCCAATTTGTGAATGGAACAGAGGTCCTTCATCATTCCATTCATCTTAAAATGCACGAAAACACAAAACATAAGAAATAAACAGTGGTTGCAGCACAAGAGGAGGCTATTTGTCCCATTATATCTGTGTTCACTCCCATTTGACTTCTCGAAAGAGAGGGAAAAATAGGAACAGCTGGGGTGAAACGATCGAAGGGATGGTGGCTAAATTTGCTGATGACACAAACATTGTTGTCAAACAAGTTGTGTAGAGACGTAAGATGGATATAACTTGTGAATGATAGGTCAGCCAAGTCGGCAAAGTTCTAGCAAATGGCGAGAGATGCAGTGAGATCTCAGTGTTCTAGTGCAAGAATCACAAACATGTATAATGCAGCTAAAGCAAATAATTAGAAAAGCTAATATTTTGTTTTCAATTATTGTGAGGTGATTTGAATGCAAAAGTAGCGACACCATCCTTCTGTTGTTCAGGGCATTATTGAGACCACATCTGTTTTACTGTGAACAGTCTTGGGCACCTTATTTATGGTAGGATGTAAATGCGTTGGAAACATTTCGGAGAATCTTTACCAGAATAATGCCTCGGATTGGCGGGTTGCCTTATGAGGGCAGTTTTGATAAGCTTAGCTTGTATCCACAGTAGGTTAGAGGAGTAAGTGGGGCCTTGCTTGAAGAATTTCAGATCCTGAGGGTGTTTACTTGATGGATGCAGAGAGCATGTTTCCTCCTGCGAGAGAACATAGAACTAGGGCTCACACTTAGAAATTAAGGATTCGCTCATTTAAGAAAGAGATTAGGAGATATTTTTTTTAATCTCAGGTGGCCGTGAGTGTTTGGAACTCTCTTCCTCAAAAGGCGGTGGAGACGGAGACTTTGAAAATTTATAAGGCAGCGCAAAATAGGTACTCGATTAACAAGGGGGAGAAAGGCAATCGGGGGAGGCGGCAATATCTCGTTGAGTTCACAATCAGATCAGCCGTGATCTGATTAAATAGCGGAGAAAGCTTTTGCACCCAAGGGGCTTAACCCTGGTCGTAATTCGCAACCATAATTACCCTGGAGTGGCTTAAGAGAAAGAGTAGGCCATTCGGTCCTAGAACCTGCTCCACCATTCCATAAGAACATGACTTATCTGATTGGGGTTTCAAATCCATTTCCCTGCCTTCCCCCCAACCCACAAACCCCTGGACTCTATTGCCTGTGAATAGCACAAACTCTCCAAGTCAGCCTTGAATATTTTTATTGTCCACTGCTCTCGGGGGAAGAGGATTCCACAGGTTAGCAGCCACTGAGAAAAATAAAATGGGGTCGCTTCACAAACATTGGCATCAATGCAGAAGCACCTCAAAGGGTCAAATACATTACCAGCCTCTACACAAACTTCGAGCTACAGAGGAGCAACTAACTTTAGGCAGGGGTTTAGCTCAGTGGGAGAGCACATGGTTCGGCATGCCAAGATTCTCCACCTTATATGTTGCAAATTCTAAATGTAAGTTATATAAATTGAACACAACTCCGGAGAAAGGTGCTTCGGTGGGTTGAATGAGCTGAATGCCCAATGCGTCTTATAAGAGAGACAAGCTTCGCCCAAATGCTCCCTTCTTTTGACCTTCGATGGTCTCAGTCTCAATAAGCACATTTGCCTCTCTTTCTCTCTCTGTCCCTCAGCCTGGCCCTTCGCTCATATGAGATTCTCCAATTCCTCAGGACACAGAGATGAAAGGACCTGGCAGGAAACGGGTTGGTTAGACCTGGCTGGTCCCCTTGACAACACCATGAGGTCTTTCTCTAGGCTGCTCATTATTCTGAAATGGAATGGTTGTCCTTAAAGGTGACATCCTTATTGATGTAGTCCGGCGGGGCAAGGAGGTGTAGTGACCAGGTCGAGGAATTGGTTGGCGCTGGAGTAGGGTATGGATAAGACCACATTTCCGAGGGGGGAGAGGAGTGTATGCCTCCCAGACCCTGGTGAGGGAGTGGCTGTGCGAACCCGAATCCTCAAGGGGAGGGATAATGGTGGGGATGAACCCCGGGCCCCACCGAGGGATAGCAGATCATGTTCGATGGACCGAATAGTCTACTCATGCTTCTGTATCCATGGCCTGTTAAGTTTTAGTTTTCTCACGAAATGTAATGGGGTGGTTGCATCTCTGTTGATGCCCCTTCCCCTGTTATATGCCCACTCTGCCAGTTTATTGATATGTTGTGGAATGTGTTGCGGTGCAAATCAGTGCGCACCCTCACTCCCAATTTCATGTCCTGTCAGTTAAGAAATATTCTCGTTAACAGCAAGGGCTAAACGTTAATATAAATGCTGGCTTGAGAGCTAATCCAGATGGAACCCTGCTTCGCTATTCCAGTGACTGGAGTGAAACCAGGACCAGGACATTGGCCAAATTGTAATGCATTGATTGAGACACTGAAAGCGTGGGATTGCATTACAACCAGACAGGAATTAAATTAAAGAGCTACCAAAGCATTTTAAATAACTTTAAGAATAAAAGGAAATGATTTGCCATCAACAAACATCAGTGATAACCCGATCTGAAGTGGAAATGGCTGTTGGCCTTTACTATCTGGACGTTCAGAATTGCCCAGTCCGAGCACAGAGAGGAAATTCTGTCGGAGCAAGTTAGCAATCCGAAAGTTGTAAAAGGACAGGCCATCATCGGAACCAGTGTAAGGGAATCAGTCCCATTCCATAAGCATCAGTTGATTCATCTCCCCGCTTCTTGCTCCTGGCACCCAGCTCAGGTGGATCTTCCCGCCCAGGGACAGAGATTCAAATCTGCCTCCTTTTATACCAAGTCCATCAGAGAAGTAATCACTTTGTAGTGGGGATTGAGAATGGGGGTGGGGGCGTCTGGGTGGTGTTGGATGGCAGAATGTAGTAGGAAAAGAGGAACAATGATGTCCATTTATCTCCCTCCTGGTTGTTCTGGTCTTTAATGCACAGGGATAATAACCAGCTTTGCTATACAACAAGCTCCGCTTCTACTAACCTAGCGTATTTTGGGTGACTCAAACCTTCACTGAATTGAGCATCAAACCTCTCCTGCCCTCCATTCTCCTGATTAGCAGAGAGTTCACATCTTCCAACAGGAGGCGCAGTGGGAGGGGTGAGGAGTGGTGAGTGGAAAGTTTGCATTTTGTGCCTGAGCCATGTGGGATGAGCGGCGCAGTCTAAATTCTCTCAAAGACCTTGAGAATGCAAGGTTAAGCGTCAGATACACAGATACACAGTAAGATCCCACTTGGAGTAACCATGTTCAGTTTTGGTCCCGGTGCTTCAGTTTGGTGAGAGTGTCCTTGAAGCAGGTGCACCCGAGTTGATATCTCACTCAGCGTGTTAAATAATGAGCATAGAATCGGAACATATTACCTCGAGGATTGTATATTGATGTGTCATCAGGTTGTGGCGGTTGCAATGTTAAACAAATGTCATAAAGCAGAGACGGACAAACTGGTTGCTCTATTCGGAGACCCCAGGCAGAAGAATACATAGATATTAAAAGAGAGAGAGGTAGTTAAGGAATTATATTAGCAAGATCTAATTTGAAATTGGGAACTTATTTTTTGTTATGTCGGTGCACAAGATTATGACGAAAAGACAATAAAATGAATAGATACAGAATAGCCATGATAGAATTCGCCAACAGCAAGCTAGGTGGGCTGAATGGCATCCTCCTATTTGCTATGTTCCAAGATATTAGCTCAGCTGGCACGTGATGTCACCTCACCACTAGGAGTGAAGCAGCACTTCGCTAGTACCTTGCAGCCCTCAGAAAAGCTATTGTAAAAAAACAGTTTCCCTGCATCATAGTGAAATGGGAGACATGTTCATGGTCATTAAGATGATCGGCACTGGACTTCTCCCTGTTTGCCCGGGTGTCCTGGAATTGTTCTACAGCTTCACCTCTGTGTAGAGGGCGCTCTCCTCACTCTGGGCTTGGCTGGTGTCTCGCAGATGCTTACGCTGAATGAAATGGTACAATTGGTCAGAAATTAAAGCAATGGTCTTAAAATCTGTTTAAAATTCAGGAAATACTATCAGCAGGTGAAGTGTGACAGGCAGAGGCAAACAGGTCTTGGTCCTTTGAACAATTGCTAATGGGGAGCAGAAGTCAATGCAAAAGGGGATTGACTGGCTGTTCACGGTTACTTTGGCAAGTCAAGCCATTGGGGAGAGGGATGCTTTTTCTCGCACTAAGCAAGACGGGACTCGCCAGCAAAGGCAGGGAAAAAGGAGATTCAATAAAAGGAATGAATTTCCGAATGGAATGCAGGCAATAAGTGATCATCCGGCAATGTTCCATTGACTTCAATGGGAAGAGAATCTTACGGGATGTCCATTGGCTGGCTGAATCCCAATTACCAGAAGAACATACCAAAGCAAACAATAGAGTCAGGAGTAGGCTATTCGGCAGCTCGGGCTTGTCCCACCATTCGACAAGTCCATGGATGATCTGATTGTGTCATTAACTACAAGCCCTTCCCTCCCGCACCCCATCCCCACCCCAAAAGCCTTGACTCCCTTGCCAGCCAATATCCCATCTAACACAGACTTCATATATTCAATGTCACAGCCTCCACTGCTGTCTAGTGGAGATATTTCCACAGGTAAACGATTGTCTGAGAGAACAAGTTGATTCTCATCTCCACTTTCAATGGGAGACATTTTTTTTTAATCTTTGCGCCCACCTCCAGGTCTAGATTCCCAAAGGAGTGGAGGAATCGTCTGAGTATATACCGTGTCACTACCACCCGTCCACCTCCTAGTAACTTCGATGTTTCAATATGACCAGCTCTCATTGGTCTGAACTCAAATGTATAAATGATTATCTTTCCTCATCAGGGAACCTTCCATCGCAGGGACTTGCCCAGTGAACCTTCTCTGAACTGCTTTCAATGCAAGTATATCCCTCTTGAAGTATGGAGACCAGAGATGTACACACCTGCTCTCAGCAAAGCCCCCTGCAGCTATATTTTTTGCCTGAGATAAATTATCCAGCGTTCATCAACAAAACATCCAGGATAGGGGGCAACTCAGCACTCAGGTTTGGGTACAACAATGTCTGGTGTAGGACATTGGCATTTCACGCTAGCTCAGCATAGGGAATCAAAATATTACTTTCTTCGTTAATAACGTTTCTTGCTTTCCGCATGCAAACCACAAATGAATAAAAAAACTGCTTTACAGTGCCTATATCCAATTATTTGGGGGTTGATTTAAGACGTACTGTTGCAAAAACACCAATTAAACTTTCAATTCGCTTAATGACCTGCAGAGGGAGCAACTCCTCGCTTCAGTTTCAAAGACTCGTCTCCTGTTGGAGTTCGGCTGTACAATTCACTGAGACAAACATTGATCAGTTGGATTCACTTCCCCGCATACAATTCGGTGGAAATTTTAAACTGTTAAAAAGCGACTGCAAATGCATTTGGTGGAATAAAAATGCATTAACGGACAAGATGATAATCATATTAAAGAGCAGAAAAAAATAACTCAGTGGGTGAATGCTGGAATATATTGCTGACATTCTTCCAGAAGTATGAATCAGCGAAATAAAAGAGAGCATCCGAGGATATTTAACTCACCCCCTCACACACACACTCAACCATGCACGCCATCACCTCCTCTACCCGCAAGGGACCAGCATCATCCACAGAGCACCCGACCCACACAGACTCGCAGCCGCAGACCCCCTCACCCGCAGACCCCCTCACCCACAGACCCCCTCACCCGCAGACCCCCTCACCCGCAGACCCCCTCACCCGCACAGCATCCACACATTCTGTCACAGGCACAGCCCCTCACGGGCACACCCGCTCAACCACGCAGCTCCTCACCTACACACTCCCTCACACACACAGCACCTTACCCACACTCCCATTCACCCGCATAGTCCCTCACCCGCACACCTTGCAATTTGCAATTTACATCTCTCTTCGGCTTTGTTTTTAAGATAAGGTCAGCGTCTAAATAAAACAACAGCATATTAAAAGCAACATATTGATGGGTAAGTGCTGACAATATTCGTCCCTTTCAGCCTGTCAGTGAAAAGTTTGATGTCAATGTTAGGATCTGTTTTCTCGAGGATGCTTCATTAACTTACTCTCATTGCCAAAAATTAGGTACAACTAATCTTCAACCAGAACAATGTGGTGTCTGTCTGCTCGTGAGGGAGCGAATACAATTCCCAAACTAGTGTTTCATTCCCATTTTCTTCTGCAATCCAGAAAATGGGTTGGACAGGTTTTTCCCTGGGAATGGGGGCCAGATTTACAATCTCTGGCACGTTATGGTTACCA
This sequence comes from Carcharodon carcharias, assembly GCF_017639515.1. Classification (NCBI taxonomy): domain Eukaryota; kingdom Metazoa; phylum Chordata; class Chondrichthyes; order Lamniformes; family Lamnidae; genus Carcharodon; species Carcharodon carcharias. The sequence continues at coordinate 2,145,423 of NC_054505.1, read as the reverse complement.
ACGTTACAATGCAATATTGGTGTTACAAAGGGTCACAGTGTCACGATAAGGGATATAACATTGAGGGCTGAGATGAGGAGAAACCTCTTCACTGAGACTGAGGTAGAACATTCTAATTCTCTACTCCTTTGGCTGTGGATGCCAACTCACTGAATATATTTAAGAAGGAAATATTTTTACAGACTAAAAGCGTCAAGGGGTATGGGGAGAATGCGGGAGTATGGTGTGATGGTGGGAGTATTGAGATAAATTTTCAGCCTTGGTCATACTGAATGATGGAACAGTGTGTAAGGACCGAATGACCTGCCTCTGCTCTGATTTTCGAAGTTTCTATGTCTCAAGTTTTTCGGTGAGCATAACCCTCATTTATGCCTCATACTTCACCTAGCCTCCTCTTTAAAGCTTTTAAATTATTCGGACTGTCCAATCGAAGTGGTGGTGTGTTCCACCATCCCAGCACTTCTGGGTAAGCATTCGGAATTTAAACCCCACTCCCGCGCTTCCGGAAGAGAAAACAAAGCGGGCAGTACTGAGGGGCACTGCACTGATGTATAGGACTGCAAGGAAAGGTTCCATATGCTGGTTGGTGGATGGAAATCTTCCTGAGCAGGTGTTTTTTTGATGTTTTGGGGAAATTATTCCTGTGTACCCAGGGCATATTTTAAATAACAATCATCATCACTAAAGCAATATATCTGAACATTTATATATTGCTGTTTGTGGGAGTTTGATTTGCACCTAATGGCGCCCGGTACGGACACAGCAGAAACTGATAACATCAGTAAGCTGATTACTGTTGTAATTGTAGCTTTATGGAATGTGTTGACTGCAGCTTTCCAGCCCATTGTGTTGAGAAGGAACACATGACAGTTTGAACGTATCAACTGTAAATGCAGGGCACCTTCTAGTTGTGGAGCTTGATGAAAGGATGTAACTGAAGCTGCAGCATGTAACTAAAGTCCGATGATTCTAATCATAACCCTGTTGGGAAAATCAGATCCTTAATACTTGCAAAATGCTTTGAAGGCACCCATTTGTTGTGTAAATTGTTCTATAAATGCAAGCATTTCTTTTTTTTTATTTCAAATTAGTTCTTTCTGAAGTTCTATTTGTTTACTAGGGGGACAACATATTCATGACCTCTTGCTTTGCTCTCTCCATTACCAGAAACATTATTCTATGTTTCAAAGAACGCATTCAGAAAATTTCTCATGCTGCCATTTTCTTAATGAACTAGGCCCAGTAATACCAAAACCCCTGCTGAAAGATAGACTTTCATCGATCATTGTTTCAAATATTTTAAACCCACTCAAGATTCTCTGTACATCTGTTTTTATCCAACGCTGAGCAGCATTGTCTCCAAAACTAATTCATGGAGCAAAGGTTTGACACCCTTTTCGCTTAGCGTTTCGGCATTTCAGTTCTACCAGTTTTGAAATCACCTGCTTGGAGTTTGAAATGGGTGGTAACTTTCATCGCTTCATTTAACAATTTGTGCAACTGCAATCCCTGATCCATTTGCTACTCTCCAACTTTAAAGCTTTAATTTTCCAATTTTCCACAACCCCCTAATAATTTTTTGCTGGTTATTATTCATGAAGCGTTGACAAATCTCTGAACACAAAAGACAATTCTGGCCATGGGAATTTAGAAGTGAACTCACATGTAAATCCTTCGCTATTTTGGTCCCCAGAGGGCCTCACCTTTCTTTAAACAACAGAAATGGCCAGTTAGTCATATTATCTGATGAGACCCGAGTCATTGAGAACCTGACCAGAGTTTGAAATGACTGCAAGGGCGATTCCCTTTGCAAAAGCTTTCCTGTTTGCATGACCAGGAACATGCTTCCCTTAAGCTGTTTCAAACCCAGACTGAATACAGAGGATTGCGGCAAATGTTTTGAAGGGAATGACACAAGCACATGGTTGAAAGAGAGGCCCCTCCCGCAACGTGAGAGAGACTGCGCACGCATCGCGAAAGAGCACGTGCCCGCAGAACGGAAGGGCCGGGCACGCAGGGCGAGAGGTCACGTGCTGGAGGGAGAGTAAGGCCACGCAAGCAGCAGCCAGAAAAAAGCAGGTGATACAGAGAATTTGAATGTTTTTTTAGGCCGAGATTGAAAGACACCAGTTCAACAAGTTTGGGCGTTGGGGGGGGGGGGGGGGCGGGGGTGGTGGGGGTGGAGGCGGGAGGCTGTGGGGGGTCGTGATCGGTTGTCCGTGGGTGGGCGGGAATGTCGGGTAGAGTTTACAATTGGATCATACATTATCGTATTGAATGGCGTAGCAGGCTCGACGGGCAGAGTGACCCACTCCTATCCCCAGTTCGGTTCCCTAATTACCCTGGGGAGATTAATAGCAGGAACAGCCCATTCGGCCCTGGAACCTGCTGCCCCATGCCTGATGGCTGATCTGCTTGTGCTGTCAACTCCATTTTCCTTCCTGCCCCACCGCTCCTCCCGCTCCTACATAACTCTCTACATCATTGTCTCTGAACAGCACACACTCTCTAACCCAGACTTGAGCATATTCAACTTTCACTGCTCTCTGTCCAGAGTGATTCCACAGCCTATCGCCACCATGAGAGAAAAAAAAAATGGAGCTGGTTCGCAAGCAGTGACTCAGTCGCAGAAGCATCTGCAAAGGTCAACTCATTTCTCCGCCTCTGCATAAACTTCAGCAGGACTGTCAGTCAAAGGGCTGCAGTGAGTAATGTGGTTGAGTGGGAGAGGATATGTTTCAGATGTATGAAGTCCCGGTTTCGATCCGCGGCGTCGATATGCAGTGCTCTGCATATTTCAACTGAGTGTGTTATATAAATTAAGCGCACGGAGCGAGAGAGAGAGGGAAAGTTACGAAAGAAATCGAGTGCTTATGCAAGAGAAGGAGTGAGCTTGTAAGTTTCTCTGCGTTCCCTCTGGCATGATTGCGTGGATGTACGTGTCACTTTATGTGATATTACGTTTTCAATTGTGCATGTTTATTAGCCTGTATTTACGCGTAACTGTCTTTCTAATGAGAATGTGAGTGCAGTTGTGAGTTGCAGACCGCGATCCTCAAATTAAAAGGACACAATAATTATACAGAACACAAATTGTCTGAAAACGGGCTTCTGATCATTATGTTGGAATCATATCGTTGAAATGCACCATATAATGGCCTCACCTGGTTTCCCTATTGTTCTTCATCTTCCCTGAGAATGAAACATAAGGATTAGAATTCGAGAACAGAATAGGAGCTCGAGAAACAAATCAAAGAGCAGCGAATGTCTTTGAGCAGCCCATTGACCATTGAAAGGTGAATGTTGACATAGTGTTTGTTTGACTGGGCACCTAATGAAGAATCCTGAACTAAGGCTTCATAACCATGAGTTAGTATCCCACCCAGGGAGATGGATACTTTGAATTCAGTTAATGAAATACAATTGGATTAAAAGTCAAGTTAGAATTAGTCATGGTGACCATGGTCCTACCATCAATGAAGCATCTTGTTCAAGAATGCTCTTTCGAGAATTCAACCTGATGCCCGGCCTAGCCGAGATGCAACTGCAGAGCCCTCAGTGATGCTCTGGATAGTAAAATATCTCCTGGGAGTCAGTATGGACAATGAGTGATAGTGAATAAATGCTGGTTTTGCGAGTAATGCCCCAAACCTATGAAGAAATAAATTTTGGACATCATTAATTAAATGGAAAGAAAATATTTGTCAGGTGTGGAACACGCACGTTTCCGACCCTGAGAGATGAACACCACAACAGTGCATTGAGGAACTGGAGTCAGCGAATGTTAATCTGTAACATGCATTAGATCAAAGTGTAATCATGTATGTTAATCCGAACCAGCGTGTGGTTCCAGCTGAGGTACCCATGGAAGGTGCAGCTTGTGCTCATTACGAAGAGGGAAATTTACCCCATATTTCTCAAAAATCTCATTTAGATATGGGGTGTCGATAATGATGCGGAACATGTTAATAGACAGAATGGCATTACCAGGGCTCAATCATACCACTATCAACATCCTGGTTATTAACATTGACTCAAAACTAAGCTGGACTAGCCACATAAATACTATGTCTAGAAGTGCAGGTCAGAGGATAGGAACCCTGCGGTGAATATCTCATCTCCTTACTCCTCAAAGCCTTTCAACATCTTCAGCGCTCCAGTCAGGAGTATGTTTCAATAGTCCCCACTTGCCTGTATGAGTGCAGCTCCAACACACTGAATAACGTTCTACACCTTCCAGGAAAAAAGCAGCCCTGCTTGAATGGTACCATCCACAAGCTTTCACTCGCTCCATTATTGACACACATTAGACGCAGAGTGTGCCTTGTACAAGAGGCACTGCGGGAATTCACCAGGACTCCCTTGACAGTATCTTCAAATGCAAAACCACAGCAATTTCGAGGGACATGGACAGCAGACACATGGAATACCATGACCTGGGAATTCGCCTCAAGCCTCTCACCATCCTGACTTGGAAATTTATCTGCCGTTCTACACTGTTGCTGTGTCAAATCCTGGAACTCCCTCCCTAACAGCACTGTGGTGGTACAAATCACAATTAATTTAGGGAGGGTTCCTGAAGGGGCGAGTGGCAGGGGTATAGGAGGCAGAGTGGAGTGAAGCGTCACATGGGGAAATGGTTTTTGGCTGACGTTCAAAGGCAAGAGCGTTCCAGATAAGGAAGACAGTTCAAGGAGGCTTCACACATTCCCCACAGGGTGTGCACAGTTCCCCAATCCCCTTGCCACGTCCAGATGCTTTGTCAATGATTCGAAGACGTTCGACTCCAGAATACAGAAAATGTTAATTCTTAGCCTGATTACTCTAGAAGAATTGTCTTATATCTGGCCCAGTTTACTCGACAGCGGAAAGTGATTGCCTCCAATTGACTAACCCACTAACCCTCATTTCCTGCCATGCACCTGATCCCATGCACTACCTTGTAATGAAGTGCCATTTCACTTGCAATTCCCTTAATTTATTCTACAGCATTCACAGCTCCCAATGCGGTTTCCTCTACATTGAAGAGACCAAAGGCAGACTGGGTGACCGCTTTGCAGAAAACTGCAAACTGTCCGCAAGCATTACCCAAACCTGCCTGTCGCTTTCCAATTCAACACTCTCCCCTGATCTCATGTCCAGAGGTCCGTCCTTGGCCTGCTGCATTGTTCCAGTGAAGCCGAACGCAAACTGGAGGAACAGCACCTCATCTTCCTACTAGGCACTTTCCATCCTTCTGGACTGAATATTGAGTTCAACAACTTCAGATCATGAACTCTCTCCTCCATCCCCACCCCCTTTCCGATAGCCCTTTCATCAAATAACTTATATAGGTTTTTTGTTTCCCACCTATTTCCATTGTTTTTTTAATCTATTTGCATCCATTTTTTTTTTAAATCTCAACCTTTTAGCCTATTTCGATTCCTTCACCCCACTCCACCTCCACTATGGCTATCTGTACCTTGCTCGTTCTGCTTTCTACCCTTAATGTCATCTATTCGCACATTTCTTAGCTAATATCGCCAACGTCAACACCTCTTTCTCCTTTTTTCCAAGACAACTTTTGGCTATCTCCACATACCGCTGGAGCTTTATCCAGCTTTCCATGTCCCACCACCGTCCCCCAACCAACAAACTCAGCATATATTTCATCTCTCTTCTATTTTTCCTTATTTCTGTTGAAGAGTCATTCGGACTCTAATCCTTAAATGTGCTCCTCTCCGCAGATGCTGTCAGATCTGCTGAATTTTTCCAAGTATTTTTATTTTTATTCCCATAACATGTACTTTCTGAACAACCTGTATAAACTCAACAAGCTGAGCTCTTCCCCCATTGTTCTTAACCTCAGTGTGTTGGGGTGGACATTTGAATTTGTTTCATTTTCCAACGCAATTCCGCTCATTCTGTCCCCTGCCATGGGAGAATTCTAACCCGATCATGTGCCCTGGACGGTGGCCCAAACACAGCGGTATGACTGAGACCCGCATCATGAACCAGCCATTTGTTCAGCTCTTGTGAAATCAGTGCCGCTGGATATTGGACGGAGCGTCTGACAGGTGGTAATTGTGACATTCCCGGGCCTGCCATTCCGCCCCAGGTTATTTTCTACCTAGGCCTTTGCGATTGGCTTTTTCACCATTCATACCGGGATCGCCCTGCATTTTATTTTGGAGGCTAGTGTTGGGTGATTTAGGGAATTGGATCATATTGACCACCGTGAGTCGACAGCTAACTTTGTCTATTCATCTGAAGTAAATCATTGTTACATATCGTCTGACCTACCTTTGTTCGAGAGGCAGAGACCCAACAGAGCAAGGAGGAGAATCACACCCACAGCAGAACGGATACAAACAGCCAGGGGAACATATTCCTGTTCTGAATGAGGTAAAGGGGGAGAGCAGGACATTGTTAAAGGACAGCTTCCACAACAAAGGTAATTATCTCCAAATAAATGCAGGTCAACAATTTGGAGTAGAATACCGGAGAAAACAAAGACAGAGAGAGAGAGAAAGGTAAATTGAGAATCATCAAATTATGCGGCAAAGAAGGGGGCCTATCAACCCACCGTGCATTTGCCGAGAACTTGAACGGCAGAGTCGATTATCGCCGCTCTGCGGCCCCATTCGCACTTTCCTTATCGCCATGTAACGTTAATCCAATATCATTTTTCATTTTCGTATATTAAACTGTGGAATAGTATACCACTGTCTTGCAGATCGCAAAATAACTTACTGCTTGCAAAATAATGCAATTACCTTTTATCTGTGTTGCGTGGTCAGACACTCTCCCGCCAGTGTATGGAACTCCTCCGTGTTTAACTAATCAAGTTCGAACCGACCGATTAAATCACCAAATAAGGTTGTTCCCAGATCAGACGTTGCAGCATTTCCCACGCTGCTCATTTAATTTGAAGTGTTTTTTCCTTAGGCTTTCCATTGGTCGGACAACCTGCCGAGCCTTTTGTATTCACAGCCCGTCTCCCTCCCATATCTAATTGGCGCACACGCAAACACTGCTTGAAAAAAGGCCAATCAGCAATGGGGCTGGCGGAAGGCGCGGGGTTGGGGGAGAGGGGAGAGGGGGGGAATGGATGTGGTCACCCGGGGGCCTGACAATACCCCCGCTGGACTGATGCAACAGTATGCTGAATTGCAATTTGTCGACTTATTACTTGCGTTGTGGGACCCTTAAGTCCTGCTTTGGATATTGACAGCGTTCTTCCTACCAGGCAATTATTCCATTCATTCAGGCTAATGGGAGCAAGTTTAATTGTCATTGCGTCAATGCTGCAATTTGGATAGGAGAACAGGCTGCTCTCATTTTTAAGCCGCTTTGAATTGTTAAGTGTGTAAGTTAGTGTAGTGATGAAAGGGCACACGTCGAAACTACAACAGTAACAACTTGTATTGCGGTCGGATGGATACAGTAACTGTGAATCCCACTCACCAGTCACGGTGATGTACACAGGGTCACTCAGAGGCGAGGATAGATTTCTTCCGGTAATCAGCGCTCCATACCGACAGGTATAATTTCCAATGTTAGAGCGATCGACTTTCCAGATGGTGAAGATAACAGAATTGATCCCTGAAGCAGCAGACTTGACATCATAGTGAGTCGCATTACCTTGCCTGTGTAGGTAAAATGCGATGGCAGGAGCGTACCCGCGGCTTGTACAGTTAAATGTGACAGCATCACCCCGAACAACAACGCTAGAATCCACGGAAATATATGGTTCGGGAATTTCTGGAATTAGAATCAAAGAGGTAGTGACGGTTGATTCAAAATTCAATACTGACTTTTCTCAAAAAATGAGTTTCACAAAATAAAACTCATGTTAAAATTTCATTAAGCACTGCTTAGCATCCATTTCGAAACAAAAATTCTGCAAAGACTCAGACAACATCTGTGGATAGAGAAACAGGGCATAACTTCCAGTCTGTATGACTTCTTCAGAGTAAAAGAGAATTTTGAAAGTGATGGATTATCTAGTGAAAGGGATGGAACAGCTGGAGTAAGATGGAGGGTCATGGGAAGGTGGAGGATCAAGAGAAATTTGAAAAGGTTTTCATGGACACAAAACAAATTGGATGGAAATGGCTGTGTTAAAGTCTAAAAAGATGCGAATAATGGCACAAATGTCAGGTAACAATGCGTTAATTGGGTACTTTTCAGCCTTTTAGACTTAACACGGATTTCCACTGACTCAGACCTTGAGCTCGTTCCTCCATTTTCACATATTTCCCATGGCCTCTCCCCCACAGGGCCATCTGTAACCAGTTTTGCTTTAAGTGAGGTGACACTTGATCTGCCATTAACAAATCCTGCTATCGTATCTTTCTGCCAATATTAGCTCCTTCTTTCGTCTTCAACTCGAACATTAACACACCATTTCTCGTGTGTCCATCGCATCTTTGTCAGCATCTCCTGAGTACCCTTTTATCCCTGCCATTCTCTTCTGTTTGAACTTCTCCACACCCTCTTAAACTCTGAAGAAGAGTCATACAGATGCTAAATGCTATCTCTGTTTCTATCTCCACAGATGATGCCAGATGTGTGGAGCCCTCCAGAAATTTCTGTTTTCATTTCAGATTTCCAGCATCCTCCGTACTTTGCTATTATGTTGATAGTTAGACCTCGTTTGGAAGGTTGTGCCCAGTTATCGGCATCACCCTATGGGAAGGATAGCCATGCCTTGTCAAAGAGGAATGGTACATTAACTAGAATGTTTTCAGAGAGGAGGCATGCAGAAGGCTGGAGAAGCTGCTGATGTTCACGTAGTTCAGGGACGGTTAATTGAGATTTTCATAGAGCTATATGAAATCATTATGGGGTTGATAAAGTAAATAAGGAGCAATAGTGTTTAGTGGTAGAATATTTAGTAACCTGATAATGTAGATTTCAGATGATTGTAAATGAGCCGGAAGAGATATGAGTAAGTTTGTGTAAATGCATCAAATTGTTAGAAATTGGAATGATCTCTCTGGAAGTGAGATGAAAGCAGAAGCAACAGAAACTTTCAAAGGGAAGTGGGTAAACATCTCTGAGGATTAATTTAGCAGAAATATTAGGATAAAGGCGTGTGAGTGTAGATAACTTACCTCCTAAAGGGCAAATAGGAATCTGAAATACATTTTCTCCTTGCCAGTTACAACAACACCTCAAGAACTAATGCAGAGAAAGCTGATAGCTCTTTCAAACAGCCACCACAGGAATGATGGGCCGAGTGTTCTTAACCTCTGCTGTTGCTTTTTTCTGCTTCTAAGATTAATGGTGCCACTTGCAGCAATAGGTCATTGTTAAGGTTAAGGATTAGACGAGCGATGGACAAAATGCCCCTCTCTGTGACTGTTGAACAGTATGAAATACGTTTCTCTCATTTACCAAGATTGACTGAATAGTTTTGGCTTATGGAACTCAAGTCCTAGGCTATATAAATCTAACTACGGGAGAGCAAATCTCGTTTAGTACTGTCAGTGGTTGAGTGTCGGCCTTGTTTCTGGAGCTCAAGGTCGAGAATAAATAGATCTAACTCCGACAGTGCAGCCCCCGATCAAAATTGGCAACGGGGGAGCTTTGGCCGGCATTGTGCTCAAAACCTCCAACGTGTTTATGTACCTCCGACAGCGCGTCGCCCATCAGTCCTGGAATCTGGTGGGAATTACTTGGACGGCATTTGTGGAGCTCACGAGTTGCAGTGAAATTTGATCCCATGGCCTCATAAATCGGGCGAATGTGCCACCAAAGTAGAGAAGTTATTATTTGTTTTCTGTTGAGAAAGTCCAACCACATCGAAGGCATCAATGCATGGAAATAAAGCTGATACATGGACATGAATGTACCATTCAGCTACGAGCTGTGGAAGCTATCTTTGATGTCAAAACGGGTCTAAAACATTCTCAACTAAGAAAGTGATGTCTCCCGGCAATGGACGCCAGCTTCCCACAGTGATAGAGAATTCAACTGCTGACTGCCCCCCCACAACATACTCCTGCCTTCCAATCCCGCCCACCCCAGACCCGGCATGCAAATTCAATACAGAATGGATGAATTCAGTGCCATCGGTTAATACTGTGGAATGAGATTTGCGATCATTTGGACACCGTCCCCGCTTATTTGAAAGGATTCGTATTGTTGTAGTAAATGTAACATTGATTATTTGAGAGTACCAACTCCATAAATACAAATGTTTACATTTCTGTTCCCTGTTAATCACCTGCTATTGTCACTGTGACAGCCTGGCTCGGTTTGGAATCTAACTGCCTGCTCTGGACTGTAATTCTGTATTGACATTGATATTGTCCGCTGTGGCTTAGACTTGTATTCGGGAATGTTAAAGCATCGGCATTTGAGGTAATTGTACTAGTGTCCAGCCATTGAGATCCTTTATAAAAATAAAACCTTTTCTTGCGATTATCTCCAGTCACAGTGCAGGTCATGGTCATCGTCTCTCCGACTCCATAAACCCTTGTTTCTTGATCAAGAGATACCACAGGGCTTTTGAGCGGAACTGTGGTAAAATGATTGGAATTAACAATTAGAAATGGATCAGAGTCTCTCCATGTATAGCAGTGGGTTATAGGCACATTAAATGACCTGTGCCGAGGCGACTTGTTTACAAGTGTTTGAGAATTCAGAAATGTAAAGGTGAGGATTTGATGACGAAGGAAGGAGGATAAGTAAATGCATTTCTAAACGCCAATCAGAACCTCGTGCCTTCCCTAACAGCTCCACAGCAGACAAAGTAGACTGAAGTGTACTCGTTATGGTAATCGAGGAGTCGCACAGGCAGATTTGAGCAGAGCAGGATCCCATGAAATGACGTCAATTGATGAAGGGACAATCAACGTGATTCTTCCTTCAGCGATGTTGTATTAAGGGTGTGTGTTTGGCCCATTGATACAGAAGCGAAGTTCCCACTGATATGACATACAACAGAGCTTTTTTTTTACCTAAACACGAAATTGCGGACTGTTTCCCCATTTTGTACTCACTTCAGAAATGGGTGAGATGAACAGTGCATCAGTAATGGCACCGGCGTGTCTGGTGGCGGGCTGGGGTGGGGATTGTGTTGAGTGTGGTGTTAACTCAGGCAACGGAGCTCAAATCCAAGGGTATATAAATCTTCCTCCATCAGTGCAGCACTCCCTCAGTGTTGGCACTGTGGGGCACTTTTGGAGTTAATGAGCTCAAGTGAAACTTGGCTCCTTTGCCGTATAATTCAGGCAAAAGTGTTAGCGAAGAAGGTAAGTTTTTTTTTAGTTCTGGTGAAATTGTCCAATATCATCGAATAATCCAGTATCTCGTTATAAATGCAATGCATGGAATCGAAGGTGCCATTCAGCACCGAGATATGGAAGGGATCTCTGATGTCATAACGGGCTAAATATAATCCCAATTAAGTGTCTAAGATCTTCAATCAATGGACACTATCTTCCCACAGCGGCAGAACAATTCAGCTGCAGCCTGTCCCCACAGACAATACACCTTCGTTCCCCTCCTGCCCAGCCCATCCCCTGCAATCACAGTCGATGCAGAGCGGATGAATTCAAACCCCATGGGTCTAAATTGTGGAATGAGGTCACCGATCATTTGGACTGCCTCCCGAGTATTTGAAACGGGTCATATTCTTACACTGAATATAATATTTATTATTTGAGAACACCCACACCATTAAAAGACGTTTAAAATTTTGTTCTCTGTCACTCACCTGCTATGTTCACCGTTACAGCCTGGCTCTGTTTGGATTCAAACTGCCTATTCTGGACGGTTACTCTGTATTGACATTGGTATTGTCCACTCTGGCTTGTACTGAAATTCGAGATACTAAATGTATTGGTATTTGAGGTGGTTGCACCAATGGACAGCTGTTGATAACCTTTATAAAAATAAAACCTTTTCTTGCGATTATCTCCAGTCACGGTGCAGGTCGCGGTGATCTCCGGCGGCATACACCCTTGTGTTTTGATCAAGAGATATCACCGGCCTTGTTAGCGGATATGTGGTAAAACGAATCGAAGGAACTGTTAGAAATGGATCAAAGTCTTTCCATGCATAGCAGTAGGGTGTAGACCATTTACTGATCTGTGACGAGGAGACTTGTTTACAAATATTTGACAATTCGCAAATGTAAAGTTCAGGATTTGATGGCGAATGAAGGAGGATAATGCATTTCTAATGCATTTCTAAACGCCAATCAGAAACTCCAGCCTTCCCTAACAACTCCACAGCTGACAAAGTAGGCTGCAGTGTATTCTTGATGGCAATCGAGGAGTCTCACATGAAGATTATTGCAGAGCAGGATCACATGCACGGACATCCATTATTGATGAGATATGCATCGTGATATTTATCTCTCTGATTTTGTTTTAAGGTTGTGCTTTTGGCCCACGGATAACATGGGAAATTCCCACTAATATGACTCATAAAAATGCCACTAGGTTTTTTTAACGCAAGGCGAAATTGCTGACTGGGCTGATGTTTTCTATGTCCCAGTAGACAGACAGTGTAGCACTCTCTCACTACTGGCACCGACTGTTTGCCGGCCTGGATTCAGGGTCTTAAGCCCTAGACTATTCAGATAAACTGTCGAGAGAGCTGCACTCCCTCAGTTCTGACATAGTGTGTGTCAGATATACTGGTTGTGGAGCTCAGGATGGAGTGGGGATTGATCATGCAACTTTCTGACTTCAGGCAGCGTGCTACAGTTATGATCAGTTCATGATTGAAGATGGTACAACACAAGTACAGGTATTTCCAACAGCAGATAGATTGGAAAACCACCACGAAGAAGTTCCCCTCCAAGTCACTCACCATTCCGACTCGGAAATACGTCACCTTCCTTCACTCTCGGTGGCTCAAAATCCCCTTCCTAAAAGCACTGTGTGTGTATGAACACCAAACCGACTGCAGGGGTTCAAAAGAGCATCACACCACCACAATCTCAAGGGCAACGGGGGATGGGCAATAATTGCAGCCGTAACCTTCGAAGCCGACATCCCATGAATAAATTCAAAAGAAAATGAAAGCCTAAGCGTGAAAGGATTGGATCGTATATCTTGCCCGAGGTAACGTCGGATTTCGGGATATGGTTTCCCTATAGAGTGTCCGCCTCAATTCTGGGGGCTTGGACACTTGGGACAAGTATGATGTCAGAAAGAGCACAACCCAATGACCATTACATCACCCAATAATGGACAGACAGTCCCCCAGTGATGCAATCTTTCAGCTGCTGACCACCCCTCACACCCTCCTCATTTATTCTTCACCTTCCCATCTCAAAACTTGAATTTGCAGTTGATGCCCAGCGGATAAATTTCGTGTCCATTCCTTTTGCAAAATCTCCAGGAATTAAGCAATGAAATCAATGGTTTTCGCATGCTCACCTCTCCCCGTGACTGGCCGTTTAATTGTGATGCAGGGACATGAATTTGTGAATATGTCACAGCTGGTGAACAGACAGATTAGCAATCTCTGCTCCGTGTCACTGACCTGCGATTGTCACGGTCACAGCCTCGCTCTTTGGGGATGCCAGATGCCGACCTCCGATGGACATTCCGAATTGACATTGGTATCGTCCTTCGCTATTTTTACCAGTAACCCAGAATGTTCCAATATAGGCGTTTGTGTAAATTTGCCCGAACTGCTGCGGTGCATTATTTCTGTAAATATTGATGATTTTCTCCCGACCATCCCCAGTCACAGTGCAGCTCATGATGACCATCTCTCCTATTACATACACCCCTGTCGATTGATCAACTGTTATCTTTGGTTTTCTTAGCCGATCTATGATATAAAGTAACAATGGGCAAAGCAATTATAAATGAATAGAACGAATGTAACGTACAGTAATTGTTAGTAACACAAAGTCAATTTACTCACACCGAAGGAGGCTGTTTATATCAGTGAATGAGATTCGATAAAGGCGGAGTTACGGTGATGATTACATTTAATAAATAAATAATACACTTCAAAGCGCATTTCAGAAATTCGTTCTTTTTCAATATTGCAAAAGAATTTCAAGCGACTTTTTTGTGTGTGTGCGTCTCTGTGTGCGAATGGGTTTGAGAGTGTTTGTTTCAGACTTCTTTGAGAAAGTGTGTGCATGTTTGTCCCTGTGTGTGCGAGTGCATGTGCGCCTGTGCGTGTGTGATCGGGTTTATGTGCGCGTGCGCGTGAGGCTCTGGTGGTGGTGCGCCTCCATGAACCTGGATGGGCTTCAAATATTCAAGGAGGTGATTTGTCAGCACCGTGAAATGGGAAATGCTGATGGAAATTATTTGCAGGCGACTGCAGATTCAACATTAACTTTCGAAGTGAAAAGGGTAAATACTGCTAATGCAAACCTTGGCAGAAATTCTGGAAAAATGCTTGGGAAGAAACATAACTTAACTTCTAAAGGGCAACTAGGAAGCCGCAATTACATTTTGCCCTTCCCAATTATTGCCATATCTCATGAACAAATGAAGTAAAGGTTGATGGCTCTTTGAAAGAGATTCCACGGGCAGGATGGACCGAGTGGCCACAGTCTGTGCTGTTGCATTTTCTGATTTTGTGATTAATGGAGGCACCAGCAGTAATGTGCCGGAGTGTCGGATCAGGATTGGACAAGAGATGAACACAAAGTCACCCTGAGCGTTAGACAATGAAAATCAAGGCTTCTTTTTTCAATTGCCAGGAGTGATTCAACAGATATATTAATATCTGCTCTACGCCCTCCCTCACTTTCTATCGTGACACTCAAAGAATCACTGAGCTGTGATTCTAATTCTCTTCCCTTGAACTAAAATCCTAACCCTCCTTGGTTTAAATCAGACACAGTGGGTTGTAACGTTGTCGTTTTTGATGAGTTCATAAGAGGAAAAAGGGTGATAAACGTTGCACATTAACAATAATGAGACAAGGTCCGAATCATGCCCACTTTTTTGGTGATCTGTTCTGATGGATTCATATTGGACACAGTGCAGAGGGCAGCAATTCCGATTGATTTTCTGTAAATTAAAGGCAAGTGGGACAAGGGGCAGGCACCTGAGAGGCGGGAATCCAGACAATCTTCATTTTTGCACCTGAAATACGTTACTTCTTACATTTCAACTCTCCCATTTCAGTGAAGCTATGCCAGGGAACTCGGATGCGGTTGATTACATTCAATAGGGCATAAAACCAGACACAACAATGCAGCTAGTGCCACCATCAACTTGGAGGAGGTAAAGCTGACGAAGCAAGGTTGGATGGTCCATCATGCCCCACTATATGTTGGTTTTGGGATGGGTTTTCTCTATTGTTTCACCGTGTCAATGGACTCGGTCGGACACTCGGGCCCAGTGTGATATCAGAAAGAGCAGAACCCAATCCCATGGTAGACCATGACTTCATCCACTAATGGACACCCTCTCCCCCAGTGACTTGGACACACACTCAGCTCCTGACTGCCCCCACACAGCCTCCTCCTGTTTTCCTCTCCTTCCCATATCAGAACTTCCAATGGTTGTTGATGGCCAGTAGATGAAATCGGAACCCATTCTTTCAAGGAAAGTGTCATGGCTATGGAAATGAAGTCTATGGTTGTCGCATACACTCCTCTGCCCAAACACTGGTCGTTTCATTTTGATGCAGGGATCTGAAATTATGAATATTCCAAGCCTGGTGAACAGACATATCAAAAATGTCTGTTCCCTGTCACTCACCTGCGATAGTCACCGTCACAGCCTCACTCATTGCCGATGTTAGATGCCGACCTAATATGGAAATTCTGTATTGACATTGGTATCGCCCTTGGCTAATTTTACCAGTAACCGGGAATGTTCTGGTATTTGTGTCAATTTGCCGGGAGTGCTGACATGCATCATTTTTGTAAAAGTTGAATGTTTTATTCTGATCATCTGCACTCACAGTGCAGGTCAGGTTTACCACCTCTCTTACCACATACACCCCTGTCGGTTGATCAGGTGTTATCACTGGTTTTCTTAGCGGCTCTATTTTAAGAACGTAAATGGTCATGGCAATTATAATTGAATTGCACGAATGTAATTTACAGTGATTTTTGTACCACAAATATAAATGATCCATATCGCAGGAGACTGTTTACATCAACGAATGAGATTTGATCAGGGGTAAGTTTGGGTTTTGATTCAACTTAACAAATAACTAACACATTTCAAAATGCAATTCAAAAACTCATTCTTTTTCAAAATTGTAATGGAATATCAGGGGGTTTGTGGCATATCCAATTCTGTGCGTGTTGCTGTATGTGTCTTTGTTTGTGCATGTCTGTGTGTATATTTGTTTGCGAGCATGTGCGTGTGTGTGTGTGTGTGTGCACGTGTATGCATGTGCACATCTGTGTGTGTGTGCATGTGCACATGTGTGCGTTGGTGCCTGGGCATGCGTTTCATGTTCGTGTGTGCCTCCGTGGACGAGCTGGACTGCAGATGAGGCTCATCACATACAGAACGATAATTATGGACAGATATTACATGAGGGGTGTTAGGTGGAATGCAGGAACAGCTTATTGAAAGGGAATTACTTAACTTCTCAGGGCAGCCAGTCCCATCAATCACATTAACATTCAGACGTTACCACATGAACCTTGCACACGCTTAGGGCCTGCGATCACCGGAAAGGCCTTGGGAGCCACACTGGAGGTGGAGGATAAAAACAACATACATTAAGTGTACTCTTGTATGGATAAGGGAAGGTCAGGTGTTCCCAGTCTAGATAGGATGTAAAGTCTCTTCTGTGTGGAGGGCTGGGAGGGCGGGGAGGAGGGGGGTGGGGGGTGGTGAGCGTGGGCTGTTGGGGGGTGAGGGGAGGCGGTGTTGGGCGGGGTGGGGGGTGGTGTATGTACCTGGAACCAGAGATATCTGTTAAATGTGAACTATATGGTGACAAGATTTTAATCTGAACAATATTCTTGTTAGTGATTCAGTGATGTATAGATAAGCTGCGTATTGTAATTTGGGAGAATGCTACCTCAAGCTACTTTGAGGTGATTCTCTCCTTGCAACTGATCGAAGAAATGATCGTAATCTGCATCAGATCGTCCTTTGGTCCATTTGTCAAGTTAACCAGATGAAGGTGAAAGCAGATTCAACAGGAAATTTCAGTGGAGCTGGATAAGCAGTGCCAATGGATAATTTGGCTGACAATTGGGATACATGGTGCGGAGTGAAAACACCTTAACTTATAAAGGGCAATGGGGAAAAAGCAATTACATTCTGGCCTTGACATTTATTGCCACGTCTCATAAACAAATGAAAAATTGATAGATTTTTCAAAGAGCATGCACAAGCAAGATTGGCCGAGAGGCCAACTTCTGTGCTGTTGCATTTTCTTATTCCATGATTAATGGTGACACAGGCAGTAATGGGTCAGTGTTTTGGATCAGGAGTAGGCAAGAGACGAACACAATGTCGCGTGGAGAGTTAGAGAATGTTACACAAGGTCTATTTTTCCAATTACCAGGACTGATTGAACAGACAAATTAATACTCATTGTTCGACCTCACACACCTGCTATAATGACATTCACAAATTTACTGAGCTGGGATTCTATCTCAATTCCATTGACGGAGGGTTAACCTTTACAATGTTACCCACTCTTCGGTTTGTATCAGGCACAGTGCATGTTCCAATGTTGAACTTTGTGATGATTTGATGAGAGGATAAAGGTTGATTATCATTGCACGTCGATGATAATGAAACAATGACCGGAGAACGTGCACTTTTTGAGTGATGTGTTCATATGAATTGATGTTGGGGCAGAGGAGAAAGAGAAGGATATGCAATTGAAGTTCCGTAAGTGAAGGCAAGCAAGGCCACCTGCAGACACATGAGAGGGGGTTCTACAGTCCTTTTTTGCATTTCCTCGTTTGAGAAACAGTACCTCTGTCATTGCAACTCTACGACTTCACTCTCACTGCATCAGGGACCTTCAGTGCTGAAGTAAACTTCCCTTCGTACATTCTTCTACATCAGACAGTGCAGCCCTCTCTCAGTACTTGCATCGGCTGGACAGGGGTGCGGGGGGGGGCGGGGGGGGGGGAGGTGCTATGGGGTGTTGGTAGTGTTGGCCTGTATCATGATGATGAAATGCTGGAGTGCTGAGATCTTCCTCTGTTGGAGCAGCGTTGCTGCACCACTTGCACTGGGAAGTCTTGGTCTGCAATACTGTGCTCAAGTCCCAGGGCGTGTACTTCTGCTTCAGGCAAAGCAGCACTCCATCAGCACTGGGGCTATGTCTGAGCGAGGCATCCTGGAATATAGATCTCAATCTGGACTGGGAGTTCATGATTCAACCAACTGATTTACTGTAGCGTGGAGCAGTCTAGCTAAGGACATCAGTGATGATAATCCATGATAACGTCAGCTAGTGACAGCATCAATGTTGAGTATGACAGCCTAACGTTGAAAGGATTGGACGGTACATCATACCCCACAGCATTGAATTTTGCAATGAGTTTTCCCTATTGCCTGACCACCTCAGTGATTGGGGTTGGACACTGGGGCCCAGAATGAGGTTAGAGGGAACATAACCCAATCAAGAGGTATACAGTGACCCCACCGAGCAAGCGACAGCCCGCCCCCAGTGACAGAATCCTTCCGCTGCTGACGGTCCTCTAACACCCTCATCCTGCATTCCTCCCCTTCCCATCTCGACACTTGCAGTGGTATTTGATATCCAGCGGTCTAAGTCAGGGTCCATTCTTTCAGGGTAGGTCCCAGGACAAAGTCAATGGTTTTCACAGACCCTCCTCTCCCCGAACACTGACTGTATCATTTTAAAAGATGGATCTGATTTGGTGAATATGCCAAGCCTGTTGGAAAGACATATTAATAATATCCTTTCCCTGTCACTCCTGTGGTAGCCATGCCCACAGGCTCGCACATATGAGACGTTAGTTGCAGACCCCCGATGGAAATTCTAGTATTAACCGGTAATGTTCCAATATTGACATTTGAGCCAGTTTGCCTGGAGTACTGAAATGCATCTTTTTTTTTACAAAAATAGAAGGCTCTCTCATGATCATCTCCAGGCAAAGTGCAGAACTGCCACTGGTGTGTTGATTCGATTATGGAGATGAAGCCTTGTAGACTTAAAAAAATGTACATCTACCTCCCGCAGTGCAGCACTCCCTCAGTCATGAGACTGCGTGGAGTGTCGGCCTGGATTAGGGAGCTCATGTAAAAGTGTATATATACATCACTCCGATAGTGCAGCCCTCCCTCAGTCATGTCAGCAGGTGAAGTGTCGGCCTGGATTATGGAGGTCAAGCCCGAGAATATATTCATCTACCTCCGACAGTGCAGCCCTCCCTCAATTCTTGTGCCTGAGGATTGTCGGCATGGGTTATCGAGATCAAGTCCTAGAGTAAATATATCAACCTCTGACATTGCAGCACTCCCTCAGTACTGCCACTGAGGGGAGTGTCAGCCAAGATTACGGAGCTCAAATCCAAGAATCTAGCTCCGGCAGTGCAATAATCACTCAGTATTGGCACCGGGTGAGTGTAGGCCTGGATTATGCAAATCAATCCTATAATAGAGACATCAAGTTCCCACAGTGAAGCACCCCCTCAGTATTATGATCAGTGGAGTGTCTGCCTGGATTATGCAGATCAAGTCCTGAAGTATATACATGTACCTGAAACAGTGCAGTGCTATATCTATACAAACGCCGGGGGGAATATCGGCCTGATTTATGAATCAATAGCATTTTGGGTGGGAGAAGAGACCAGATCATTCTATTTCATCACAGAGTGATACTAAATTCTGTATGCACTGTCTGAGAGAGATGATCGAAGACGATGGGTGGTCATCCTTGTTTCAAGGTGGGGAATGAAAGCTAAAATATAGCGACAACTGTTCAATTCATGATGCAGAAAAATGAACATATGAAGGTACAAATAACCGAATCAGGGCTAGAATGAGGTCCATGTGTATCTGCATACTGCTGCGACATTCAGCGAAATCATGGATGATCTGTTGTCAACTCAACCTGAATTTCTTGCCCATTCACGTGAACAAATCGACGTCTTGTTACTGAAGCATCTGTATCGCTCCACCTTAAAAATTATTCAAATACTCATTCACCTTCAGAGGTATAGAGTTCCAAGACTCGCGACCGACTGAGGGAGAAAGCAATTCCCTTCATCTCCGTCTAAAGTGTGCGGCCACTTTTTTTAAACCTGGACAATATATTCTAGGTTATTCCATAAGGGGAAGCATCTTCTCCACATGCATCCTGTCAAGACCCCTCAATGTCAAAAAGGAAGGTCGGGTGTGTGGGATTCGCTGTGATATCATCAATGATCGGAATGGGATATTTTGGGACAGCGGTGACATGAACTGTTGCAATGTTGCTCTTTGTGCTGACCTGAGGGGGAGAGTATCTGGTCTCCTCTGTAAAAGTGGAAGGTTTTACCCCTATAATCTCCTGTCACAGTGCAGGTAATGGTGACCGTCTCTCCTACAACATACACCCAAGTCCATTGATCAAGATTTATCACTGGTCTTGATAGTGAAGCTGTTGTAGAATAAATTTATGTGATGAGAAGTGGATCAACGGAATGTCATGTACAGGAGAACGTTACTAACTCAATGTCCATTGATCAGTGTGGAAGAGAAGTTTTTACATCCGGGACTCAGATTCCACAAACGGTGAGTTTGGTTTTGTTTACAAAGGAACAAAGACATCAAAATGTATTTCAAAGCCCTGCTTAGCAAGACAGAACTCCCCAGACATCTTTACCTACAATAAACTGATAGAGATGTATTCTGACATTCGAAATGCAGCAAATTTCCGCAGAGCCACATCCCAGAAACAACATTGAGATAACGAAACCTTCATGAAGTAACTGGATGCGTCATAAATATTGACGTCAGGACACTATGGAGATCTGCCCCATGAACCTCTTTGAAACATTGCCCATGGGGACTTTTGCTTTCAGCTCATATGAAGGCTGTTCCTAACATCTCATCAGATAGAAAACTCCACTGTAAGTGCTATGGTCTTTGAGGACTGGCACTGGTGTGTTGACAGGTTTATGAAGATCTTATCCTCAAAACTTAAGAGTATTTACATGTTCCTCTGACAGAAACGCGCTCCATCAGCAATAACACTGGCAGGGACACCGCCTGGATAATGCGCATCAAATTCTGGATTATATACATCCACCTCCGACAGTGCAGCGGTACACCTGTGCTGGAACCAAGGGGATTGCCGCCCTATATTATGGAGCTCATGTTCTAGAGCACATTCATGTATTTCCGGCAGTGCAGCACACCCTCAGTACTGGCAACGAGGGGAGCGTCAACCTTAGGTTCTCAAATCGTAGAGTATATACTCCAAACTCTGACAATGCAGTGCTCCTTAATTATTGCCGCCACTGGGAGTGTCGGCCTTGATTATGGAGCTCAAGTCCCAAATTGCATGCAAGCACCTCCGACAGTGCAAGACTCCCTCAGTACTGGCACCGTGGGGGGACTGTCGGGCTGCTTTATGAAGCACAAGTAATTTGAGTGGGACCAGAAACCAGGTCGTTCTTTTTTAAGAAGCAGTGATACCAAGTTCAGTGCGGGCTGTCTAATAGAGATAGTGCAAGGCGATGGGTGGATGTCCCAGATTCAGGGTGGGGAAAGAAGGCGCAAATGTGGCACTAACTGTTCAATTGAAAATGCAGCAACTCGCACATGCGAATAAGGGACAGGATAAGGGAACTCCGCCCCTGCAGCCTGCTGCGCCATTCAGTGAGATCATGGCTGATCTGGTGTCTGCTCCACCACATATTCCTGCCTATTCATGAGACCAATTCACCACCCCGTTAATAAATAATCTATCACTTCCTGGCTTAAAAGATTCAAATAAACTGCATTCACCTTCAGAGGAACAGAGTTCCAACACTCCCAACCCTCTGAGGGAGCAAAGAATTCTGCTCATCTCCATCTAAAATGTGCGCCAAGTATTTCAAAAATGGACAAGAAGTTCCTGGTTATTCCATAAGAGGAAGCATCTTCTCCACCTGCATCCTGTCAAGAGCCCTCAAGATCATAATGGGTGGGTGATTGGGTTTCATTGTGACTTCATCAATTTTCGAATTAGGATATTGTGGGACACTTAGATATCAGAATGGACATACCCTTGTCATCAGGTGGACTGCAATGTTAGACCAAATCGCATGACGGCTGTTCTTCACAGTAACTGAAAAGTTGAGATTATCCCTGTCTCGTCGCCCCTTCCTCCTCCCTTCCTGCCCTGCCCTCACAGTCAATGCAAAGCGTGTGCATTCAGTGTACATTCAGTCAGGAAAAATGTCAAGTGTTGAGAAATGAAATCGAAGTTCATTCGCCTCCACTACTCCCTCTGACCATTGAATGTTACAAGTTGTTGCAATGTCTAAAACATGGATATGTAAAAATGCAAAAAAGTGTTTTATAGTCATGTAACAGTTTATGTTCCCTGTCACTCAACTGTTGTAGTCACCAGGACATTTTGGCTCTTCGGGGAATCTAAGCACCTATCATTGACAAAAACGCTAAATGCACAGCTGCAGTGTTCTCCGTTCTTTCTAGTGGTAACGTGAACTGTTCCAATGTTGTTCATTGTGATGACCTGTGTGGAGGTGAGTGTCCGGTCCCCTCTGTAAAAGTAGAAGGTATTGTCCCGACAATCCTCAGTCACAGTGCAGGTAATGGTGACCCTTTCTACTACTACTACATACACCGCAGTCCCTTAATCAACATTGATCACTGGTTTTGTTGGTGGATTTCATGTAGAATAAATGAAAGAACGATGAGAAGTGGGTCAGAGGAATATCATGCCCAGTGGAACGTTACTAACTGAATGACCCTTGATCTCTGTGGAAGGGAAGTCTTTACATTTAGGGATCTATTTCCACAAAGGGTGAGTTCGGTTTTGTTTACAAAATAACAGAGATATCAAAATGTATTTCAATTTCCTTCTTAGCAACTCAGCACGTCCCAGATATCTTTACCCTCACTGAACTGATAGTGAAACATTGCGACTATTGACATGCTGCAACATTTAGCAGAGTAAGATTCTAGGAACAGCAGTTAGATAATGCAAGCTTAATAGAGTTATTGGATGTGGGATAACAATTGACGTCTTTGAAATACTGCCCATGGTGTGCGTTACCTTCGCCTGAAATGACGGATTTTTATAGCATCTCAACAGATAGAATCCCTATTAAAAAACTACCAGAAATTAACCCCCTCTGATAGTGCAATGTTATTTCAGGACAGGAAACGGGATGTTGACTGAATTTTGGATATCTTTTCCTGGAGATTCAAGAGCATGAACAAATACTTCCTTTGGAGCAGCACATCCTGAGCTCTGGCAACGGGAACGTATCGCCTGCATTAAGGAGGTCAAATCCAGGGCGACATTCATCTACATCCGAAAGTGCATTCCTATCTCAGACCTGACAGCCGGGGGATCATCAGCCTCGATCATGGTGCTAAAACTCTACAACATATACATGTACCTTCGAAAGTGTAGCACTCCCTCTGTACTGGCACCGAACGGAGTATCAGCCTGGATTATGGAGCTCAAATCCTGGAGTATATACATCTACCTCCGACAGTAAATCACTCCCTCAGTAGTGGCACCAGGTTGAGTGTCGGTATGGGTAATGGAGCTCAAGGCCATGAGCACAGACATCTTTGCGGGTGTCCCTCAGTGTTTGTAGTTGGGAGTGAAGTCCTGGCTTATCAAGCTCAAATTCAGGAATAAACACATCCACCTCCGGCAGTGCAAAGATCCTTCTGCTGAGGGAGGCAAGGGAAGAGATCGTGGGGGCAATGATCCAAATTTTAAATTTATTTCTGGCACGAGGAGGTGCCAGAAGACTGAACAACAGGTATTGTGGTTTCGCTATTTAAGAAGGGTTGTAGAGATAAGCCTGGAAACTACAGACCAGAGAGTCTCTCATCATTGGTAAGGAAACTATAGCAGAAAATTCAGAAGATGAGAATCTACCTCCACTTGGAGAGGCAAGCTTTGACCAGGGATAGTCAGCAAGGCTTTGTCAGAGGGAGGTCATGCTAAACAAATTTGATTGAATTTTTTTGAGGGGGCGACAAAGTGTGTAGATGTGGGTCCTGTAGTTGATGTATTTTCCATGAATTTCTGCAAAGCCTTTGACAATGCCGCACACAAGAGACTTAAAAGAAGGAAAAGGCACATCGGATGCAAAATTGGCTTAGTTGTAGGAGACAGAGTGTGATGACTAAAGGCTGCTTTAGTGTCTGGAAGCCAGTGTTCAGGAATGTACGACAGGGATCAGTGCTGGGACCCCTATTATTCATCATTTATATAAATGACATAGATGACGATGTGGCGGGTTGGATTAGATCATTTGCGTGTTACTCAAAGAGTGGCAGGGTGGTTAACAGTGACGTTGAGTGTCTTGGGCTGAGTTTGTTAGGAGTAATTTAACAAGGAAGTATTCACTAAACGGCATGAAATTAGGAAGTGCTTAGGAAAAGACGGGCCTTGGCCTTTGTGTGCATAGATCTGTGAACGCAGAGGGTCATGTTAAAAAGGCATATGGGACAATTGCCTTTATCAATCGAGGTATAGATTACAAAATAAGGGAGGTCATTTGGTGTCGTATAGAACCTTGGTGATGCCACATCTGGAGTAATGTGTGGGGTTCTGGTGGCCACATTGTTGGAAGGATGTGATTGCACTGGAGGGGTTGCAGAAGAGATTCAACAGAATGTTGCCTGGTATGAAATAGTTAACTTTTGAAGCGAGGTTGCATGGACATGTGTTGTTATCCTTGGAACAGAGAGGACTAGGGGTGACCTGAACGAGGTGTACAAGATTATGAGGCGCATGGACAAGGTAGATATGGAACAGCTGCTCCCCTTCATTGAAGGGTGAGTCACGAGTGGACACAAGTTCAAGGTGAGGGGCAGGAGGTTTACAGGGATTGTGAGGAAAAACATTTTTTGCCCAGAGGTGGGTGATGGACTGGAATGCGCTGCCTGGGAGAGTGGTGATGGTGGGTTGCCTCACATCCTTTAAAAAGTGCCTGGATGAGCGCTTGACACGTCATAACATTCAAGGTTTTGGCCAAGTGCTGGTAAATGGGATCAAGTAGTTATGTCAGATGTTTCTCACGTGTCTCTGCAGACTTGATGGGTGGAAGGGACTCTTCTGCATTGTGTGATTTTCTGAATCCTTGATTCTGAGTACTGGCACCTAGGGGTGTGTCGCCATGGACAATGGAGCTCAAACCATACAGTATATATAGCCTCCTTGGAAAATGCAGCGATACATCAGTGCTTGCAGAGTGGGGAGTGTCGGTCTGGACTATGGGACACAAGACTGAGAGTGTATACATCTGCCTCCGACAGCCCAGCACTAATTCAGTGCTGCCACCGAGGGGAATGCCGGACTCATTCATGGAGCTGAATGATTTTGGGTGGGAGCAGAGACAAGATTGTTCTTTTTCAGGAGAGAGTGTTGCCAAAAAGAATGGTGCAGGATCACTAATGGAGATAATCCAAGAGGATGTGTGATAGTCCCAGCTTCAGTGTGGAGAATGACAGGCAACATGTGAAAATAACTGTTCAATTCATGAGGCCGAAATTCGAACATACAAAACGCACAAATATTCGAGGAAAGCACAGGATTAGGCCACTCGGCCCCTCCAACAGTCTGCGCCATTCAGTCCGATCATGGCAGATCTTTTGTCACCTCAACTACAATTTCCTACTTAACGCAGAAAGCCTTTGAGCCCGTCGTTGATGCAGACTCTTTCACTTCTGCCTTAAATAATATTCTAATAATCTGCACCTACTGCCATTTGAGGAAAAGCTTTGCAAAGACTCACGACCCTCTGTGAGAGTCTAAAAGCATCGGCTCATCTCTATATCAATGGTTTACTGGGACCCCAAGGTCAAGATTTTTTTAGAAGGGGAAGTGTCCTCTCCACATGCACTCTTTCAAGTCCGTTGAGGATCCTAAAGGATCAGGCTGTTGTGTGTGATTAGTTGTGAGCTGTTCAATGTTCAGAGCATGACAATCTGGGGCACTTTGATCTCAGAACCAAAAGTGCACTGAGACCTTAACCCATGGTGCACGGATGCCAACTATCCATAGTAACTGAAACGTTCCGCTGCTGCGATTCCCGTCACACCCTCCTTCTGCCTTCCCCCCTTGCCCTACTCAGCCCCTGCCATTACAGACGATGCACAGCGTGTGCATTCACGTCCTATTCATTCAGGAAAACTGCCAACATTTGAGAAATTAAATCAAAGTTCCTTCTTTTACAATCATCCTTCTGATCATTGAATGCTACATTTTGTTGCAATCATTGAAACTTGGTTTTGTAAAACAACAAACAGTGTTTTATAGTCATATAGCAGTTTACCTTTCCTGTTACTCACCTATTATCTTCACCATCACATGCTGGCTCACCGAGGAATCTACCCTTCTACCATTCACAGTAACACTATATCCGCAACTGTATGCGTCTCCATTTGTTACAGAAGCAGCACGAAATTTTCCAACGTTGTTCCTTGTGAAGATCTGTGAGGGGTAGAGCACCTGGTGCCATTTGTAGAAGTGGAATGTTTTACCCTGGTCTTCCCCAGTCACAGTGCAGGTAATGGTGACTCTCTCTCCTAATTCATAAACCCCAGTCGGTTGATTAAGTTTGATCACTGGTTTTGATAGTGGATCTGTTGTGGAACATTAAAAATAAATGTGATGAGCAGTGGATCAGAGGAATGGCATGTACAGCAGAACGTTACTAACTGAACGTACATTGATCTGCATGGAACGAAATTGTTTTCATCCGGGATTAAGATTACCTAAACAGTGAGTTCAGTTTTGGATACAAAGGAATGCAGACTTCAAAATCTATGTCAAAGCCCTTCTTAGCGATGTAGCACGTCCTAAACATCTTTACCAAAACTGAACCTATAGTGAAATACTGCGACTGTTGAAATGCAGTAACATTTCGCAGAGCAAGGTTCCAAAAACAACATTGAAATAATGAAAGCCTAATGGTGTCATCGGATGCGGGATAAATATTGAACTCAGGACTCTATGTGGAACTGCCCCATGAGCTTCTTCGAAATACTGCCCAGGGCGCCTTTTGCCTTCACCTGAAATGACGGATTTTCATAACAAGTGAACTGATGGAAACCCTCTCTGAAATATAACAGAAATAAAGCCCCTCTGATAATGCTATGTACTTTCAGGACGGGCACCGGTGTAGTGACTGGATAATGGTGATCAAGTCTTGATGTACATGTACATGTACTTCCGGAAGAACGGCGCTCCCTCAGTACTGGCACCAGATTGAGTGACGGCCTGGATTATGGATGTCATATCTTGTATCATATGCATCTACCTCTCAGAGTGCAGCACTCTCTCAGTACTGCCACCACGGTGGGTGCAGTTTTGGTCTTGATTACGGAACTGAAATCATAGAGTCTATACTAATACATCCGACAAAGCAGTACTCCCTCAGTATTGGCGCCGGGGGGAGTGCCGGCCTCGATTATGAAGTGCATTCCATCGAGTATGTGCTTCAACCTCTGACAGTGCAGCACTCCCTCAAATTCAATTCGATAAAAGCAAAATGCTTTATTTAACAGCATGGAAATGAATTATTAACGGTCAAGTTTGGAAGGAGAAATGTCAATACTCACATTGATAGACGCTCCGCTGAACTGCAAAAGACACTGAAAAGAGATAAGGTGAATTGATTAACTGAAGGCCAGCACCTTCCCTTGCTCCCTAGAACCAGATAATCGTACATTAGAGTATAAAGAAATACCCTTCTTCCATTATACGTTATTCAGCTGGTTTTTGGATATTAACAATTAAGCCCATTCCCTGTATTTCCCACTATCCATGCATTCTGTATATCACATAGGCAATTATCCAATTCTATTTCAAACGTTCTTCCTTCCTTTTCAGGAGGCGCATTCCACAGCACCACAACTCGCCATTTGTAATGACGTTTGTCCCCATCATGTCCATTTTGGTTCTTTTGCCAATCTTGTTGAATTGTGTCCCCTCTGGTTGCCGACTCTTCCACCATTGGATTCAGTTTCTCATTATCCAATTCAACAAAACCCATCGTAATCCTGAACAACTCCACCAATTCTACGAATACACTTTTCTCTTCTCAGAAGGACAAGCCCAACGTTTCCAATCTACCCACACAACTGCAGTGTGGGACTGGGAGGCACTGGCAAGAAGACAGAGCCAGAGCCTTCTGCAGTGAACGTAGTAAACTAGGGTGCTTTAAGATTGGAAAACTTTCTGCTAAAGGTGATGTCAATTGTTCAATTATTTCCACAAGTACGGATTTATTTGATACCAGTCAGAAGGTGGCAAGGTGGCATGTATCATTCCTCTTGCAATCGCTCATGGGACTTCGGTGGCTCAGCGAGTATTTACTATCCAATTGCATTTGATAAATTTTTGGTGATTTGGACACAAGGATTTGGCCTTTTACAAGACTCCACATTGGCTGCTTGGTCACTCCTCCATCTGGGATTCTAACACCGATCCATAAACCATTACTACGGATCAACAGTCCGGTGATAAAATACTACACCGCCGCTTCCATCTGGTTATGTGGACATGACCTAATTTAATGGTGTCACAGACTTCAAGAGTTAATTTATCTATTAATTTTCCTATAACATATATAGTTTCCTGATCTTTTTTTCCCTAAGCCGAACCTGCTACCTGCTACGACAGCTTAAATATACTGAATTAGAAATTTTAGTAAAGAGAGGGACCTAGAAACAAGCTTCTGGTGGACACAGGCAGCTTGGTGAAATGTAGATGATATATCATGAAGAGAATTGCGAGGTGATGCACAAATAGAGGACTCAGGAGAAAAGACAACCTGAGGAAAATTTATAAATGTTCCACATTGTGCAGGTCGTTAGTTCACATACACCAATATTTCAATATGGTGGTAAACGTTGAAAGCAGTTCAGAGATGGTTCACCAGACTAATACCTGGAATGAGCGGGTTGTTTTACTGAGATCAGGAAACGTTTCTTCACTGAGAGTGGTGAACCTGTGGATTCGTTACCATGGAAAGTAGTTGAGACCAAAACATTTCCTGCTTTCATGACAAAGTTAGATATCCTCTTGGGGCGAAAGGGATCAAAGAGTATGGGGGGAAAGCGGGAGCAGGCTACTGAGTTGGATGTTCAGCCATAATCATAGTGAATGACAGAGCAGGCCCAGAGTACTGAAAGGCCTTTTCCTGCTCCTAGTTTCTATGTTTCTATGAAAGGTTGGACAGCCTAGGCATCTATTATTTGGAGTTTCAAAGAGGATGAGGTGACTACAATGACAAACGTAGGATCCTGAGGAGCCGTGAGAGGGTGAACTTTGAGAGGATGTCTCCTCTTGTAGGTGAACTAGGTGTAACTGTTTAAAACTAAGGGGCCGCCCATTTAAAAAGAAGATGAGGTGATACTTCTTCCTCTCAGAGTCATGAGTCTTTGGCACTCTCTTCCTGAAAAGGCGGTGGAAGAAGAGTTTTTTTTGAAATTTTCAAGGCAGTGATGAATAAGCAAGATTCTGACAGATAATCGTTGTAAGAGAGATGAAGCTGTAGTAGCTATCAAATCAGCCATGATTTTGTTAAATAGCATGGCTGGATTAAGGGCCGAATGGACTACTCCTGCTCCTTTACCGTCAGTACGTAAGGAAACGTTAAAGGTTCTGTGGCAAGTAAAACAAACCTGAAGGAATTGTAGTTCTAAACATCAACGCAAGAGGACAAACGAGAAGAAGTGATTCTCAAAAGCACATAAATCGTTGGCTAGAACTCACCTGGAATGGCCTGTCCAATTCTGGAATCAACATTAAGGGGGAGGGGTGGTGTCAAAGACTTGGGAAAGATGGAAAGGGCTTTGTGCACATTGGAACCAGGGATCTTGGGATTTCAATTATGTGGAGAGATCGGAAAAGCTGGGAT
Organism: Carcharodon carcharias; assembly: GCF_017639515.1. Lineage (NCBI taxonomy): Eukaryota > Metazoa > Chordata > Chondrichthyes > Lamniformes > Lamnidae > Carcharodon > Carcharodon carcharias. The sequence continues at coordinate 2,115,437 of NC_054505.1, read as the reverse complement.
TGTTCACATAATTTTGTGAAATCAATAATGGAACATATAGACACAAGGAATAAGGCAGACAAACAAACCGATACAGAACAGAAAAGGCAATGAGGACACATGTGGAGCTCTCCAAAGCATAGCAGGGGTTGATCGATGCAATTAATATCAAATTGTATACCCTGGTAAGAGAGGTGATAGCCAGATGCCTCGGGTTTTGGGCGATTTGAAAAGAATGTATAGGGGATGCTGGCGAAACATGGATCTACGTGGATATGTTGTCTAGTGGTATTCGAAGGTTTTTTTTTCAGGTCAAGACTACTTTGGAATTCCGATTCCACACATTTTAGTTTTGAGAACAGGATGCAAGATGAGGGTGATTTATGTCCCAAGATCAGCCCTCTAACTATCCCTAAATTTGAACATTTACGATTGACCTTCTAGCTCCAGCTGTCAAACAAGGCCGCTGAGATTATTCAGTGCGTGAGGATCTGGACAATATTTCTTGTTTCTCTATGTTGAAGGAACCTTGGCGTAAATTTCACTGTCTATGTATCTGTCACTGTCTGTGTGTCGAACTCTCTGTGTGCGTCTCAGACTATCTCTGTGTTTGTCTCTCAGTGTGTTTCTGTCTCTCTCTGTGAGAGTGTATCTCCCTGTATGTCAGTGTGTGTGTTTGAATGTTTCTATTTTTGCTTGTCTCTGTCTGTGTGACAGTCTCTACCTATGTGTCTGTCTCGGTATGATTCTCTCTCCCTGAATGTATCTCTGTGTGTCTGTCGATATATCTAACTCTGTCAGCTTATCTCTGTCTATGTGCCTGAGTATATGACTGTGTCTGTCTCTGTCTGCATGTCTGCTTCCATCTGAGTCTCGTATTTGTCAGTGAGCAGCATTATGGAATTAATCCAAGCATCAGCTTTGGCCCGTGAATTTGAAATATAAAAACACACAGGGAGGTAAATGTAAAATTGGGCAGAAATGGGACCTGCTCCAATGTGTTTATTTAAGACGCCCATCATCATCATGCTGTAGCTGTAATACAGAAGTGATTTTTGTATTGGTTTTGGCCGTCAGCTAGTTGAGGTTGAAGTGTTTAATATTATTGCAATAATTTCTTGCCACAGCTGGATGGAACCTGCCATTTGTAAGTTGCTACTTTGCTGGTAGAAGGACTCAGAACTATTTGGTGCAAAAAAACACCCCTGTTGAAACCTGTTTTGAAGGGGAAAGGATCCGCCCCCCATTTGTTCTTAAAAGTTTGGGCTATTCTTTGAATTGGGAAAAAAAAAAACTGAAAATTAATTACAATGGGTAGATGTTGCAAAATGATCTGGTAGAGAGGGACCAGAGCGCCATTGTACATTAATCACAGACAATCATACAACAAAGAACGATGGAATAAATAGATGTATGGACATATTGTGGCACAGAAGATCGATCTTTACTGTCGGGAACCTCACTGAAATTCTACAGAGCACTTGTGAGTCTACAGCCAGAGTTTTATCTACAATTATGTTCTCCGGACATATGGAAGTGTATTCCTGCATTATGAGCATTTCCCACAAGAATCATTGTTACCTGCATTGAAGCAAATGTTTTCAGGATAGGCTGAGGAGATTGGGCCTGTACTCAATTGCGATGAGAAACCTGAGAGCTGGATTTATAGAAACACACAAGGCACAGAACGGGTTTTACAGACAAGATAGTAGGAGAATTCTCGCCCTCTGGGGATGAATGAGAACGAGGGCCCACCATTTGCAGAGAAGGGTTCGCCCAATTAAAGTGGCCGAAGAGGAATTTGTTTTCACTGTAGTTATCTTCAACAGAGAGCAATGGTGGCTGCACATTTAATATATTCTAGGCTGTGGTTCACAAGGACGTCAATGAGCTTGAGGCAAGGAAGTGGTGTGAAGACCACAATTTCATCAGCAGCGAGCGCATTGAATGGCGAGTAGGCTAGAGGGGCTGAAGCGCCTACATCTGCTCCTGTTTCCATTGAATTCACAATGACATTGTATTACATAATGGCTTAAAATGCAGGGAATGGATAACTTGGAAAGAGGGACAATTAAAGTGTGGTATAATATAATTGTATAAGAATTTTAATACAAGTAATGCACACGTATTTCATGAACATTAATTTGTATATATACGAAAATTAAACTGGGCCATTGAACTGTATTTAGCAGCACTTAAAATATCCAGCACAGAAAGGACAGGGTGAATGTCCTCCTCCAGTACTGGGTATTAATATTACTAATCATGTTTGTGTATTGGCTATCCATTTGCAAACACGATCAACAATCAATGGCTGTATTCAGTATATCCCCTTTGCCTTAAGGGCAGAAGGTTTCTTAATGGTATTCAAATGAATCCTTCAATTTAGCTTTCCAAATCTTCTGGTAACGCTGACTGAAGAATGATCCCGTCCACACTGAATTCCACATCTCATAATCTGATCCAGATTGAATGCAGATCTTGACTTGATCACGTGCCCTCTGGACAATAGTTCTGTTAAAGGCTTGTCGGCCTTTAGAACTGCATTTAACTTCTTTTTCCTCATTAATGAAATGTGTGCATCGCTGGCTAGCCCAGCATTCATTGCCCATCCCTAATCCCTCTCATTGCAGGGACATTTTTAAGAGTCAACTGCATTGCTGACTTACTGGAGTCACATGTAGGCCTGAACAGAAAAGGACAACAGGTTTTTTTTTCCCTAAAGACACTTGGACCTCCTTCCACACATTCCCACTTCAATGCACAGACCAAATATCACAGCACAATCAACAGCTGTGTAACAGCGCTTGTCAGATGCCCCCTTTCTGTGGCTTTGGAGGGCTGAGCTGACGGAAGTCATATAGGACACTCAGTACTAACCAAACCATCGATGTCATGGCTCATCCAACACACTCCCATTAACAAAGGCTGAATTCACTATTCTCCAAGTCATGTCACAGAGACACCGTCCAGCTATCAATCGGAGTGTTGAGAATGTAGTTCACCATGTGCAATGTGGAATTCAAGAGATATCTCTTGATCCGGGAAGTGGGCAGAACGTGGGACCTTGCACATCTTGGAATAGTTGAGGACGATGGAATTGATATATTTCAGGGGATATCTGTTCGGAAAAATGTGTGTGAGCAACATTATGAGAAAGTGGTGATGACGTTGGATCAACCAGACAGAAAGGAGGTCGGTCTGCAGCATTGAAAGCAGCACTGCTCTTTTGGGCCGAATGATGTCTTTCTGTGCATTAAATACAATTAATTTCAAAGGATATTAGGTATGAAGCGACACAAAATCCATGAACCGGAAATCACTATGTTCGGAATCGAAGCTCTTCACTCCTGATAAAGTGACATTTGACCCTCACAGCAAGAACAGAACATCAGAGTGAAGATTTTGTTTGAACTCACTGAATATAAACATATTTTGACGATGTTTCTGACATCACTTCAGCCTTAAATAGTATTCAACCTTTCTAAGAGCATCAGAACTGTGAGAGCAACAGAAGCAGCTGCTGGTTCTCCACTATTCATTTGTCATCAAAAATGAAGTTCATTTAATATTGCACCAGCATCTTCAAATTTCCCAATGCCTGGCGTTTGGGTGCAACACAGAAATTAAATGGGTTAAAATGAAGCGTACTGTTTGTTTTTTAATATCATTAAGGCAGAGGTAGATAGATTATTTATAAGGAAGACGTTGATACGTTATCGGGCTAGGAGGGATTAAGATGATGTAAGCATCAGATCAGCCATGATTTTATGAAATGGCAGAGCAGGCTGAAAGTTCTGAGTGGCCTACTCCTGCTCCTTGCTCTTATAATCATATGTAAACTTTGAAAAATCTTTGGAAAAACAAAACTGCAGGGACTGCAATTCTAAACATAAACGCCAACCAGTACATAAGAGAGAAATCGATTTTCAAGATGCATAAATTATGGCTAGGCCTAATCTGGGATATTATGTCCAAACTGGCATCAATTATAGTGAGATTGTCAAAGACTTGGAAAGATTGGAAAGTATTTTGGGCACATTGGTACAAGGGATGAGGGGAGCTCAGTTATGCAGAAAGATAGGAAAAGCTGGAGTCGTTTTCCTAATTACGAGAAATTTCTTAATGGAACGCACAGAAACAGACACAGGGGCTGAGGCAGACACACAAGCAGACATAGAACAGAGAAGGGTTTGAGGAAACATAGTGGAAGTTTCCAGATTGTATAAAATGTTTGATGGTGTGAAAAAGGAGACGTTGCATCCGCTGGCGCAGGGATGGTAAGCAGATGAGCTGGATTTCAGTGGATTCGAAGAGAAATCAGAGGGCCAGCTGGGGAAACATGGCGCTGTCTGGATATTTCTTCGAGCAGGATTGGATTCTGTAGGAATTGTGTTGTGAGGTCCAGGCTCCACTGAAATTCCGTTCTCAATCATGTTGGTTTGGGGTGGGGGACGCAGGATGAGGCTGATCTATGTCTCCAGATACACTCCTGTCTCTGTTTCTCTGTTGTCATCATTTACTATTAGCTCTCAGGATTCAGCTGTTACAGGAGACCTCAGAGCTCGCAGAGGAGAAACAGGTAGATGCCCTCTCAGGTAGAGATTGACAAATGGGCAGAGGGAGAGTAAAGGAAAGAATCATGCGCCCACAAAGGGGCACATACGCAGCCACAGGGTGCGACAGATACAGATAAAGACATAGGCGTAAGGGTCTGGTGAATTTGGAATTTATCACTGTGGTTAAGGGATATTTGCATAAATATATTTGTCTTTGTAATTGCCGTTTCTGTGTCTGTGTGCTTGTCTCTCGGTATGCTTATGTTTGTCTCTGAGTGCCTGTCTTTGTGTGCTTATCTCTCTCTTTGCTTATGAGTCTCTCTGTGTGCCTATGTATTTATCTGTATCTGTCGCACTCTGTGGCTGCGTATGTGCCTCTTTATGGGCGCATGATTCTCTCCTTGCCTCTCCCTCTTCCTATTTGTCAGTCTGTACCTGGGAGGGCAACTACCTATATGCCTGTGTGTTGAAATTTATCTCTATAGTTCCATCCCTCTCGCGTTATGAGAGTCTCTACTGTGCGTCTGTGTCTGCATGTGTCTCTCTACCTCTAAGTGTGTCTGTGTGTCTGAGGCTTTCCTGACTCTGTGTGACTGTTTCTGTCTTTGTGTCCGACTCTCTGTATTTGTCTGCCTCTGCTTGCATGTCTGCCACAGCCTGAGTCTCTGTCTCTGTCGGCGATTAAGTCCACGCATTAGCAGTAGCCTTTGAAGTTGAATACAAAACCTCAGGGAGCTTCATGATAAAATTTGAGCAGCAAGAGCTGTTGCAGCAATATGTTTATTTAAGGACATTACCCTCCGCCCCTATACAGAGCTCTATCTCAATGATGTCACCAACTTCAGCCGACTGCAGGAGAAGGTGCTGACTAAATAATAGCAACTGATCATTGTTTCAATTCATCATTAAAATGTAGTGTATTACCTGTCACACGAATCACACTTCGCATTTCAACTAAATAGAGAGTGAAATAAAATTAAGTATCAATAAGTGAAACTTTTGGAAATGTAGATGTTCAAATTTTACAGAGTTAGTGAGGGTTTGTAACTGAAACCTGTGGATTCAGAGGAGAAACACATCATCTCAGGCATAAAACAATTTAACCCTTGAAAGGGAAACAATGGCCTAGAGACAGCCATCTGTTGAAACCTATTACATCATTTGAACATAAGAACTAGGAGCAGCAGTAGGCAATTCAGCCCCTTGAGCCTGCCTGCAACTCATTACGATCATGGCTGATCTCATTTCGGCCTCAATTAGTTTTTCCCGCACTCTGCCCATAACCTTTCACCACACAACTAATTAAAAATGTCTATCTCCGCCTTAAATTTATTCAGCGTCCCGACATCCACTGTGCAAAGTGGTGATGAATTCCATATATTTAGAACCCTTTGAGAAAAGTAATTCCTCCTCATCTCTGATTTAAACCTACCACCACGAACCTAAATTATGGCCTCTCATTCTCAAATGCTCCAGAAGGGGAAACCAGCGCTTCACGTCTACTTTGCATATACCTTTAATATTCTTATATACCTCAATAGGTTCTCCTCTATTCCTTCTAACCTCTAGGAAGCATAGGCCTCAATTGCTCAATCGCTTTTCATAAAACAAGACTCGCATCTCTGGAATCAACCTAGCGAACCTAATCTAAACCACCTCCAATGCAACTACCTCCTTCCTCAAGTCAGGGGAACTAAACTCTGCACAGTACTCCAGTTGCGGTCGGACCAATGCCTTGTACAGTTGCAACAAAGCATCTCTATTTTTATACTCTGTTATTTTAGCAATAAATGCCTAAATTCCATTTGCCTGTCTTCTTACCTGCTGTACCAGCATACTAGCATTCAGCAATTCATGCACGAGGTCAGCCTGATCACTCTGCATGAAGCACTCTGAAGTTGCTGTCAATTTAAATAATAAGTCGACTTTTCATTCTGCCGACCAAAATGGATAGGCTCACACTTATCATCTTAAAACCTCATCTGCCAAATTTTGGCCCTTTCCTCTAACCTGCCCATATCCACTTGGAAATTTCTTAATTCCTCATTGCAACTTGCTTTCCAATTTATTTTGGTTGAATCTGCAAATTTAGCTGCAGTACCTTCTATCCCTGAGGCCGTCATTAATATAGATTGTAAATAGTTGTTGCGCAAGGAACAAACCCTGCGGCACACTGTTAGTTACAGCTTGCCATCCAGAAAAATAACCATTTACACTGACCCTCTGATTTCTGTTGGTTAGCCAATTTTCTATCCAAACAAATGTACTACCCCTAACACAGTGTGAAATTATCTTGTGTATTGATATGTCACGACGCAACTTAACAAAGGCCTTCTGGAAGATCAGATAAACTACATCTACAGGATCCCCAATATCCACTTTGCTTGCCACAGCTTGAAAGAATTCTAGGAAACTTGTCAAAAAGATTTAATCTTTATAAAACCACGCTGACACTGCAGGATTGTAGACTCACCCAGACTGACCCACCCTGCACTCAATTAGTTGGTCTTTTAAATGCAAGTTTCTTCAAATAAAAATCAGTTATAAAAACATGGCGCAAGCCGTTCAGATGCGGTTCATATGCAGGCACATTACACTATGCCAATGCGTTGAAGATTCGAGTGTCATATCATCGTCTATTGAAATACAGAAAAAAACGCTATATCAAGAGTGTGAAAAGGGAGCTGAAAGCCCAAATAAGCTTTGGCCAAAGAGAGGGGGAGACTGGTGAACTATTAATGGAAATCAAGTAACTGGCAGGGTCTGCATGGGTTTATGAAGAGTAAATCGTGTTTGACATCCAAGGAAGGCAGAGAATCAAAAATGGCGAAACTAAAACCAACACAATCAGTGGAGAAAAAAACATTGCGAAAAGCAATGTAGCGAATGGCTGGCAAGCATTCTGTAATCGATGGCCTGCATCCTGGGCATTAAAACAAGGGAGAGATGCGATTTAATTGTTTTATTCATAGAAACATAGAAACGAGAAGCAGGAGTGGTTCATTTGGCCCTTCGAGCCTGCTCTGTCATTCATTATGATCATAGTCGACCATTCAACTCAATAGGCTGTTCCCGCTTTCTCCCCGTACGCTTTGATCCCATTTTCCCCATGAGCTATATTCCTTCTTGAAAACATAAAATGATTTGGTCCCATCAAATTTCTGTGATAACGAATTCCACAGGTCCACCACGCTCTGGGGGAAGAATTGTATACTCATATCAGTCCTAAATGATCTACCCCATGTCCTCAGACAGTGACCCCTGGTTCTGGACTCCCTCAACATCCGGGATATCCTGCCTGCATCTACCCTATCTAGTCCTTTTATAATTTTATAGGTTTCCAAGTGTTGCACCCTCATTCTGCTGACCCCCAGCGAATATGATCCTAAGCGACTCAATCGTTCCTCGTCTGTCAGTCCTGCCAGCCCAGGAATCGGTCGGGTAAACCTTCACTGCGCTCCCTCAATAGCATTACATCCTTCCTCAAATAAGGAGACTGAAACAGCACACAATATTCCAGGTGTGGTCTCACCAATGTACAGTACAATTGCAGCAAGATACCGCTGTTTCTGTCCTCAAATCCTTTGGATATAAATGCCAACCGAGTGTGGGCGAAGTTGGTATTCCAGCAATTATAGTCCATCTCTAATTGCCTTTTGAGAAGGAGCTGGTGAGACGCCTTCTTGAACAGTTGGAGAACATATGTTTTATGTACAGTGAAAGAGCTTTTAGGAAGGGAATTCCAGAGACCATGAAGTTTGCATTACTTGTAATCTTCCAAAATTCTCTGAATTGTTAAAGGTGCCAGCTGCTTGGAAAATTTTACCATGATGAGCTCTCTCTAACTCTGCATGATACATAATGGCTGTTTGCCATCAGGCCTCATTGTTCCCATTGCTACCCCACCGAATAAAGAGCGTCAAACGTGAGGGAAAATGCAACAGTGAAGGAGCGCCCAGTCAAACATGTTCATCTGTGGATATTTGACTTGCACAAATGTCTCAGTGTGTTGGACAGGCCCTATAAGCCTGTCTCGATCTTTATTGCTGCCATAGTCTGTGTGTCCATCACTACCTTTTTACCTGTGGTTGTCTGTGCGCCTGTCCCTGACTTTGTCTCTTTCCCTCTATGTGTTTCTTTACTCTGTGCGCACATCTCAGTCATTTTTTCTGAAACTGCCTGTGTTCTTTTCTCTGTCAACAACTTTGACGCTGTCTGTGTGCCTCTATATGTGTGCTTGTCTCTCTCTTTGCTTATGAGCCTTTACCGTTGTGTCCGCCTCTGTGTGTCAGGCACCCTTTCTGCTTATGAGTCCCTCTCTGTATCGCTCTATGCCTGTCGTTGACTGTTTCTATGTGTCTATATATCCCTGTGTGTATGACTCTCTTTGTGCGCCTATGTCTGTATCTTCATCTCTCGCTCTCTGTGTATGTGTATGCCCTTTTGTGTGAGCATGATTCTCTCCTTGCCTCTTTCCCTGTCAGTTTGTCAGTCTCTACCAGAGAGTGCAGCTACCTGCATGGCTCAGTGTTTGAATGCATCTCAATACTTCCTTCACTCTGTCTTTGTGACAGTCTCTACTTGCGCGTATGTGTCTGCAGGTGTCTCTCTACCTGTATGTATGTCTGTGTGTCTGTTTTTTCTGACTCTGTGTGACTATCTCTGCCTATGTGGCTGACTTTGTGTAAGTGTCTGTCTCTATCTGGGTTTCTGCTGCCGTCTAAGTCTCTGTCTCGGTCTCTCGGTGAATAATTCATGCATTAGCAATAGCCTTTGAAGTTGACACAAAACCTCAGGGAGGTAAATGATAAAATTTGAGCGGAAAGAGCAGCTGCTGTAATGTGCTTATTTAAGGACATTAGTCTCCGCCCCTATACACATCTCTCTCTCAATGATGTGACCAACTTCAGCTGAATGCAGGAGAAGGTGCTCACTAAATAATAAGAACTGAGCAGTGTTTCAATTCACCAATAAAAAAAGTATTGTATTACGTGTCACAAGCACCACACTTCAAACATCAATGAAATGGATTGTGAAATAAAATTAAATATCACAAGTGAAACTTTTGGAAAGGTAGATGTTCAACTTTTACAGAGGCAGTGAAAGTTTATAACGGAAACCTGTGGTTTCAGAGCAGGAACACATCATCTCAGGCAGAAAACAATTTAACCCTAAAACGGAAAAGCAATGGCGCAGAGACAGTCATGTGATGATACACATTAGATCATGTGAACATAAGAACTAGGAGCAGGGGTAGCAGATTCAGCACCTCGAGCCTGCCCCGCAATTCATTATGATCATGTTAGAACTCATTTCGGCCTCAACTCCAATGTCCCACACTCTCCCCATAACCTTTCACCACATTATTAATTAAAAATGTCGATCTCTGTCTTAAATTTATTCAGCATCCCGACATGCATTGAGCTACGTGGTGATGACTTCCACACATTTAGAACCAATTGAGAAAATCAATTCCTCCTCTTCTCTGATTTAAACCTATCACTCCTGATTTTAAACTAGGGCCTCTCGTTCGGGGGTGCTACAGACGCGGAAACAACTGCTCCACGACTACTTTGATAATCACCTATGGATTTCTATGTGCCTCAATAAGTTCTCCTCCCATCCTTCTAAACAATAGAGAGCATTGGCCTGAACTACCCAGTCTCTCCTCATAAAACAAGCCTTGCATCTCTGGGATCAATCGAGGAAACCTCCTCGAAACCACGTCCAATGCAACTACCTTGTTCCTCAAGAACGACGACCATAACTATGCACAGTACTCCAGGAGCGGTCTCACTATTGCCTTGCAAAGTTGCAACAACACTTCCCTTTTTTTATCCCTATATTTTTTACAAATAAATGCCAACATTCTATTTACCTGCCTTATTACCTGCTGGATCTGCTTACTGGCTTTCACTTACTCATACACGAGGTCAACGTGATACCTCTGCAAAGAAGAATTCTGCAGTATCGCTCCTTTTAAATAATAAGCCACATTTTTATTCTGCCGACCAAAATGGAATAGCTCACACTTATCCACTTTTAACATCATGTGCCAAATTTTGGCCCTTTAACCTAACCTATCCATATCCATTTGTAAATTGCTTATTTCTTCATTGCAACTTACTTTCCAAATTATTTTGGTATCATCAGCAAATTTTCCTGCAGTACCTTCCATCCCCAACTCTAATTCATTAATATAGATTGTCAGTATCTGGGGCGCATGGAATGAACCCTGTGGCACCCCAATAATTACAGCTTGGCATCCAAAAATAAAATCCATTGATCCCGACTCTCTGCTTTCTGTTGGTTAGCCAATCTTTTATCCAAACTATTGAAATACCCCTAACTCCATGTGATGTTATCTTGGGCATTAATATTTTGTGAGGCACCTTAAAAAAGGCCCTCGGGAAGTCCAGATACACTACAGGATCCCCAATATCCACTTTGCTTGTTACACCTTCAAAGAATTCCAGCAAAATAGTCAAACACATTCATTTTTCATAAAAACCATACTGACCCTGCAGGATTGAATTTTGTATTTACAAATGCCCCATTACTCCTTCCTTAATATTGGATTCAACAATTTAACAAATAACATACGTTAATCAAATAGTTCCATAGTTTCCTTCTTTCTGCCTCACTCACTTTTTGAATAAGGGCATTATATTACCTTGTGAAAATTTGTATTAAATACTTTGAATAGTTTAAATAATTAATTCTGTGTTTAAAGTCAACGAGTGGTGCAGAAACCAGACTGAATCACCCTGCAGTCAATTAGTCAATCAATTAACTGCAAGCTACTTCAATAAAAATCAGTTATTAAACATGGCGCAAGCCACTCAGAAGCTGTTCATAAGCATCCACATTACATTAAGCCAAAACATTGAGGATTCGAGCGCCATATCATCATCTATTTACAGACAGAAAAAAAGCTATATCAAGACTGTGAAAATGGAGCTGGAAGCCAAAGTAAGCATTGGTCCCTGAGGGGGTGAGACTGGCGAATTAATAATGGAAAACAAGTAACTGGCAGCGGATGAAACAAAGACATCCAAGGAGTGGCAGATAATCAAGAAGGGGGAAAGCTAAAACAAACACAATTAGTGGATACAAAAACATTGCGAAAACCAAGTGGCGAAAGGCTGGCAAGCTTTCTCCAATCGACAGCATGCATCCTGTGGTGTTAAAACAAGGGAAGATGCAATATACATGTTTTATACATAGAAATATAGAAACGAGAAGCAGGATTTGGTCATTCGGCCATTTGAGCATGCTCCACCATTAATTATGATCATAGTTGATCTTCAAACTCAAAGGCCCCCGCCTTCTCCCCATACTCTTTGATCACTTTTGCCCCAAGATCTATGTCTATCTCCTGCTTGAAAACAAACAATGTTTTCATCTCATTCAATATCTGTGGTAAAGAATTCCACAGGCCCACCACTCTCTAGGTGAAAAAATGAATCCTCATCTAAGCACTAAATGGTCTACCCCATATCCTCTGACTTTGACCCTTGGTTCTGCACTCCCCCAACATGCTGAACATCCTTCCTGCTTCTACCCTGTCTAGTCCTGTTAGAATTTTATGGTTTTCTATGAGAACCCCACTCATTCTTGTGAGCTCCATCGAATTTAATTCTAATTGAAACAATTTATCCTCATATGTCAATCCCACCATGCCAGAAATCAGTCGGGTAATCCTTTGCTGCACTCCCTCTATAGCAAATATATACTTCCTCAGATAAGCAGACCAAAACTGCACATAATATTCCAGGTCTCACCAAAGCAACAGCACAATTGGAGCCAGCCGTCCCTGTTCCTGTCCTCAAATCCTCTGGCTATGAGGGCCAACCGAATGTGGACGTTTCTGGCTATTCGAGCAATTATCATCCATACGTAATTGCCCTTTGAGAAGGAGGTGGTGAGACACCTTCTTGAACAGATGCAGTTCCTGTGGTGTAGGTACACCCAAAGAGCTTTCAGGAAGGGAGTTCCAGTGACAGTGAAGTTTGCCCTGCTTGTAAGCTTCCAAAATTCCCGAGATTCTTAAAGGAAAAATCTGCTTGGGAAATTTGAAACCTATCATCTATTGTCTATAAAGAAGGAAGAAAATAAGGAGGGAACTGTAGTCCAGTTACCTAACATCTGACACTGAGAAGAGAGTTCACAAGCACGTTGCCTTCAAGAGGCAGGAGAAGTGAAATATTAGTTACTTAAACCTGGATATCTAGTTGTTAGAACATAATAAAAGAGAACAAACTGAAAAGTTCATTATCAGAAACATCACTGCACCACCAGATCGGCCCCAGCTAAGATAATGTGACCATGTTTGAAGAAAACTCATCAGAAAGCATTTCCAGGCCTTTGAAATTTTTAAATGATGGTTGTCCATAATTGTAGCAGCGATGAGAGTCTTCAGATTTACAATCCCAATCCGGGGGTTTGGCAGGTGTTCCCCTCACAGGGAGTATGTGAAGTATGTTTTAACAAAATGATCTCTCTCTAACTCTCCATGATACATAATGGCTGTTTACCTTCAGACTTCATGATTCCCTTGGCTACCCCAATGTATAAAGAGCGTCAAAGGTGAGTGAAAATGGAACAGTGCAGGAGCGCCCAGTCAAAAATATTTCTCTGTGGATAAGTGACATGCGCAAATTTCTCAATGTGTTGTAGAGTCCCTATGTGCCTGTCTCGGTCTTTGTTGCTGCGACTGTCTGTGTGTCTATCACTGCCTGTGTGCCTGTCATTGTCTGTATGCCTGTGTCTTACTTTGCCTCTTTCCTTGTATGTGTTTCTTCACTCTGTGCGCCTAACTCCGTCCATGTTTCTCAGACTGTCTGTGTGCTTTTCTCTGTCAGTATCTCTGTCACTTTCTGTGTGCCTCTCACTGCCTGTATTTCTCCCACCATCTGTGCACCTGTCCCTGCCTCTTTCTCTGCCTAAGTTTCTCCCACTTTCTCTATGCTTGTCACTTTTTGCATTTCTGAAATTTTCTGCATGTCTTTCAGTCTCTTTGTATCTGTCACCACTCCTGTGTCTTACACTCTCTGTGTTCCAGTCTTTGCCTGCCTGTCTCTCCCTGTCGTTGTTTCTGTTCCTGGATGTGTGATTGCCTCTGCCTCTGTACCTGTCACTGTCTTTGACTCCATGTCGTTTTTTGTTTCCTTCTGTGCCTGTCAAACTCTGTGCCTCTGCTCCTGTAGTAGTGATTACCTTGGTCTGTTACTATCTGTTCCCCTGTCTATGTCTTTATTTCTGTCGCTGTCTTCATTTCTGTCTCTGTCTGTGTGCCTGTCTCAATCTGTGTTTTTGTCCCGGTCTGTTTCTGACACTCTCTTAGTCTCTGTCTGTTCTTCTGTCACCAAAAGGCCTGAAATGATCGTGGACTTACACACTGAATCTCCCTGCACTCATTTATTCATGCAGATATATGTAACCTACTTCTAATGAGAATAATTTTCCAAATATTCCACACAGTCTCCTAACACACATGCACATTGCATCATGCCAGCAGATTCAGGATGTTAGTGCTCTATAACAGTGAACAAACAGACAGGAAAATGAAGCTTCAAAAAGTATATGAAACAGGAAAGATAAATTACCAGTTGAGAATTGGTCACTTCGAGGGTGAGACTGGCGAAGTACAAATGGGGGAACAAGGAAAAGGTAAAGAATTTGAATAAGTGTTTTAAATCTTTCTTCGCAGTAGATGACAGCAAAAATCATCCAATGTATGGAAGAAATTCTAGAGGGAGGAAGCTAAAACAAACAGAATCTCTGTAGAAGGAAGTATTGGCAGCATTAGTGTAAATAAGGAATGAAAAGGCTCCTGGAATCGATGGGCATTATCCTGGTGTCAAAAAGGAGGGTACAACAGTGACAATTGATACACATTTCGTGATCCTCCAAAAATCCCTACAATCTGGAAGCTCCCAGCTGCTTGGAGAATTTAAAATGTAATTTGCCATCTATTGGAAATATTGGGAAAATATGAACTTTTCTACATGTCGGAAGGAAATAGAAAGACAGAATATTAATTACAATGGCAATGTCTGCAAAATACTCAGGTAGAAAGGATTCAGGGCAATAATGTTCCTGAATTACAAAGAAATACATTGAAGGTGAAGGAAGGATCAATGAACGATAATTGAATATGGTAAGGGTTTAGCAAAGGGGATTGAGTTTCAATGCAAAGAGCCTCACTGCAATTGTGCAGAGCATTGCTGAGAGAACGCCAACAGGTAATATTTGTCATTTTGACCTCCTTACGGAAAGAATGGTAGACAATCATTAGCAGCATTTCACATTATTTTCACTGAAAACTTGGACGAAGAGTCCAGGAAACGCTCATGAGATTGGAACTATCCATCAATAACAGTTAGAATCCTGAATGCTGGACTTAGGGAAGTGCACAAGATATTGAGGGTGTTTCTCAGATCAGGTTTTAGGAGAATGTGCAGCACGTTGGGGGACAGAGAAATTGGAGTCATAGTTTAAAAAGAAGGTTGCACCCAGTTGAACGGAGTCGAAGAGGAATTTGTTTCCATGAGAGTGACCTTCATAATGGAGCAGTGGAGGCTGGGACATTTTATATATTCAATGACGTCAAGGTGCAAGCGGACCAGATAAGGAACGCCTCAATTAGATCAGTCTTGAACTCATTGAGTCGTGGAGCAGGATCGAGGTTCTTAATGGGCTGCACCTGCTCCCATTTCTAATGAACGAGTGATCCTATGATCTCACAGAAGGGTTTAAATGAATGGAGTGTTTAACTTGTGAGGGGGATATTGATAGTGTGGTGCAAAATTATTGCATATTCACTTGGCAAAGAACACTGTACATGCAACTCAAGAGGACTAATTTGTATCGTTGCAAAACATAAAATAGGGGCATTGTACCATATTTAGCAGCAAATAAAAATGAAGCACAGACAGGGTGTGCCTAATGACCTCCTCTGGCCTAAGATTTCTTTACATCTAGATGTATTTGTTGTACGGTGTTTCCATTTGCAAACAGTAACAATAATTAATGGAAGTCGTCAATGTAGCCCCATTTGCCTTAAGAGCAGAAATCATTTGAAAAAAATATTCACAAAAGGTCTTTACACTGACCGAATGAAAGCTTCAGTTAAACTCAAAGGACAGCAGCATGCTGCAGTGTGTATACAAAAACTGAGCGTCACTGCAGATACCCACATTTGTACAGAATAAGAATCATAATGTGAATGTGTCAGAGCTCCAGTATAGAACAGTTGGAGGCATAGAACGTGCAATTGAAACAATGGGATGGTGTAACTGAGAGCTGAATTCTGGACATAAAGAGAGACTGCAGAATTGTTGGCCATTATTCTCCGCCCACCCTGCAGATGTCTATCTCAGTGATGTGCTCAGCTCTATGAGACTGAATGAGGAAGTGGAGTTAATTCACGTTTTCTACTGTAAAAGCTGTCTGAATTGTTCAATAGAACTGCTTAGTTGTTCAGTTGGTTAAAACACTAGCTTGAAGTTAACAGAAGGTATATTGAAAGGAACTGAAGGCTGGGAACATGACTGACAAATAAGCAAACATAGTGAAGGCAGACATCATTAAAGATAATCGTGACAGTTATTAGGAATTAGGGCGGAAGTGAGCGGTTTCAACTATAAGGGGCCTGATTTAACAGAAACAGGAACATAACGCCTGTCGGAAACGAAATTGAATTAGAATTTACAGAGTAGCCGAAATGTAATTTGCAAAAATGTTCCTTAATTGTATGCAAGTGTTCTTCTGCAATTTACTTTTCCAATTCTTCCGATGACGCTCGCTGATGAATGATTCCCTCCACGCTGAATTGCCCACCACATTAGCTGATACAGATTGAAAGCAGATCTTAATTTGATCACTTAAATCAACCCCCCGACCACCACATCCAGGCATTTTTGGTCGCTTTCTATCTTTTTTTTTGTTAATTCATGGGATGTGGACATCGCTGTCGGGGTCGGTACATTTGCCCAACAATAATTCCCCTCATTGCAAGGACCTTTTTTAGAGTCAGCCGCACTGATGTGTGTCTGCAGTCACATGTAGGCCTGACAATGTGAGGAAGAAATATTTCCTTTCCCAAAAGGTACTTCACCCTCCTTTCGCGCATGCCCACTTCACAGAAAGGAACTCATATAATAATCGGCAGCTGTGTCACAATATTTGTGCAATTTTCCTTTTCTGTTGCTTTAGAGCACTGAGCTGACTGATAGTCGCATAAGAGAACCAGGACGGAGCAGACTCTCGGCTTTGCCGAAGTCATGTGCAATCCGACAGGCTCGCCTTTCCAAAAAGTAAATTCACTATTCTCCAATCAGCCACAGAGCCAGCATCTAGTTACGAAACTGTGAGATCAGACTGTTCCTCAACATTTGCAATGTGGAAAGCAGGAGACATCTCTTGACACAGGAGGTGGGCAGAATATGGGGCATTGTACTTCGCGGAGTAGTTGAGGATGATATAATTGGTATTTCAGGGGAAGCATGTTTGGAAACATGTGAGTGAACAACATTACGAGGAGGTGGTGAAAATGTTGGATAAATCAGAGTGAGAGGAGGTAGGAGTTGGAGCATCAATAACAGAATAGAGCTGTTGGGTAGAATCGTGACTTTCTCCACTTCAAATGCAAATAATTTCAATGGATATTACAGCATGAACTGACAGAGAATGCACTCCACGAAAATCACTGTTTTCAGCATCGAAGCCCTTCAGCTATGATCAAGTGAAATTTAACCCTCACACCAAGGACAGCACATCACAGTGAAGATTTTTTTTGAACACACTGTTAAAAATATATTGTAACAATACTTTTGACATGACGTCATCCTTAAATAGCATTAAGACTTTCTAAGAGCATCAGAACTGTGAGAGCAACAGCAGCAGCTGCTGGTTGTCAAACATTCATTTGTCATCAAAACTAAATTCAAGACTGTTAGTTACAGAAGCACATTTAATATTGAGCCAAGAGCTTCAAACGTTTCAATGTCTGTATACATTTGGGCGCATCACACCATTAAATAGGTAAAAATGAAGAGTACTGTCACCTTTTTAATATTTTAAAGGCAGAGGTGAATAGATTATACATAAGCAAGTGTTTGATAGGTCATCGGGGAAGGAGGGATTCATATGAAGTAAACATCAGCTCAGTCACGATTTTATTAAATGGCAGAGTGGGCTGAAGGGACCGAATGAAATATTCGTGCTCCTGGTTCTAATGTTCACATGTAACCGTAGAAGAAACTGTGGCAAAACAAAACTGCAGACATTGCAATTCTAAACATAAACGCAAGCAATTAGAAAATACAGTAATCCGTTGTCAAAATACATAAACCATCGGCTAGGCCTCAGCTAGGATATTATGTCCAATTCTTGCATCAGATTTAGGGAGGATGTCAAAGACGTGTAAAGGGTGGAAAATAAATGGACAGTTTGGTACCAGAGATAAGGGGACTTCAGTTATGTGGAGAGATGGGAAAAGCTGGGATCATTCCCGTTTTTGCGAGAAATTCAATAATAGAACACACAGACTCAGACACACGGAATGAGGCAGACACACAGACTGATACAGAACAGAGAAGTCCTTAAGGAAACATGCTGTTGGTTACCAAATCATATAAAGGACTGATCGTGTGAAAAAGTTGAAATTACATCCAGTAGCGCAGCGGCGTTGAGCAGATGTCCCGGATTTCGACGGAAACCAAGAGGAAGCGGGGGGGTGGGGGGGACAGGAGAAATATGCAACTCTCTGGATATGTTGTCAAGCGTGAATGGATTCTGGAGGGGATAAGTTCTGAGATCTAGTCTCCTCCAGCATTCCATTCACACACATGTTAGTTTGGGAGATGGGCACAGGATGAGAGTCATCTATTTCTCCAGATTCATCCCTGTCTCTATTTTTCGTTTCAAATCATTTGACATTCACCCTGAGAGTTCAACTGCCGCAGGAGACCGCAAATCTCACAGAGAAGAAACAGTGCGTGATGGCCTGGAGGATCTGAATATTTTCTCTGTGATGGACCAATGTGTGTGTAAATGTCTCTATATGTGTATCTGTCGCTGTCGGTGTCTGTGTGTCTGTATCTTTGTGTGCGTATAAGTCTCCCTGTGTGCCTGCCTGTGTCTGTGGGTCTGTCTCTAATTGTGATTAAGAGTCTCTCTCTGTGTCTGTCTCTGTCTGTGTAGCTGTCGCTCTCGGCGTCCATATATGTGCCTCTTTTTGGGCGTATGATTCCTCTCTCTCTCTCTGTGTGCCTGCCTCTGCCTGAGATTGCATCTACTTGTCTTCCCGTGTGTTTGAATGTCTCTGTATATTTCCTTTCCTCTGCCTGTGTGGCATTCTCTATCTATGTGTCTGTAACTGCATTTGTCTCTCTCCCTGTATGTGTGTCTGTGTGTCTTCGGTATCTCTGATTCTGTGTGACTATCTGTCCTTGTGTCTGACTCTGTGTGGTCTCACTATGTGTGCATGTCTGCGCCCGCCTGAGTCTCTGTGTCTGTCCGCGAATTAATTCATGCATTAGCAGTAGCCTTTCAAGTTGTATAAAAACCTCAGGGAGGTACGTGATAAAATTTGAGCAGAAAGAGCAGCTGCTGCAATGCGTTTATTTATGGACAAAAGTCTCTGCCCCTGTATAGATCTCTATCTCAATGATGTGACCAACTCCAGTCGATTGCACGAGAAGGTGCTGACTAAATAACAGAACATAAGCACTGTTTCAATTTACCACAACAAAAGTAGTTATTAACTGTCACAATAATCAGGCTTCGTCTATCAACTAAAAGAGTTGTCAAATAAAATTTACCATCAATAAGTGAAACATTTGGAAATGCAGATGTTTGAATTTTACAGAGACAGTAAGTGCTTATACCAGAAACCTGTGGTTTCACAGCAGAAACGCTTAATTTCAGGCACAAAACAATTTAACCCTTGAGAGCAAAAGCAATGGCCCAGAAACAGTCATGTGTTGAAAAACATTAGATCGTAAGAACATGAGAACTAGGAGCAGCAGTAGGCAATTGAGCGCCTCGAGCCTTCCCCGCCATTAATTACGACAATGACTGATATCATTTTGGCCTCAACTCCAACTTCCCGACTTCTCTCCATAACATAGCACCCCATTATTAATTAAAATTCTGTGAATCCCCTCCTTTAATTTTTTCAGCGTCCCGGCATTCAATGTTCTCTGAGGTAATGAATTCCAAACATTCACAGCCCCTGTAGAGAAGTAATTCCTCCTCATATCTGTTTTAAATAGACCACCCCTCAGGCTCATATTATGGTCTCTCTTTCTAGGAAGCCCCAGAAGGAGAAACAGCAAGTGCACGTCTAATGTGCCTATCCCCTTTAGCATCCTATATACATCAAGTAAAACTCCTCTTATCCTTCTAAGCTCTAGCGAGTATAGGCCTAAACTGCTGAATCTCTCCTCATAAAACATGCCTTGCATCTATGGAATCAACTTGGTCAAAATTATCTGAACCACCTGCAATGCAACTACATTCTTGTTGAAGTAAGATCAAAACTGCACAGTACTCAAGGCACTGTCTCACCAATCCAATGAACAGTTGCAGTAACACTTCCCTAAATGTATACTATATTCCTTCATAAATTAATGCCAAAATTCCATTTGCTTTCCTTATTACCTACTGGACCTGCTTAGTAGCTTACAGCGATTCATGCACAAGGGCACCCAGTTCCGTCTGCACTGAAGCCTTCTGATGTTTCTCTCCATTTAAATAAGTCACCTTCTTATTTAATCGACTAAAATGGATAAGCTCACACTTATCCACGTTAAACTCCATCTACCAAATTTTGGCCCTTTCACCTAACCTGTCCAAATCTATTTGTAAATTTCTGATTTTATCACTGCAAAGTACTTTACCACCTATACTGCTGTCATCCATAAATGTAGCTACAGAAACTTCTCTCCATAATCCCAGTCATCAATATATTTTGATAATAGTAGTGGCAACCCACTAGTGACAGCTTGCCATCCAGAAACATACCCATTTTTTCCAACTGTCCGCTTTCTGCTATATACCCAATCCTCTATCCAAGCTAATATATTACCCCTAACTCCATGTGATCTTATCTTATGCCTGCATATTTTGTGTGGCACATTAGCAAAGGCCTTGTGGAAGTTCAGAAATACGAGATCTACATGATCTCCATGATCTACTTTGCTTGTCATATCTTCAAAGAGTACGAGCAGATGAGCCAAACACGATTTACCCTTCATGAAATCATGTTAACTCTGCAGGATGGCTTTTTTCCTTTCCAAATGCCCCATCACTCCTTCGTTAATAATTGGTTCCAACAATATCCCAAGCAACAGACGGTGAAGTAACTGGTCCATAGAATCCTGCTTTCTGACCCACCCCCTTTTTGAAGGGTGTTATATTATATTGTGAGTATTTTTAGAAACTAATTTGAAAAGTTTGTCATTAATTGTGCATTAAAACTCCGTCAGTGTTGCAGTTAAAGAGACTGAATCACCCTGCACTCACTTAGTTGAAATATTTAATGCAAGCTACTTCAGATATAAAACAGTTATTAAACATTCCGCAAAGCAGCTCAGAGGTTGTTAATGTGCTGACACATTACATTATTCCAACGCGTTGATGATTCGAGGATATATCATCGTCTATTTATGGACAGAAAAGCTGTATGTAAAGTGTGTGAAAAGCGAGCTAAAGGCCAAAATCAGCATTGACCCCTGAGTAGGCGGGACTGGCGAATTATTAATGGAATAAAAGTAACTGGCAGTTGATGGATCATAGCATAAAAATAATGGCAGAGAAACAAGAAAGACGAAACTAAAACAAAAACAATCAGTGGATTAAAAAAAAATCGAAAAGCAATGGAGCGACAGGCTGGCAAGACTAATGCAATCGATGCCCTATATTCTGGGGCCTTGAAATAAGGGGCAGCTGCGGTTTTTATTTTTTCTTCATTTACAGAGTGTGGGATTCGCTGGCCAGCACAGCAACTATCGTCCATACGTAATTTCCACATGCAAAGTTAGTGATGCGTCGCCTTGTTGAGCAGCTGCAGTCTCTGTGTTGTAGGTACACCCATAGTGCTTTTAGGAAGGGAGTCCCAGTGACAGTGGAGTTTGCACTGCTTGTATTCATCCAAGACTCGCTAGATTCTAAAAGGTACCAGCTGCTTGGAAAATTGGAAAACTGACATCTATTGTCAAGGAAGGAGGAAGGCAGTAAGCAGCGAACAATACACCAGTTACATAACACCTGGCACTGAGAAGTGATTTCACAATACACGAAGCCTACAAGAGGCAGGAGAAGTGAAATATTTGTTGAAAAACACTGTATATCTAGTTGTTAGAAAAAAATAAATAAAAGAGAACAAACTGAAGTGTTGATTCTCAGAAATATTACTGAATCACCTGTTAGGCCGCAGTTAAGATAATGAGACCAAGTTTGACCACAGCACGTTAGAAAGATTTTCCAGGCCTTTGAAATGTTTAAAAGAATGTTGTCTAAAATTGTAGCAGCGATGAGGGTCTTCAGATTTACAATCCCAGTCCGGGGGTTTGGGAGGTTTTCCCCTCGCAGGGAGTGTGTGATGGATGTTATAATGTGGAGAGCTCTCTCTTTCTTTCCATGATCCACAATGTCAGTTTACCTTCAGGCCTCAAAGGTCCCGTGGATACCCCATGGTGCAAAGAGCGTCAAAGGTTAGGGGAAATGGAACAGTGAAGGAGGGGCCCAGTCAAAAATGTTTTTCTGTGGATAAGTGACTTGTGAAATTGCCTCGTTGTGTGGGAGCGTCTCTATGTGCCTGTCGCGTTCTTTGTGCCTGCCACTGTCTGTGCTTCTGTCACTGCCTTTGTGACTGTCATCTCTCTTTGCCTGTGCCTGTGTTTGTCTCTTTCCCTGCCTGTGATTATTCACTCTGTGCGCCCATCTCTGTCTATGTCTCTGTCTGTGTGCCCGTCACCATCGGTGTTTCGGCTACAGTCTGTGTGCCTGCCACTGTCTCTGTCACTGTTTGTGTTTCTGTCATTGCCTGTATGTTTGTCACTGTCTACATTTTTAACATTGTCTGCATGTCTTTAACTGTCTTTGGGCCTGTCACCACATGTGTGCCTTCAACACTGTATAATAATCTCGATCTGCGTGTATGTCCCTGTCGGTTTCTCTGTCCCTGTCTGTGTGACTGCCTCTGTCGGTTTGTCAGCCACTGTCCCTGTCTGTCTTGTGTGCTGGTCACTGCCTTTGCCTGCCTGTCGCTTACTATTTCCCTGTGTGCCCGCCGGTCACGCTCTGCACCCCTATTACTGTACTATTGCCTGCCTCCAGCTGCCACAATTGTTTAGTTGATGGGTAATATGATCGGCGCAGGCTTGAAAGTCCAAAGGGCCTGTACCTGTGCTGTCCTTTTCTTTGTTCTTTGTTCTTTGTCTTTGTGTCTGTCACTGGGTGTTAGCTTGACACTCGCTGTGTACCACTCTGTGTATTCTTCTCTCTCCCAGTCGGTGTTTCTATCTCTGGCTGAATGATTGCCTCTGCCTCTTTGTCTGCCGCTGCCTCTATCTCTCTTGAGCACCTGTCACTGCTTTTGAATCCATGTCGCTTTATCTGGCTCCATGTGCCTGATTGAAAGTCTGTGTGCCTCTCTTAATGTAGTAATGTCTGTCTCTATCTGTACGTCTATCACTATTCGTGTCTCTGTCTTTGTCTTCAATTCTGCTTCTGCCTATGTGCCTGTCTAAATCTGTGTCGTTCGCTGTCTGTATGTCGATCACTGTCTGTGTGTCTGTCATTGTCTCTGTTTCTGTCTGTGTCCGCTTTTCTCTCAGTGCCTTTGTGCACCATTATGGAATCATTTGCTGCGCTAATAGCAGGCTTTTATGTTGGAAGCAATGAAGGTAACATGATAAATGTAGGCCATGCAAAGCAGCTGCTGCAATGTGCTAACGGAAGGGCATTAGTGTCCGCCCACTATACAGATGTCTAACTCAAGAATGTGCCCAACTCAAGCAGGCCAAAAGAGAAAGTGCCACCCAAAATTGAAAACCTGTTGGTTTTTCAAATTAGGGTAACAAGTGTAATTTACTAACTATCACCAACGTCAAAATTGGGATGTGAACCTAATGTATAGTGGAAGATTATAAAGTAACAATGCTGAAGTGCCTGGCTGAATTTCAGAGTGACAGCAAATGTTTGCAAGGAAAACCTGTAGTTTCATATCAGAAACACATCATCTCAGAGAAAGAGCAATTAAAACTTTGTTTGGAAAAGTAATGGTTCGACATCTGTTCAAAAAATTGAATGAAAATACATTGTGCCAACCTTTATGATTTCCATAAAAGAATGTGTTATTTAATTCTCGGATAAAAAAAAAACAGCAATGCTCGTGGATTACATAATGAATCTCCCTGCACTAATTTATTCATGCAAATAAATATAACTAATTCTACTGCAGATAAGTTACTAAATATTCAACACAACAACTTTTAATCACTTAACACACATGCACATTGCATCGTACCAACGGATCCAAGATGTTAGCGCTCTATAAGTGTATACAGACAGACAGGAAATCAAAACTTAAAATGCATATGAAACAGTACAGATAGAATGCCAGTTGAGAATTGGTCCCTTAGAGGGGGAGACTGGTGAAGTACTAATGGGGGAACAAGGAAATGGTAAAGACTTTGAAAAAATATTTTTAAACCTGTATTCGCAGTAGATGATACAAATATAATCCAAGGCATGGTAGAAAATCAAGAGGTAGGAAGCTAAAAGAAACCGAATCACTGGAGAAAGGTGTCCTGGGAACAATAATGGAAATAAATGTTGACAAGGCTCCTGGGATCGATAGCCAGCATCCTGGGGTGCTAAACGGGGCGACAACAGTGTTAATGGATACATTGATTGTGATCCTGCAAAATTCCCTTAGCTCTGGGAAGCTCCCAGCTGCTTGGAGAATTGCAAATGTAATTGGCCACAAGGAGTATTAACAGCAAAATTATGAATTTTTCAACATGGCGGAAGGAAGTGGGAAAACAAAATATTAATTAGAATGAAAGTTTCTGGAAAATACTCTGTTAGAGAAGGATCTCGGTGCCCTTCTTCATGAATTACAGCAAAATACAATGAAGGTGCAACAAGGAAGGATGAAGTAAAATGGAATGTGGTCAGTTTTGGTCACAGGGGATTGGGATTAAATTTAGGAAGCCTCAATGCAATTGTACAGAGCATTGGTGAGAGAACTCCTACAGTAATATTTGCAATTTTTGCCTCCTTATGTAAGGAATGGTATACAATCATTAGGATCAGTTCACAAAATAACCAAAGAGATTTTCTTCAGGAAAGGCTGAGAAGATTGGATAGATACTCGATCGCACTTAAGTGTCTGAGACCTGGAGTTATAAAAGTAAACAAGATATTGACGATGTTTTACAGGATAGAAACTAGGAGAATGTTCACCCCGTAGGGGAACTGATAATTAGGGGGCACAATTTACATAGAAGGATTCACCCAGTTGAACGGAGTTGAAGGGGGCTATCTTCATCATGGAGCAATAGACGCCGGGGCATTTAATATATTCAGTGCTGTGATCTACAAGGACGTCAATTTGCATGCGGGCCAGACAAGGGAGGCAACAATTAGGTCAATCTTGATCTCATTGAATGGCAGAGCAGGGCCGAGTGTCTGAATGGCCTACATCTGCCCTCATTAATAATGAACTAATGATCGTATGATCTTATATAAGGGCTTAAACATAAATGGAGTGTGTAACTTTTTCAGAGGGGCGTTGAAAGTGTGGTGCTAAATGATGCCATATGAATTTGCAAAGACCACTGCACCTGCATTTCAACATGACTAAGGTGTAACTCTTTCGAGTATAAATACATTTCCATCTGTTCCTATTCAGATGAAGTTACATTGTTTGCCATTGTGAGATTTGAACTACTGATCTTGGGGTTATAAGCCCAGTACTATTACCACTTGGCTATTTAGGCCAAGCAGGACTTAAGTGCATCGTTGGTGTGGAGCATCAAAAGCACCATAGAGCTGTGGTGCCGAACAGCTTGCTTCCCTGCTGTAAATACATATAATTTAAATGGATATTAGGCCTGAAGAGACAGAAAATCTGTGTTCAGCCTTCTGATCAAGTGAAATTTAATCCAGACAGCATGAACAGTACATCAGAGTGAGCAGTTTGTTGGGACACACCGAATACAATCATATGATTCAAAATGTTTTTCTGACTCCAGGCTTAAATACTATTATGACGTTGAAAGAGGATGATAACTGTGAGAGCAACAGCATAACCTTCCAGTTCTCAGGCATTCACTTAACTTCAAAACTGAAGTCAGCCTGCTATATACAGAAACATATTTAATATTGTACCAGCATTTTCTAAAATCTCAATGACTGGATGGAATTGGGTGCATCAAACAAATTAAGTGAATCAAATTGAAGGGTAATAACAAGAACAATGCAATTCCGTAAAGCTATAACCATACAATAGACTAGCAAGTCATTATTACAGCTGCTTCACCCTCTGAGAGGAAGTGCACATTGCCTGCTGTGTTCTGAGAATAAAGACAAGGAAGGAGGTGGTGGGTATCACGTGAAAACTCACCCCACGATGAGCATGTGCGTGAGGACAGGGGAGTTAAAATGTCAAGACTAAGCATCAGGTTTCAGAGAGGAGAGAGTCTCAAGGAGACTAAAAGTGGGGAACAGGGAAATGTTGGAATGCAGCGAAAGCAACAGAACAGATGGCACTAATCTTCATGGCTTCACTCCTATGGAGAAGTTAGAGCAGTTGGGGGTGATCTACATAGGACATGCAATGTTAACTGGGCGTTTAGGGAAAATGACCAGGGATGAGAGGCTTCATTCCTGTGGAGAGACTCGAGAAGATGGAATGATTCTCCTTAGATATGAGGAGCTTGAGCTCATATTTCCCAGTATGGCAATGAGGAAAGCGTTATTTTATGAGGAGAGATGGCTGAAGTTGGGAATGTTGGTGAGGAATCGGATTAAGAGAAACAAATGTTTTTAATAAACAAAAAGCCCAAATTAGACAAAGAAGCTGAGAATGTTTCAGGCTGAGGCTAACAGTGTCAGAGAAGCTTTCAGTGGAAATCTGTGGTTTCAGCTCAGAGGCACTTCATCTCTGACATAATTAACTTTTACACCTGACAGGTTAAACAGGGCATCAGAGCCAAGCCTGGGGCTAAAAATATGACAAGAAAATTAATTGCTCTAATGTTTTGGTGGGTTTTAAGGCATGCTACCAATGAATTTCTCTAATGTCACTAGACTTGGAATGATAATATTAAAGACCCCGCTGCAGAGCCCCAGCGTTCGTAACAATCAAGATGGATTCATGAAAGGGAGACCATGTTTGTCAAAACTGTTAGAAATGATGGGTGGTGTAAATAGCGAAATGGAGAAAGGTTAACCCAATGGCTGTGGTGCATGTGAATATGTAGAAGGCTTTTGATAAGGTCCGACACAAGAGATTTGGAAATAGAACCAGGCAGTGGGGTTAATAAACTGGAATGGATTGAAAATTCTTTTCAGATAGAGAATACAAAGTTGGAATAAAAGTGTCATTGCCAGTTTCTCAGGCAGTCATGGAAATGAGGCGCTGCACTGATCAGTGCTTGGGCCCAACTGTTCACAATCAACAACAATACATTGGATGTGGGGGCAAAGGAAACATTGCCAAATTTTTTGTTGACACACAATTTGGTGGAATACATGTTGTGAGGAAGGTCCAAGGAGGCTTCAAGGGGATGTAGGTAGGTTAAGCGTCTGCACATGAGTATGTGGCATGGAATGAAATGTTGGCAAATGTAATGTTATTCACTTTGGTGGGAAAAACAGAAAGGCAGAGTTTCATAATTAGTCAGAGATGGGGAAGTGTGTAGACTTTGGTGTCCCTGTTCATATCTCACTGAAAGTTAACACATAGATTCAGCAAGCAATGAGGAAATGAAATGGTGTGATGGCCTTCAGTACAAGATAAGTTTTGCACAGGGTTTAAAAGAAATTGTGTTGCTGCATTTGTTAAGGACCCATGGTAAGGCCGAATCTGGAGCATTATGTCAGTCCTGGCCTCCTTATCTGAGGAAGGTTATAATTGTCAGAGAGCGAGTGCAGCAAAGTTTTTTCTAAAGTGATCACTAGAATGGTGTGATAGCCCTCTGAAGAGGCATTGAGGAGACTGTGTTTCGAAATTTTTGCAGGATGAGAGGTGATCTCTTTCAAACATATAACATGCTTACGCGGCTCGGCGGGGCACAGACAGCTTACCCTGGCTGGGTGGTCTCGAACCAGGGGCCACTGTCTCAGAGGTAGAGGGTTGGGGGCGGGTGGCTATTTAGGAATGAACTAAGGAGGAATTTCTTCACACAGAGGATGGTGATTCTTTGGAATCCTCTAAACAGGAGTGTTATGAAGGCTCTTTTATTGAGCATCTACAATGCAGACATGGAAAGGTTAACTGATTCAGAAGATATCAAGGGCTATGGGGTTAGTGCAAGAAAATGTCAGTTAGGTAGAGGACCAGCCGTAATCTAATTGAAAGGCAGTGCAGGCTCCAGGAGCCGAATCGCCTCCTCCTGCTTCTATGTCCCTTTGAACTTAAGGCAAACCAGGACTGGAGTGCGTCATTGAAAGAACAATTCAATTATTCACTCTGAGACTTTATCTACACAAGTTCTGCCATTAAAATTTTATTTAAAAAAAAACATCCACTTTGTGACTCAATGAATCTTTGACTGAAAGACATATGAAAGCAGCTGGGTGGAATTTGTATTCAAATATGGAACTTCTTTAGAGATCACCAAACTGAATGTCCACTTCAGGTGCTGGAGTTCCATTATGCAATGGATGGAGTTGTTGATGGTGGCAAATTGGGTTGCTAAAAATGGAGATTGAGGCATAGAATCTGTGGTAGAAGAAAGCTGAAGCCCTGTTTTTACTGATAGACATTGGTCTCCGCCCACTCTGCAGTTGCATATCTCAGTGCTGTGCTTCTAAAGTAGCTGGGTGAATGGAGAAGTGGGGTTAAATCGAGATCCCCAATCTGACGGCTGAATTAATAATCCGCTAGAGACGTGCGCCAACAAAACAACGCTGAAAAATATTGCAAAGCGCCTGGAATTCGATGACAAATGTGAAAGAAATAGAATAATCTGCACACACGCTGAAAATTAAGTGTTTCAGAGGATAAAAGTAGCCCTTAGCATCAGAGCGGAAAGCAGCGGTTTTCACTCGAAGGAGCTTCAGTACAAGGAAAGAGGACTTGAGCAACTGTCAGAGTGTTGACCTAGAAAAAAAGCGAATCGCTCAAAATAAATGTATTAGCATGTTTCCTAATTGTGTGAAAATATTCTCCCCCAGAGTTTGGTCTCATCTTCCGAGGATACTGATTCAGAAATACAACCCGCGTCTTTTCAAACTAATCTTCCAGTTAACTGCTCATTTTGTCTGCAGGCACTGTGTGGGTTGCTTGACCTGAGGTCACTGGTGACACTGACGGAACTTAACTCTGCTACAGCGCATGCTTGCTAGCCTGAGGGCAACAGGCATTAAGGAGCTGCATCGCCATATTTGGCTTCCTTCAGTGGCCCAGGAGCTCTGAGCTGATTGATTGTGCCTCAATCTCCCCTCCATGGAAATCAGGCAACTATGAAGAACAGTGTATGAGAACCATGGACGAGCATCAATAGATTTAAGAAAAATATGCTGTAAGAATCCTCCTGCTATGCTATCAAAAGAAGCTCACAACATTTAATTACGGTTAGACCACAACAATAGTAGCAGAGACAATATAATTTTTTCACGTTTTCTAAGGAGAATTATGGATTCTAGGCATGTTCCAAAAGTTGAAATATTTAAAATCTCTCCCCTCATGGCCTCCTAACCTACAGAGAGGTATGGCAAATTCGGAAGAAAAATGAATAGAGAATGGAGTTTATAAGCACAGCACCCTACGGTTTTTCGAACAGAGGGTTGGAATGAGGGGATTCAGAGAAACACTGTGAGCCCCCAAAGCAGTTGGAACACAGTTTGCAGAACAGTAGTGCCCATTCATGGTGCAGACCTATATCTCAGCGTATTGCTCAACTCAAGAAGGCTGAATGGGAAGCAGAGTGGATACAATTACTTAGAACTCAGCTCAGCATGAATCATGCTTCTGCTACTGCTTTTCTTGTGTTAAGAATCCAGAATGATATCCGTATTCCACAAACATTCTTAGCATATAACTAGTATAAGTTGGCATGCCCGTTTGAAATGGTGTCCCTGGTAATGAAAAATTCACATTGAAAATATTCTAAATATAGATCTTTGAGTTTTAAAGTGACGGTGCCGTGACTATTTCCTTTGACAGTTTAATCTATTGAGGGATTGTCCCTGGGATGGAACATATCTCATACACTTTCTTTGAAATACATAAACATTTGATGCTTAATTTTATAGATGTGCACACTCCAGTAATTTTGGTGATCAACAAAGGCAGAATGACAGAAGTCATTATTTTTAATTTGGAGAAGTGCAGGTTGAAGGAAAGTGGGACAAAGTGTACGCTTCAGTGGCGATTTGGGCGGGCAGAGGCGGAGTCTGCTCACATAGTGACCAAAAGTCAATAACTAAATAAGCAAGGACTTCTTACGATGACACTTCACCCATTTTTCTCTCCATGCCCCTGTGGGTGCACGTTCACGAAAAGGGATGGACCCCACGGCAGCCTCCAAAATCGCACACCATTGCGTGCTCCTGTTTGAGTGCAGACACTGAAAGGGTTGCTTGACCCGAGATGAGCAGAGATGACAGAGGCAAGGCTACGCACGCCAACTGCGCATGTGCGCATCCAAGCAGAACAACAAAGTGGAAGGATAACAGAGTGAATATCGGCCGAGATTCAAGACAGAGGCTGCTGGTACTCGGGCCCAATGGTAGGGTCAGCTTGTCCCATTAATGGAGATGTCTGAAGCAGCGAAAACCAAACGTTGAACCTTGATAAAAGCAAAACACTGCGGATGTTGGAAACCCAGAACAAAAACAAAAACACCTGGAAAAACTCAGCAGGTCTGACAGCATCTGGGAGCAGCAACAGAGTTAACGTATCGAGTCTGTGTTGCTCTTCAACAGAACTAAGGAAAACCAGAAAAAAGGTGAAATATGGGCTGGTTTAAGGGGGAAATTGGGACAGTTGGAGCTGGATAGAGGGAAAGTGGTAGGTAGAGATAACCAAAAGATGTCATAGACAAAAGGACAGAGATCTGTTGAAGTAAGTGATATTATGTAAGGAATGTGATAACACAGATAGCCCTGGTGGTGGTAGGGCGCGGGAAAGGAATCTGAATACGCTAAAATGCAGAGAAAAAACAATGGATGGAAATACATTTAAAAATAATGGAAATAGATTGGAAAATAAAATCTATATATTTTTGGGAAAAAAGGGGTTTGGAAAGGTTTTGGGATGGGGGACAGAGCTCATGATCCAAAATTGTTGAATTCAATATTCAGTCCAGAAGGCTTTAAAGTGTATTCACTATAACCCCTGACCTTCCCCTCTCCGATGCTGAATGTTCAGTGCTCAGCAAAGGACTTAGTTTCATACCCTTACACCCTCACCTCAATGAATTTCGGGCTCGGCATGATACTGAACTCTTCTTCCACCATCTTCGTCTCCGGGCTCACTTCTTTGGGCAGGAGTCCTCTCCCAGTTCAACGGATCCTTTTACCCATCTCCAATATTCTCCCTCCACCTGGACCCCTCCCTCTGGATTCTTACCTTCTCTCGATCTTTTCATTGAGAACTGTCGGCGCGACATTAGTCGTCTCAATTTCTCTGCTCCTCTCACCCATTCTAACCTGTCTCTCTCTGAACTTACTGCACTCCATTCACTCAGGTCCAACCCTCACATTGTCATCAAACCCGCTGACAAGGGTGGTGCTGTTGTTGTCTGGCGCACTGACCTCTACCTCGCGGAGGCTGAGTGTCAACTCGCAGACACATCCTCCTACCTCTCCCTGGACCATGACCCCACCACTGAACATCAAGCCATTGTTTCCAGGACTGTCAGTGACCTCATCTCCTCTGGGGATCTCCCTCCCACAGCTTCCAACCTGATAGTCGCCCAACCTCGGACGGCCCGCTTCTATCTCCTACCCAAAATCCACAAACAGAACTGCCCCGGTAGACCGATCGTCTCAGCTTGCTCATGCCCCACAGAACTCATTTCTCGTTATCTTGACTCCCTTCTCTCTCCTCTTGTCCAGTCCCTTCCCACCTACATTCGTGATTCCTCTGACACCTTACGTCACATCAACAAATTCCAGTTCCCTGGCCCCAACCGCTTACTCTTCACCATGGACGTCCAATCCCTCTACACCTCCATCCCCCACCAGGATGGTCTGAGGGCCCTTAGCTTCTTCCACGAACAGAGGCCCGAACAATCCCCATCCACCACTACTCTCTTCCGTCTGGCTGAACTTGTTCTCACACTGAACAATTTCTCCTTCAACTCCTCTCACTTCCTCCAAATAAAAGGTGTGGCTATGGGTACCCACATGGCCCCCAGCTACGCCTGTCTCTTTATGGGGTATGTGGAACATTCCTTGTTGCAGTCCTACTCCGGCCCCCTTCCACAACTCTTTCTCCGGTACATCGATGATTACTTCGGTGCCGCTTCATGCTCTCGTCAGGACTTGGAAAAATTGATTAATTTTGCTTCCAATCTCCACCCCTCCATCATTTTCACGTGGTCCATCTCTGACACTTCCTTTCCCTTCCTTGACCTCTCTGTCTCAATCTCTGGTGATAGACTGTCCACCAATATCCATTACAAACCCACCGACTCCCACAGCTATCTCGAATACAGCTCCTCACACCCCGCTTCCTGTAAGGACTCCATCCCATTCTCTCAGTTCCTTCGCCTCCGTCGCATCTGTTCCGATGATGCTACATTCAAAAACAGTTCCTCTGACATGTCCTCCTTCTTCCTTAACCGAGGTTTTCCACCCACGGTCGTTGACAGGGCCCTCAACCGTGTCTGGCCCATCTCCCGCGCATCCGCCCTCACGCCTTCTCCTCCCTCCCAGAAACATGATAGGGTCCCCCTTGTCCTCACTTATCACCCCACCAGCCTCCGCATTCAAAGGATCATCCTCCGCCATTTCCGCCAACCCCAGCATGATGCCACCACCAAACACATCTTCCCTTCACCCCCTTATCGGCATTCCATAGGGATCGCTCCCTCTGGGACACCCTGGTCCACTCCTCCATCACCCCCTACACCTCAACCCCCTCCTATGGCACCACCCCATGCCCATGCAAAAGATGCAACACCTGCCCCTTCACTTCCTCTCTCCTCACCGTCCAAGGACCCAAACACTCCTTTCAAGTGAAGCAGCATTTCACTTGCATTTCCCCCAACTTAGTCTACTGCATTCGTTGCTCCCAATGTGGTCTCCTCTACATTGGAGAGACCAAACGTAAACTGGGCGACCGCTTTGCAGAACACCTGCGGTCTGTCTGCAAGAATGACCCAAACCTCCCTGTCGCTTGCCATTTCAACGCTCCACCCTGCTCTCTTGCCCACATGTCTGTCCTTGGCTTGCTGCATTGTTCCAGTGAAGCCCAACGCAAACTGGAGGAACAACACCTCATCTTCCGACTAGGGACTTTACAGCCTTCCGGACTGAATATTGAATTCAACAACTTTAGGTCGTAAGCTCCCTCCCCCATCCCCACCCCCTTTCTGTTTGCCCTCCCCTTTTTTTTCCAATAAATTATAAAGATTTTCCTTTTCCCACCTATTTCCATTATATATATAAAAAACCCCACTAGAGCTATACCTTGAGTGCCCTACCATCCATTCTTAATTAGCACATTCGTTTAGATAATATCACCAAATTTAATTTTAACACCTATGTGTTCTATTGTACTATTGTCGTTGACATCTTTTGATGATCTGCTTCTATCACTGCTTGTCTGTCCCTACAACCACAGCCCCCCCCCACTCCACCTCTTTGTCTCTCTATCTCTCCGCCCCCCACGCACACACCTTAAACCAGCTTATATTTCAACTCTTTCTTGGACTCGAACGCAAGTTCTGTCTAATGGTCATGAGGACTCGAAATGTCAACTCTTTTCTTCTCCGCTGATGCTGCCAGACCTGCTGAGTTTTTCCAGGTAATTCTGTTTTTGTTTTGGATTTCCAGCATCCGCAGTTTTTTTGTTTTTATCTCTGTGTTTAATTGACTGCCACTGCTCTTCAAGAAATGCCTACCTCCTTGAAGAAGTTCTGTTCCTCTCTGCGACAAGATTTCCGTATCTCTCTGTTGTCTTGCTCACCTTCCTTTCTTTCCATTTCCCTCCTATTGTTTGACAAGGTGTTTACTAAAACCCGCTTTCACAGCCATATCTCCTTTCTCAGTGACTGTCTCCGTCTCCGACTTACCCCACGTGGATTTCAACTGAAATTCCACCCCTCATGTTTCGAACCCACCCAGGATTACAGGTATCTCCGGGCCATAAAACGTTTCTCGGACTGCTGTTCCCGTCACATTCTGAAATCCACACTCAGTGCCATGCGCCGCCATATGAACACACTCGACCTCTCCCTCCAGCAGCACCGCCGTACCCTTTTTCAAAGCTGCGCGTGCCCCCAGTTTCATTTTATCCTTCAGCTCATCCGACGCCTCAACAAGAAACTTTTTCTCTTTCTCTCAAGTGCTAAGGAACGCAAGCTGCAACAACTCATTGACACCAACACTCATCTAAGAGCCTCCACCCCTGCCTGTTCCTCCGTCCCCACCCTTTCTTCCAATCCCAACCCCAGCCGTGTATTCACTATACCCCCTGACCTTCCCCTCTCCGATGCTGAACGTTCAGTGCTCAGCAAAGGACTTAGTTTCATACCTTTACGCCCTCACCTCAATGAATTTCGGGCTCGGCATGATACTGAACTCTTCTTCCGCCGTCTTCGTCTCCGGGCTCACTTCTTTGGGCAGGAGTCCTCTCCCAGTTCAACGGATCCTTTTACCCATCTCCAATATTCTCCCTCCACCTGGACCCCTCCCTCTGGATTCTTACCTTCTCTCGATCTTTTCATTGAGAACTGTCGGCGCGACATTAGTCGTCTCAATTTCTCTGCTCCTCTCACCCATTCTAACCTGTCTCTCTCTGAACTTACTGCACTCCATTCTCTCAGGTCCAACCCTCACATTGTCATCAAACCCGCTGACAAGGGTGGTGCTGTTGTTGTCTGGCGCACTGACCTCTACCTCGCGGAGGCTGAGCGTCAACTCGCAGACACTTCCTCCTACCTCTCCCTGGACCATGGCCCCACCACTGAACATCAGGCCATTGTTTCCAGGACTGTCAGTGACCTCATCTCCTCTGGGGATCTCCCTCCCACAGCTTCCAACCTGATAGTCGCCCAACCTCGGACGGCCCACTTCTATCTCCTACCCAAAATCCACAAACAGAACTGCCCCGGTAGACCGATCGTCTCAGCTTGCTCCTGCCCCACAGAACTAATTTCTCGTTATCTTGACTCCCTTCTCTCTTCCCTTGTCCAGTCCCTTTCCACCTACATCCGTGATTCCTCTGACACCTTACGTCACATCAACAATTTCCAGTTCCCTGGCCCCAATCGCTTACTCTCCACCATGGACGTCCAATCCCTCTACACCTCCATCCCCCACCAGGATGGTCTGAGGGCCCTTAGCTTCTTCCTCGAACAGAGACCTGAACAATCCCCATCCACCACTACTCTCCTCCGTCTGGCTGAACTTGTTCTCACACTGAACAATTTCTCCTTCAACTCCTCTCACTTCCTCCAAATAAAAGGTGTGGCTATAGGTACCCGCATGGCCCCCAGCTATGCCTGTCTCTTTATGGGGTATGTGGAACATTCCTTGTTGCAGTCCTTCTCCGGCCCCCTTCCACAACTCTTTCTCCGGTACATCGATGATTACTTCGGTGCCGCTTCATGCTCTCGTCAGGACTTGGAAAAATTGATTAATTTTGCTTCCAATCTCCACCCCTCCATCATTTTCACGTGGTCCATCTCTGACACTTCCTTTCCCTTCCTTGACCTCTCTGTCTCAATCTCTGGTGATAGACTGTCCACCAATATCCATTACAAACCCACCGACTCCACAGCTATCTCGAATACAGCTCCTCACACCCCGCTTCCTGTAAGGACTCCATCCCATTCTCTCAGTTCCTTCGCCTCCGTCGCATCTGTTCCAATGATGTTACATTCAAAAACAGTTCCTCTGACATGTCCTCCTTCTTCCTTAACCGAGGTTTTCCACCCACGGTCGTTGACAGGGCCCTCAACCGTGTCCGGCCCATCTCCCGCGCATCCGCCCTCACGCCTTCTCCTCCCTCCCAGAAACATGATAGGGTCCCCCTTGTCCTCACTTATCACCCCACCAGCCTCCGCATTCAAAGGATCATCCTCCGCGATTTCCGCCAACTCCAGCATGATGCCACCACCAAACACATCTTCCCTTCACCCCCCTTATCGGCATTCCATAGGGATCTCTCCCTCCGGGACACCCTGGTCCACTCCTCCATCACCCCCTACTCCTCAACCCCCTCCTATGGCACCACCCCATGCCCACGCAAAAGATGCAACACCTGCCCCTTCACTTCCTCTCTTCTCACCGTCCAAGGACCCAAATACTCCTTTCAAGTGAAGCAGCATTTCACTTGCATTTCCTCCAACTTAGTCTACTGTATTCGTTGCTCCCAATGTGGTCCCCTCTACATTGGAGAGACCAAACATGAACTGGGCGACCGCTTTGCAGATCACCTGCGGTCTGTCTGCCAGAATGACCCAAACCTCCCTGTCGCTTGCCATTTCAACACTCCACCCTGCTCTCTTGCCCACATGTCTGTCCTTGGCTTGCTGCATTGTTCCAGTGAAGCCCAACGTAAACTGGAGGAACAACACCTCATCTTCCGACTAGGGACTTTACAGCCTTCCGGACTGAATATTGAATTCAACAACTTTAGGTCGTAAGCTCCCTCCCCCATCCCCACCCCCTTTCTGTTTGCCCTCCCCTTTTTTTCCAATAAATTATAAAGATTTTCCTTTTCCCACCTATTTCCATTATATATAAAAAAAAACACTAGAGCTATACCTTGAGTGCCCTACCATCCATTCTTAATTAGCACATTCGTTTAGATAATACCATCAACTTTAATTTTAACACCTATGTGTTCTACTGTACTATTGTCGTTGACATCTTTTGATGATCTGCTTCTATCACTGCTTGTCTGTCCCTACAACCAACCCCCCCCCCCCCCCTCCACCTCTTTGTCTCTCTATCTCTCCGCCCCCCACATACACACCTTAAACCAGCTTATATTTCAACTCTTTCTTGGACTCGAATGCAAGTTCTGTCGAAGGGTCATGAGGACTCGAAACGTCAACTCTTTTCTTCTCCGCCGATGCTGCCAGACCTGCTGAGTTTTTCCAGGTAATTCTGTTTTTGTTTAGGCTTTAAAGTGCCTATTTGGAAGATGAGGTGCTGCTCCTCCAGTTTGCGTTGAGGTTCACTGGAACAATGTAGCAGACCAAGGATGGACATGTGGGCAGGAGAGCAGGGTGACGTTTTGAAATGGCAAGGGACAGGGAGGTCTGAGTCATGTTTGCGGACAGACAAAAGGTGTTCCATAAAGCGGTAAGCCACTCTGCATTTGGTCTCTCCAAGGTAGAGGAAACTGCATTGGGAGCAATGAATGCTGTAGGCTAAATTGAGGGAAGTGGAAGTGAAATGATGCTTCACTTGAAAGGTGTGTTTGGGCTCTTGAATGGTGAGGAGGCGGGAAGTAAAGAGGCAGGTGGTGCACCTCCTGCAGTTGCATGGGATGGTGCCGTGGGAGTGGATTGACCTGCCGGGAGTGATGGAGGAGTGGTCCAGGCTGTCCCGGAGGGAAAGAACCCTGCGGAATGCCGCCAGGGGGGGGGGGGGGGGGGGGGGGGGGGGGGGGGGGGGGGGGGGGGGGATGATGGAAAGATGTGTTTAGTGGTGGCATCATGCTGGAGTTGGCGGAAATGGCAGAGGATGATCCTTTGAATGCAGTGGCCGGTCCGGTGTTAAGTGAGGAAAAGGGCGACCCTATCATGGTTCTGGGAGGGAGAGGAAGGTGTGAGGGCGGATGCATGAGAGATTGTCCGGACATGGCTGAGGGCCCTGTCAACCACCGTGGTTGGAAAACCTTGTTCACGGAAGAAGGACATGTCAGAGGATCTGTTTTTGAATGTGGCATCATCAGAACAGATGTGATGGAGGTGAAGAAACTGAGAGAATGGGTTGGAGTCCTTACATGAAGCGGTGTGTGAGGAGCTGTAGCCGAGGTAGCTGTGGGAGTCGATAGGCTTGTAAAGAATATGGGTGGACAGTCTATTGCCAGAAATTTAGAGAGAGAGGTCAAGGAACGGAAGGAAAGTATCAGAGATGGGGCATATGAAACTGATGGATGTGTGGAAATTGGAAGCAACATGTAAACATATTTCCAGGTCCATACGAGAACATGAAGCAATCATCCAACTACCATAGAAAGATTTGTGAGAGGGGGCGGCTATAGGACAGGAACAAGGAATGTTCCACAAACCCTATTAAGAGACAGGCATAACTGGGACCCTTGTGGGTACCCATAGCCACACCTTTTTTTTGGAGGAACTGAGAGGAGTTTAAGGAGAAATTGTTCACTATGAGAACAAGTTGAACCAGATAGAGGAGAGTATTGGTGAATGGGGATTGTTCCGGCCTTCACCCCCGCCTCTGATGGAATTCCGCAGGGGCCATTCCCTCCAATATACCCTTGTCCATTCCCGCATCACCATCTATGCCTCAAGCCCTCATACAGCACCCACACATTCAACCGCAGAAGGTGAAACACCTGGCACTTTACTTCTCCCGTCTTCACTGTCCAAAGTCCCAAACACTTCTTTCAAGTGAAGCAGCATTTCACTTGCACTTCCCTCAATTTAGTCTACTGCATTCCCTGTTCCCAATGTGGTTTCCTCTTCATTGGAGAGACCAACCTCAGACCAACCAAAGCCAAAGATGGCTTTGCGGAACATCTTTGGTCTGTCCGCAAGCATGAACAAGACTGCCCTGTCGCTTGCCATTTCAACACTCCACCCTGCTCTCATGCTCACTTGTCCGTCCTTGGCCTCCTGCATGGTTCTATTAAAGCTGAACACAAGCTGGAGGAACAGCACCTCATCTTCTGACCAAGCAAGTTACAACCTTTAATACTGAATATTGAGGTCAACAATTTTAGATCCTGAACTCTCTCCTCCTCTCCCACCCCCTTTCCGATCACCCCTTTTCCCAATCATTTATAGAGTTTTTTCTTTTCCCACCCATTCCCATTGTTTTTAAATGTATTTACTTCCATTGTTTTATCTCTGCCTTTTAGGGTATTCTGATCACTTCCACCCATCCCACCCCCAATTTGGCTCTCTCTGCCATTATTATCA
Organism: Carcharodon carcharias; assembly: GCF_017639515.1. Taxonomy (NCBI): domain Eukaryota; kingdom Metazoa; phylum Chordata; class Chondrichthyes; order Lamniformes; family Lamnidae; genus Carcharodon; species Carcharodon carcharias. The sequence goes on along the minus strand of NC_054505.1, from coordinate 2,076,361 downwards.
CATTCCTTAGATAATACCACCAGCTTCAATACATCTTTTTCCTTTTGTCTATGACATCTTTTGATTATCTCCATCTATCACTGGCTCTCTATCCAGCTCTACCTGTCACAACACCACCCCCCTCGCCAAACCAGCTAATATTTCACCTCTTTACTATTTTTCCTTAGTTCTGTATTAGAGTCAGATGGACTGGAAACGTTTACTATGTTCCCCTTCACAGATTCTGTCAGACTTGCAGAGTTTTCCAGGTATTTCTGTTTTTGTGTTGATTGTTGAATCTTTCTTTAATGTATAGAAGAGGATTTTGACACATTACAGAACAGATGGAGGCCATTAACTATCCTACATATTCAGGCTCTGCAACTTTCTCCAAATATCCCAATTTCATTTTGGTAAATAATCTGTACCATCGAAATGCTTTCTCAATGTTCTGGTCGAATTTGCGTACGCTATTCTTACAGGTAGACCATTCCAGATCATTCTAAACCTCAAGTTAAGAATGTGTCTGCTATTCCCACACACACAGATATTTTAGCTCATACATTGGTAATTACAGATCCGTTTGCGAAAGGAAAAATGCTCTCCCTGTGCACTCCATGAAATATCAATAGGATTTTGATAACATCTGTAAAGTTCCTCCTTAAACTGTTTTGTCCTAAAAAGAACGACTAACGGAAAAACAACGCAAGTCAAGTTTCTTCCGTCTCCAAACTTCAATGAACTGTTTCATCTCTGGCAACCATCTTTGTTTCCCCAATTACGGATAGGACCATATTGAACTCAAGTCAAGGCCTCTGTGGATCCTGCAAGTTAATCGGCTGCACTCCTGACCAGACATCATCAGAAACAAACAGCAGCTTTTGTGTTTGATTTCTATTTCGTGTCCTCTCCCTTAACTGAAAAAGGTGACTTATGCTTGAACACATTTCTAGGGCATGTGCCTCTCTGCCTGGTCGTTCGGTGGTACAGACGATGTTTGCTGTCTGAGCTCGGCTGCTGTTTTCAATTGAAACAGGTTGATTTCAGAAGGTGTAAAGCAAGAATCTGACAGTATTCTCAGTGGACATTCACTTATCGACGCATTGAAATGAGGCCAGTCGATGACCGTAAGCGGCAGACATGCTCTCTGCACTCTGCACTCTGCTCTAATGTAAATCGCTTGCATCTCCCAACAAGTGAATGCACATTTACTCCCATACCATTCCTCCCGGATAATTCAACACAGTCAAGATTCTATACCGATAACCTGCATTATATGTTGCACACCAAACCAGTTGCTACTTTAATTCTTTCAACTCCCAGATATCGAACACCCCAGGTCTCAGTCCCACTCTCCCTGTGCAAGTTACACACTCAGCCACCATACAGTCCAGAAACCCAGCAGTGCCAATGCAAGATTGCTTCACGACTCACCAAAGAGCAGTAAGGAGACACCTGTTGACATTTTCGAATCCAAGCTGCTTCGAGACCTGAGAGCTGGAAAGAACGGTGGTTGACTTCCTTCCTCCGAGGCTCAGAAGTTCAAAGGAAGTGTTGAAGGAGAGAGGAAACAGGGGCTGTGCAGAAGTGAAGTCGTGAAAGCATCAGCAAAGAGTTTTATAAAACATGGAGTGAAATCTGGAGTTGATGACTGCATGATAAAAATGTTAACATTTGTAAGTTCAACATTGATCACGTGTCTGATAGGCTACAAAAGACTAGAAAGCAGGAAAAAGAACCTGAAATGTTTGTTTGCCATTGGAATTTTGTCATTCATCATGGTCAAGTAGTCTAAAACTCGGAGGGATAGTGCTTTAGATCTATCTCCTGGTGACGATGTAAAGCACTCCAGAGGCAACCTGGGCACTTCCAAAAATAACAAAACAAACAATCAAAAACAGAACCGAGGGCCTACGAATGATCATTAATTGAGCTCCCCCTGCTGTTTTGTGCAGCAAAAATGCACGAGAGTGAGCATTGTGACGGAGCGATAGGGTCTTACAGTTCGTAATCATTACCTTGATGTCTGCCCCATCTTCCTCCAACACTATCTCATCCAGCACCAGAAATGAAGGCCACAACAATATTCATGCCTTTCATTTGTGGCGTCCCTGCTCTTTTCAGTGCGACAGATCTGAACTGAAACCTTCCCGCCTAAAGGGCTTTCTTCACTTCTTCTCGGTTCTTGAATTACGACCCGAAATCTTCTGAAATAAAGGGATTCTGCTGAAAAGACTCTGTTAGCAATTAAATCGTTTTCCTACTCATTTCCAATTATTTCATCCAGCCCCCTCTTATTGGAACAGGGAAGCACACAGTAATATGATTGGCAATGTGCTGTAAGTACACAGCACCAACAATTGGTCAGTTTGCGATGATTGTAGCCTTCATTGATTGAACTGATCACCCCTCCCTCTCTCTCTCTCTGTCCCCTCCCAATTCTCTCTCTTTCTTTCGCTCACTCTCGCTTCCTCTCATTTTGATCTATTTTTCCCGGAAAATGAATGTTTTTGCCTTTAAGTACTGAACGACTCTGAAGCATGTACTTTGTGGGGTGCGAAAACTCAATCTATGAAGTTCTTACTTTGAAGTATTGACCAAAGCATAACATGTTGTTGTTCATTGCGACAAACATGAGAGACGATAGTAATTACCAAAGTAGAACCTGCCGTTGTTCATTGAGACAACAATGAGGGCACACAGCCACACCATGGAATTTGAGTCATCAGTCCTTGTCTGCTAGGTGACTCATGACATTCCCTCAGAGTTCAAGCACTCGTTCAGTTGAGTGCAGGTTCTCAGCTACATGTTGTCTGTGTGTCTGTGGATCCCTGCAGCTTTGCACGTATCTCAACTGGATTATGGTGGCCCATGCTGGGCAGGACTCTTCACGTTTGCACTGTGGTTATAACCAGAGGCACCCCAGAGAAAAGCAACTTCAGTTCAATGGACGCAGTGCTTAGTCCGGTGCTTTTCCCCTTCAAAGAGGAAATATTGAGAGGAGGTTTGACATAAGCGTTCAAAACCATGAGGGGTCTTGACAGATGCGTTGCAGAGAAACAATTCCCAGTGATTCAGATGTAAGGAGGATTTGACATGGCAGAACCTATTAGCAATGATTGTATCGAGATTGGGGGGGGGTGGTTTAACAGAGATTGGTATGATTGTGCCAAGATTAGGAGTGATGGTATCGAGACTGGGGATGATTCTATAGCGATCGGGGGTCATTGTGTCGAAATTAGGGTAATTGTTTCGAAATTGTGGTGATTGTAATGAGACTGCTAGTGATAGTATCGAGTTTGTGCCGATTGTATCGGGATTTGGGTTATTGCATCCACTTTGGGGTGACTGAATCGAGATTGCTACTTAACTACATGGGAAACAGACATTAAAGAATTTGGAGAGTAACTGTTTGAGATGGCCACTGCTGGTGTGTGCCTGGAGAACGTAAAGCAATGCAAGATCTCTCTCTCACTCTCTCTTTGCGTATAACCATTCACTCTCCCAGGAATATAGGGGGATACACAGATAACGCCGGACATCCTTTCCTTAATACATAACTTATTCTGAAACATCCTCGCCTTCCTCCACACTAACCCCCCAGCAGCAAGTGCGAGGAGGTGATGGAACTCTTCATCTTTAAGCTTGGGACTCTCCAATCATTTGCCTCTTCCAGTACTAACATATTCTTCTATTCTGCTATTTTACTCTCTAACAGTGACAACCTTTACTCTGCTATTATCACCTTCTCTGGGCGGCTGCTTTGTTCCATTAATACAATCATTAGCACGTGCTTTGTCTTCAGTTCAATGAGGCCTTTTCTCATTCAAACTCTCCCGCCCTTTATGTTATCCCTGATTTCCTAAAGCCTAGCCATACATCCGCACCTTTTATTCAACAGCTAAAGGCCTTCATATCCCTATCTCTTCTACGGTTCGGAAGAAGAGTCATATTCAACTCAAAAAAAAACTGTTTCTCTCTGCACAGATGCTGCCCACCCTCCCGTGTTTTTACAGCCCTTTCTGTTTCTATTTCAGTTTCCAAGAACTCAATTTTTAATCCCTGTTTCTATCCACCCACACTTTTAAAGGTCTATTAGTCCCCATGCTACCGGTTGTTTACTGTGGTTAAGCGATAAAGCAACTGATTTTATGATTATAGATCATGAGTTTGGTCCTTAACATCCCCATGTTGGCAACTTTGGTGCAAAATTGCAGAGATTCATTTCAAGCATCTCACTTCTAGCAATGACAGACTCTGCTTGGTTCAATGCTCGATGAAACACATGAATGAAGCACCGTCCCATGTCCCCTTGACCCACCTGTCCCTGTCTTCCACCCAGTGCAGTCTGTCATGGTGTTTGGCTGGAACTTATCACAACTTCAATTATTCCTCGGAAGAAGAGTCATTGGGACTCATAGATTCTGTCAGGTCTGCTGAGTTTTTCCAGTATTTTCTGCTATTATTTCAGATTTCCAGCATCCGCAATATTATGCTTCTATCTCAGCTTGCGCTATCCTTTCACTTCTCTGCGGCTTTCTCCTCCTTTGACCATCTTCCCTAGCTCATCGCCTCCCTTCTATAACCCCGATTATCTCAGGTCCACCAAAGTAACATCAAAGTCTTCTCACCGTCATATCTTCACTGCGCTCCCCCCTCAGCATCTGCAAGAGCCACTGCTCACATTAAGCAACTCCATCCCAATTACCTGTGTTTTCTCTGTCCTGAGGTCACAACCCTCTTATCCACCACCACCCACTTAATCCCTCCCTGCATGGAAAGCCCAAAAACTGATTACCCCATTGACCTTGGCACATTTAATATACTGGATCCTATCCAAAACATTCCAATATCTCTCCCTGTGCACTCTGCTGCTACAATATTCATTTGCGCTTAACTCCAAGGGGAAGAGGCCTGAAAGTAGATCCCAGACAGCCGTTTTAGGCCCCAAGAACTTCCGGAAATTCCTGTGATCAATATATACTCCCTGACTTCCATTTCCTTAGCGAAACCTTTCTCTGAATCATCGCCCCCTTTATCCTCCAGCTTCACCTCAAGCAACAAGGAAGAGCAGCTCCTAGGCAACATGGCACGAGGATTGAGAGCATCCCTGCAGCTACTGCACGCCTCCCTTTGTATTCAGTCCTTTATGCTGATCTATGCTCACTGCCATTCATTGTTCAGCCTGGATATTGGCTCACTGCAAATTAATTTGCCGCCGTAGAATTTTCTAAACTTTCAGTTGATGGCATTGAGTTGAAATTCTAAAGCATTGTACAAAATACTGCAAATATAATTCCCCCACACTTAGAAACGAGTTGTATCCCTGCTTACCTCTAATATATGTAAATATACACAAATATTTCCATCCACTCGCTCACCAGGCTAATCCTCCTGTAAAGTTGCTCTTTACCCTAGAGTTTAAATTTCATCTTCCTCTCCTCATGCTTCCGAGACCCATCGTATCTTCCCTCTACTCTGTTCTCAGCAAACTGCTGAACACTCACTTCTCCATCCTGTCTCCCATGTTGTTTGATATATTCTATCGTGTTCAATACTCAAGCATGATCCCTCTCCCCTTCAAAAGCTTTCAACAAACTACCTGACACTCCCCTCTTCCCCCACCACCCCCATGAAATTAATAGATGTGAACTCTCCAGTCTTTCAAATCCCATCTCCAATCTCCCCGTCTTTTCCTTTGACCAGGAACGTGCAGCCCCCTCCCCCCCCACCCCCCTACCCCCACTAACCCCACCAAAACCCCAACTCCGCCTCCCCCATCCCCCGTCCAACATGACTGAATCTCTACATTTCATAACTCTGCGTTAGGCATTCTGCCCTTGTCTAACATATGAAGAATGTCTGAGGACTCTGGGCCTATACCCGATGGAGTATAGAAGGAGGAGGGGGGATGTGATTGAAACTTACAGAATACTGAAATGTCTGGACTGAGTTGGCGTGGGGAAGTTGTTCCCATTATTAGGAGAGACTAGGACCCAAGGCACAGCCTCAGCATAAAGCGAAGACCTTTTAGACAGAGATGAGATGAATCTTATTTAGCCAGAGATTGATGAATCTATGGAATTCATTGCCACAGGAGGTTGTGGAGGCCAGGTCATTGATTGTATTTAAGACCGATTTAGATTGGTTCTAGACTGGTAATGGGATCAAAGGTTACGGGGAAAAGGTGCGAGAATGGGGTTGAGAAACTTAACAGCTATGATTGAATGGCGGAGCAGATTCGATTGTCCGAATGGTCTAATTTCTATTCCTATGCCTCATGGTCTTATGGTCCGTCACTGCATGGAAAGGGATCAGGTCAGAGTTGTAGTTGAAAAGACCTCTGACCGTGACAAATATCAAAACAATATCTCCACAAAATATGACATTCACAGATAAATCGAGTCTGGTCTCTATAGAGGGAGCTAAAAGCAGAACAGGCACACAGCATGCTTACCGTTTGTGCATGTAGCTCAATGGTAGAGCGCCTACTTTGCATATATGAAGTCCCAGGTTCGATTCCCGGTCTTTCCACTTCACATTTTGAATGCAGTAGGAAACAGCTTCTCACCCTAACACACACGGGTATGGTAAAATCAATTCATATGTGTTGAAGCGAACAATCACAAGCAACCGAGTTCAATGAAGGATGTGCATTCTTTTGGAATAGCTTCCAAATAGAATTGTTCACAGAAGCAAAACAAAACCTGTTTTTCTTCATTGAGACAACCATGAGGGAAATTTGTGACTTCAGTCTATTGTGTGCTTGGTGAGTCACGACACTCAGAGTTCAAGCACTCATTCAGTTGTGTCCATACCCTCTGCAACACGGTGCCTGCGAGTTTAAGGATCTCACCAGCTCTGTCGGTAAATGACAGTATGGTGTCTCATTCTAGGCAGCACCCTTTTGGAAGAATGTGGAGGCTTCACAATGAGTTGCACTGTGGTCATAACCAAGCTTGCTCCAGTGACAAGGGACTTCAGTTCCGCGGAGGTGGTGCCGAGTCTGGTGCTTTTCCCCTTCGAGGAGGGAATGTTGACACGGAACTTGATAGAGGTGTTCAAAATCATGAGGGGTGTGGACAGCATCGATGGGGAAAACAGTACGCAACGTTTGAGATGCAGGGAAGTTTTGACATTCACTTAGAAGTGATTGTATCGAGATTGGGTTTGATTCTACCGAGATTGGGGTGATTGTATCGTGATTGGGGGTGAATGCATCTAGATTGGGGGTGATTGTGTCGAGATTGGGGGTGACTGTTTCGAGAATGGGCGTGATTGTATCGAGATTGGAGGTGATAGTATCGATTAAGCGGTGATTGTATCGAGATTGGGTGTGATTGTAATGAGAATGGGGGTGATTGCATTGAGATTTGGGTATTATCAAGATCTGGGTGATTGGATAACGGCCTTGGTCTTAATGGATACTTGGACAAGCGTGGCTGGTGCCTTCTCTGTGAATGAAGCTTCCAGCTCTCCCTTTCCCATCCACACAGCCAAGCCTGCCATTGCACCGGACTATGACTTGTCGCCACATCGCACCTTGGCATGCCTTTTCACTTATCTCGCACTTTCTCCTTCTTAGACAATCTTACTGTGTCCCTCTCCTTCTCATCCAAGATCCGCTTTCGCCATCCTTCATCAAATTATTGGCAACTAGATATCTTCACTGTTGCTCTCCCTCAGCCACGGTGGTGTGTGACTTATCGCTTCCCGAGATTGCATCTCCAATTCCTCGTTTCCTATTACCACTGTGGTTGCTGTCTTCTGACCCGCCATGAACCCCTCTCTCGATGGACAGTAACCAATAAAGTTCGTAGTCACTCGCTTGGCCTTGCCATCTTCGATGTCCTGCTCTCTATTAAAACCTTGACTTTCCTCACGCCGGCCAATGTCCCGGTACAACTCCCATCTCTGATTAACCACAAGGGACATAGACCTGAATGGATAAGGTGAGTAACTTGTTGAGATGTCCACTGCCTAGTTGTGCCTGAGGCTTGTAAAACAATACACGTTCCATCTCTCATTGAATAAAAACATTCACTCTTCCAGGGCCAGACTGGGATACACTGTTAGCCCGGGACTTTCTTTCCCAAATTCATAACTTATTCTGATACACTCTCGCCTGCCTCCATATTCAATCTCAAAAGCATGTGCAGGGGCCTGATAGAACTCTTTGTCATTAAGCTTGGTGCTCTCCAATCATTTGCCTCTTGCAGTACTTACACATTCTGCTATTTTGTTCTCAGACAGCACCCGCCTTAACTCCGCTATTATCACCTACTTTGGGCGGCTGCTTTGTTCCTTTCATACAATCATTAGCATTCGCTTTGCGCTGTGTTCAGTGAGGCCTTTTCATTAAATCTACCCGGCCCTTTAACTTATCCCTGATCTCCTTAGGCCAAGCTGCAAACCCACACTTTTATTCAACAGCATAGTGCCCACCACATAACCATTTCCCTCTTTTGTTCGTAGGAAGACATATATTTCTCGTTTTTTCTCTCTCCACAGATGCTGTCGGCCCTTCCGAGTTTTGCAAGCTCTTTCTGTTTTTATTCCAGTTTCAAAGGGTTATTTTTTTCCTCCCTATTTCTACCCATCCATACTTTGAAAGGTTTTATTAGTTCTGCAGCGTGCTGTGGTTTATAGTGGCTCAAAGGTAAAACACCTGCTTTGCATCTTTAAGTTTCACTGTTCAATCCAAAGTATCTCCATGTAGGCAAGTTAACCGCAAAAGTGCAGTGATTCTTTTCAAACATCTCAAGCTCGGCTTGTTTCAAAGCTCGATTAAACCCCTTGAATGAAGCCCCCTCCCCTATCCCCTCGCCACACCCAGCTCTCAATTTCTTCCACTCACTGCACTCTGTCGTGGTGTTTGTTTGGCACTTATCACGACCGCACACCTTCCCCAGAAGAAGAGTATTTCGGATTCGAAACACTAACACTGTTTCTCTCTCCACAGATGTTTTCAGGGCTGCTAAGTTTTTCCAATATTTTCTCTTGTTATTTCAGATTTCCAGCATCCGCTGTATTATGCTTCTATCACAGCTTGCTCTGCCCTTTCATTTCTCTGTGGCTTTTTCCTCCTTTGACAAGCCCCTTGCTCATCCCCTCACTCTTTAAATAACCATTCTCTGCGGTCCACCAAAGTAATATCGAAACCTTCTCAGCAACTTATCTTCACTGCTGTCCACCCTCAGCCTCTGCAAATGAGACTGCACATCTTTGACGACTTGATCAAAATAACTCGTGCTCACTCTGCTCTGAGAACAGAGCCATATTATTTACCTCCATACCCTTTAAGCCTCCCTATATGGAAACTCCCCAAGCTGATAACCAGTGACCTTGGCACCTTTGATCTCCTGGTCCCTATTCAATCAAGACCTTTATCTCACTGTTTGCATTCTGGGGTACAGCTGCCATTTCTGCTTCACTCCAAGAAAAACAGGCCAAAAAGTTGATCACAGAAAGCTGTTTGAGGCCACGAGGTCTGCATGGGGATTCCGGTGATTCATAGGTAACCCCTGACTTCCTTTCTATTTTCGGAAAAAAAATTCTGAACACCGCTCCTTTACTCTTCCAGTTCCATCTCAAGCAACAAGTGCGAGGAGCTCCTACAATATATGGCATTAAGATTGAGATCATCCCTGCAGCTAGTGCACACCTCCCTTTGTATTTAGCTATTGTTGCAGAGCTATGCTCACTGCCATTGTTTGGTTCAGACTGGGTATTTTCACATTGCAAAGTAGTTAGCCATCACAGATTGACAGCCGGTGACTAGTGGAGTTCCTCAGGGATCAGTGTTGGGACCACAACTTTTCACTTTATAAATTAATGATCTAGAAGAAGGAACTGGGGGCATTCTGGCTAAGTTTGCAGATAATACAAAGGTACGTGGAGGGACAGATAGTACTGAGGAGGCGGGGAGGCTGCAGAATAATTTAGACAGTTTAGGAGAATGGGCAAGGTTTAGCAGAAGGAATACAATGTGGGGAAGTGTGAGGTCATGCATTTTAGTAGGAAGCTTAGAGGCATGGATTATTTTCTAAATGGGGAGAGAATTCAGAAATCTAGAGTGAAAAGGGACTTGGAGTCCTAGTCCAGGATACTCTTAAGGTTAACTTGAGGTTGAGTCTGTAGTTAGGAAGGCAAATGCAATGTTGGCATTTATTTCGAGAGGACTAGAATATAAAAGCAGGAATATGCTGCTGAGGCATTATAAGGCTCTGGTCAGACCATTTTTAGAATATTGTGAAAAATTTTGGACCCCGTATCTGAGGAAGCATTGCTGGCTCTGGTGAAGGTCCAGTGGAGGTTCACGTGAATGATCCCAGGAATGAAAGGCTTAACATATGCAGAACGTTTCAGGAGACTGCACCTATACTCGATGGAGTTTAGAAGATTGATCGGATTGAAACATACAGAATACTGAAAGGCCTGGGTAGACTGAACGTGGGGAATATATTTCCATTAGTAGGAGAGATTAGGATCCGAGGGCACAGCCTCAGAACAAAGGGTAGGCCTTTTAGAACATAGATGTGGAAAAACATATTTAGCCAGTGAGTGGTGAATCTATGGAATTCATTTCCAAAGAAGGCTGTGGACGCCAGGTCATTGAGTGGAATAAAGACTGAGATAGACAGAGCCTTAATTGGTATGGGGATCAAAGGTTATGGGCAGAAGGCTGGAGAATTGGGTTGAGAAACTTATGAGACGTGACTGAACGGCGGAGCAGGTCGATGGGCTGAATGGCCTAATTTCTGCTCCTATATCTTATGTTATTATGGAATTACATTTGCAGTACTTTATACGATGCTTTTAGAATGTCAACTCCATGTCATCTGCCACTTCTTTGCCCATTCTCCTAACCTGTCCAAATCCTTCTGCAACCTCCCTGCCTCCTCAATACTACCTGTCCCTCCACCTATCTTTGCATCATCTGCAAACTTAGCCAGGATGCCCTCAGTTCCTTCATCTAGATCATTAATGTATAAAGTGAAAAGTTTTGGTCCCAACACTGACTCCTGCGGAACTCCACTAGTCACCGGCCGCCATCCTAAGAAGGACCCCATTTATGCCCACTCTCTGCCTCCTGCCAGACATCCAATCTTCTATACATGCTAGTACATTGCCTCTAACACCATTGGCTCTTACCTCACTGAGCACCCCCCTGTGCAGCACCTTGTCAAATGCCTTCTGGAAGTGCAAGTAGATAAGGTCGATTGAATCTCCTTTGACTAACCAGCTCGTTACCTCCTCAAAGAATTCTAACAGATTTGTAAGGCATGACATCCTCTTGATGAAACCATGCTGACATTGCCCTATTTTACCATGCACTTCCAAGTATTCTGAAATCTTATCCTTAATAATGGACTCTAAACTTATCTTACCAACGACCGAGGTCGGGCTAATCGGCATGTAATTTCCTGCCTTTTGCTCACCCCCTTAGTAACTGGTGAGATACATTAGCGATTTTCCAGTCCACTGGGACCCCGCCTGACTCGAGTGATTCCTGAAAAGTTCGCCACTAATGCCTCCACTATGGCTTCAGCTATCTTCATCAGAACTCTTGGGAGCAATTCATCTGGTCCAGGTGATTTTTCCACCTGCAGACCTTTCAGTTTTTCGAGAAACTTCTCTTTTGTAATGGCCAACATAACAACCTCTGCCCACCCGACTCTCTTGAAGTTTGGGGATATTACTCGTGTCTTCCACCGTGATGACTGACACAAATTACTCATTCAGTTGCTCCACCATTTCTTTGTTCCTATTTATTACTACTCCAGCGTCATTTTCCAATGGCCCAATATCTACTATTCCCTCTCTCTTACCCTTTGTATATACAAATAAGCTCTTCAAATCTTCTTTTATATTACTGGCTTCTTTACCTTCCTGCTTAACCTTCTCCCTTCTTATTTATTTTTTATTTGTGCTCTGTTTTTGTTGGCGTACCATTCCACTGGCTTCTTAATGCTCTTCGATGTATTGTATGCTTCCTCTTTAGCTTTGATGCTGCCCCTTGGTTCCCTTGTGACCCATGGTTTCCTCTTCCTTTCTTTAATAAATTTCTTCTTCAACAGGGATGAATTTTCGCTGTTTCTCCCAATTCATTCCCAGAAATTCCTGCCATTGCTATTCCACTGTCTTACCTGCTCGCCTCATCTCCAATTCAATTCTCGCCAGCTGCTCCCTCATGCTTCTGTAGTTACATTTATTCAACTGTAATACCTTTACATCTGATTCCAGCTTTTTCCTCTCAAATTGTAGGGGGACCTCTATCATATCATGGTCACTTCCTCCAAACGTGTCCTTCAACTTAAATTCGCTAAATCAAATGTGCCTCGTTGCCTAAAACTTAATCTAGAATTGCCTGTTCCCTAGCGGGCTCCATCACAAGCTGCTCCAAAAAGCCATCTCGCAGGCATTCCACAAATTAATTTTCTTGGGATCCACTAACAACCAGAATTTTCCTGATACTTGCCCCATCATCACTGTAACCTTGCCTTTCTTATACTCCTTTTCTATCACCTGGTGAATCTTGTGCCCCACATTCTGACGACTGTTTGGAGGCCTATACATAACGCACATTGTTTTTTTTTATCTTTCCACTTCCTTAACTGTACCCACACAGATTCTACATCATCTGACCTTACGTCATTTCTTGCTATCGATTTAATTTAATTTCTTAGGAACAAAGTAAACCCACCCCCTCTGCCAACCTTTTTATCTTTTTGAAAAGATGTATATTCTTGGATATTTAGCTCCAAGTCCGGATCCACTTGCAGCCATGTCTCCTTGATGCCCACCACATCATACCTGCTAAATTCAATCTGCACCACAAGCTCATCTACCTTATATTGTATACGGTGTGCATTCAGATACAACATCTTTAGTCCCGTATTTCCCATCTCCCTTCTCGTTGTCGTCCCTTTATCTCTTGTGCTTCAAGTTAGAATCCTAGCCTTTTCCAAACAATCAGTCCTACTTTGTGTTCTGTAGACTTCCATAATCTCTCTTAGGCTCTCCTTCCTTTTCAGTTTTTTGCACAATTTTCCATGAAGTTGAATCCACCTCCCCCCACCCCCTTCCCCGCCACACACCAACCTGCTGCTTTGTTTCCCATTAGTCATATTTCTTGGCAGTTGATCCTTCCTTTCCCACCCACTTTCTAGTTTAAAGTCCTGTTGACAGTCATATTTACCCTTTTCGCTAAAACATTGGTCCCAGATCAGTTCAATTGGAGACTGTCCCTAGGGTTTACAGCTCTACTCTTCCAATAGTGATGCCAGTGCCCCACGAAATGGATCTCCTCTTGCCCACACAGCTCTTTTAGCCACTTGCTAACTTCCCATATTCTCGCATCCCTATGGCAATTTGCACGAGGCTCGGGTAGTAATCCAGAGATTATAACCCTTGAGGACCTGTTCCTTAATTTAGTACCTTGTTCCTGATAATGCCCAAACACGTCGTCTTTCCTTGTCTTACTTGTGTTATTCGTTCTGACATGGACCACAGCCACTGGACCCTCCTGATCCCTCTCCAAAATCCTTCAAGCCAGTCAGAGATGTCTGTCACCCTGGAACCGGGCAAGCAGCATACCATGTTGTACTCTCAATCCTGCTTACAAATTTAGAAACTAGTGCCACACATAGAAACGAGTGTCATCCATGCATATCACTAATGTATATGTATATATATATATATAAATATGTATATGTGTGTGTAATATACATGCACATACACAAAGACACACACGTGTATACACACACACACACACACACACACACACACAAACAGACACACAAACACACATATATATATATATCAACTTGCTCACGAGTTCTATACTCAGGCAAATTTCCTCTTTACCCTAAAGTTGAACTCTCATCATCTCCACCTGATGGAGGGGAGACCCACCTTATCTTCCCTCTACTCTGCCTTCAGCAGACCACTGAAAACTCATTTGTCCTCCTTGGCTCCCATGTTGTATGATATTGTTTTCCGTTTTCTATTCTCAGTCATGGTCCTTTGCTCCCTCAAAAACGCTTCTGACAACCCACCTGGCCCTCCCCCCTCCCCCAACAAATGAATAGAGGCAAACCCTCCATTCTTTCAAACCAGTGAACTCGTCTCACTGAAACACTCCCGCCTTCCTCCACACTCACCCCCAAAAATCAAGTGCAAGGAGCTGATGGAAATCTTCGCAATTATGTTTTGGGATGCCCCAGTTATTTGCCTCTTCCAGTACTTATGCATTTTGCTATTTTGCTATCGAGCAGCGCCCACCTTAAAACTGGTATTATCAACTACACTGGGCGACTTCTTTCTTGCTTTAATACAAGCATTAGCACTCGTTTTGTCTTGTGTTCAATGATGACTGTTTCATTCAATCGACACTGCCCTTTAACTTATCCCTGACCACCTTAAGCCCAGCCGTACACCCGCCTTTTTTAACTGCACAGAGCCCATCACGTTGCTATCTCTCTCTTCTGTTCGTAAGTAGTCATATTCAACTCAAAAAAATTAACTGTTTCCCTCTCCACAGATGCTGCCGGCCCTGCCGAGTTTTTCCTCCTCTTTCTATTTTTATTTCAGTGTCCAAGGGCTCAATTTTTTCCTCCCTCTTTCTAAACATCCACACTTCTAAATGTCTATTAGTTCAGAGGTGGGTGTTTGTTTACTGTGTTTCAATGGTTATGCATATGTTTGAGTGGCTGGGTTTGGTCCTTGGCATGTCCATGTCGGTAATTTCAGAGTAAAACAGCGGAGGTTCTTTTCAACCATCTCACTCTTACAAGCAAAGACCGACTTGGCTTAGTCAAAAACTCGATAAAACACTTGAAAGAAACCCCATCCCCATCCCCTCGTCCCACCTGATGTTGCGTTCCACCCAGCACAATTTGTTAGGGTGTTTGTCTGGCACTTATCACAACCTCACAACTTCCACGCAATAAGAGCCATTCGGACATGAAACATTAACAACTCTGTTTCTCTCTCCACAGATGCTCTCAGGCTTGCTGAGTTTTTCCAATATTTCCTGCTCTTATTTCAAATTTCCAGCATCTGCAGTACTATGCTACTATCACAGCTTGGTCTGTACTTTCATTTCTCTATGTCTTTCTCCTCCTTTTACAATCTCACCTTGCTCATCCTTTTCCCTCTTCAAAACTCCCATTCTCTGCGGTCTACCAAATTACCATCAAAACATTCTCACTGACATATCTTCTCTGCGTTCCTCGCTCAGCCTCTGGAAGAGGGGGTACTCATCTTCGAGGACTCCTTTTTAAAACCTCGTGCTCACTCTACTCTGAGATCATAGCCGTTTTATCCACCGCACCCCCTTAAACCCTCCCTAAATGGAAACTCCCCAACCTGATTACACCATTGACCTTGGCACCTTTGATAATCTGGTCCATATTCAAACAATTCCTATATCTCTCCGTGGGCACTCTGCTTGAACAATGCCCATCTCCACTTTTCTCCAAGGGAAACAGGCCTGAAAATAGATCATGACAACATTCTGAGGACACCAGGTCTGCCTGGTGATTCCTGTAATTAATAGATACCCCCTGACATCCTTTCTCTTTTCGAAACAATTTTCTGAACAGCGTTCCCTTTCTCTTCCAGGTTCAACTCAAGCAACGAGCTCCTAGACTAAATGGCACTAAGATTGAGAGCATCCCTGCAGCTACTGCACCCCTCCCTTTGTATTCAGTCCTTGTTGTTGACCAATGCTTACTGCCATTGATTGGCTCAGCTTGGGTATTGGCTCAGAGATAAGTAATTATCCACCGCAGAATCTCCTAGAAGTTCATTTGTTGGGATGGAGTTCACATTCTTAATTATTGTATAATATATTGCACGTGTAATTCCTCCACACTAAGTAACAGTACTCTTTCTGTCCGTTTGCTCACCAGGCCTATCCACAGGCAAAGTTCATCTTTATCATAAAGTTGAACTCCCATCATCCTCCCCTGATGCCGAGGAGACCCACCTGACCTTCCCTCTACCCTGCCTGCAGCAGAATGCTGACCCCTAATTTCTCCTCCCTGGCTCCAATTTTTTCTGATATTGTTTACCGTTTTCTATTCTCAGGCATTGACACTCTCTCCTTCAAATTGTTACACCCGCCTCCCCAACCAAATGAATAGATGTGAACTCTCTATTCTTTCAAGCCAGTGAAACCATCTCCAATCTCCCCTTCTTTTCCATCCAATATGAACGTGCAGACACCCTACAACCACGTACCCCGGCCACTCCCGCCTCCCCCACCCCAAAGCCACTTCCAACATGACTGAACCTATACGTTACAATCTTATCAAATGGAAGTCTGCTCCTGTCAATGCATGGAAAGGGATCATTTTCGAGTCGTAGATGAAATGACGTCTAACGTGACGACGATTTAATAAATACCTCCTCAAAATGTGACAGGGGCGGATAAAACGAGTGCGGTCTCCTAGAGAGAACTAAAAGTATTAGACGCACTGTATGCTTCTGGCAGCTGGGGATGCAGCTCAGTGGTCGAATGCATCCTTTGCATGTATGAGGTCCCAGGTTTGATCCCCGGCATATCTGTTTCACCTTTTATAATTCCAGCGGTGCACAGCTTCTCACCGTTACACAGATGGGTATGGTAAATTCGGTTCTTTTACCAAAAGAGAACCTGTGGTTGTTCATTGAGAAAAACATTAGAGACTATAGACAAGACCAAAAAAGAACCTGTGGTTGTTCGTTGAGGCAAACATTAGAGACTATAGACATGACCAAAGCAGAACCTACGGGTATTCATTGAGACAACAATGAGGGCACACAGCCATACCATAGTCATTTTGCAATCAGCCTTTTCTGTGCTTTGATGCTCATGATACCCACTCAGAGTTCGAACTCTCGATCAGCAGAGGCCAGTTCCTCAGCTACACGGTTTCTGTGTGTTTGTCGATCGACCAGCTCCGGGAATAGCTCAACCGCAGTATGCTGCCCCATTCTTGTCAGGACACGAAGAATGCAAACGTGTCAGAAAGATTTACATTAAGGTTATATCCAGTGTGCCCCAGAGACAAGGATCTTCTGTTCCACGGAGGTGCTGCAGGGTCTGGAGCTTTTGCCCTTCGAGGAGGGAATGTTCAGAGGAGATTTGATACAGGTGTTCGATATCAAGGGGGACCTAAACAGACTCGATGGGGGGAAACAATTCTCAGTGTTTGAGATGCAGGGATTATGTGATATCTCTGAACTTATTAGGGGTGTTTGTATCAAGATTAGGGGTAATTGCAAAGAGTTTGGGGGGATTGTATCGAAATTTGACTGTATTGAAATTGGTGTGAATGTTTACGATCGCAGGAATGAAAGGCTTAACATGTGAGGGACGTTTGAGGACTCTGGTTCTATACTTGATGGTGCTTAGAAGAATGAGAGGGGATCTGATTAAAACTTACAGAATATTGAAAGGCCCCAATAGAGTGGATGTGATTAAAATGTTTCCATTAGTAGGAGGTACTAGGACCCGATGGCACATCCTCAGAGTAAATGGAAGATCTTTTAGAACAGAGATGTGGAAAAACCTCTTTAGCCAAAGAGTGGTGAATCTATGGAATTCATTGCCAGGTGGACGCCAGGTCATTGACTGTATTTAACACCAAATAGATAGGTTCTTGATTGGTGAGTGGCTCAAAGGTTACGGGGAGAAGGCGGGAGAATGGGGTTGAAAAAATTATCAGCCATGATTGAATGACGGAGCAGACTCGATGGGCCGAACGGCCTAATTTCTGCTCCTATGGCTTTTGGTCTTATTGAATTGAGGTTGGTGATTGTACCAAGATTGGGAGTGATTTTCTCGAGATTTGGGTTGATTGCTTCGAGATTGGTGTGATTGTAGTGAGATTGTGGTGATTGTACCACGATTTGGATTGATTGATTGTATCGAGACTGGTGGAGATTGTATCGACATTGTGAATGATTAAATCGAAATTTGGGTGCCTGCATCAAAATCAGGGTGATTGTATCGAGTTTGGGGGTGATTGTGTCGAGATTGGGGAGATGGTATCGAGATTAGGGAGATTGTATCGAGATTAGTGTGATTGTATCGAGATTGGGGTGATTATACCGAGACTGGGATTGATTTTCTCGAGATTGCTGGTGATTGCTTCGAGATTGGGGTGATTGTATCGAGGCCTTGGATTTCATGCTTGGCTGAAAATGGTGGGTGGCACCTTCCCTGTGAATGAAGCCTCCACTTCTCCCACGTCCATTCACACAGCCCAGCCTGCCATGGCACCACCCTGGCTCTTATAATCACGTTGCACCTTGGTGTTTCCTTTCACTCCTCTCGCACTTTTACTTCTTTGGCAATCTCACTGTGTTTCTGCCCTCTCATTCAAAATCCCACTTCGCCTGCCTTCACCAAATTATCATGGAAACATTGACACCTGGATTTATTCACTGCTGCTCTCGCTCAGCCTCGGCCACGATCCGATGACTGCATCTCCAATTGCGCATATTCTCTCTCATTTGTGCTCGCTGCTTTGCTTACCCTCCCTGGATTCCTCTCGCAATGGAAAGTTACCAATTAGTTTTGCAGCCACTCTATTCTCCTTGGCATCTTCGATGTACTGCTCTCCGTTAAACTGTGAATTTGCTCTTGCCAGCCACTGTCCTGGTACAGCTCTCATTTCTGCATAACTGCAAGGGATACAGCCATGAAAGGATATGTTGAGTAACCAGTTGAGTTCTTCACTGTCACGGTGTCTCTAGAAGCATATGAGGCAATACAAGGTCGCTTTTGTATCGAAATAAACTATTTACTATTCAAGGACCATGCTGCGATACAAAAATAACCCAGGTCTCCCTTTCACTTTTCCATAACTTATTCTGAAACTCTCTCGCCTGCCTCCACACTCACCCCCAACAACAAATGCGAGCAGCTGATGGAACTCTTCGTTATTAGGCTTGGGACCCTCCAATGAGCTGCCTCTTCCAGTACTAACACATTGTGCATTTTGCTCACAGACAGCACCCACCGTTAATCTGCTATTATCACCTACACTCGGCAAATGATTGTGTATTCAATACAATCGAGATTTTCTTAGTCTTGTGTTCAACGGCATTTTTTTTCTTTCAATCCGCCTCGCTATCTATCTTATCCCTCAAGCCCTTAGCCCCAGCTGCCTTTTTGCCATTTTGTTCAGCAGCATTGAACCCACGCAGCCCTATCTCTCTCTGTTCCGAAGAAGTCTCATATTCGGCTTTAAAAAACATTGGATTCGCTCTCCACTGGTGCTACCAGTTCTGACGAGTTTTCTAGCTCTTTCTGTTTTCATTTTAGCAAGGGCGAAATATATTTCGCCATTCTTCTTTCCAACATCATATCTTTAGGCCAATAACTTCTAAAACATTTGAAGATGTGCAGTCAGGCAGGGGATAGCAGGATATGCTCTCAGTGACTCTCTAGATAGTAACCTCTAGAGCTGCTCCGAGAACCGTGGAACTCATTCTGTCCATCAGGCCCGCCTCTTGTTCCCTCGACCCTGTTCGCACTAAATTGCGGACCACCCAAACTCCCATCTGGTTCTAATGTCAGTCAAGTTTTTTTACGGTTCTCTCTTGATGCACTATCTTCCCTTTCTAACTTGTTTAGTCATATCAATTCTCAAAAAAAAAAATTAGAGATAATGAACTCTCTGCACCTGCAAGACACCGTTCCCATCTCCAATCTCGAACTGTTCTCCAAAGTCCCTGACTGTGTTGCCGCCTTCAAAACATTTGCCCACCATTTCCCAAGCTCCATATTTCAAATTCTATATGTGCGATGCTGGCCTTGTTACCCAAACGAAAAGTAGTCATAGCAAATTCACAAGCGACTCCACACGTGGCAACGACAAGGGTAAACAATGCACAACTGCCTTTATAACTGGGAAATGGCCACGACATTGTATTTTTTCACAACAGTCACTTAATGGCAGAAATCTAAAAAAAAACAGCAATGTTGGAAAATCTCAGCAGGTCTGGCTGCAGCAGTGGGGAGAGAAACAGAGTTAATGTTTGTCCTTCAAATGAATCTTCTTTGAGATTGAACAGAGAAGGGATGTTCTGGCTTTGCGGCGGTTGAGTGGACACTGTAGACAAGGTGGAGCATATAACGAGGGACATGAATTGGTTAGAGGGCTGTGGCGGTTAAATTTCAAATATGTCATGGAACAAAACAGAGGGGGATTGGTTAGATTAAGGGAAGAATGCATTGGGCCAGGACAGGTGTTAATAGCAAATTAAAAGCCTGTGTTCTCTGAAAGCAAAATAGCAGAATGTGCTAATTGGAAGGTAGACGTCAGTGCTGCTTCAAAGCCAAATATGAGAACAAGATACAGACTGAGATTCGGGGAAAATAATAGAACATAGAAGGCAGATTTCATGGTCTGAAGATGCTGAGCTCAGTGTTGATTCCATAAGGCTGGAAGACTCTTGATTGAAAGATGAAGATCTTTTCCCACAGCTTTGTTGGGCTTCACTGGAACATTGCAGCCGGCCGAGGGCAGTAATGTGAGCATGAGAGCAAGATGTTGAACTGGAATAGCAAGCGACCAGAAGGTAAGAATCATGCTTGTGTTGAGGATCAGGGATGCACCGCAAAGTGGTCACCCAACCTGTGTTCAGCCTTGCCTCACTGTCAGCAGTGAATGCAATGGACTTAATTTATGTTTATTTTGCTCTTTCATGGGATGTGGGTGTCACTGGCAAGACCTGCTTTCCTGACCTATTCCTAATTGCCCTTGAACTGAGTGACTTGCTGAGCCGTTTCAGAGGGCAGTTATCAGACAAACATGGATGGAAAGTCAAAGTAGGCCAGGCCTGATAAGGATGAAGGTTTTCCTTCCCTGAAGGATGTTAGTAAACCAAATGGGTTTTAAGAACAATCGATGGCACTTTCATAGTCAACATCACTGGGAGACGAGCTTTGAATTCCATATTTTTGTATTTTATTTTCGATTTCAATCCATGTCCCCAGTGCATGAGTTTGAAAGTAGTACAAGTAAATCGCTGCTTCACTTGGAATGAGGCTCGGAGGGCAATATGACCTTTTCCTACACATATGCATTTGGGGTTGTTTATGTCCCACTTTATGGAATGTGGGGATATAGCCCAGTGGTAGACCGCATGCTTCGCATGTGTGAGGTCCCGGGTTGCATCTCCAGCTCACTTTTTGGATGCAGCAGTTCACAGCTTCTCACCTTTGTACACTAAAAACATGGCAAACTCGCTGCATACGCGCAGAAAGGGAACAAACTCCAGCAACCAAATTCATTGAAGGATCCGCCGTCTACTGGAGTGACTTCCATGCCGAACGTTTCACTAAGAACCAAACCAGCACCTGTTTTTGCTCATTGTGACAAACATGAGAGACGATAGACATGACCAAAACAGAACCTGCGGTTGTTAATTCATAACAATGAAGGCCCGCAGCATCACAGCAGACATTGGTGCCTTCATTACTTTCTGTGCTTGTTGACTGACGAAACTGACTCAGAGTTCAAACACTCATTCTGTGCAGTCCAGGTCCTCAGCTGCCAGGTGTCTGGGAGTTTGTGGATTCCTCCAGCTCGGAAAGTAGTTCACACAGAATTGGTGCCCTATTCTAGGCAGCACTCTTCAGGAAGGAAGTAAAGGGGTTGCACTGAGGTTATAATCAAGTGCGCTCGAGAGACAAGAGGCTTCAATGCCACAAAGAACGTGCAGAGCCTGGGGCTTTTCTCCTTTGAGGAAGGAATGTTAATAAAATTTTTGACAGAGCCGTTAAAAATCACGAGGGGTCTCAACAGAGTCGTTAGGGAGGACGCTGGTGAGAAGTGACTGAAGCGTTCTGGGAAAAGTCACAACAGACACGTGACTCAGGAGGGAATCGAGGAGGCCTCACTGTCAACGAACGGAATAGACACAAACATTACATTGCTGTAGTGTTTCCATCCCTCCCTCCTCCTCAAACCTAAAAAAAAATAGAGAGGAAGAGGCAGTGCCTTGAGGAGTGCACCAGACCATGCGACGGGCACTCTTCTCAAAGTGGATGTTAAAGGAAAGCAGCTGATTGGTGAGTAAATCCAGGGAGCAAATTCGGAAGGTGGAGCACCTGAGATTTGAGTATCAATCTAGCTTACACTGGGGATTCGCGGCTTTATCTCCAGAGATCAGACTCGGAGGGAGGAACAACAGAGCAGTGATCTCCAGGCAAACAGTAACTCAAGCCAAAACAGAAATACTGACATCACAGGAAAGCCTTGACCATATTGGTTTGAGGATATCTGCACCAAATTTGAAAAATAAATCACTGTAAAGCTAATTAATAAATGAATTATCGATGTCAAGATGGCTGGGCCAGTGATGTGCTGCAGCTGTATGATGTGGAAGCTGGCAGATCCCTTTGCAAGACATAGTGACCAAATCTGCGGCAAGTGTTGGTTCCTGCAGGGACTCTAGCTCAGAATTGATGAGCTGGAGTCCGTGCTCCAGAAGTTGCGGCACATCCGGGAGGGGGAGATTTACCTGGATGCTTTGTTTTATGAGGCAGTCAAACCCTTTAGATTAATTAGCTCAATTTTGGTTAGTGGTCAGGGTCAGTAGGCTGCGACTGCAAATGAGGCAGGTACAGGGATCCTGTCTTCAGGAACAGAGCAGCATCAGCTCTTGAACTTGTATAGCAGATCCGAGGTACTTGCTCCCTGTGTGGATGAGGAACAGGGCTGTAGGGAGGATGAGCCAGTTGAGAGCGGCACCATGAAACAGGAGGCCATTCAAGAGGGGGGAGCAAAAGAACAAGCGTTACTTGCAGGCGATTCTATAACTAGGAAGATTTTTAGCTTCCTTTGTAAGCACGATAGAGAGTCCAGCATAGTATGTTGCCTGCATGGTGCCAGGGCGAGGGACATCACTGACCCATTTCAATGGATATTGAAGAGGTAGGGGAGGATCCAGTTGTTGTGTTCCAAGGCGGGGCAAATAACACAGGTAAGACTAGTAAAGTGTGCCTGTTTTGGATTATCAGGAACTAGGAACTAAATTAAAGAACAGATTCTCAATGGTTATAATCTCTGGATTACTTACTGAGCGACATGCAAATTGGCATAGGGATGCGAGAATAATGGAAGTAAACACATGACTAAAGGAGTGGTGTGGGAAAGAAGGTTTCCATTTCTTGGGACACTGGCATCGGTATTGGAACAGGAGAGATCTGTATCGTTGGGATGGTCTCCACGTGAATGGATCGGGGTCCAATGTTCTAGCCAAAAGGGTAAATAGGATGGTCAACAGTACATTAATCTGGAAAGTGGGGATGAAGGGAAGGAGAGAATCCAAGAAGTATGACTAATGGGAAACAAAGCAGCAGGTTAGCGTGTGGGGGGTGGGGGGGGGGGGGTTGGTGGTGGGGTTGAATTCAACTTCATGGAAAATTTTGAAAAATCTGAAAAGAAAGGAGAGTGCAGAAGAGGCTATTAAAGTCTCCAGAACACAAAATGGGACAGAGTTTTTGGAAAGGGCTAGGAATCAAACTTCAAGCACAACAAATGATAAGACAACAATGAGAAAGGGGACGTAAAATACAGGACCGAAGGTGTTCTATCTGAATGAATGCATTATATAGAATAAGATAAATGAGGTTGAGGCGCTGATTGAAATTAGCATTTAGGATGTGGTGGGTATCACGGAGACATGGCTGCAAGGGGATCAGGACTGGGAGGTACATATCCAACGATTTACATCCTATCAAAAAGATAGGCATGTTGGCAGATGCGTTGCAGTTATTTTTTTTTTAGTAAGAAATTAAATTAAATCGATAACATGAAACGATGTATGGTCAGATGATGTAGAATCTGTGTGGGTAGAGTTAAGGAACCGCAAAGGTAAAAAAAAGCATAACGGGTTTGATGTACAGGCCTCCGACCAGTCGTCAGGATGTGGGTCCCAGATACACCAGGAGATAGAAAAGGCTTGTAAGAAAGGTAAGGTTAAAGTGAGCATGTGAGATTTCCATATGCAGGTAGACTGGGAAGGTGAGGTTGGCAGTGGATCCCAAGGAAAGGAATTTGAGGAATGTCTACAAGATGGGTTTTTGGAGCAGCTTGTGGTGGAGCCCACTAGGGAACAGACAATTCTACATTCAATGATATGTAATGAGCCACATTTGATAAGGGAGCTTAAGGTGAAGGAACCCTTAGGAGAAAGTGAACATAATATGGTAGAGTTTACCCTGCAGTTGGAGTGGGAAAAGCTGGAATCAGTTATAAAGGTTTTACTGTTGAATAAAGGCGACTACAGAGGCATGATGGAGGAGTTAGCCAGAATTCACTGGGAGATGTGCCTAGCAGGAAAGACAGTGGAGCAGCAATAACAGGAGTTTCTGGGATTAATTTGAGATACACAGCGAAAATTCATCCCTAGGATGAGGAAGCATACTAAGTGGAGGACGAGGCAACCATGGCTGACAAGGGAAGTCAGGGACAGCATAAAAGCTAAAGAGAAAGCTTAAAATGGGGCTAATATCACTGGGAAACCAGCGGATTGGGAAGCCAACAACGACCAACAGATGACAACTGAAAAAGAAATAAGGGGGGGGGATGCTTAAATATGAGGGTAAACTACCCATTAATATAAAGGATGATTGCAAGAGGTTTTTTAGATATATAAAAGGTAAGAGAGAGGAAAAAGTGGAAATTGGGCTGCTGGAAAATGACGCTGGAGAAGTAGTAGCTCGGAACAAAGAAATGGAGGTGGAGCTGAAAAGGTACGTTGCGTTATTCTTCACAGTGGAAGACACGAGTAACATCCCAAAAGTTCAAGAAAGTCAGGGGGCAGAGGTGAGTATGGTCGACATTACCAAGTAGTAGGTGCTGTGAAAACGGAACGGCCTGAAGGTGTATAACTCACCTGGAGCAGATGGATTACAGCCCAGAGTTCCGAAGGAAATTGCTGAAGAGATAGTGGAGGCGTTATTGGTGATCTTCCAGTCATCACTCGTATCAGGGAGGGTCCCAGAGAACTGGAAAACCGCTAATGTAACACCCCTGTTTAAGAAGTGAATGAGGCAGAAGACGGGAAATTACAGGCCGATTAGCTCGACCTAGGTCGTTGGTACGATTTTAGTGTCCGTTATTAAGAATGAGATTTCAGAATACTTGGAACTGCATGTTAAAACAAGGCAAAGTCATTATTGTTTCATCAACGGGATGTCATGGCTGACAATTCTGTTAAAAATCTTTGAGGATGTAACGAGCTAGATAGACCAAGGAGAGCCAATGGATGTTATCTGTTTGGACTTCCAGAAGAACTTTGACAAGGTACCGCACAGGAGGCTACTCATTTAGGTAAGAACCCATCGTGCTAGAGGCACGTTAGTAACATGGATAGAAGATTGGCTGTCTGGTAGGATGCAAAGTGTGGGGATAAGTGGGTCCTTCTCGGGATGGTGTTAACTGACTGGTGGATTTCCAGAGGGGTCAGTGTTGGAACCACAACATTTCCAAACAAACATTAATGATCTAGATGAAGGAACGGAGGTCATAATGGATATGTTTGCAGATGATAAAAAGATTGGTGCAGGGACAGGCAGCATTGAGGAGAAGCGGGGGTGGTGGGGAGGGGTGGGGGGGGGGTGGTGGCTGTAGAAAGATTTTGAAAGATTCTGAAAATGGGCAAAGAAGTGGCAGATAGAATACAATGTGTGGAATTCTGGTATTATGCACTTTTGTAGGAAGAATAGTGGCATAGACTACTTTCGAAATGGGGAGAGAATTCAGAAACCTGGTTTGCAAAGTGAGTTGGGAGACTTACTCTTGGATTCTCTTAAGGTTTACTTGCAGGTTGAGTCGTTAGTTATGAAGGCAAATGCAATGCAGGCATTTATTTCGAAATGACTAGAATATAAAAACAGTCATGTGTTGCTGAGGCTTTATGAGTCTCTGGTATGACCACATTTAGAATATTGTGAGCAATTTTGGTTTGGATATCTCAGGAAGGATGTTCTGGCCCTGCAGTGGGTCCAGAGGAGGTTCTCGAGAACGATAGCAAGAATGAAAGGCTTAACATATGAGGAACGTTTGAGGACTCTTGGTCTATACTCGATCGATTTCAGAAGGATGACAGTGGACCCGATTTAAACTTAAAGAATACTGAAAGGCCTGGATAGAGTGAATGTGGGGAAGATGTTTCCGATAATAAGCAATAATAGGACCCAAGGGCATAGCCTCAGAGGAAAGGGAAGACCTTTTAGAACTGAGATGAGGAGAAGCTTTTGCCAGAGAGTGGTAAATCTATGGAATTCATTGACACAGAAGGCTGTGGAGGCAAGGTCACTGAGCGTACTTAAGATCGAGAATGGTAGATTCTCAATTGGTAAGGGGATCAAATGTTATCTTGAGAATGCGGGGGAATGGGGTTGAGAAACTTATAAGCCATGATTGAATGACAGAGCAGGCTCAATGAGCCAAATGGCCTAATTTCTGCTCCTATATCTTATGGTCTGATCGTCTTAGGATGTTATGGGGAGAAACCGTTCCCAGTGTTTGAGATGTATAAGGTCTTGACATCCATTACCTCAGCTGGGTTGATTGTATTGATGTTGGAGGAGTGGGAGGGGCGGGCTGATTGTATCGAAATCGTGGGCAATTTTATCGAGATTGGTTTGATTATATTGATTTTGGTATTGATTATATCGAGTCTTTGGTCTTATTGGAATCCTGGACATGGGTCGGTGGCAACATCTCCTTGAAGGAAGCCTTCCCCTCTCCCTTTCTCATCCACCCAGCCCAGCCTGTCATGGCGCCAGCCAGACACTTATAAACACCTCACAACTTGATGTATCCCGTCACAACTCTCACACCTTCTGCCTTCAGGCAATCTGACCGTGCTTGTGCCCTCTCATCCAAAATACCCATTCGTAAGTCCTCACGAAACTATCAGCAAACCATTGGCACCTAGATATATTCACTGCTGCTCTCCCTCTGAAACGGCACTGTGTGGCTTCTCGCCTCCCGGTACTGCAGCTCTAATTCTTCATATTCACTTTCCTGTCTGCTCCCTGCCCGCTAACCCTCCCTGCTCCACTCCCTCTATGGAAAGTTATCAATCAGATTCCCTGTCACTCTTTTGGTCTTGCCATCTTCAATGGCCTGCTCTTGCTTAAATCCACCACTTTGCTCACGCCAGCCTCTGTCCCTGTACAGCTCAATTCTCTGCTTATCTTCAAAGAAACACAGAGCTGAAAGGAATGGGTGAGTAACTATTTAATTGACCACTACTAGGGTGTGTCTGGAGCATGTGAAATAATATAAGGTCACTCTCTCATCGAATGAAACCGTTCACTATTCCAGGACCATGCTGGGATACAGAGATAGGCCAGGGCTTCCTTTCACTAATCAAAAGTCTATCCTGATATTTTCCCGCCTGCCTCCACACTCACCTCCAATTAAAAGTACGAGGAGCTGATGGAACTCTTTGTCATTGGACATGGGACTCTGCAATGATCTGCCTCTTCCAGTGCGAACACATTCTGCTATTTTGCTCTCAGACAGCGCCCACCTGTGTTCTGCAATTATCACCTACTCTGAGCGAATGTTCGGTGTCTTTACTATAATCACAGAATCACAGAAACAGAGTGCAGAAGAGGACCTTCAGCCCATGGAGTCTGCATCAACCCGTGAGAAAAAGCAGACCTTCCTACCTATTCCCATCCCTCCACAGGCAGCGCATTCCAGACGATCACCACCCTCTGGGTAAAGATTTTTTTTTTCTCACATATTCCAAGTTCTGTACAACTTCAACATGACCTCGCTACATTTGTAATCTATACCTTGTTTGATGAAGGCAAATGTCACATATGCTTTTTCCACCACCCCACTAACATGCCCCTTAGTCTTCAAAGATATGTGGACACACATGCCAAGGTCACTTTGTTCCTGAGAACATCCTAGTGCCATGTCGTCCATTCAACACGTCTTTGTCAAATTACTACTTCCAAAGTGCATCACCTCACACCTTTTGGGTTTAAATTCCATCTGCCACTTTTGTACCCATTTGACCTTCTTGTTTATATTTCCCCGTAGCCCTGGACACTCACCCTCACTGATAACTACCCGGCCTTTTTTTGTGTAATCCGCAAACTTACTATTCCTACCCCACACATACTCATCTATGCCGTTTATATAAAGGACGAACAATAGGGGACCCAGCACACATCCCTCTGGTACGCCACTGGCCACTAGCTTCGAGTCACTAAAGCAGCTTTCTGTCATCACCATCTGTCTCCTACAACAAATCCATTACTGAATCCACCTTATTAAATTACCCTGTTTCACGTGTGCATTTGCCTTCTTTATATCTCCTCCATGTAGGACCTTGTGAAAGGCTTTGCTGAAAGCTATATAAACTTAATCCAACACACTACCCTCATCGACACAGCTCAAAAATCATTAGCACTCTCTTTGTCTTGTGTTGAATGGCAAATTTTTCATTCAATCTGCTCAGCTCTCTAACTTATCCCTTAGCTCCTTAGACACAGCTGTCCTTCTGCCCTTTTTTGAACAGCATAGAACCCCTCACAGCCCTTTATCTCTCCTCTGTTCCGAAGAAGACTCATATTCGACACGGAAAACCAACTGATTCTCCCGCCACTGGTGCTGTCAGTCCTTCCGAATTTTCAAGATCTTTCTGTTTTTATTTCATTTTCCAAGGCCTAATTTATTTCTGCCCTCTTTCGACCTACCCACACCTTCTTCTAAAGCGTTTGTACGTGTGCAGTCAAGCAGGCGAATGCGGGAGCTGCTTTCAATAACTCTCCAGGGAGGGCGCTGTTGAGCTGCTCCGCAATCCGGGAAACTCATCCTGTCCATGAGCCCCGCCTCCTGTTCGCAGGGCTCTGTTCCCACTAAATTGCTGACCACCCAACCTCCCAACCTTGCTTCCAGGTCAGTCAATATTGTTCAAATCTCAATCCTCTGGCACCATCCTCCTTTGCAAACTTGTTAATCATGTCACTTCTAAAACAAATGTAGAGAAACTGAACTCTCTGCACCAGCAAGCCACCGGCACTATCTCCAATCTCCCTTGCCTCTCCAATGATCCTGAATCTGTTTCCGCCTTCAGAACCTTTGCCCATCATTTCCCGAGCTCCATGTTTCAAATTTTCCATGTGGGATGCAGCCCTTGTTAACCAATCGAAAAGAGACCATAGGAAATTCACAAGGGATTCCATACGTGGCAATGACAACATTAACGTATAACTCTGGACACGTGTTGCAGGCAAAAGCCCAATTCTTCTACATTTATATATTTACCTTATCCGTCACAGTCATAAAAGCCTCGAAAGCAATTACTTTTGAAAGTATAACCATAATTCAGCTTGACTCATTTTTATCACACAGATGCAGTAATGAAAGTAAAAAAATAGCCTTTAAAGTTAAAAGGCATTCTAAACACCTACAAATACAGATATAACTTACTTTAACCATTTATATTTCCAGCACGGTCATCTCCTCCAAAACTGCTTCCAAAAACCCACTTCTCACAAGTAATATCTAGTCGTCAAGCCGGCGTTCTTGCAAACCGTGCGCACATCTCCAATTTCCATTCCTTCTCCATGGACCATTAACGTGCAGCCAAATCGCAAATCCATGCCCAACATTGTTGAATCCCATTGTTTCAATCTATCCAACTGAGATTCTGCCCCTGTCACTCTATGGAAATAGAACAAATCAGAAACGGGCCTGACAAGACTGTGTCAAAGGTACCAACTAGGGTCCTAGGCAGATAAATGGACAAAGTTTACGAATGCAATGTTTGACGGTGGGGCAGCAACGATGGTCAAAGTGTCCTCGTGATCCACCCTGTATGCGTAACAAATTGCAGCTTATGAGGTTGTACTCAGTGGTAGAACGCATACCTTTATGTATGAGGCTTAGGTTCGATCCCCGTCTTCTCCACATTGCTAAATTATGTATAGGAGAGTGTCAATATCCTCACTGAGTGCCATCACTCTGATCGCCTTGCTTTGCGGTTGGAGAAAATACAATTCCTTTACACGTTAGAAAACTCACTGAATATCAACCACAAGTGTCTACATTTCCAAAACCAAGCTGCTTTTGTTAAAATGAGACATACATTGAGGCTTGCACCCAGATTGTGTACACCTTCCTACATCTGTCTGCTGTGAAACGGGGCACCATGGTCTCAAAGACCGTGAAATTACCCCTTGATATTCAAGGGCTCGACACATTATCACCAGTCACAGCTAGAAAATATTTGGGGATTTTTAGATTCCTCCAGAGAGGTGAATATTGCAACTGAAACATTGAATCGTGTTCTGGCTTGAGTGAGGTGGCAGATGCCATTCGCAGGAAAACTGACCATGATGAGGAATTTCAGTCATGTGGATAGATGGGACTCTTCTCAGTGCAGGATCGAAATCTGACAAGACATTTGATAGAGCGGTGAAAAATCTTGAGGGCTCGTGGCCCAGCTGAAAGACTGAATAAAATATCAACCATTGTTCCAGTGGCTGACCACCCATGGAATTCTTGACTTTGTTGTGAATGATCACATGCAAGCCAAGGGCTAACTGGAAATCTGGATACAGATTGATGGGGCACACCCCATGAATGAAATCACACAGACAAGCCCGGCACACTGCCCACACCACACCTCCCTCAAAACTTCTCTCTATTCCTTCCAGGTAGAACAAGCTGTCACAGCGCCTGTCTGGAAATTATAAAAATATCACTCCCTGCTATGTCCTTTCATTTCTCCCACGCTTTCTGCTTCTGAGAGAATGTTACTTTCTCCCGACCTTCTCATTCAAAACTGCCATCTTCTGCTCTACACCAATTTACAATCGAAGAATCCTCAACACAAAGTTTTCACTCTTTTCCTCACTCAGAATCCACATTAAGAGACTTCCCTTCTTCAGTGACCCCTTCTCAATTCGTATTGTTGTCGCCGCTTTGTGGTTAACGCCCCTTGTCTGCCCTTAATCTATCTCTCTGTGCAAGTTATCCAAGACAGCTTCCCTGTCCTGCAAGAACACTGTTACGTCCTCTATGCCGGGCATCTCTCCTGGTACACCTCCCATCCCCAGTTCATTTCAATAGACACTGATCTGATTGAATATGGCAGACACTTGAATCATCCTGCATGCGAGCAGTCCCATCAATTTGCAAGCAAATATATATGCAGCCACAGGATGCCAAGTTGACAACACAGTGTTAGGGTTATCTTAAATCCCCTCAGTTTCAAATACAACGTCAGACTAAACAGTTCCCACTGCAGAATTAAAATCCAGCGAACTTGGACATTTCTATTTTGGACAGTATCCTTGAGCCCGGACATCCAGCAACAATAGTCAGACGGCCCTTATCAGAAATGATCTGCCACATGACCGAGACAATCATTGACTTACCCTGCCTGTTTGTCTAGTAAAAGGAGACAATGGCAGTTAAATGAATTACAATGGCAAACTATTGCCGATCCAATTTGTAGAGGAAAGAAGGCTGGGTTACCAAAGGGGCGCCTCTCTCTCTTCCGCAACTCTTACTTGGACTTCAGTTTGGCAAGTGGGCTTGTAGCTCAGTGGTACAGTGGATGTTTCTAATGTTTCAGGTCCTGGTCTCGATCACCAGCATCTCAATCCACGCGCACCTTCCAGATTTGCGGGAGGTGGAGTCAATGCCTATGCCATGCATTTGTTTCTCATTATAATTTCCCTTGGAAAGGAGGTGGTGAGCTGCTTTCTGAACCGCTGCACTCTGTGATACTGATACACCCACAGCGCTGTTATGGAGGGATTTCCAGTGTTTTGACCAGGTGACAGTGAAGGAACGGCAGATATATTTCCCAATCAGGATGGTGTGTGTCTTGGAGGAGAACTTCCATGTGCCTGCTGCCCTTGTACTTCTATGTTGTAGCGGTCACCTGCTTGGAAGTTGCTGTCTAATAAGCCTTGATGAATTTCTGCAGTGCATTTGTAGATGGTACACACTGCGTGTTGGTGTTGGACAGCCTGAATGTTGATGAAAGGAGTATTAAGCAAGTGAAGTGCTTTATTCTGGATGGTGTTGAGCTCCATCAATGCGTGTGGAACTAAACTCAACCAGCATTGCAGTCTTGACCTGTTGCATTGTAGATGGTGGACAGGGTTTGTGGAGTCAGGGGGTGAGCCGCAGGATTCCTGCCTCTGATCTTTTATGGCTAGACAAGAGCAGTGTCAGCTCAATGGTAACCCCCAGGATATTGACGGTGGGGGATTCACTGATGGCAATGCCATTGAACGTCAAGTGGCAATGATTAGATTGTCTCTTGTTGGAGATGGTCATGCCTTGCACTTGTGTGGCCTGAATGTTACTTGCCATTTTTTAATTCAAGCCTGCATATTGGTCAGATCTTGTTGCATTTGGACATGGACTGTTTCAGCATCTGAGGAATAACGAATGTTGCTGAACATTGTGCAATCATTAGGGAACTTTCCCACCTCTGAACTTATGATGGTTCGGGAGTTCATTGATGAAGCAGTGGAACATGGTTCGGCCAAGGGTTCTCCAAATGCTCTCCAATTTTTGTATGTAACAGAGGTACTTCATCATTCCATTCATCTTAAAATGCACGAACACACAAACTATAAGAAAGAAGCAGCGGTTACAAGACATGAGAAGGCTATTTGTCCCGTAATATCTGTGTTGGCTGCCATTTGACTTCTCTAAAGAGAGGGAAAAAAAGGAACAGCTGGGGTGAAAGGACAGAAGGGGTGGTGGCTAAATTTGTTGATGGCACAAAAGTAGTTGTTAAAGTAAGTTGTGAGGAGACATAAGATGGCTACAAATGATTAAGGAGAGGTCAAGCAAGTCGGCAAAGATCTAGCAAATGGCGGGAGATGCAGAGAAATCCGAGTGTTCTATTGCAAAAATCACAAACATCTAGAATGCAGGTACAGCAAATAATTAGGAAAGCTAAGATATTGTTTTCAATTATTGTGAGGCGAATTGAATACAAAATTAGGGAAATCCTATTTCTGCTGTTCAGGGCATAGTTGACACCACGTCTGTATTACTGTGAACAGTCTTGGGCACCTTATTTATGGAAGGATGTAAATGCATTAGAAACATTTCGGAGAATCGTTAACAGATTAATGCAAGTGATTGGCGGGATGCCTTATGTGGACAGTTTGGACAAGTTAGGCTTGTATCCACTGCAGGTTGGAAGAGTAAGAGGCGATTTGAATGAAGAAATTCAGATCCTGAGCTGTCTTGACAGGGTGGATGTGGAGCGCATGTTTCCTCTTGTGGGAGAACCTAAAACTAGGGCTCACTCTTAGAATTTAACAATTCGCTCATTTAAGAAAGAGACTAAGAGATTTTTTTTTTTTAATCTCAGAGGGCCGTGAGTCTTCGACAATCCCTTTCTCAAAAGGAGGTGGAGACAGAGACTTTGAATTTTTTTAAGGCAGCGCGAGATAGATTCTTGATTAACAAGGGGGAGAAAGGATATTGGGGGGACCCAGCAATATGTAGTTCAGGTTACAATCAGATCAGCTGTGATCTTATTATATAGTGGAGCAAAATCTAGCGCCTGAGTAGACTAGCCCTGCTCGTAATTGGCAACCGTAATTACCCTTGGTTGGCTTAAGAGCAAGAGAAGGCCATTCGGTCCTAGAACCTGCTCCACCACTCCATATGAACATGGCTTATCTGATTGGGGTCTCAAATCCATTTACCTGCCTTCCACCAACCCCCATACCCCTCGAATCAATTGCCTCTGAATAGCACAAACTCTCTAAGTCAGCCATAAACATATTCACCGTCCACTGCTCTCTAGGGAAGAGGATTCCATAGGTAAACTGCCTCTGAGAAAAAGGAATTGGGATCGGTTCACAAAGAGTGCCTCAATGGGAGAAGCGTCTCGAAAGGTCGATTACATTAGTTGTAGTTGGGGATTTAGCTCAGTGGTACAGCACATGCTTTGGAGTGCCAGGATTCGATCCCCAGCATCTCCACATTATATGTTGCAAATTTTAAATGTGCATTATATAACTTAAACACAACCCCGGAGAAAGGTGCTTTGGTGGGTTGAATGAGCCGAAAGCCCAATGCATCTTAGAACAGAGACAAGCTTCGCCCAAATCCTTCCTTCATTTGACATTTGATGGTCTAACCCTCAATTAGTACATTTCCCTCTTTCTCTCTCTCTCTCTCTCTCTGTCCCTCAGCCGGACCCTTTCCTCATCTCAGCTTCAACAATTCCTCAGGACACAGATGTGAAAGGACCTGGCAGGAAACGGGTTGGTCAGTACTGGCTTATCCATTGACCACACCATCAGGTCCTTCTCTGGGCTGCTCATTATTCTGAAATGGAATGATTGTCCTTCAAGGTGACATCCTTATTGACGCTTTCCAGCGGGGAAAGGAGGTGTACTGACTGGGTCGAGGGACTGGTTGGCAGTGGAGTAGGGCGTGGAAAAGACCACGTTACTGAGATGGGACAGGAGAGTATGCCCCCCAGGCCTCGGTGAGGGAGGGGCTGTGCGGACCCAATTCTTTGAGGGGAGGGTAAATGAAGGAATGAGCCCCGGTCACCACGGAGGGATATCAGATAAGCTTCGATGGACCAATTAGTCTACTCCTGTTGCTGTTTCCATGTCCCGATGTGTTTAAATTTTCTCACCAACGTGTAATGGGGTGGCTGCATCTCAGTTGATGCCCCTTCCCCTGTTATATGCCCACTCTGCCAGTTTATTGATATGTTGTGGAATGTGTTGCGGTGCAAATTAGTGTGGACCCTCACTCCAAATTGCATGTCATGTCAGTTAAGAAATATTCTCTTTAACAACAAAGGCTAAACCGTTAATACAAATGCTGGCCTGAGAGCTGATCCGGATGTAACCGCATTTCCATATTCCAGTGACTGGAGAAAAAACAAGACCAGGTCAAATGTCAAATTGTAATGCATTTATTGAGAAACTTAAAGCACGTGTTTGCGTTACAACCAGACAGGGATAAAATCAATAAGCTACCAAAGCATCTTAAATAACTTTAACAATAAAAATATGCTTTCCCAGTAACACACTTCAGTAATAACCCGGTGTGAATTGGAAAAGGATGTTGGCCTTTACTATCTGGGCATTAGGAATTGCCCCGTCTTTGCACAGAGAGGAAAATCTGGTGTGCAAGGTACCAATCCAAGAATTGTAAAGTAACGGGTAATCGTTGGAACCATTGGAATAGAATCAGGCCCATTCCAGAAGCATCGGCTGATCCACCTCCCCTCATCTTCCTTCTTGTACCCGGCTTAGGTGGTTCTTCCCACCCAGGGACAGAGATTCAAATCTGCCTCCTTTTATAACAAGTTCATCAGAGAAAAACTCACTTTGTGGTGGGAATGAGGGATGGTGTTGTGGAAGGGCAGGAATGTAACAGCAAAAGAGGAACAATGATGTCCGCTCATCTCTCTCATCAATTATAGGTTCCCCAAAGTATGGTTGATCTGGTTATTAACGTTCCATTTAATAAGCAGTTTCATTGTACCACAAGTTCTGCTTCTACTAACCTAGTGCATGGTGGGTGCCGCAAATCTTCGCCGAATTGGGCATCAAACCTCCCCTACCCTCCATTCTCCTGATTAGCAGGGAGTTCACATCCTCTGGCAGGGCACGCGGCGGGAGGGTTGGGGGCAGTGGTGGGCAAGTTCGCAATTTGGGCCTGAGTGGTGCGGGATGAGCGGCGCAGTCCAAATTCTCTCAAAGTGGTTGAGAATGCAACGTTAAGCGTCAGATGCACAGCTATACAATGAGATCCTAACTGGAGTAACTGTGTTCAGTTTTCATCACCATACTTCGGAATGGTGACTGTGTCCTTGCAGCCGTTGTACCACAGTTGATGCCTCGCTCAGGGTGTTAAATTATCAGCATAGACTCGGATCATGTTCCCAGGAGGATCGTATATTGATGTGTCATCAGGTTGTGGCAGTTGCAATGTTAAACAAATTTCAGAAAGCAGAGACAGACAAACTGTTTGCTCCGATCGGAGACCCCAGGCAGAAGAATACATAGATTTTAAAGAAGAGCGAGGTAGTTAAGGAATAATATCAGGAAGTGCCAATTAGAAAATGTGAACTCATTTCTTGTTATGTCGGTGCTGAAAAATATTATGGAGAATAAGATAATTAAATGAACAGATACACAAGAGCCATGATATAATTCGCCAAAAACAAGCTAGATGGGCTAAATGCCTCCTGCTATTTCCTATGTTCCAAGATGTGTGTTCAGCTGGCATATGATGTCAAAGCACCACCAGGAGTGAGGCAGCACTTCGCTACTAGCTTGCAGTCCGAAGAAAAGATATCATAAAAAAATAGTTTCCTTGCATAATAGTGAAATGGAAGACATGTTCATGGTCATGGGGATGATCGGCGCTGGACTTCTCGCTGAGGGCCCGGGAGGCCTGGATTTTTTAACAACTTCACCTCTGCGTAGAGTGTGCTCTCCTCACTCTGGACCTGGCTGGTGTCTCGGTGACGCTTACGCTGAAAGGAATGGTGTAATTGGTCAGAAATTAAAGCAATCGTCTTAAATCTGTTTAAAATTCAGGAAATTGAATCAGCAGGTGAAATTTGACAGAAAGAGGTGAACAGTCAACAGCGGGTTTGGTCCTGTGAAAGGTTGCTAATGGGGAGCATGGCTCAATGATAAAGGGCATGGACTGTTTGCTCATGGTTACTTTTCCCAGTGAAGCTATTAGCAGAGAGGGATGCTATTTCTCGCACGAACAAGAAGGGGCTCGCCAGCAAAGACAGGGCAACAGGAGATTCCAAGAAAGAGAGGAATTTTCAATCTAAACACAGGCGATAAGTGATCATCCGTCAATGTTCCAGAGACTTCAATGGGAAGGGAATCTTGTGGGATGTACAGAGGACGGCTGAATCCCAATCACGAGAAGAATATACCCACGCGAGGAATAGGATGAGGAGTTGGCCATTCGGCCCCTCGGCCTTGCCCCGCCCCCCCCCACCCCCTTTTGACAAGTCCATGCTGGATCTGATGGTGTCATTAACTCCAAGCTCTTGCCTCCTGGCCCCCATTTAAGCCCCATAAGCCTTCACTCCCTTGCCAACCAAAATCCCATCTAACGCACCCTTCAATATATTCAATATCACAGACTCCTCTGCACTCTAGGTGAGATATCCAGGCAAACTATTCTCTGAGAGAAGAAGTTGCTTCTCATCTCTGCTTTCAATGGGATACATTCTTTTTTTCTAAATTTTCACCCACTTCCAGGTCTAGATTCCAACAGGTTTGGAGGAATCCTTTGAGTATCTACCGTGTCTCCACTCCCCTCCACCTCCTGGTATCTTGGAGGTTTCCACATGACCACCTCTCATTCGTCTAAAGCTAAATGTATAAATGATCATCTTTCCTCAGCAGGCAACCTTCCATCGCAGGAACCAGCCCAGTGAAACTTCTCTGAACTGATTTCAGTGCAAGTATGTCCCTGTTGAAGTATGGAGACCAGAGATGGACACACCTGCTCTCAGCAATGCCCTGTGCAGCTACAATTTTAGCCCGAGATAAATTGTCCAGCGCTCAGCAACAAAGGATATAAGATCGGGTGCAACTCAGCAATCAGGTTTTGATGCCCCCAGTTTCATTTTATCCTTCGGCTCATCCGACGCCTCAACAAGAAACTTTTTCTCTTTCTCTCAAGTGCTAATGAACGCAAGCTCCAACAACTCATCGACACCAACACCCATCTAGGACCCTCCACCCCTGCCTGTCCCTCCGTCCCCACCCTTTCTTCCAGTCCCAACCCCAGCCGTGTATTCACTATACCCCCTGACCTTCCCCTCTCCGATGCTGAACATTCAGTGCTCAGCAAAGGACTTAGTTTCATACCCTTACGCCCTCACCTAATTGAATTTCGGGCTCGGCATGATACTGAACTCTTCTTCCGCCGTCTTTGTCTCCGGGCTCACTTCTTTGGGCAGGAGTCCTCTCCCAGTTCAACGGATCCTTTTATCCATCTCCAATATTCTCCCTCCACCTGGACCCCTCCCTCTGGATTCTTACCTTCTCTTGATCTTTTCATTGAGAACTGTCGGCGCGACATTAGTCGTCTCAATTTCTCTGCTCCTCTCACCCATTCTAACCTGTCTCTCTCTGAACTTACTGCACTCCATTCTCTCAGGTCCAACCCTCACATTGTCATCAAACCCGCTGACAAGGGTGGTGCTGTTGTTGTCTGGCGCACTGACCTCTACCTCGCGGAGGCTGAGCGTCAACTCGCAGACACTTCCTCCTACCTCTCCCTGGAACATGACCCCACCACTGAACATCAAGCCACTGTTTCCAGGACTGTCACTGACCTCATCTCCTCTGGGGATCTCCCTCCCACAGCTTCCAACCTGATAGTCGCCCAACCTCGGATGGCCCGCTTCTATCTCCTACCCAAAATCCACAAACAGAACTGCCCCGGTAGACCGATCATCTCAGCTTGCTCCTGCCCCACAGAACTCATTTCTCGTTATCTTGACTCCCTTCTCTCTCCCCTTGTCCAGTCCCTTCCCACCTACATCCGTGATTCCTCTGACACCTTACGTCACATCCACAATTTCCAGTTCCCTGGCCCCTACCACTTCCTCTTCACCATGGACGTCCAATCCCTCTACACCTCCATCCCCCACCAGGATGGTCTGAGGGCCCTTAGCTTCTTCCTCGAACAGAGGCCCGAACAATCCCCATCCACCACTACTCTCCTCCATCTGGCTGAACTTGTTCTCACGCTGAACAATTTCTCCTTCAACTCCTCTCACTTCCTCCAAATAAAAGGTGTGGCTATGGGTACCCGCATGTGCCCCAGCTATGCCTGTCTCTTTAAGGGCTATGTGGAACATTCCTTGTTGCAGTCCTACTCCGGCCCCCTTCCACAACTGTTTCTCCGGTACATCGATGATTATTTCGGTGCCGCTTCATGCTCTCGTCAGGACTTGGAAAAATTTATTAATTTTGCTTCCAATCTCCACCCCTCCATCATTTTCACGTGGTCCATCTCTGACACTTCCCTTCCCTTCCTTGACCTCTCTGTCTCAATCTCTGGTGATAGACTGTCCACCAATATCCATTACAAACCCACCGACTCCCACAGCTATCTCGACTACAGCTCCTCACACCCCACTTCCTGTAAGGACTCCATCCCATTCTCTCAGTTCCTTCACCTCCGTCGCATCTGTTCCGATGATGCTACATTCAAAAACAGTTTCTCTGACATGTCCTCCTTCTTCCTTAACCGAGGTTTTCCACCCACGGTCGTTGACAGGGCCCTCAACCGTGTCCGGCCCATCTCCCGCGCATCCGCCCTCACTCCTTCTCCTCCCTCCCAGAAACATGATAGGGTCCCCCTTGTCTTCACTTATCACCCCACCAGCCTCCGCATTCAAAGGATGATCCTCCTCCATTTCCGCCAACTCCAGCATGATGCCACCACCAAACACATCTTCCCTTCACCCCCCTTATCAGCATTCCGTAGGGATCGTTCCCTCTGGGACACCCTGGTCCACTCCTCCATCACCCCCTACTCCTCAACCCCCTCCTATGGCACAACCCCATGCCCACGCAAAAGATGCAACACCTGCCCCTTCACTTCCTCTCTCCTCACCGTCCAAGGACCCAAACACTCCTTTCAAGTGAAGCAGCATTTCACTTGCATTTCCCCCAACTTAGTCTACTGCATTCGTTGCTCCCAATGTGGTCTCCTCTACATTGGAGAGACCAAACGTAAGCTGGGCGACCGCTTTGCAGAACACCTGCGGTCTGTCCACAAGAATGACCCAAACCTCCCTGTCGCTTGCCATTTTAACACTGCACCCTGCTCTCTTGCCCACATGTCTGTCCTTGGCTTGCTGCATTGTTCCAGTGAAGCCCAACGCAAACTGGAGGAACAACACCTCATCTTCCGACTAGGGACTTTACAGCCTTCCGGACTGAATATTGAATTCAACAACGTTAGGTCATGAGCTCCCTCCCCCATCCCCACCCCCTTTCTGTTTCCCCCTTTATTTTTTCCAATAAATGATAAAGATTTTCCTTTTCCCACCTATTTCCATTATTAAAAAAAACCCACTAGAGCTATACCTTGAGTGCCCTACCATCCATTCTTAATTAGCACATTCGCTTAGATAATATCACCAACTTTAACTTTAACACCTATGTGTTCTATTGTACTATTGTCGTTGACATCTTTTGATGATCTGCTTCTTTCACTGCTTGTTTGTCCCTACAACCACACCAACCCCCTCCACCTCTCTGTCTCTGTATCTCTCCGCCCCCCACACACACACCTTAAACCAGCTTATATTTCAGCTCTTTCCTGGACTCGAACTCAAGTTCTGTCGAAGGGTCATGAGGACTCGAATCGTCAACTCTTTTCTTCTCCGCCGATGCTGCCAGACCTGCTGAGTTTTTCCAGGTAATTCTGTTTTTGTTTTGATACAACAATGTCTGGCTTAGGACATTGGCATTTCAGCCTTGCTCAGC
This sequence comes from Carcharodon carcharias, assembly GCF_017639515.1. Classification (NCBI taxonomy): domain Eukaryota; kingdom Metazoa; phylum Chordata; class Chondrichthyes; order Lamniformes; family Lamnidae; genus Carcharodon; species Carcharodon carcharias. The sequence goes on along the minus strand of NC_054505.1, from coordinate 2,035,842 downwards.
CTAGCGAATCGAAATATTACATTTATTGATAATAATGCTTTTTGCATTCTGCATGCAAACCACAAATGATTCAGAAACTGTTGTAAAGTGCCTTTATCCGTTTCAATGGGAGATTATTTAAGATGTTCAGTTGCAATAACACCAATTAAGCTTTCAATTCGCTTCATGTCCTGCAGAGGGAGTAACTCATCACTTTATTTTCAAAGATTCCATGTCCTGATGCGGATCATCTGTACAATTCACTGAGAAATATATTGAACAGTTGGATACCCTTCCCTGCATGAAATTCGGTGCCAATTTTAAACACATTTAAAACGTGACTGGAAATGCATTGGATTGAAGAAAAATGCATTAACGGACAAGATGATAATCATATTATAGAGCAGAAAAAAATAACTCAGTGGGTGCATGCAGGAATGTATTGCTCATATTCTTCCAGGAGTCTTAATGAGCAAAATAAAAGAGAATATAAGAGGATAATAAACTCGCTCCCTCACTCACACACACCCAAGCACGCATGCCATCACCTCCATCACCTGCAAGGGACCAGCATCATCCGCACAGCACCTACACCGACCCTCAGCCACACAGCCCCCCAACCACCCACAGCACCTCACCCAAACACCCACTCAAGGCACACCCCCTCACCCACACAGCCCCCACACCCAGACAGCCCCCTCACCTGCTCAGCCTCCTCACCTGCAAAGCCCCTCAGCCAGACGTCCGCTCTCCCACGCAGCCCCTCACCTGCACAGACACTCACCCGCACACACCCTTGCCCGCACAGCCCCTCACCCCCAAAGCCCCTCACCCACACAGCCTCGTCAACCACAGCGCCTCACCAGCAATGACCCTCACCAGCAAACACCCTCACCTGCACACCCCCTCAACCACCCAGACCCCCACCCACACTCACCCTCACCCACACAGACCCTCTGCTCACAAACCCTCATCAGCACACACCCTCACTTGCAGACCCCCTCACCCACACAGACCCTCACCCACACACACCCTCACCCGCACACACCCTCAACTGCACACACCCTCCTGCATACAGCCCCTCGCCTGCACAAACCCGCACCAGCACAGACCTTCAGCTCCACAACCCCTAACCTGCAGAACACCTCTCTGGTACACCCGCTCAACTGCACAGTACCACACATGCACACACCATCACCTGCACACCCCTCACCTGCAGAGGCCCTGACCCGCACATTTGATGAAATAGAAATGCATTAACAGACAAGATGATAATCATGTAAAAGAGCAGAAAAAAATAACTCAGTGTGTGCATGCAGGAATATATTGCTCACATTCCTCCAGGAGTCTGAATGAGCAAAACAAAAGAGAGAATCCGAGGATATTAACCTCGCCCCCTCACTCATACACTCTCAACAAAGCACGCCATCACCTCCACTACCTGCAAGGGACCAGCATCATCTGCACAGCACCGCATCTGCACAGACCCTAACCCGCAATGCCCTTCAACCGCACACAGCCCCTCGCCCACGCATAGCCCTTCACCCGTTCATAGCCAGTCACCCGCAAAACCGCTCACTGGCACATCCCCTCACCTGCAAAGCACCCTAACCCCACAGCCCCCTCACGCACAAACCCCCTCAGCCGCACAACCCTTCACCCGCTCAGCCCCTCACATGCACAGATTCTCAGCTGCACTGACCCTCACCTGCACAGCCCTGCACCTGTGCACACCCCCCTAACCCACACAGCCACCTCACCCGCACACACACTCACCTGCACAACCTTCATCCGCTCAGCCCCTCACCCACACAGACCCACATCTGCACAGCCTCCTCACCCGCACACACCCTCACGTGCACACCCCCACACATGCACAGCCCCTCCCCAGCACAACCCCTTATCCACACAACTCCGTCGCACGCACACTCCCTCACTCGAATAGCCCCTCACACGCCTAGCGACCCACCCACAAACACCCTCAAATGCACATCCCCTGACCAGCACAGCTTCCTCACCTGCACAGCCCCTCAACCACACACACCCTCACCAGCACGACATCTCACCCGCACACCTTCTCACCCATACATATCCTCACCCGCACACCCCCTCACCCGCACAAACCCCCACTCGCACACACCGCCATTTGCAACTTACATCTCTCTTCGGCTTTGTTTTTTGGATAGGATCAGCGTCTAAATAAACAAAAGCATATTATAAACAACATATCGATGACTAAGTTCTGACAATATTCGTCCCTTTCCGCGAAATCTTTGATGTCAATGGCAGGATCTGTTTTCTCAAGGATGCTTCATTAAGTTCCTGTCGCTGCCAAGAGTGAGGAACAGCTAATCTTCAACCAGCACAATGAGGTATTTAACTGCTTGTGAGGGAGCGATTACAATGCCAAAAATTAGTGTGGCATTGCCATTTTCTTCTTCAATCCAGGAAATGGGATGAGCAGGGTTTTCACCCGGAATCTGGAGCAGATTTACAATCCCTGGCTCGTTAGGATTACCAACATCACAAATGCAATTTTGGGATAATAAAGGCTCATAGATTCACGATATGGGGTAGAACATTTAGGGCTGAGATGAGGAATAACCTCTTCACTCAGACTGAAGTGGAACATTGGAATCCTCTACTCTTGTAGCTGTGGAGGCCAACCCATTGAAGATACTTAAGAAGGAAATATTGTATTGACTAAAAGCATAAAGAAGTATGGGGAGATTGTGGGAGTGTTGTGTAACGGTAGGAGTATTGAGATAAAGGATCCGCCTTGGTCATACTAAATGGTGAAGCAGGCTCCAAGAACCGAATGGCCTGCTCGTGCTCCGATTTTCTAAGTTTCTACGTTTCAGGTTGGTCAGTCAGTATAATCCTTACTTATCCGTAATACCTCACCCAGCCTCCTCTTTAAAGCTAATAAATTATTCGGACCAGCCACTCCCAGAGGTGGTGTGTTCAACCATCCCAGCATTTCTGGGTAAAAATTCTGAGTTTAAGCCCTTCTCCGGGCTTCCGGGCAGAAAAACAAAGCGGGCATTCCAGCTCCGTGCTGAGGGGGCGCTGCACTGATGGATAGGACTGAACATACAGGCTCCATCTGCTGGTTGAAGGATGAAAATCTTCCCGAGAAGATGTTTCATAGAAGGGTCGGGGAATTATTCCTAGGTACCTAGGGCAAATGTTACCAAACAATCATCATGGCTAAAGCAAAATATCTCATTATTTATATATTGCTTTCTGTGGGAGTTTGCTTTGCGCCTAATGGTGCCCCGTTCTGAAACAGTAGAAATTACTAACATAAGTAAGCTGATTGCTGTCGTCATTGCAGCTTTTAGGAATGTGTTGACTGCAGCTTTCAGGCTCATTGTGTTAAAAAGCAAAGCATGACAGTGAGAACAAAGCAACTGTAAGCGCAGGTGACCCTCTAGTAGTGGAGTCTGATGAAAGACTGTAATTGATGCTGCAGCCTATAAATAAAGTTCCATGATTCGAATGACAACCCTTTCGGGAAACTAATGCCTTTAACACTTGCCAAAGGCTTTGGAGGCGTCCATTGGTTATGTAAATTGTTTTATAAATGGAAGTGTTTCTCCTTTTTTATTTCAAATTAGAACATCAGAATACACTCTTTGTTTACTAGGGGGATAACATATTCATGACCTCTGGTTCTGCTCTCTCCATTATCAGAAAAATTCTTCGATGTTTCAAAGAACGCTATCTGAAAATTCCTCATTCTCCTCTTTTCATAAGTAACAAGGCCCAGTACTGCTAAACCCCTGCTGAAAGTTAGACCTTCATCGATCATCCTAGTAAATATTTTAAACTCACTCAAGAGTACCTGTACATTTCTTTTTACCCTACGCTGAGCATGATTGTTTCCAATACTAATTGATGGAGCCAAGGTTTGACACACTTTCCGCTTAACGTTTTGGCATTTCAATTCTATCCTTTTCAAATCACCTGCTTGGAGTGGGAGAGGGGTTGTAAGTTTCATCGCTACATTTTTGAATTTGTCCAACTGCAATACATGATACATTTGCAACCCTATAAATTTCAAACTTTAGTTTTTCAATTTTAACTACAACCTCCTTATAATTTCCTGCTGGTTATTATTCATGAAGTGTTGACAAATCTCTGAACACAAAAGAAAATTCTGACTGCGGGAATTTAAATCTGAACTTACATGTAATGTCTTCATTGTTTTGATCTCCACAGGGCACCACGTTCCTTTAAACAGCAGAAATGGCCAGTTAGTCACATTATCTGATGTGATCCAAGTCACTGAGAACTTGAGCCAGAGACTGAATTGAGGCAGGCACGATTCCTGTTCAAACACTTTCCTGTTTGCATTACCAGGAGCATGTTTCACTTAAGCTGTTCCAAACCCACACATATTACTGAGAGTTAGGGCAGAGGCATTGAAGGGAATGAAACCAGCACAAGGTTGAAAGAAAGACTGCACACGCAGGGCAAGAGAGCATGCACACGCAGCGCGAAAGAGCATGAGCACACAGAGAGAGAGAGCACACGCCCACACCATGTGAGAGGCTGCCACGCAGAGCAAGAGAGGCAGCGATTGCAGCGGCCAGAAAATGCAGGGCCCATGAATGTTTTTAGGGCAGAGATTGAAAGACACCGGTTTAACAAGTGGAGGGGCTGCGCTTATATGTTGTGCATGGTGGGCGCGAATGTTGGTTTGAGGTTACAAGGGGAATTACCATTATCCTATTGAATGGCTGAGCAGGCGTGAGGGGCAGAGTGCCTACTGCTGCTCCCAATTTGATTCCCTAATTATCTTGAAGGGCTTAATAGCAAGAGCAGCCCATTCGGCCCTAGAACTTGCTGCCCCATGCCTGATGGCTGACCTGATTGTGCTGTCAACTCCAATTACCTTCCTGCCCCACCGCTCCTCACGCTCCTACGTAACTCTCTACATCATTTCCTTTGAACAACACATACTCTGTAACCCAAACTTGATCATATTCAAGTTTCACTGCTCTTGGTCCAGAATGATTCCAAAGGCTAACGACACCTTGAGAAGAAAAATTGAGTTGCTTCACAAGCAGTGGCACAATCACAGAAGCTTTTCAAAAGGTCAACTCCTTTCTCCGCCTCTGCATAAGCTTCAACAGTACCGTCAGTCAATGCGGTGCAGGGGGTCATGTAGCTTAGTGGGAGAGCATATGTTTCGGATGTATGAAGTCCCGGTTTCGATCGCTGGCGTCACCATGCAGCACGCTGGCTGCCTATTTCACGTGAGTGTGTTATATAAATTAAGCAAATGGAACGTGTAAAAGAGAGAGAGGAAAAAGTACGAGAGAAATCCAGTGCTTGTGCAAGAGAAAGAGTGAGCTTTTGAGTGTCTCTGCGTGCCTTCTGGAATGATTGTGTGAGTGCACGTGTCACTTTATGGGTTATTCTGTTTTCACTTGTGCACCTGTTTTTTTTCAGCCTGTATTAACACATACTCTCCTTTGTAATGAAAATTTGAGTGTGGGTGCGATTTGGAGACCTCGTATCTCAAATTAAAAAGACACAATACTTATACAGAATACAAACTGCCTGAACAAGGGCTTCTGATCATTATATTGGTCACATGCCATTGAGATGCACCACTTAATGCCCTCACCTGCTTTCCCGATTGCTTTTCTTCTTTCCTGAGAAGGAAACATAAGCATTATAATTCGAGAACAGAATAGGAGATTGAGAAACAAATCCAAGATCCGCAAATTTTTTTGAGCTTCCATTTGCGCAGCGAAATGTGAATGTTGACATAGTGGTTGGGTGACTGGGCTCCTAGTTAAGAATCCTGCACTAAGGCTTTGTAACCATGAGTTAGTATGGAAAACAAAAACAGAATTACCTGGAAAAACTCAGCAGATCTGGCAGAATTGGCAGACAAGAAAAGAGTTGATGTTTTGAGTCCTCATGACCCTTCGACAGAACTTCGACAGGTCATGAGGACTCGAAATGTCAACTGTTTTCATCTCCGCTGATGCTGCCAGACCTGCTGAGTTTTTCCAGGTAATTCCGTTTTTGTTTTGGTTTCCAGCATCCGCAGTTTTTTTGTTTTTATCTCTAGTTAGTATCGAACCCGGGAGCTGGGTACTTTGAATTCAGTAAATGAAATACAATTGGATTAAAAGGCAATTTAGAATTAGACACGGTGACCATGAGCTTACCATCAAAGAAGCATCTTGTTCAAGAATGCTCTTTCATGAATTCAACCTGCTGCCCGGCCTAGCTGAGATGCAACTGCAGAGCCCACAGTGATGCTTTGGATAGTTAAATACCGCCTGAGAATCAGTATGGATAATGAGTGATTGTCAATAAATGCTGGTTTAGCCAGTGATGCCCAAAACCCATGAAGAAATAACTACAAAAACATTAATTCTACGGAAAGAAAATATTTGTTAGGTGTGAAACATGCATGTTTGCATCGGACCTCCTGACTTTCCGTTCCTGAGAGGTGAGCACCACAACAGTGCATTGAAGAACTGGAGTCAGCGAATGTTAATCTGGAACATGCATCAGCTGAAACTGTATCAATGTCTCTTAATCCAAATCAGTGTGTGGCTCCAGCTGAGGTAACCATGGATGGTGCAGCTTGTAGTCATTACAAAGATGAACCATTACCCCATATTTCTCAAGAGAGTCATTTAGAAATGGGGTGCTGGTAATAATGCGGAACAAGTAAAAGACAGAATGGCATTACCAGCGCTCAATCACCCCTCTAACAACATCCTGGGTGTTAAACCTGACTCGAAACTGAGCTGGACCAGGCACATAAATACTATCTAGAAGTGCAGGTCAGAGGCTAGGAATCCTGCGCAGAATGTTTCACCTCCTTACTCCTCAAAGCCTATCCAACATCTAGAGCGCTCCAAGTCAGGAGTGCCATGCAATATTCCCCACTTGCCGGTATGATTACAGCTCCAACAACTCTGAAAAAAGTTCTACACCATCCAGGACAAAGCTGTGCCGCTAGACTGGCACCATCCACAACGTTCAACTCTCTCCATGATTGACGCACAGTAGCTGCAGTGTATACCTTCTACAAGATGCACTACGGGGATTCACCAGGACTCCTTTGACAGCATCCTCCACACGCACGACCACTGCTATTTAGAGAGACATGGACAACGGAAAATGGGAATACCATGATATGAGTGTTCGCCTCAAGCCTCTTGACCAACTGGCTTGAAACTTCATCTGCCATTCTTCACTGTCTCTGGGTCAAAATCCTGGAGCTCCTTTACTAACTGCACTATGGCTGTTAAAAATCTCAATTAATTTAAGAGGGTTACCGAAGGGGCGAGTGGCATGGGTTTAGGAGGCAGAGTGCAGTGAAGGGTCACATGGGGAAATGGGTTTACGTTGCCATTCAAAGACAAGAGTCTTCCAGATAAGGAAGTGGCTTGACACATCCCCCACAAGGTGTGCACAGTGCCCCAATCCCATTCCAACGTCCAGATGTTTTGTAAATTTTTCGAAGATTTTCGACTCCAGAATAGCAGCAGTTATTAATTCTTAGCCTGATTACTCTTGAAGAACTTTCTTATATCTGACCCAGTTTACTGTATAGCGGATGGTGATTGCCTCCCATTGTCTGACCCTAATTTCCTGCCATGTTCCTTATCCCATACAGTACTTTCAATAGAAGCACCATTTCACTTGCACTTCCCTCAGATTAGTCTACAGCATTCACAGCTCCCAATGCGGTTTCTTGTACATTGGAGAGACCGAACGCAGACTGGGTGACTGCTTTGCGGAAAACCTTCATCTGTCTGCAAGCATCACCCGGACCTCCCTGTCACTTGCCATTTTAGCAGTCCACCCTGATCTCATGCCCACATATCCGTCCATGGCTTGCTGCAATTTTCCAGTGTGCCTAAAGCAAACAGGAGGAATAACACCTCATCTTCCAATTAGGCACTTTACAGCCTTCCAGACTGAATATTGAGTTCAACAACTTCAGATCATGAACTGTCTCCTCGATCCTCACCCCCTTTCCAATACCCCTTTTTACAAGTAATTTATATAGATTTTTCTTTTCTGTCCTATTACATTATTTTTAAATGTATTTGCATCCATTGTTTCATCTCTACCTATTTTGATCCCTTCACCCCACCCCCACTAGAATTATCTGTACCTTGCTCGTTCTGCTACCTAGCATTAAATGTCACATATTATCACATTTCTTAGCTAATATCACCACCGTCAACACCTCTTTATTCCTTTTGTCTATGACATATTTTGGCTTTCTCCACATATCGCTGGCACTTTATCCAGGTTTCCATGTTCCTCCCCACCCCTTTAACCAGCTTATATTTCACCTCTCTTCTATTTTTCCTTAGTTTTGTTGAAGATTCATTCGGACTCGAAACATTAACTGTGTTCCTCTCCGCAGATGCTGTCACACCTGCTGAATTTTTCCAGGTATTATTATCTTTATTCCCATACCATATAATCTCTGAAAAACCTGTATGAAATCAACACCCTGAGCTCTTCCTCCATTAATCTTAACCTAGGAGTGTTGGGGTAGACATTTGAATTTGTTGGATTTTCTAATGCAGTTCTGCTCATTCTGTCCCCAGCCAAGGAACAATTCTAACCCGGTGATGTTCCCTGGATGGCTGCCCAAATGCAGCGGTGTGGCTGAGGCCCGCATCATGAATCAGCCATCTGAATTTCTCTTGTGAAATCAATGCCACCGGATATTGGGTGTAGTGTCTGACAGGTGGCCAAATTGACATTCCCAGGCTTGCCATCCTGCTGAAGTTTAATTTCTCTCTAGGCATTTTTGCGGTTGGCTTTTGCACCCTTCATACCAGGATTGCCCAACATTTTATTTTGGAGGTTAGGTTTGGGTGGTTTAGGGAATTAGATCATATTGGCCACCATGCATCAATTATTACCTTTGTCTATTCATATGTAATGACCGTTTGTAACACATGGTCTGACCTACCTTTCCTCCAGAGGCAGACGCCCAAAAGAGCAAGGAGGAGAATCACACACAGCAGAACCTATACCAAAAGCCAGGGGAACATGATCCTGTTCTGAATGAGTTAAAGGGGGAAAGCAGGGCAGTGTTAATGAGCAGCTTCCACAACAATGGCAACAATCCACAATTTAATGCAGGTCAACAATTGGGAATAGAATGCCAGAAAAAAAAACGATGACAGAGCGAGAGGGAGAGAGAGAAAGAGGAAAATAAAGTGAGAGTCATAACATTATCCAGCAGAGGAGTGCGCTTATCAACCCATCGTGCCTGTGCCGAGAAGTTGAAGCACAGAGTCGTATATTCCCGCTCTGCTGCCCCATTCACACTTTCCTCAACGCCCTGTAACATTAATTCAATATGATCTTTCATTTCCATATTGGAAACTGTAGAGTAGTATACCACAGTGTTGCTGATCACAAACAAACTCACTACATAAAAATGATGTAATTATCTTTTATCTGAGTTCTCTGGTTAGAAACTCTCCCGCCAGTGTATGGAACTCCTCCCTGTTTAACTAATCAAGTTCCATCAGTATTTCGAACCAACCTATTAAATCACCAATTAAGATTGTTCCCAGATCAGACATTGCAGCATTTCCCATGCTGCTGATCTATTTTGAAATGTTTTTCTTGAAGCTTTCCATTTTTTGGCTAACCTGCCACGGCCTTTTGTATTCACAATACATCTCCCTCCCAAATCTAATTGGCCCACACGAAAACACTGCTTGAATAACAACCAATCAGCAATGGGGCTGGCGGGATGCGTGGGGGTTGGGGGGTGGTGGCGAGGGGGAATGGGAGTGGTCACGCAGGGGGGTGGAAAAAAAAAAAACAATGGCATGACCCAACAGCATGCTCAATTGCAATTGTTTGGCGCATTACTTGCACCAATGTATCCTCAAATTCTGCATTGGATATGAACCGTGTACTTCCTAGCAGGCAATTATTCCATTCATCCAGGCTAATGGGAACAAGTGAAATTTTCCTTGGTTCAATGCTGCACATGGGAGCAGAAAACAGGCTGCTCTCAGTTTCAATCATTTTGAAATGTTAAGTGTGTTAGTCAAAGTAGTGAGGAAGGGCAAGATTGAAAAACAACAACATATTATATTACAGTCAGATGGATACATTAACGCTGAATCTCACTAACCAGTCACAGTGATATACACAGGGTCACTCCGAGCCGAAGATAGATTTCTTCCATTAACCAGTGCTTCATACCAACAGGCGTAATTTCCTGTCTCACAGTGATCGATGTTACTCATGGTGAAGGTGACAGAATTGATCTCTGAAGGAGAAGACTTGACACCATAGTGATTCGTATCCCCCTGCCTGTGTAGGTAAAATGTGAAGGCAGGAGTGTCCTCGGGGCTTGTACACTTAAATGTGACAGCTTCACACCGAAAAACAGTGCTAGAATCCACGGATATGTTTGGCTCTGGAAGTTCTGGAATTGGCACCGAAAATATTGTAACGATTGATTTAAAATTCAATATTGGCTTTTGTCAAAAAAATAATTTCACAAAATAAATCTGATGGTAAAGTTTCATGAAGCACTGCTTAGCCCACATATCAAAAAAAAAAAAAATCTGCAAAGAAACAGGCAGCATCTATGGATAGAGAAACAGGGCATTACTTTCCAGTCCGTGTGAGTTCTTCAGAGGTAAAGAGAATTAGGAACATGATGTATTATCTAGTCCAAGGGCTGGAACAGCTGGAGCAAGATAGAAGGTCATGGGAAGGTGGAAGCTCAAGATAAATTTGAAAAGGACTTCAGGGACACAAAACAAATGGGATAGTATTGTCCGTGTTAAAGTCTAAAAAGGTGGTAATAATGGCACAAATGTTAGGTAACTATCTGTTAATTGGGCACTTTTCAGCCTTTTAGATTTAGCACTGATTTCCACAAACTCAGACCATGAGCCATTTGCTTCATTTTCAGATATTTCCCGTGCCGTCTCCCCCTCAGGGCCATCTGTAACCAGTTTTGCTTTCAGAGCGCAGACACTTGTTCTGTCATTAACACATTCTGGTATCTTAACTTTCTGCCACTATTACCACCTTCTTTAGTCTTCAAAGCTACCATTAACACTCCATTCGGCGTGTGTCCAAGGCATCTTCTTCAAACTCTCCTGAGCACCCAATTATCAATGCCATTCTATCCTGACTAAACTTCTCCACACCCTCTTCAACTCTGAAGAAGAGGCATACAGACTCTAAAAGTTAACTCTGATTCTATCTCCACAGATGCTGCCAGATCTGCTGAGCCCCCAGCATTTGATGTTTTCATTTCAGATTTCCAGCATCTGCCGTATTTTGCTGTTATTTTACAGGTTAGCCCGTATTATCAATTTTGTGACCAGTTATCGGCGTCATCCTATGGGCAGGATTACCAAGCCGTGTCAAAGAGGCAAAGTTGATTAAATAGAATGTTTTCAGAGAGAAGGACATGTAGAAGAGTGGAGAAGCTGGGAATGTTCTCGTAGTTCAGGGACGGTTAAGTGAGATTTTCATAGTGTTGTATAAAAACATTATGGGGTTGATAATGTAAATAAGGAACAATGGTTTTTAGTGGTGGAATATTTAGTAACCAGATATCATCGGTTTCAGATGATTGTGAAAGAGCCGGAATGAAAAGAGTGAATTTGTGTAAATGCTGTAACTTGTTAGAATTTTGAATAAGCTCCCTTGAAGTGAGGTGAAAGCAGATGCAACAGGAATTTTCAAAGGGAACTGGGTAAATATCGCTGATGGTTAATTTGGCAGAAATATTAGGATACATGCGTGGGTGTGTAGATAACTTAGCTTCTAAAGGGCAACTAGGAATCTGAAATAAATGTTCCCCTTTCCAGTTACGACAACACCTCAAGAACAAATGCAGAAAAAGCTGATAGCTCTTACGAAGAGCCGCCACATGAAAGATGGGCCGAGTGGTCTCAGCCTCTGCTGTTGCCTTTTCTTATTCTGAGATTAATGATGACACTTGCAGCAATGGGTCAGTGTTGAGGTTAAGGATTAGACAAGAGATGGACAAAATGTCCCTCTCTGTGACTGTTAAACAATATGAAATACATTTGTTTCACTTAGCAAGAGAGACTGAATAGGTTTGGATAATGGAACTCAAGTCCCAGGGTATAACAATCTATCTCCGAGAGAGCAACGCTGTCTCAGTACTGGCAACGGGCGAGTGTCGGCCTGGATTAAGGAGCTCAAGGCCTAGAATATATACATCCACCTCCAACACTACAGCACTCCCTCAGTATTGGCACTGGGAGAGTATTGGCCTAGATTGTGGAGCCCAATACCTCGAATGTGCGCATCTACCTCCGACAGCGCAACGCTCCTTAAGTCCTGGAATTTGGTGGGGAATACCTGGACGGCATTTATGGAGCACACAAGCTGCAGTAAAATTTGACCCCATTGACTCATAAATAGGGCGAGTGTGGCACCAAAGTAGACAAGTTATTATTTTTATTTTCTGTTGAGAATGTCCAACCATATCAAAGGCATCAATGGATGGAAATAGAACAAAGACATGGGCATGAAGGCACCATTCAGCACAGAGGTGTGGAAGGTATCTTTGATGTCAAAACGGGCCTAATCCATTCCCGATTAAGACTGTGACATCTCCCGCCAATGGACGCCAGCTTCCTCCAGTGAGAGTGAACTTCAGTCGCTGACTGCCCCCTCACACCATACTGCTGCCTTCCCCTACTGCCCACCGCAGCCCCTACAATCATAGTCAATGCACAGTGGATGAATTCAGTCTGATCGGTTAAAACTGTGGAATGAAACCAGCGATCATTTGGACACGCTCCCCGCTTATTTGAAAGGATTCATATTGTTATAGTAAATGTAACATTGATTATTTGAGAATACCAACCACATCAATACAAATGTTTGAATTTCTTTTCTCCGTCACTCACTTGCTATGGTCACCGTGACAGCCTGGCTCTGTTTGGAATCTAAGTGCCTGCTCTGGATGGTAACACTGTATTGACATTGATATTGTCCGCTGTGGCTTAGACTTGTATTCGGGAATGTTAAAGTGTTGGCATTTGCGATTACTGAATTAGAGTACAGCCGTTGATATCCTTTATAAAAATAAAACCTTTTCTTGCGATTATCTCCAGTCACGGTGCAGATCATGGTGATCGTCTCTCCTACTGTATACACTCCTGTGGTTTGATCAAGAGATATCACTGGGATTTTAGCGGATCTGTGGTAAAATGAATGGAATGAACGATTAGAAATGGATCAGAGTCTTTCCATGTATAGCAGTGTGTTACAGAGACATTATCTGACCTGTGCCAAGGAAACTTGTTTACAAGTGTTTGAGAATTCATAAATGTAAAGATCAGGCTTTGATTATGGATGAAGGAGGTTAAGTAAAAGCATTTCTAAACGCCAATCAGAAACTCGGGCCTTCCCTAAGAGCTCCACAGCTGGCAAAATAGAATGAATTGTTTTTGTTATGGTATTCGAGGAGTTGCACACGCAGATTTGAGCAGAGCAGGATCCCATGAACGGACGTCAATTGATGAAGGGACAATAAATGTGCCTGTGTGTGTGTGTGTGTCCATGTGTGCTTGTGCGTGTGTGTTTGTGTGCATGTGCATGTGTGATTCATGTGCATGTGTGATTCATGTGCATGTCTGATTCATGTGCATGTGTGCCTCCATGCACCAGATGGATTTCCAATAGTCAGGTGATTTATCAGCACCTTCAAATGGGAAATTATTTTGGGAATAATTTCTGGAGACAGCAGATTCAACAGGAACTTTCAATTGGAAATGGATAAATTCTGATAATGCATAATTAGGCAGAAATTGTGGATAAATGCTTGGGAAGGAATTTGACATAACTCCTAATGGGCAAGGAGGAAGCAGCAATTACATTCTGCCCTTGCCATTTAATGCTACATCTCATGAACAAACGAAGCAAAGGTTGATGGCTCTTTGAAAGTCTTTCACCAGGCATGGTGGGCCGAGTGGCCTCAATCTGTCCTGTAGCATTTTCTGACTCTGTGATTAATGGAGACAGCGGCAGTTATGTGCCAGGGCATCAGATCAGGATTTGACAAGAGATGAAATCAAAGTCACCCTGAACGTTACACAATGTGAATCAAGGGTTCTTCGTTAATTGTCAGGAGTGATTCAACAGACGTATTAAATCCGCTGTTTGCCCTCACTCACATTCTTAATGACTTTCGCAGGTTCACTGAGCTGTGATTCTAATTCTCGTCCCCTGATGTACAATCCTACCATTCCCTTGGTTTAAATCAGACATAGTGAATGTTGCAATGTTGTCTTTTGTGACGATTTGATAAGAGGACAAAGGTTAATTATCGTTGCACATAAACAGATATGAGACAAGGTCCGAATCAGGTGCACATTTTTCGTGATGTGATCTCATGGATTCATTTTGAGAGACAGGGGAAAGGCCAGGACTTCCGATGCATGTTCTGTGAACTAACGGCAAGTGGGACAATGTGCAAGCACCTGAGAGGCGGGAATCCAGGTATTTTTCATTGTTTCACATGAAGTCAGGTACTTCTTACATTGCAACTCTCCCATTTCAGTGAAACTATGCCAGGTAACATAGATGTTGGTGTTTACCTTCAATAGGGCATTCAACTAGACCCGACCATGCAGCCAGCGCCAGCATCAACGTGGAGAATAAAAAACAAATGATGCAAGGTTGAACGGTCCTTCTTGCCCCACCACATGTGGGTTTTGGGATGGGTTTTCTCTATTATTTGCCGGGTCAAGGGTCGCAGTTGAGCACTCAGGCCCAGTTTGTTGTCAGAAAGAGCAGAACGCAATCCCGAGGTCGATCCTGACGTCATCCATCAATGCACAACCTCTCCCCCAGAGACTGGGGCACACACGCGGCTGCTGACTGCCCACTCTCAGCCTCCTCCTGTTTGCCTCACCTTCCCATTTCAACACTTCCAGTGGTTGTTGATAGCCAGTGAGTGATTTCAGTTTCCATTGTTTCAGGGAGTGTCCCAGGACTTGAGCAAAAAGTCAATGGTTTTCGCATAAACTCCTCCCTTCAAACACTGACCGTTTCATTTTGATTGGGGAATCTGAATTGGTGAATATGCCAAGCCTGGTGGAAAGACATATTAACAATCTCTGTTCCCTGTCACTCTCCTGTGGTAGCCATGGCCACGGGCTCGCTCTTTCGAGATGTTAGATGCAGACCCCCGATAGAAATTTGGGCATTAACCGGGAATGTTCCAAAATTGACATTTGAGCCAGCTTGCCTGCAGTACAGCAATGCATCATCTTTGCAATAATAGAAGGCTCTCTCACGATCACCTCCAGTCACATTGCAGAACTGACATTGGTGTATTGAGTTGATTATGGAGATCAAGTCCTGTATAATTAAAAAATATGTACATCTACCTCCCGCAGTGCAGCATTCCCTTAGTAATGACACCGGAGGGAGTGTCGGCCTGGATTATGCAGCTCAAATCCTAGAATAAATATATCTACCTCTGACATTGCATCGCTCCATCAGTACTGACACTGTGGGAGTGTTGGCCTGGATTATGGAGCTCATATCCCAGCGTACATATATCTACCTATGAAATTGCAGCACTCCATAAGTACTATCACCGGGAGAGTGCCAGCCTGGATTATGAAACTCAAATCCAAAGTATATACATCTACCTCCGATAGTGCAGCTCTCCTTCAATGCTTGTGCCTGAGGATTGTCGGCCTGGATTATCGAGATAAAGTCCTGGAATGCAGATATCTATCTCCGACGTTGCAGTACTCCCGCAATTCTTGCACCGGGGTGAGTGTAGGTGTGGAGGATGGAGCTAAAATCCGAGATTATATACATCTACCTCCGGCAGTGCAACAGTCACTCAGTATTGTCACAGGGGCGCGTAGATCTGCATTATGAAACTCAAGTCCTAAAGTAGAGACATCAAGTTGCGACAGTGCAGCACTCCCTCAGTATTATGATGGTGGAGGGTCTGCCTGGATTATGCCGATCGAGTCCTGAAATATGTACATGTACCAGCAACAGTACAGTGCTATATCTATACAAACGCTGGGGGTAATATCGGTAGAATTATGAACCTGAAGTATTTTGAGTGCGAGCAGTGTCCAGATCGTTCTATTTCAGGAAAGAGTGATATGAAATTCTGTACGGGCTGTCTAAGAGAGATGATCCTACACAATGGGTGGTCATCCAAGGTTCAGGGTGGGAAATTAAAGTCAATATATGGCGCTAAGCGTTCAATTTGTGACAATGAAACTCGAACATATTAAGGTATAAATATGCGAATCAGGGCCAGGGTGAGTTCATTCGTTCTCTTCAGCCTGTTGCAACATTCAGTGAAATCATGGATGATCTGTTTTCACCTCAACCACAATTTCCTGTCTATTTACGAGAAGCAATTGTCGCCTCATGTATGAAGCATCTGTATCGCTCTGCCTTAAAAAAATATTCAAGTTTTGAGGAATAGAGTTCTAAGGCTCGCGACCTTCTGAGACAGCAAACAATTCTGCTCATCTCCATCTAAAATGTGCGACCACTTGTTTTAAACCTGGACAATGAATTCTAGGTCATTCCATAAGAGGAAGCATCTTCTGCACATGCATCCTGTCAAGATCGTAAAGGGTGTGGCAGGTGTGTGGGATTCGCTGTGATTTTATCAATGTTCAGAGTAGGATATTCTGGGGCAATTTGATTTCTGAACAGACACACCCCTGTCATCAGGTGGACTGCGACGTTTGACCAAGGCGCATGATGGCAGCTCTCCCCACGAACTGAAAGATTGATCTGCTGGCTTTCCCTTCACCCCCTCCTCGTGCCTACCTCCCCTGCCCTACTCAGCTCCTGCCATTACAGTCAATGCACAGCGGGTGCATTCAGGTTCCATTCATTCAGGAAGATTGTCACGGATTGAGAAATGTGATCGAAGGTCAATCAGTTGCACCACCCTCTCCAAACAATGAATGTTACATTTTGTTGCAATGTCTACAACATGGATTTATAAAAATACAAAAAAGTCTTTTATCGTCATGTAACCATTTATGTTGCTGGTCACTCACCTGTTATGGTCTCCATCACATGGTGGCTCATTGGCGAATCTATATGCCTGCCATCAACAGAAACGCTATATGCACAGCTGTGCTTTCTTCCATTTGTTCCAGCAGTAGCATGAATCGTTCCAATGTCGTTCATTTTGATGACCTGTGAGGAGGAAAGATCCTCGTCCTCTCTGTAAAAGTGGAAGATTTTATCCCGATCATCTCGAGCCACAGTGCATTTAATGGTGACTGGCTCTCCTACTATATAAACCCCAGTTCGTTGATCAAGACTTATCACTGGTTTTGATATTGGAGCTAGTGTGGAATAAATGAAAGAATGATGAGAAGTGGATCAGAGGAATTTCATATACATTAGTACGTGACTCACTCAATGTCCATTGATCTGTGTGGATGGGAAATGTTTACATCCGGGGACCAAATTGCACAAAGTGAGTTGATTTTTGGTTACAAAGGAAAGAAGAATTCAACATATATTTCAAAGCCCTTCTTAGCAACACAGAACGCCCCAGACATCTTTACCAACAATGAATTGATAGAGAAATATTCTGACTGCTGAAATGCAGCAACTTTTCTCAGAGCAAGAACCCAGAAACAACATTGAGATAATGAAACCTTAGTGACGTCATTGGATGCGGGATAACTGTTGACCTCAGGACACTATGAAGAACTTCCCCATGAACTTCCTCGATATATTGCACATGGTGTCTTTTGCCTTCACCTGAAATGAGGGATGTCATTAAATCTCATCAGAGAGAAACCCCTCTGCAAGTTCTGCATTCTTTCAGGATTGGGTGTGTTGAATGGTTTATGGCGATCATGACCTCCAGACTTAAGAGCATGTACATGTACCTCCAGTAGAGCCGCGCTCCATCAGCAATGACACCAACAGAGGGTCTCCTGGATTATGTGCGTCAAATCTCGTATTATATCCATAAACATCCGACAGAGCAGCGCTCCAGCAGTACTGGAGTGTCAGCCTGCATTATGGAGCTCAGGTCCCAGTGTACATACATGTACCTCGAACAGTGCAGCACTCCCACAGTACTGGCAGCGTGGGGGCAAGTGTCGGGCTGCTTTATGAAGAACAAATATTTTGAGTTGGACCAGAAACCAGATGTTTCTTTTTTTAGGAGGGAGCGATTCCTAATTCATTGCAGGCTGTCTAATAGATTTTCCAAGGTGATGGGTAGTCGCCCCAGTTTCAGGGTGGCGAATGAATGCCACAATGTGGCAATAACGGTTCCATTCAGGATGCAGAAACTCGGGCATATGAACTTATCAATATACTAATTAGGGATAGGAAAAAGGAGACTCCGTCCTCCAGCCTGCTGCGTCATTCAGTGACATCATGGCTGATCTGGTGTCACCTCCACCACATATAGTTGCTTATTCCCGAGAACCATTCAACCCCTCTTTAAAAATGAATTTGTCGCTTTCTGCCTTAAAAATAATCAAATACACTGCATTCATGTTCAGCGGAATAAATTTCCAAGACTCGTGACCCTCTGAGGGAGAAAACAATTCTGCTCATCTCTGTCTTAAATGTGCGGGCATTTATATTTAACCTGGACAATAAGTTACATTTTTGGAAGCATCTTCACCACATGCAACTTGTCAAGAACCCTGAACATCCTAAAGGATGGGGCGGGTGTATGGGATTCGCTGTGACTTCTCAATTTTCGGATTACGATATTCTGGGACACTTTGATATCAGAATGGAAATAGCCCTGTCATCAGGTGGACTGTTACTGTAGACCAAAGCGAATGACGGCACCTCTCCCCAGTAACTGAAAATTTGAGATGCTGCCTGTCCTGTCGCCCCTTCCTCCTGCCTTCGTGCCTTGCCCTACACTGCCCCTGCAATCATAGACAATGCACTGCATGTGCATCCAGGGTCTATTCACTCAGGGAAAATGCCAAGAGTTGCAAAATGAAACCGAATGTCATTCGGCTCCAGTGCTCCCTCTGACCATTGAACATTGCAATTTGTTGCAATGTCAAAACATGGTTTTGTACAAATATAAAATTTGTTTAATAGTCATGTAATAGTTTATCTTACCTGTAACTCACCTGTTATAGTCACTATCAAAACTTGGCTCAGCGGGGAATCTCTCCAAGTTCCAAACCAAAAAACGCTATATCTGCACTGGTATTGTTCTCCATTTGTTACAGCGGTAGCATGAACTGTTCTGAAGTTTTTTCTTGTGATGATCTTTGAGGGGGAGAGCCCCTGGTACAATCCATAAAAGTAGAAGGTTTTACGCAGATGTTCCCCAGTCCCAGAGCAGGTAATGGTGACCGTCTCTCCTAATACATAAACCCCAGTCGGTTGATCAAGCAATATCATTGGATTTGATACTGAATCTGTTGCGTAACAATAAAAAGAAATTCAATGAGTAGTGGATCAGAGGAATGTCCTGTACAGTAGCAAGTTACTAACTCAATGTCCATTGATCTGTGTGGAAGGGAAGTGCTTACATCCGGGAATCAGATTCCACAAACGGTCATTTCGTTTTTTGGTTACAAATGAATGGAGATGTTCAAATGTCTGTCAAATCCCTTCTTAGCGACGCAGCACGTCCCAAACAGCTTTACCAACACTGAACTGATAGCAAAATATTGCCACTGTTGAAATGCAGCAACTTTTCGCAGAACAAGCTTCCAAAAAAAACATTGAAATAATGAATACTTAATAGTGTCATCGGATGCAGGATAAGTATTGACCTCAGGACGCTATGCAGAACTGCCCCATGAGCGTCTTCGAAATACTGCCCAGGGTGCCTTTGCCTTCACCTGAAAAGAGGGATGCTCCTAACAAGTTTAGAGATGGAAACCCCCTCTGAATTATACCAGAAATAAACCCCTTCTGATAGAGCTATGTTTTTTCAGGTTTGGCACCGTTGTGCTGACTGGATAATGGTGATCAATCCCTGATATGAATATACATGCACCTCTGGAAGAACAGCGCTCTCTCAGTAATGGCAGTGGATTGAGTGACAGCCTGGAATGTAGATCTCTTTTCTTGTCGCATATGCATCTGCCTCGGACAGTGCGGCACTCTCTCAGTACTGGCACCGTGGTGGGTGGGATTTCGGTTTGGATTAAGGAGCTGAAATCCTAGATTCTATGCTAGTACATCTAACAATGCAGTACTCCCTCAGTATTGGCACCGGGGGGATTGTCGGCCCCGATTATGGAACACATTCCATGGAGTATCTACTTCAAACTCCCTCAATTGCAATTTGATTAAAGCAAAATCCTTGATTTAACAGCATGGGAATTAATTGCTCACGGTCAGGAATTGAAGGAGAAATGTCAATACTTACATTTGGACAAGCTCCACTGAAACGCAAAAGCCACTGTAAAGAGAGAAGATGAATTGATAAATTGAAGGGCAACACCTTCCCTTGTTGCCTAGAACCAGATAATCATCCCGTAGAGTCTGTAGAATTCCCCCTCCCACCATACGTTAGTCAGCTGTTTTTTGGATATTTACAATTAAGCCCACTCCCTGCATTTCCCATTATCCATGCATTCTGTATTCCACATAGGCAATTATCCAATTCTATTTCAAATCATCTTCCTTCCTTTTCAGGTTGCGCATTCCACATTACAACAACTCGCTGTTTGTAATGAAATTTGTCCATAACATCTCACTTTTGGTTCTTTTGCTAATCTTGATTAAATGTGTGTCCTCTGGTCAATGGCTCTTCCACTGCTAGAGTCAGTTTCTCCTTACCCAATCCATCACAACCCATCACAATTCTGAACAACTCCTTCAATTCTCCTAATTAGCTTTTCAGTTCTCAGAAGGACACGCCCAGCATTTCTACTCTAACCACACTACTGCAGTATGGGACCAGGAGCTGCAGGCAAGACAATATAACCAGAGCCTTCAAGAGTGAACTTAGGAAACTAGGGCGATATAAGTTTGGAAATATCTTCTGCAACAGGTGATGTCACTGGTTTATTTATTTCCACCTGAACAGTATTATTTGATATCAAACAGATGCTGGCATGTATCATTGCTTTTGCATTCGCTCATGGGGCATCACTGGCTCAACGATTATTTACTATGCAATTGTGTCAGACAACTTTTTGGTGATTTGAACATAGGCAATTGGCACTTTACAAGAATCCCGTGTTTGCATGGTAACTCCTCCACCTGGGATTCTAACACAGATCCATAAACCATTACTGCGGATCATCAGTCCAATGATAAAATACTACACCACCGCTTCCAACAGGTTACTTTGACATGATATAACTTATTAGTGTCACAGAAGATTTAAATGACCTATTCATTTTCCTATATCCTATTCAGTTTCCTGATCTATTTTCCCTAAATGGAACCTGCCACCTGCTGCAATAGCTTAAATGTACTGAATTAGAAATTTTAGTAAAGAGTCAGGGACATAGAAGCAGACTTCTGGTGGACACAGGTAGCCTGGTGAAATGTAGATGATATTTCATGTAGAGGAGTGTGAGCTGATGCACTCCGAGAGGTCACAAGAGAAAAGACAACCTGATAAAAATTTTAAAATGTTCCACATTGTGCAGGAATGTAGTTCACATACACCAATATTTCAATATGGCGGAAACACGTTGGAAGCAGTTTAGAGAATTGTCACTGGACTAATATCTCGTATCGGTGGGTTGTTTTACTGAGATGAGGAGACAATTCTTCACCCAGAGAGTGGTGAACGTCTGGAATTCGTTACCATGAAAGTAGTTGGGACCAAAACAGTACATGCTTTCAAGAAGAACTTAGTATTGCTCTTGGGGTGAAAGGGATCAAAGGTTATGGGGAGAAAGTGGGAGCAGGCTTCTGAGTTGGATGTTGAGCCATGATCATAATGAATTGCGGAGCAGACCCGAAGGGCAGATTGGCCTTTTCCTGCTCCTAGTTTCTATGTTTCTATGAAAGGTTGGATAGGCTAGTCTCCTATCAGCTGGTGTGTAGAAGACTAAAAGGTGACTTCATTGACACACGTAAGATCTTGAAGAGCCCTGAGAGGCTGGATTTGGATGGGATGTCTCCTCTTGTGGGTGAAGTAGTTGTACCTGCTTAAAACTAGGGGGCCGCCCATTTAAATCGAAGATGAGGCGATGCTTCTTCAACTCAGAGAGTCGTGAGTCTTTGGAACTCTCTTCCAGAAAATGTGGTGGAAGAAGAGTTTTTGAAACTTTCAAGGCAGAGCTGAATAAGCAGGAGTGTGACAGATTGTCATTGTAAGAGGGAGGCAGCTGTGGTAACTATCCATCAGTCATAATTTGATGAAGTGGCAGGGTAGGAAGGAGAGACCGAATGGCCTATTCCTTCTCTTTTATCGTCAGTTCGTCCGTAAATGGTGAAGAATCTGTGGCAAGTAGAACAAACCTGCAGGAATTGTAGCTATAAATATCAACGCAAACAATACAAAAGAGAAGAAGCGATTCACAAAAACACATAAATCATTGGCTAGACGTCATCTGGAATGTTCTGTCCAATTATGGTATCAAATTTAGGTCTGGGAGGGGTGGTGTCAAAGACTTGTGAAGGGTGAAAATGGCATTGGGCACGTTGGTACCAGGGATGATGGGGCTTCAATTAGGTGGAGAGATCGGAAAAGGTGGGATCGTTCAGCTAATTTGGAGAAATTCAATAATGGAACATACAGACACAGGGACTGAGGCAGAAATAAAAACAGATAAATAACAGGCAAGGCTATGAGGATACATGCTGGAGGTCTACAAAGCATAGAAGGGGTTGATCGATGGTATAAAGTTACATTGTATCCCCTGGTAAGTGGGGTGATAAGCAGATGCCCCGGTTTCGGGCGATTTGAAATAAAACAGAGGGGATGCTGGGGAAACATGGAGCTATCTGGCTATGTTGGCTAGCGGGATTAGAGGGTTTGTACTATGAGGTAAAGGCTGCTTTGGAATTCCGATCCCAATCAGGTTGGTTTTGGGAGAAGGATGCAGAATGAGGTTGGTTTATGTCCCAAGATTCAGCCCCCTTTCTATTCCTAAATTTGAACGTTTACGATTGACCTCCAGCTGTCACACGAGGCCACTGACATAGACAGTGCGGGTGGATCTAGAGAATCTTTATTTATTCTCCATGGTGAAGGAACCTTGGTGTAAATGCGACTTTCTATCTATCTTTCACTGTCTGTTTGTTGATCTCTCTGTGGGCGTCTGAGACTCTATCTGTGTTTGTCTCTCCCTGTATTTCTGTCTCTGTCTGTGAGAGTGTATGTCCCTGTATGTCAGTGTGTGCGTTTAAATGTTTCTATTTCTGCTTGTCCCTGTCTGTGTGACAGTCTCTACCTGTGTGCCTCTCTCTGTATGTTTCTCTGTCTCTGGATGTATCACTGTGTGTCTGTCGAAATATCTGAGTCTGTGAGCTTATCTCTGTCTATGTGCCTGAGAATGTGTCTGTGTCTGTCTCTGTCTGCATGTCTGCTTCTGTCTGATTCTCAGTCTCTGTCGGCGAGCACCATTATGGAATGAATCCAAGCATCAGCAGTGGCCTTAGAAGTTGAGAAAAAAAATACACAGGGAGGTAAATGTAAAATTTTGCCAGAATGGTGACCTGCTCCAATATGTTTATTTAAGGACGCCCATCATCATCATGCTGTATTTCTAATACAGAAGTGATTGTTGTATTGGTTTTGGCCATCAGCTATTTGAGGTTGAAGTGTTTAATATTATTGCAATAAGTTTTTGCCACAGCTGGATGTAGACTCTCATTTGTAAGTTGCTACTCTGCTGCTAGAAGGACTGAAAATTAATTGGTGCAAAGAAACACCCTTGTTGAAGCCTGTTTTGAAAAGGAAAGGTTCCACCCAACATTGGTTTTTAAAGTTGTAGGTTCTTCTTTGAATTGGAGGAAGAAAAACAGAATATTAAGTACAATGGGGAGAGGCTGCAAAATGTTCTGGGAGGGAGGGACGTGAGTGCCGTTGCAGATGAATCACAGAGAATCACACAACAAAGAACAATGGGTGAAATATAAATATGGACAAATTCAGGCAAAGCAGATAAAGATTAACTGTCGGTAACCTGACCACAATTCTGCAGAACCTTTGTGAGTCCAAAGCTAGAGCTTTGTCGACAATTTTGTTCTCCAGACATAAGGAAGGGTATCCCTGCGTCATGAGCAGTTCACACAACTTTCACTGGTACCTGGGTTGAAGCAATTGTCTTCAGTAAATGCTGAGCAGTTTGCGACCTTGTTCCATGGTGCTTAGAAAGCTAAGAGCTGGATTTATAGAAGCACACAAGGCACTGAGTGTGTTTTACAGACAAGATACTAGGAGAATGCTCTCCCCCTGGGATGAATGAGAACTAGGGCCCACTATGTACAAAGAAGGTTTCGCCCTATTAAAGGGGCCGAAGAGGAATTTGTTTTCACTGTAATTATCTTCACCAGAGAGCAATGGAGGCTGGGAAATGTAATATATTCTAGGCTGTGAGTCACAAGGACGTCAATGTGCCTGAGGCAAGGAAGGAGAGTGAAGACCACAATTTGACCAGCAACGATTGCATTGAACAGCGAGTAGGCTAGGGGGGCTGAAGGGCTTACACCTGCTCCTATTTCTATTGAATTAGCGATGACATGGTATTACATAAGGCTTAGGTATACAGGGAATGGATGACTTGGATAGAGGGACAATTAAATTGTGATACAATATTACTCTATACAGACTTTAATATGTGTAATGCACCTATATTTCATTAGCATTAATATGTATATTTACGAAAATTAAAATGAGATATTGAACGATATTAAGCAGCACTTAAAATATACAGCACAGAAAGGACGGGACAAATGTCCTCCTCCGGTATGGGGTTTTTCTTATTCTCATCATGTCTGTTGTATTGGGTCTCCAATTGCAAAGACTGACAACAATCAATGGCTGGCATGAATATATCCCTTTAGTCTTAAGGGCAGTATGTTTCTTAATACTGTTCAATTGTATCCTTCAATTTAGCTTTCCAACTCTCCCAGTAACGCTCACTGATGAATGATCCCGAACAGGCTGTACTCTACATCAAATCATCTGATCCAGATTGAAAGCAGAAATGGACTTGATCACGTGCCCCCAGACAACAGTTGTGTTAAAGGCTTATTGGCCTTTCGAGTTGTATCTTTTTTTTCATTCATTCATGGGATGGGCGCATCGGTGCCTAGGCAAACATTCATTGCCCATCCATAATTCCTCTCATTGCAAGGACATTTTTAAGAGTCAACTACATTGCTGAGTGTCTGGAGTCGTATGTAGGCCAGACCAGGTAAAGACGACAGGTATCCTTCGCTAAAGACACTTCACCCTCCTTCCACAGATGCCCACTTCAATGCACAGGGCAAATATCACAGAACAATCAGCAGCTGTGTCACAACACTTGTCGGGTGCCCCCTTGCTGTTGCTTTGGTGGACTGAGATGACTGCCGGTCACATAGGACCTCCAGGACTAGCCAGACCATTGGCCCTGCCGACGACATGAGTAATCCAACAGACACCTATTTCCAAAGACTCAATTCACTATTATGCAAGTCATGTCACACAGCCAGCATCCAGCTATAAATCCGAGAGATCAGAGTGTACTTTACCATGTGCAGTGTGGAATTCAGGAGATATCTCTTGACCCAGGAAGTGGGCAGAAATTGGGACATTGCACATGGTGGAATAGTTGAGGACCATGGAATTGATATCTTTCAGCAAAAATATCTTTGGAAAAATATGGGTGAACAACATGATGAGGATGTGGTGATGACGTTGGATAAACCAGTGTGAGAGGAAGTCGGTGTGGAGCATTAAAAACAATACGGAGCTGTTGGGCCGAATGATGTCTTTCTCTGCTTTAAATGCAAATAATTTCAATGGATATCAGGAATGAAGTGATACAAAGTGCACGGATCCGAAATCACTGTGTTCAGAATCCTAGACCTTCATCTCTGATCAATTGCAATTTAACCCTCTCAGCAAGAAAAGAACATCAGTGTGAAGATTTTGTTTGAACACACTGAATAGAAACATATTATGACAATGTTTCTGAAATAGCCACAACCTTAAATAGCATTAAGCCTTTCTAAGTGCATCAGAATTGTGAGAGCAACAGCAGCAAATGCTATTTCTGAGGAATTCATTTATCACCAAAACTGAATTAAAGACTTTTAAATACATAACGTTATTTAATATTGCGCCAGCATCTTCAAACTTTCTAATGTCTGGATGCATTTGGGCGCATCACATAAATTAAATGGGTTAAAATGAAGGGTCGTGATTTTTTTGAATATTATTAAGGCAGAGGTGGATAAATTAATCATAAGCAAAGGGGTTTTATGCTATCGGGGCAGGATGGATTCAGGTGACATCAGATCAGACATGATTTTATGAAATGGCAGAGCAGGCTGAAAAATCTGAATTGCTTTCTCCTGCTCCTTGTTCATATGTTCATGTGTACACGTTGAAGAAACTGTGAAAAACAAAACTGCAGGAGCTGTAATTCTAAACATAAACGCAAACAAGTACATAAGAGAGAAATCGATTGTCAAAATGAATAAATTATCGGCTAGGCCTCAGCTGGGATATTATATCCAAACTGGCATCATATTTAGTGAGTGTGTCAAAGACTTGGAAAGTGTAGGAAATGTATTGGGCACATTGGTACCACGGATGATGGGAGCTCAGTTATGTGGACAGATATGGAAAGTTGGGATCGCTCACCTAATTGCGAGAAATTCCTTAATGGAACACACAGACTCTGACACACAGACTGAGGCAGACACACAGGCAGATACAGAACAGAGACGGCTTTGAGGAAACATGCTAGAAGTTTCCAGTTGTATAAGTGGTTTGATGGTGCGAACAAGGCGACTTTGCACCTGCTGGTGCAGGGGCGGTAAGCAGATGACCCGGATTTCGGCGGATTTGAAGAGAAAGCACAGGCGGAGCTGGGGTAACATGACGCTGTCTGGATATGTTTTCGAGAGGGATTTGATTCTGTAGGTGATGTGCTGTGAGGTCCAGTCTCCACTGAAATTCTGTTACCAAATATGGTGATTTGAGAGAGGGAGGCAGGATGAGGGTGATCTTTGTCTCCAGATTCACCCGCATCTCTATTTCTCTGATCTCATCATTTGTTATTTATCCTCAGGTTTCAGCTGAGACCCAAGAGCGCACAGAGAAGAAACAGTAATTGAGCATCTTGTGGATTTGAAAGCTTTCACTGTGGTTAAGAGATTTTTGTATAAGTGTCTCTGTCTGTGTATCGGCCGCTATCTGTGTCTGTGTGCCTGTCTCACTGTGTACGTATGTATCTCTCGGTCTGCCTGTCTCTGTGTGCTTGTTTCTCTCTTTGCTTATGAATCTTTCTCGCTGTGTCTGCCTCTGACTGAGTCTGGTTCCCTGTGTGCTTATGAGTCGCTCTCTGTGTCTTTATCTGCCTGTGTACCTGTCGCTGTCTCTGTCTGTGTGTCTATCTATCTGTGTACGCATGAGTCTCTCTTTGTATCTGTCTCTGTATCTGTATCTGGCGTTCTCTTTGTCTGTGTATATGCCTCTTTGTGTGCGCATGATTTTCTCCTTGACTCTCTATCCGTCTGTCAGTCTCTACCTGAGGGCACATCTACCTGTATGCCTGTGTGTTTGAGCGTATCGCTTTAGTTCCTCTATCTTCCTTGTGACAGTCTCTAGCTGTGCGTCTGCGACTGCATGTGTCTCTCTCCCTGTATGTGTGTCCGTGTGTCTGTGTTTTGTTTTTGTGATTGTCTCTGTCTATGTGTCTGACTCTGTGCATGTGTCTGTCTCTATCTGCGTGTCTGCCACAGCCTGAGTCTCTGTCTCTGTCAGTGAATAAATCCACTTATTCGCAGTAGCCTTTGAAGTAGAATACAAGACCTCAGGAAGGTACATGATACAATTGCTGCAGAAAGAGCAGCTGCTGTAATGTGTTATTTAAGGACATTAGTTCCCCTCCCCACCAATACAGCTCTCTATGTCAATGATGTGACCAACTCCAGCCGACCAAAGGAGAAGGTGCTGACTAAATAATAGGAAATGAGCATTGCTTCATTTCACAATTAAAGACGTAGTGTATTATGTATAACAAGCAACATACTTTGCACATCAACTAAATGGATAGTGAAATAAAATAATATATAAATAAGTGAAACTTCGGGAAATGTAAATGTTCACATTTTACAGGGACAGTGAGTGTTTGTAACGGAAACCTGTGGTTTCAGAGAAGAAACACATCATCTCTGGCATAAAACAATTTATTCCTTGACAGGAAAAACAATGGCCCAGAGACAGCCACTTGTTGAAACACAATAGATCATTTGAATATAAGAACTGGGAGCAGGAATAGCCATTTCAACCCCTCGAGACTGCAGCGCAATTCATTACGATCATGGCTGATCGCATTTTGGCCTCAACTCAAAATTTCCGCACTCTCCACATAACCTTTCAGACCATTATTAATTAAGCATTTCAATCTCCGTCTTAAATCTATTCAGCGTCCCCACATCCACTGTGCTATGTGGTGATGAATTCCACATATTTAGAAGCCTTTGAGAAAAGTAATTCCTCTTCATCACTGATTCAATGCTATCACCCCCGAGCCTAAAACTATCGCCTCTCATTCTAGAATGTCCCAGAAGTCGAAACATTCGCTTTACGCCTACTTTGCCTATCCCATTTAGATTCGTATGTACATCAAGGATTTCTCCTCTCATCCTTCTAACCTCTAGCGAACATAACCCTACACTGCTCAATATTTCCTCATAAAACAAGCCTCGCATCTCTGGAATCAATCTAGGGAACCTCCTCTAAACCACGTACAATGCAAGTACTTCCTTCCTCAAGTCAGGGGACCAAAACTGTGCACAGTACTACTGGTGCGGTCTCACCAATGCCTTGTACAGTTGCAACAATACTACCCTACATTTATACCCTGTTATTTTAGCAATAAATGCCAAAAATGCATTTCACTGCCTTAATACATGCTCTACCTGCGTACTAGCTTTGAGCAATTCATGCATGATTTCACCCTAATTCCGCTGCACTGAAGCATTCTGAAGTTTCTCTCCATTTACATAATAATTTGCCTGTTTATTCTTCTAACCAAAATGAATAAGCTCACACCTATCCACTATAAATGTCAGCTGACAAATTCTGGCCCTTTCATCTATCCTATGCATATGCATTTTTAAATTTCATTTTTCTTCATTGCAAATTACTTTCAAAATTATTTTGGTGTCATCTGCAAATTTTGATGCAGTGTCTTCTATTCCTGACTCCACATCATTAATATAGATAATAAATAGTTTGGGCACATGGAATAAAACCTCTGCCACCAGACGAGTTACAATTGCCATCCAGAAAAATCACCATTTATCCCGGCTCTCTGCTTCCATTGGTTAGCCAATCCACTACACAAATTAATGTACTACCCCTAACTGCGTGTGACCTTATCTTGTGCATAAGTATTTTGTGCGGCACCTCATCAAAGGCATTCTAGAAGTCCAGATACACTACATCTAAAGGATCCCCAAGATCCACTTTGCTTGCCACAGCTTCAAAGAGCTGTAGCAAATTAGTCAAACACAATTTATGCTTCATAAAACCATGCTCATGCTGCAGGATTGCACTTTGCCTTTCCAACTGCCCCCTTACTCCTTCCTTATTAATGGCTTCCAACAATTTACCGAAGTACATACGTTAAACTAATTGGTCTATATTTTCCTACTTTCTGCCTCACTCACATTTTGAATAAGGACGTTATATTACACTAAAAATTGTATTAAATACCTTGAATGGTTTAAATAATTAATTCTGCCTTTAAACACAGCACGTGGTGCAGAAAACAGACTGAACAACCCTGCACTCAATTAGTCAATTATATAAATTCAAGCTACTTCAAACAAAAAATCAGTTATTAAACATTGTGCAAGCCGCTCAGTAGCTGTTCATAAGCAGACACATTACAATATGCCAATGCGTTGAGGATTCGAGTACCATATCATCGTCTATTTACAGACAGAAAAAAAGCTATATCAAGAATGTGAAAAGGGAGCTGAAAGTCAAAATAAGCATTGGCCCCTGAGAGGGTGAGATTGGCGAATTCATAATGGACATCAAGTAATTGGCAGTGGATGGAACAAAGACATCCAAGGAATGGCAAAGCATCAAGAAGGGGAAAACTAAAACAAACACAATCAGTGGAGAAATAACATTGCGAAAACCAACATAGCGAAATCGTGGCAAGCCGCCTGCAATCGACAACCTGCATCCTGGGGCATTAAAATAAGGGAGAGATGTGATATACATGTTTTATACATAGAAACATATAAAAGAGAAGCAGGGTGGGTCATCCAGCCCTTCAAGCCTGCTCCGCCATTCATTATCAACATAGAAAATAATCTAACTCAATAGCCTGCTCCCACTTTCTCCCCATATCATTTGATCCCTTTTGACCCAGGAGCTATTTCTAACCCCTTCTTGAAAACATACAATGTCTTGGTCTCATCTCCTTCTGTGGTAACGAATTCCATTCGCACACCATTCTCTGGGTGAAGAAATGTATCCTCATCTCAGTCCTAAATTCTCTACACCATATGTGGAGGCTTTGTACCCTGGTTCTGGACTCCCTCAATATTGGGAACATCCTCCCTGCATCTACCATTTCTTGCCCTGTTAGAATTTTAAAGGTTTCTATGAGATCTCCCCTCATGCTTCTGACCTCAGGCGAATATAAACCTAATTGACTCAATCTCTCCTCATCTATCAGTCCCGCCATCCCAGGAATCAGTCGGGGAAAACTTAGCAGCACTCCCTCTATAGCTAGTACATCCTTCTTCAGATAAGGAGACCGAAACTTCACACAATGTTCGAGGTGTGCTCTCACCAAAGCACGGTACAATTGCAGCAACACATCCCTGTTCCTGTCCTAGAATCCTTTGGCAATGGAGGCCAACTGAGTGTGGGCATTGCTGGCTAATCCAGCAATTATCGTTCTTCACCATTTGCGCTTTGAGAAGGAGGCGGCGAGACACATTCTTGAAATATGCAGTCCCTGTGGTGCAGGTTCACCCAAACAGCTTTTAGGAAGGGAGTTGCAGTGACAGTGAAGTTTGCACTGCTTGTAATCTTCCAAAATTCCCTAAATTCTTAAAGGTACCAGCTGATTTCAGAATTGGTTTTCTATCATCTATTGTCCAGGAAGGAGGAAGACAACAACAAGGGAACTGTAGACCAGTTACCTAACATTTGACACCGAGAAGAGAGTTCACCAGCAAGTTGCCTTCAAGGGGCACGAGAAGTGAAATATTAGCTTAAAAAAAAAACTGGAGATCTAGTTGTTATAAAAACGTAAAAGAGAACAAAACTGAAGTTTTGATTCTCAGAAACAATACTGAATCACCAGTTAGGCTGCTGCTAAAATAACGTGACCATGTCTGAGCAAGGCTCGTTAGAAGGGCTTTCCAGGCCTTTGAAGTGCTTAAATTATGATTATCCAAAATTGTACCAGCAATGAGGGTCTTCACATTGACAATCCCAATCCGGGGGTTTGGGAGGTGTTCTCCTCGCAGGGACTATGTGTCGGATGTTTTAACATGATGAGCTCTCTCTAACTCTCCATGATACATGATGGCTGTTTACCTTCAGTCTTCATCTCTCCACTGGCTACCCCACGGTATTAAGAGAGTCAAAGGTGAGGGAAAATGGAACAGTGAAGGATCGCACAGTCAAAAATTTTTCTCTGTGGATAAGTGTCTTGCGCAAATGTCTCAATATGTTGGACAGCCCCTATATGCCTGTCTCTGTCTTTGTTGCTGCCACTGTCTGTGTGTCTGTCACTGTCTGTCTGCCTGTCGTTGTCTGTGTGCCTGTCCCTACCTTTGTCTCTTTCCCTGTAAGTGTTTCTTCAATCTCTGCGCCCATCGCTGTCTGTGTTTCTGACACTGTCTGTGTGCTTGTCTCTGTCAATATCTCTGTCGCTGTCTGTGGACCTGTGTCCGTCTCTGTGCTTGTCTCTTTCTTTGCTTTTGAGCATTTCTCGCCTTGTCCGCCTCTGTGTAAGTGTCTGGCTCCCTTTTTGCTTCTGAGTCTCTCTCTGTATCTTTATTTCTCTGTATACCTGTCGCTATCCCTGTCTGTGTGTCTTTCTCTCTTTGTGCATGTGAGGCTCTCTGTTTGCCTATATTTCTATTTGTATCTGTCGCTCTGAGTCTATGCATATGCCTCTTTGTGTGTGCATGAATCTCTCCTTGCCTTTCTCTCTATCTGTTTGTCACTCTACTTGAGAGTGCATCTACCTGTATACCTGTATATTTGAAAGTAACTCGATATTTCCTTCTCTGTCTTTGTGACAGTCTCTAACTGTGCGTCTGTGTCTGCATGTGTTTCTGTCCCTGTATGAGTGTCTGTGTGTCTGTGTTTTTCTCACTTTGTGTGACTGTCTCTGTTTATGTATCAGACTCTGTCTATTTTGCTGTCTTTTTCTGCGTTTTCTGCCACTGCTTGACTCTCTGTTGGCGAATAAATCCACGCATTAGCAAGTAGCCTTTGAAGTTTAATACAAAACCTCAGGGAGGTATATGATACAATTTGAAAAGAAAGAGCAGTTGCTGCAATGTGTTTATTTAAGGACATTAGTATCAAACCCTGTACAGATCTCTATCTCAATGTTATGACCAACTCCAGCCGACTGCAGGAGAAGGTGCTGACTAAATAATAATAACTGAGCAGTGTTTCAATTCACCATTAAAACAGAATTGTAATACCTGTCACAAAAATCACAATTCGCAAATCAACTGAATTGATTGTGAAATAAAATTAAGTATCAATAAGTGAAACTTTTGGAAAAGTAGATGTTCAAATTTTACACAGGCAGCGAGTGTTCGTGACGCAAGCCTGTCAGTTCACAGCAGAAACACATCATCTCAGGCATAAAAAAAATAACCCTTGACAGAAAATCAATGACCTAAAGACAGCCATGTGTTTGAATTACATTAGATCATTTGAACATGTGAACTAGGAGCAGGAAGAGGCAATTCAGCCCCTCGAACCTGCTCGCAATTCATTACGATCACGGTTTATCTCATTTCAGCCCTGACTCCAATTTCCCGCACTCTACCCATAACCTTTCACCCCATTACTAATTGTAAATATGTATCTCCGTCCTAAATTTATTCAGCATCCCAAAATCCACTGTACAATGTGGTGATGAATTCCACATATTTAGAAGCCTTTGAGAAAAGTAATTCCTCCTCAACTCTGATTTAAACCTACCACCCCGAGACTAACAGTATGGCCTCGCGTTCTGGAATGCCCCAGAAGTAGAAACATCCACTCCACGTCCACTTTGTCTATCTGTTTTATATTATTATATACATAAATTTGTTCTCCTCTCACCCTTCAAACATCTATCGAGCCTGGACTGCTCAATCTCTCCTCATAAAACAAACCGGGCATCTCTGGAAGAAACCGAGGGAATCTCCTCTAAACCGCCTCCAATGCAACTACCTCTTTCCTCATGTCAGGGAACCAAAACTGTGCACAGCACTCCAGGTGCGGTCTCACCTATTCCGTGTTCACTTGCTACAATACTTCCCTATTTTTAAACACTTTTATTTTAGCAATAAATACCAAAATGCCATTTTCCTGCCTTATTACCTGTTGTACCAGCATACTACCTTTCAGCGACTCATGCAGAAGGTCACCCAGATCCCTCAGCACTGAAGTATTCTGAAGTTTCTCTCCATTTAAATAATAAGTCGCCTTTTTATTCTGCCGACCAAATTGGATAAGCTCACAGTTATCAACTTTAAACATCATCTGCCAAATTTTGGCCCTTTCACCTAACCTGTCCAGATACAATCGGAAAATTCTTATTTCTTCATTGCAACTGATTTCCAAATTATCTTGGTGTCATCTGCAAATTTAGCTGTAGTACATTCTATCCCTGATTCGAAGTCATTAATATACACTGGAAATATTTCTGGTGCAATGAACGAAGCCTACGGCAGGCCATTAGTTACAGCTTGCCATCCAGAAAAATAGCCACTTTTCCTGAGTCTCAGCTTTGTGTTGGCCAGCCAATCCTCTATCCAAACAAATATACTACGCCTAACTCCGTGTGATCTTACCTTGTGTATTAATATTTTGTGCAGCCCCTTATCAAACGCCTTCTGGAAGTCCAGAGGTACAGTACATCTGCAGGATCTCCAACATCCACTTTGCTTGACACACCTTCAAATAACTCTAGCAAATTCGCCAAACTTGATTTCCTATTCATCAAACCATGCTGACCCTGTAGGATTGCATTTTGACTTTCCAAATGCCCCCTTACTCCTTACTTAATAATGGTTCCAACAATTTACCAAAGAACATACGTTAAACTAATTGGTCCATAGTTTCCTACTTTTTGCATCACTCACTTTTTGAATAAGGGCGTTATATTACATTGTGAAAATTTGTCTTGATTACGTTGAATAGTTTAAATAATTAATTTTGCATTTAAACACGGGAGGTGGTGCTGAAAACAGACTGAATCTCCCTGAACTCAATCAGTCAATCATTGAAATGCAAGCTACTTCAAATCAAAATCAGTTATTAAACATGGCGCATGCCACTCTCAAGCTGTTCATTAGCAGACACATTACATTATGCCAATGCATTGAGTATTCAAGTGCCGTATCATTGTCTACTTACAGACAGAAAAGAAAGCTCGATCAAGAGTGCGAAAAGGGGACTGAAAGCCAAAATAAGCACCGGCCACTTAGAGGGTGAGACTGGCGAATTAATAATGGAAATCAAGTAACCAGCAGTGTATGGAACAAAGACATCCAAGGAATGGCAGAGAAACAAGAAGGGGGAAACTAAAACAAAAACAATCAGTGAGGAAAAAAAATCACGAAAAGCAATTTAGCTGAAAGGTTGGCAAGCATTCTGCAATTGAACGCCTGCGTCCTGGGGCATTAAAACAGGGGACAGATGTGATGTACATATTCTATTCATAGAACCATAGAAATGAGAACGAGGGGTGGGTCATTCAGCCCTTCGAGCCCACTCTGCTGTTCATTATGATCATGGAATATTATTGAACTAAATAGCCCGCTCCAGCTTTTGCCCAAAATGGGTTGATCCCATTTGCCTCAAGAGCAATATCGAACTATTTATTAAATACATAAGATGTTTTGGTCTCAACAACTTTCTGTGGTAACGAATTCCACAGGCCCACCATTCTCTGGTTGCAGAAATGTATCCTCATCGCAGTCCTAAATGGTCTATCTCATATTCTCAAATTTTGACCCTTGGTTCTGTACTCCCCCAACATCGGGAACACTCTTCCTGCTTCGACCCTGTCTAGTCCTGTTGGAATTTTATAGGTTTTCTTGAGATACCCCCTCATTCTTCTAACCTCCAGCGAATATAATCCTAATCGACTCAATGTCTCCTTATACATCAGTGCCACCATCCCAGGAATCTGACGGGTAAAACTTCAGTGAACTGCCTCGATAGCAAGTACATCCTTCCTCAGATAAGTAGACCAAAACTGCACACAATATTCCAGGTGTGGTCTCACCATGGCACAGTACAATTGCAGCAAGGCATCCCTGTTCCTGTCCTCTATTCCTCAGGCAATGAAGGCCAACCGAGTAAGGGCATCGCTGGCTATTCCAGTAATTATTGTCCACCCCGAATTGCCCTTTGAGTAGGAGGTGGGGAGAAGCCTTCTTGAACAGCTGCAATCCCTGTGCTGTAGGTACACCCAAACAGCTTTTAGGAAGGGAGTCCCAGTGACAGTGAAGTTTGCATTGCTTGTAAGCTTCCAAAATTCCCTCAATTCTTAAAGATACCAGTTGCTTGGAAAATTGGAAACCTATCATCTATTTTCCATGAAGAAGGAAGACAATAATGAGGGAACTGTAGACCAGTTACATAACATCTGACACTGAGAAGGCCCCTTGCTTTCAAGAGGCAGGAGGATTTAAATATTAGTTAAAGCAAACAGGATAGCTAGTTGCTATAAAAAACAACAAACTGAAGAGCTGATTCTCAGAAACATTATTAAATCACAGGTTAGGCCGCAGATAAGATAATGTGACCATGTCAGAGCAAAGCTTGTTGTTATGGATTTCCAGTCCTTTGAAAAGTTTAAATGAACGTTCAACAAAATTGCAACAGCGATGAGTGCCTTCAGATTTACAAACACAATCTGGTGGTTTGGGAAGTCTTCCCTTCACAGGGATTATGTGATGGATTTTTTAACATGATGAGCTGTCTCTAACAATCCATGATACACGATGGCTGTTTACTTCAGGCTTCATCTTTCCTGTGGCTACCCCAAGGTATAAAAAGCATCAAAGGTGAGGGAAAATGGTACAGTGAGGGAGCGCCTAGTCAAAAATGTTTCTCTGCGGATTAGTGACTTGCACAAATGTCTCAATGTGTTGGGCAGCCCCTATCTGCCGGTTTCATTCTTTGTTGCTGCAACTGTCAGTGTGTCTGTCAATGCCTGTACACCTGTTGTTGTCTGTGCGCCTGTCCCTGATTTTGTCTCTTTCCCTGTATGTGTTTCTTCACTCTATGCATCAATCTCCGTCTGTCTTTCTGAAACAGTCTGTTTGCTTTTCTAAGTAAATATCTCCTTCGCTGTCTGTGTGCCTGTCTCTGTCTGTGTTCTTGTTCCTCTCTTTGCTTTTGAGCCTTTCTCGCTGTCCCCCTCTGTCTGTGTGTCTGGCTTTCTCTCTTTGTCTGTATCGGTCTGTGTACCTGTCACTGTCTGTGTCTGTGTGTCTATCTCTCAGTGCCTGTGTGAGTCTCTCTGTGTGCATTTCTCTGTATCTGTATCTCTAGCTCAATGTGTCTGAGAATATGCCTCTTTGTGTGCCCATGATTCTCTCCTTCCCTCTCTCTCTCTCTGCCTGTTTGTCAATCTCTACCTAAGAGGGCCTTTACCTGTATGCCTGTGTGTTTGAATATATCTTTAAAGTTCCTTCTCTCTGTCTCTGTGACAGTCTCTACCTGTGCGTTTGTGTCTGCATGAGCCTCTCTCCCTGTCTGTGTCTGTGTGTCTGTGTTTTTTCTGACTGCATCTGATGGTCTCTGTCTATGTGTCTGACTCTGAGTATATGTCTGTTTCTCTCTACGTGTCTGGCACTGCCTCCGTCTGTCTCTTTTAGCAAATAATTCCACGCATTAGCAAAAACCCTTTGAAGTAGAATAGAACAACTCAGGCAGGTACATGGTAAAAAGAGCAGCTGCTGCAATGTGTTTATTTAAGGATATTAGTCTCCGCCCCTATACAGATCTCTATCTCAATGATGTGACCAACTCTTGCCCACTGCTGCAAGGTGCTGTCTAAATAATAAGAATGAGCAGTGTTTCATCATTAAAAATGCATTGTCACAAGCAGCACACTTCACATATCATATAAATGGATAGTGGAATGAATTTAAATATCAATAAGTGAAACTATCGAAAATATCATTGTTCAAATGTTACAGAGGCAGTGGGTGTTTGTAATGGAAACCTATGGTTTCAGGGCAGAAACACGTCATCTCAGGAATAAAACAATTTAACGCTTGACAGGATAAACAATGGCCCAGAGACAGTCATGTTTAGAAACACATTAGATCATTTGAACATATGGAGTAGGAGCAGGAGTGTGCTATTCAGCCTCTCGAGCCTGCACAACAATTTATTAGGATCATGGCTGATCTCATTTTGGCCCGAAGTCCAATTTCCCGCACACTACCCATGACCTTTCACCCTATTACAAATTTAAAATCTCCATGTCCTTCTTAAAATTATTCATTGTTCCGACATCCACTGTCTGATGAATTCCACATATTTATAAGTGTTTGAGCAAAGTAATTCCTCCTCATCTCTGATTTAAACCTGCAACCCCTAAGCCTAAGTTTATGGTCTCTCGTTCTCGAATGGTCGAGAAGGGTAAACAGCCGCTCCATGTCTACTTTGTCTATCAACTTTAGATTCTTATATACCTCAATAAGTTCTCCTCTCATCCTTCTAACCTCTGGCGAGTATAGGCCTGAGCTGCTCAATCTCTCCTCATAAAAGAAGCCTTGCATCTCTGGAATCAACTGAGGGAACCTCCTCTCAACCGCCTCCAATGCAATTACCTCCTTCCTAGATTCAGGGGTCCAATACTGTGCAAAGTACTACAGGTGCGGTCTCAACAATGACTTTTACAGTTACTAGAACCGTTGCCTATTTTTGTACCCTGTTATTATAGCAATAAATGCAAAAATTCAATTTGCCTGCCTTATTTCCTGCTGTGCCAGCATACTAGTTGCAGTGATTGATGCACAAGGTTAACCTGATCTGTCGGCACTTAAGCATTCTGAAGTATCTCTCCATTTAAATAATATGTCACATTTTTATTCTGCCGACGAAAATGGATAATCTCACATTTATCAACTTTAAACGTCATCTGCCACATTTTGGCCCTTTCATCTAACCTTTCCATATCCATTTCAAAATGTATTATTTCTTCATAACTTTCCAAATTATTTTGGCATCATCTGCAAACTTAGCTGCTGTATTTTCTATCACTGAATCCATGTCATTAATATGCATTGTAAATAGATGGGGCGCAAGGAATGAACCCTGTTGCACCCTTGCAGTTACAGCTTGCCATCCATAAAAATACCCATTTATCCCCACACTATGCTTTCTGTTGGTTAGCCAATCCTCTATCCAAACTAATGTACTATCCCGAACTCCGTGTGATCTTATTTTGTGTACTAATAATTTGTGCGGAACATTATCAAAAGCCTTATGGAAGTTGGGATACACTACATCTACAGGATCCCCAATATCCACTTTGCGCATCACACCTTCAAAGAACTCTTGCAAATTAGTCAAACACGATTTACTCTTCATAAATTATCCTGAACCTGCAGGATTGCATTTTGAATTTCCAAATGCCCCATTACTCTTTCCTTAATAATGGATTCAACAACTGACCAATGGATATATGTTAAGCTAATTGCTCCACAGTTTTCTATTGTCTGCCTCACTCACATTTTGAATATGGACGTTATATTACATTGTGAAAATATGTATTGAATACTTTGAATAGTTTAATTAATTAATTCTGTGTTTAAACACAATAAGTGGTGCAGAAAACAGACTGAACCACCCTACACTCAATTTGTCAATCCTTGAAATGCAAGCTAATTCAAATAAAAATCAGTTATTAAACATTGTGCAATCTGCTCAGAAGCTGTTCATAAGCGGACACATTACATTATGCTAATGCGTTGAGGATTCGAGCACTGTATCATCATCTATTTACAGACAGAAAAAAAAACTATCTCAAGAGTGTGAAAGTGGAGCTGAAAGCCAAAATAAGCATTGGCCTCTGAGACGGGTGAGCCTGGCGAATTAATAGTGGAAATCAAGTAACTGGCAATGGATGGAACAAAGACATCCAAGGAAAGGCAGAGAAGCAAGCAGGGTGAAACTAAAAGAAACACCCTCAGTGGAGAAAAGAAGCAATGCGAAAACCAACATAGCGAAAGGCTGGCAAGCATTCTGCAATCAGCGACCTGTGTCCTGGGACATTTAAACAAGGGACACATGCGATGTACATGTGTTATTCTAAAACCATAGAAATGAGAACGAGGGGTGGGTCATTCAGCCCTTCGAGCCTGCTCTGCTGTTCATTATGATGATTGTTGATTATCCAAGTAAAATATCCTGCTCCTGCTTTCTCCCCATACGGGTTGATCCCATTTGCCTCAAGATCTATGTCTATCTCCTTATTGAAAACATGCAAAGTTTTGGTCTCATCTACTTTCTGTCGTAACGAATTCCACAGGCCCACCATTCTCTGGGTGAAGAAATGTATCCTCAACTCAGTCCTAAATGGTCTAACCATATCCTTGGACTTTTACCCTTGGTCCTGTACTCCTCCAACATCGGGAAAACTCTTCCTGCTTCTACCGTGTCTAGTCCTGTTAGAATTTTATAGATTTTCTTCAGATCCCCCTTCATTCTTCTGACCTCCAGCGAATATAATCCTAATCGACTCAATGTCTCCTTATATGTCAGTGCCACCATCCCAGGAATCTGACGGGTTAACCTTCGCCGAACTCCCTCTATAGCAAGAACATCCTTCCTCAGAAAAGGAGACCAAAACTGCACACAATATTCCAGGTGCGGTCTCACCAAGGCACAGTACGATGGCAGCAAGGCATCCCTGTTCCTGCCTTGAATCCTGTGGCAATGAAGGCCAAACGAGTGTGGGCGTCGCTGGCTATTCCAGCAATTATTGTCCACCCCGAATCCCCCTTTGAGTAGAAGGAGGAAGAGGCACTCCTGAACAGCTGAAATCCCTGTGGTGCAGGAACACTCAAAGAGCTTTTAGGAAGGGAGTTCCAGTTACAGTGATGTTTGCACTGTTTGTAAGCTTCCAAAATTCCCTCAATTCTTAAAGATACCAGTTGCGTGGAAAATTGGAAACCTATCATATATTATCCGTGAAGAAGGAAGACACTAATGCGGGAACTGTAGACGAGTTATGTAACATCTGACACTGAGAAGGCCCGTTGCCTTCAAGAGGCAGGAGAATTTAAATATTAATTTTAAAAAAAAGGATAGCTAGTTGTTATATGAAAGAAAAGGAGAACAAACTGAAGAGCTGATTCTCAGAAACATTACTCAATCACCAGTTAGGCCGCAGCTAAGATAATGTGACCATGTCTGATCAATGCTCGTTGTTATGTATTTTCAGGCCTTTGAAGCGTTTAGATGATGGTTGATCAAAATTGCAACACTGATGTGTGTCTTCAGATTTACAATCCCAATCTGGGGGTTTGTGAGGTTGTCCCCTCGCAGGGTTTATGTGACGGATGTTTTAACATGATGAGCTCTCTCTAACCATCCATGATACATGATGGCTGTTTACTTCAGGCTTCATCTTTCCCGTGGCTACCCCAAGGTATAAAGAGCGTCAAAGGTGAGGGAAAATGGTACAGTGAGGGAGCGCCTTTTCAAAAAAGGTTCTTGTGGATAATTGTCTTGCGCAAATGCCTCAATGAAATGGGCAGCCCCTATATGCCTGTCACGTTCTTTGTTGCTGCCACTGTCTGTGTGCCTGTCACTGCCTGTGTGCCTGTCGTTATCTGTGTGCCTGTCCCTGACTTTGACTGTTTCCCTGTGTGTGTTTCTTCACTCTGTGCACCAATCTCTGTCTGTGTTTCTGACAATGTCTGTGTGCTTGTCTATGTCAATATCTCCTTCGCTGTCTGTGTGCCTGTCTCTGTCTGTGTTCTTGTTTCTCTCTCTGCTTTTGAGCCTTTCTCGCTGTCCCCCTCTGTCTGTGTGTCTGGCTCCCTTTGTCCTTATGAGTCTCTCTCTGTATCTGTATCGGTCTGTGTACCTGTCACTGTCTGTGTCTGTGTGTCTATCTCTCAGTGAGTGTATGATTCTCTCTTTATCTGTAACTGTCGTTCAATTTGTCTGAGAATATGCCTCTTTGTGTGCTCATGATTCTCTCCTTCCCTCTCTCTCTGCCTGTTTGTCAATCTCTACCTGAGAGGGCCTTTACCTGTATGCCTGTGTGTTT
Source organism: Carcharodon carcharias (assembly GCF_017639515.1). Classification (NCBI taxonomy): domain Eukaryota; kingdom Metazoa; phylum Chordata; class Chondrichthyes; order Lamniformes; family Lamnidae; genus Carcharodon; species Carcharodon carcharias. Next base: position 1,994,179 of record NC_054505.1, on the reverse strand, counting down.
GAATGTATCTCTATAGTTCCTTCTCTTTGCCTCTGTGACAGTCTCTACCTGTGCGTCTGTGTCTGCATGTTTCTCTCTTCCTATATGGGTGTCTGTGTGTCTGTGGTTTTTCTGTCTCGGTCTGATGGTCTCTTTCTATGTGTCTGACTGTGAGTATTTGTCTGTTTCTTTCTGCGTGTCTGGCACCGCCTGACTCTCTGTCTCTTTCCGCAAATAAATCCACGTGTTAGCAAATAGCCTTTGAAGTAGAATACTAAACCTCAGGGAGGTACATGGCAAAATTTCAGCAGAAAGAGCAGGTGCTGCAATGTGTTTATTTAAGGATTTTAGTCTCCTCCCCTATACCAATCTCTATTTCAATGATGTGACCAACTGCAACTGACTGCTACAAGGTGCTCTCTAAATAATAAGAATGAGCTGTTTTACAATTTACGATTAAAACAAGCATTGTAAACATCACACTTCGCATATCATATAAATGGATAGTGAAATTAATTTAAATATCAATAAGTGAAACTTTCGAAAATGTAGATGTTCAAATGTGCTGGAGGCAGTGAGTGTTTGTAACGGAAACCTATGGTTTCAGAGCAGAAACACATCATCTCAGGCATAAAACAATTTGACAATTGACAAGAAAATCAATGGCCCAGAGACAGTCATGTTTAGAAGCACATTAGATTATTTGAACATAAGAACTAGGAGCAGGAGTAGGCAATTCAGACACTCGAGACTGCCCCGTAATTCATTAGGATCATGGCTGATCACATTTTGGCCCAACTCCAATTTCCCGCACTCTACCCATAACCTTTCACCCCATTACTAATTAGTAATGTCCATCTCCGTCTTAAATTTATTCAGTGTTCCGACATCCACTGTACAATGTGGTGATGAATTCCACATATTTAGAAGCCTTTGAGCAAAGTAAATCCTCTGATTTAAACCTACCACCCCTGAGCCTATGATGATGGCCTCTCGTTCTCCAATGCTCCAGAAGGGGAAACAGCCACTCCACGTCTACTTTGTCTATCCCATTTAGCTTCTTATATAATTCAACAAGTTCTCATCTCCTCCTTCTAACCTCTGACGAGCATTAACCTGAGATGCTCAATCTATACTCAGAAACAAGGCTTGCCTCTCTGGAATCAACCGAGGGAACCTAATTCTCTTACGCTTCCAATGCAACTACCTCCTTCCTCGATTCAGGGGTCCAAAACTGTGCAAAGTACTACAGGTGCAGTCTCACCAATGCCTTGTACAGTTGCAACAAGACTTTCCTATTTTTATACCCTGTTATTTTAGCAATAAATGCCAAAATTCAATTTGTCTGCCTTATTTCCGGCTGTACCAGCATACTAGTTTCAGCGATTCATGCACAAGGTCAACCTGATCCCTCTGCACTTAAGCATTCTGAAATTTCTCTCCATTTAAATAACATGTTGCGTTTTTATTCTGCCGACCAAAATGGATAAGCTCACAGTCACCAACTTTAAATGTCATCTGCCCCATTTTGGCCCTTTCATCTAACTTGTCCATATCAGTTTGGAAATGTCTTATTTCTTCATTGCAATTTACTTTCCAACTTATTTTGGTGTCAACTGCAAATTTAGCTGCAGTCCCTTCTATCCCTGAATCCATGTCATTAATATACATTGCAAGTGGTTGAGGCGCAAGGAACGAACCCTGTGGCACCCCTGCAGTTACAGCTTGCCATCCATAAAAATACCCATTTAGCCCCATTCTATGCTTTCTGTTGGTTAGCCAATCCTCTATCCAAACTTATGTACTACCCCGAACTTCGTGTGATCTTATCATGTGTACTAATATTTCCTGCGGCACGTTATCAGAGGCCTTCTGGAAGTCGAGATGAACTACATCTACAGGATCCCCAATATCTCTTTTGCACGTCACACCTTCAAAGAACTCCAACAAATTAGTCAAAGACGATTTACTCTTCATAAATCATCCTGAACCTGCAGGATTGAATTTTGACTTTCCAAATGCACCATTATTCTTTACGTAATAATGGATTCAACAATTTACCAAAGAATATACCTTAAACTAATTGGCCCATAGTTTCCTACTCTCTCCCTCCCTCACTTTTTGAATAAGGAAGTTATATTACATTGTGAAATTATGTATTAAATACTTTGAATACTTTAATTAATTAATTGTGCATTTAAATACAGCAAGTGCAGCAGAAAACAGACTGAACCACCCTACATTCAATTTGTCAATCATGGAAATGCAAGCTACTTCAAACATAAGTCTGTTATTAAATGTTGTGCAAGATGCTCAGAAGCTGTTCATAAGTGGACGCATTATATTACGTCAATGCAATGAGGATTCGAGCGCCACATCATCAGCTATTTACATACAGAAAAAAAGCTATCTGAAGAGTGTGAAAATGGAGCTGAAAGCCAAAATAAGCATTGACCCCTGAGACGGTGAGATTGGCGAATTACTAATGGAAATCAAGTAACTGACAATGGCTGGAACAAAGACATTCACAAAAGGCAGAGATTCAAGAAGGTGGAAACTAAAACAAACACACTCAGTGGAGAAAAAAAAAAAACATTGCGAAAATCAATGTAGCGAAAGGCTGCCAAGCATTCTGCAATCAACGCCCTGCATCCTGGGGCATTAAATCAAGGGCGAGATGCGAAATATATGATTTATTCATTGAAACATAGAAATTTGAAGGAGGAGTGGGTCATTCAGCCCTTCGAGCCTGCTCTGCCATTCATTATGATCATAGTTGATCATCCATTTAAATAACGTGCTCCCACTTTTCCCCCATATCATTTGATCCCTTTTGCCCCAATGGCTATGTCTAACTCCTTTTTGAAAACATATAATGTATTGGTTTCATCTATTTTCTGTGGTAACGAATGCCACGGGCCCAACACTCTCTTTGTGAAGAATTTCTCCTCATCTCAGTCCTAAATGGTCTATCCCATATCCTCAGAATTTTACCCTTGGTTTTGGAATCCCACAACTTCCGGAAAATATTTCCTGCATCTTTCTAACCTCCAACTAATATAATTCGAATCTACAAATTCTCTACTCATATGCCAGTCCCGCCATCCCAGGATTGAGTCGGGTAAACCTTTGCTGCTCTCCCTCTATATCAAGTACATCCTTCTTAAGATAAGGAGACCGAAACTCACACAATGTTCCAGGTGTGTGCTCACCAAGGCACAGTACAATTGCAGCAAGACATCCCTGTTCCTGCCCTCGCATCCTCTGGCTACGAAGGCCAACCGAGTGTGTGCATTGCTGGCTTTTCCAGCAATTATTGTCCATACCTAAAGGAACTTCTGGAAAGAGGTGGTGAGACGACTTCTGGAGCTGTAGCAGTCCCTGTGGTGTAGGTACCCCCCAAAGAGCTTTTAGAAAGGGAGTTGCAGTGACAGTGAAGTTTGCACTGCCTGTAATCTTCCAAAGATCCTTAGATGATTAAATGTACTAACCACTTGGAAAATTGGAAACCTATTATCTATTGTCTATGAAGAAGGAAGACTATGAGGACGGAATTGTAGACCAGTTACCTAACATCTGACATTGAGAAGAAAGTTCACAAGCAGGTTATCCTCGAGAGGAAGGAGAAGTGAAATATTAATTTAAAGAAACTGGATATCTAATTGTTAGAAAAAAATTATAACAGAGAACAAACTTAAGAGCTGATTCTCAGGAACATTACTCAATCACTGGTCAGGCCGCAGCTAAGATAATATGACCATGTCTGAGCAAAGCTCCTTAGAAAGAATTTACAGGTCTTTGCAAAGTTTAAATGATGGTTGTCCAAAATTGTTCCAGCGATGGGGGTGTTCAAATTTATAATCCCGATGCCGGGCCTTGGGAGGTGTTCCCCTCGCAGGGAGTATGTGACGGATGTTTTAACATGATGAGCTCTCTCCAACTCTCCATGATACATAATGAATGTTTAACTTCAGGCCTCATCGTTCCCGTGGCTACCCGACAGTATAAAGAGCATCAATGCTCAGGGGAAATTGACCATTGAAGGAGTGCACAGTTAAAAATGTTTCTGTGTAGATAGGTGACTAGCACAATTGTCTCAATATGTTGGACAGTCCCTATATGCCTGTCACAGTCTTTGTTGCTGCCACTGTCTATGCGACCGTCACTGCCTGTGTGCCTGTTGGTCATTGTCTGTGTGTCTGTCCCTGCCTTTGTCACTTTCCCAGTATGTGATTCTTCACTCTGTGCGCCCATCTCTGTCTGTCTTTCTGACACTCTCGGTGTGCTTGTCACTGTCAATATCTCTGTCGCTGTCTGTGTGTCTGTCTCAATCTGTGCTTCTGCCTCAGTCTGTGTTTCTGCCATTGTCTTTGTGTCTGTCACTGTCTTTGTGTCTGTCTGTTCTTCTGTCATTAAAAGGCCAGTAATGATCGTGGACCTACACACTGAATCGCTCTGCACTCATGTATTTATGCACAAGGATGTAACCTACTTCCAATGTGAATAAATTACCAAATATTCCACGCAACAACTTGTAGTCTCCTAACACACATGCACATTGCATCATGCCAACGGATTCAGGATGTTCGTGCTCCATAACTGTGAAGAAACAGACAGGAAAATGAAGCTTCAAAACGTATTTGAAATATGAAGGATAAATTACCAGTTGAGAATTGGCTCCTTTGAGGGGGAGACTGGCGAAGTAGAAATGGGGGAGCAAGGAAAAGGAAAAGAACAGGAACAAGTCTTTTTAAATCTGAAGTGACAGGAGATGACAACAAAAATAATCCAATGGATGGAAGAAAATCAAGAGGGAGGAAGCTAAAACAAACACAATCACTGGAGACGGAAGTACTGGGAGCACAAGGGGCAATAAGGAATGAGAAGGCTCCTCGAATCGATGGGCAGTGTCTAGGGATCCAAAAGGAAGGGACAACAGTGACAATTGATAGACGCTTTCTAATCCTTCAAAAATCCCTTGACTTTGGAAAGCTCCCAGCTGCTGGCAGAATTAAAAATGTAATTTGCCATATATCGTATAAGTTTGGAAAATATGAACTTTTCAACATGGCAGAAGGAAATAGAAAAACAGAATATTAATTACAATGGCAGTATCTGCAAAATACCCACGTAGAGAGGATCTGGGTGATATTGTTCTTAATTACAGAGAAATACATTGAAGGTGCATCAAGAAGCAATTAAGGATAATTGAATATGGTACGTTTTTGGCAAAGGGGATTGTGTTTCAATGTAGGGAGCCTCAGCAAAATTGTCCAGAGCATTGTTGAGAGAACACCAAAAAGTATTATTTTCCATGTTGACCTCCTTACTTAAGGAATGATAGACAATCATTAGCAGCAGTTCACACAAGTGTCATTGAAAACTTGGGCGAAGAGATCAGGAAAGGCTCAGAAGATTGGAACTATACATCAATCGCATTAGAATCCTGAATGTTAGACTTTTAGAAGTGTCCAAGTTATTGACGGTGTTTTACAGACCAAGTACTAGGAGAATGTTCACCAAGCGGGGGGACTGAGAAATAGCAGGCATAGTTTAGAAAGAAGGTTTCAATCAGTTGAACGCAGTCAAAGAGGAATTTGTTTCCATGAGAACAATGTTCATAAGGGAGCAGTGCAGGCTGGAATATTTATTATATTCAAGGACGTCAAGGTGCATGCGGGTCAGACAAGAAAAGCCGCAATTCGATCAGTTTTGAACTCATTGAATGGCGGAGCAGAGTCGAGGGTCTTAATGCGCTGCAACTGCTCCCATTTCTAATGAACTAATGATCATATGATCTCACAGAAGGTTTTAAAAATGAATGGAGTGTTTAACTTTGTATGGGGACATTGAAAGTGTGGTGAACAATTATTCCAAATGCACTTGACAAAGAACACTGTACATCTAACTCAACAAGACTAATTTGTATTGTTGCATAATTAAAATTAGGGCATTGTTCAATATTGAGCAGCAAATAAAAAAATAAAACAGAGACAGCGCAGGCCTAATGAAACCTCTGGCATAAGATTTATTTTGATCTAGATATATTTGTTGGACGGCGTTTCCATTAGGAAACACTAGCAACAATTATTGGAAGTCGTAAATGTATCCTCTTTGCTTCAATGGCATAAATCATTTGAAAAAAAAATCCAAAAGGTCCATTTACTAACTGAATGAAAGCTTCAGTGAAACTCAAAGGACAGCAGCAGGCTGCAGTATGTGTGCGAACACTGAGCGTCATTGCAGAACCCCACATATGTACAGACCAAGAAACATCATGTGAATGTGTCAGAGCTCCAATGTGGAACAGTTGGAGGCATTGACAGTGCATTTCAAACAATGGAATGCTCTAATTGAGAGCTTAATTCTGAACACAAAGGTCGACTGTTGCATTTTTGGCCATTAGTCTCCTCCCAACCTGCAGTCGTCTATCTCAGTGATGTGCTCAGCTCTAGGAGACTGAATGAGGAAGTGGAGTTAATTCAAGTTTTCTAAAGTAAACGCTGCCTGATTTGTACAATAGAACACTTTATTTGTACAGTTCGTAAAGATACTAGCTTAAACTTAACCGAAGGTATCTTGAAAGGAACTGAAGTTTGGGAACATGACTGACAAATAAGCAAACATAGTGAAGGCAGACATCATTAAAGATTATCGTGACAGCATTAGGGCGAAAGTGAGCGGTTTCAAATACATGGGCCTTAGTTTAGAGAAACAGGAACTCAGCGCCTGTCAGAAACGACACTGAATTATAATTTGCAGAGTAGCCGACATTAAATGTACTAAAAGTTCCTTTATTGTATTCAACTGTTTTCCTCCAAATTAGCTTTCCAATTCTTCCGATGACGCTCAATGATGAATGAACCCCACCACGCTGAATTTCCCTCCACATTATCTGTTCCAGATTGAAAGCAGATCTTAACGTAATCACGTGCCCCACAGGGAATAGTGTTGGTAAAGGCCTAACGGCGTTTTTTGACATTTTCCATTTTTTTCTGTTAATTCGTGGGATGTAGACATCGCTGGCTGAGTCGGTATTTTTGCGGATCAATAATTCCCCTCATTGCGTGTGCATTTTTAAGAGCCAACCACATTTGGTGTGTGTCTGGAGTCACATGTAGGCCAGACAAGTAGAGGAAGGAAAATTTCCTTCCCTGATGGTAGTTCACCCTCCTTTCACACATGCCCACTTCGCAGCAAGGAACAAATATCATTATAATTGGCAGCTGTGTCACAAACCTTGTCCGATGTTCCCTTTCTATGGCTTTGGAAAACTGAGCTGACTGATAGTCACATAAGACAACCAGGACTGATCAGACTTTCGGCCTTGCCGAGGTCATGTGCAGACCGAGAGGCTCCCATTTCCAAAGCGTGAATTCACTATTCTTCAATCATGTCACAGAGCCAGCACTTCGTTAGAAAACCGAGCGATCAGACTGTTCTTCAACATTTGCATTGTGGAATGCAGGAGTTATCTCTTGACCCAGGAAGCGGGCAGAACATGGGACATTGCACTTTGTGGAATAGTTGAGGACGATATCATTGATGTATTTCAGGGGAAGCTTGTCTGGAAACATGTGAATGATCAACATTATGAGAAAGAGGTGAAAACGTTGGATAAACCAATCTGAGTGTAGGTAGGTGTGGATCATGATTAACAGCATAGAGCTTTTGGGCCGAATGGTGACATTCTCCCTTTTAAATGCAAATAATTTCAATGAATATTAAAGCATAAAGGGACAAAAATCCACTTACCGAATATGACCGTGTTCAATATCGCAGCGATTCATATCTGATCAAGTGAATTTTAACCCTAACAGCAAGAGCAGTACACCAGAGTGAAGATGTTGTTGGAACACAGAATGAAAATATATTCTAAAATATTTTGGACATGACTTCAGACTTAAATAGTATTCAGCCTTTCTAAGAGCATCAGAACTTTGAAAGCAACAGCAGCAGCTGCTGGTTCTAAAACATTCATTTAACATCGGAACTGAATTCAAGACTGTTAATTACAGAAGCTCATTTAGTATTGTGCCCGTATCTTCAAACATCTTATATGGGTGCATTTGGGCGCATCACACAATTTAAATGGTTTAAAATGAAGAGCACTGTCAGCTTTTTAATATTTTTAAGGTAGAGTTGGATAGATTATACATAAGCAAGTGGTTGAATCGTTATCGTGGAAGCAGTGATTCAGATGGCATAAACGTCAGATCAGAAATGATTTTATTAAATGGGGGACAGGCTGAAGGGGCCGATTTACCTTCTTCTGCTCCTTGTTCGCATGTTCACACGTAAACGTTGAGGAAACTGTGGAGAAACAAAACTGCAGGAATTGAAATTCTCAACATAAACGCAAACAAGTAGAATAAAGAGGAAAAAAACAAAAAAACTGCGGATGCTGGAAATCCAAAACAAAAACAGAATTACCTGGAAAAACTCAGCAGGTCTGGCAGCATCGGCGGAGAAGAAAAGAGTTGAAGTTTCGAGTCCTCATGACCCTTCGACAGAACTTGAGTTCGAGTCCAGGAAAGAGCTGAAATATAAGCTGGTTTAAGGTGTGTGTGTGGGGGGCGGAGAGATAGAGAGACAGAGAGGTGGAGGGGGTTGGTGTGGTTGTAGGGACAAACAAGCAGTGATAGAAGCAGATCATCAAAAGATGTCAACGACAATAGTACAATAGAACACATAGGTGTTAAAGTTAAAGTTGGTGATATTATCTAAACGAATGTGCTAATTAAGAATGGATGGTAGGGCACTCAAGGTATAGCTCTAGTGGTTTTTTTTTTATTTTTTTTTATATAATGGAAATAGGTGGGAAAAGGAAAATCTTTATAATTTATTGGGAAAAAAAAAGAAGGGGGAAACAGAAAGGGGGTGTGGATGGGGGAGGGAGCTCAAGACCTAAAGTTGTTGAATTCAATATTCAGTCCGGAAGGCTGTAAAGTCCCTAGTCGGAAGATGAGGTGTTGTTCCTCCAGTTTGCGTTGGCCTTCACTGGAACAATGCAGCAAGCCAAGGACAGACATGTGGGCAAGAGAGGAGGGTGGAGTGTTAAAATGGCAAGCGACAGGGAGGTTTGGGTCATTCTTGCGGACAGACCGCAGGTGTTCTGCAAAGCGGTCGCCCAGTTTACGTTTGGTCTCTCCAATGTAGAGGAGACCACATTGGGAGCAATGAATGCAGTAGACTAAGTTGGGGGAAATGCAAGTGAAATGCTGCTTCACTTGAAAGGAGTGTTTGGGTCCTTGGACGGTGAGGAGAGAGGAAGTGAAGGGGCAGGTGTTGCATCTTTTGCGTGGGCATGGGGTGGTGCCATAGGAGGGGGTTGAGGAGTAGAGGGTGATGGAGGAGTGGACCAGGGTGTCCCGGAGGGAGCGATCCCTACGGAATGCCGATAAGGGGGGTGAAGGGAAGATGTGTTTGGTAGTGGCATCATGCTGGAGTTGGCGGAAATGGCGGAGGATGATCCTTTGAATGCGAAGGCTGGTGGGGTGATAAGTGAGGACAAGGGGGACCCTAACATGTTTCTGGGAGGGAGGAGAAGGAGTGAGGGCGGATGCGCGGGAGATGGGCCGGACACGGTTGAGGGCCCTGTCAACGACCGTGGGTGGAAAACCTCGGTTAAGGAAGAAGGAGGACATGTCAGAGGAACTGTTTTTGAATGTAGCATCATCGGAACAGATGCGACGGAGGCGAAGGAACTGAGAGAATGGGATGGAGTCCTTACAGGAAGTGGGGTGTGAGGAGCTGTAGTCGAGATAGCTGTGGGAGTCGGTGGGTTTGTAATGGATATTGGTGGACAGTCTATCACCAGAGATTGAGACAGAGAGGTCAAGGAAGGGAAGGGAAGTGTCAGAGATGGACCACGTGAAAATGATGGAGGGGTGGAGATTGGAAGCAAAATTAATAAATTTTTCCAAGTCCTGACGAGAGCATGAAGCGGCACCGAAATAATCATCGATGTACCGGAGAAAGAGTTGTGGAAGGGGGCCGGAGTAGGACTGCAACAAAATAAAGAGGAATAAAGAGGAATCGATTCTCAAAATACATAAACCATCAGCTAGGCCTCAGCTGGGAGATTATGTCCAATTCCTGCATCAAATTTAAGGAGGATGTCAAAGACTCGTAAAGGGTGGAAAGGAATTGGGCACGTTGGTACCAGGGATGAGCGGACTTCAGTTATATGGACAGATAGGAAAAGCTGGGATCGTTCCCCTATTTGCGAGAAATTCATTAATGGAACCTCAGAAACAGCTCCACGGACTGAGGCAGACACACTGACTGATACAGAAGAGACGGCTTTTCGGAAACATGATGTAGGTTACCAAATCATATAGAGGATTGATCGTGTGAATAAGGAGAAATTACATCCACCAGCACAGGGGCGTTGAGCAGATGGCAGATTTCGAAGGATACCGAGAGAAAGCAAGGGGGCAGCAGCGGAAATATGACGCTATCTGGATATGTTGTCAAGCGTGATTGGATTCTGGAGAGGATGTGTTTTGAGATCCAGAGTCCTCTGGCATTCCATTCAAACTCATGTTGGTTTGGGAGATGGCCGCAGGTTGAGGGTGATCTATGCCTCCATATTCATCCCTGTCTCTATTCCTCGATTCAAATCATTTGGCATTCACCCTCATGATTCAGCTGCCACTGCAGACCGCGGATATCATGGAGAAGAAAGAGTGCGTGATGGCCTGGAGTGTCTGAAAATGTTCTCTGTGGTGAAGGGGTATGTCTATAAATGTCTCTGTCTCTGTATGAGACGCTGTCTGTGCCTGTGTGTCTGTCTTCCTGTGTGCATATGAGTTTCTCTGTGTGCCTGTCTGTGTCTGTGTGTCTGCCTCTCATTGTGATTATCCGTCTATCTCTATGTCTGTCCCTGTCTGTGTAGCTGTCGCTGTCTGCGTCTGTGTATATGCGTCTTTGTGTGTATATGATTCTCTCCTTTCGTCTCTCTCTCTGTGTGCCTGCCTCTGCCTGAGCTTGCATTTACTTGTATCCCTATGTGTTTGAATGTCTCTCTATATTTCCTTTCCTCTGCCTTTGTGGCAGTCTCTATCTGTGTGCCTGTAACTGCATGTGTCTCTCTCCCTTTATGTGTGTCTGTTTGTCTTCGGTGTTTCTGATTCTGTGTGACTATCTGTCTTTGTTTCTGACTCTGTGTGGTCTGAATATGTGTGCGTGCCTGCCCTCGCCTGAGTCTCTGTTTCTGTGGGCGAATGCATTCATGCATTAGCAGTAGCCTTTGAAGTTGTATGAAAAACCTCAGGGGGGTACGTGATAAAATGTGAGCAGAAAGAGCAGCTGCTGCAATGTGCTAATTTAAGGACATTAGTCTCCACCCTGATACAGATCGCTATCTCAATGATGTGACCAACTCCAGCGACTGCAGGAGAAGGTGTTCACTAAATAACAGGAAATGAGCAGTGTTTCAATTCACCACAACAAAAGTAGTTTATTAAGTCTCACAATAATCATGCTTCGTATATCAAATAAAACGATTGTGAAATAAAATTAAGCATCAATATGTGAAACATATAGAAATGTAAATGTTTGAATTTTACAGAGAGAGTAAGTGCTTATAACGGAAATCTGCGGTTTCACAGCAGAATCACATTATCTCAGGCAGAAAACAATTTAACCATTGCGAGTAAAAACAATGGCCCAGAGACAGTCATGTGTTGCCACACATTAGATGATAAGATAATGAGAACTAAGAGTAGGTGTAGGCAATTGAGCGCCTCGAGCCAGCCCCGCCATTAATTAAGACCATGACTGATCTCATTTCGGTCTCAGTCCAATTTCCCGCCTTCAGCCCATAAAGTAGCACCCTATTATTAAATAAAATTCTGTCTATTCCCTCCTTAAATTTATTCAAAATCCCGGCATCCACTGTACTTTGTTGTAGTGAATTCCACACATTCACGACACTTTAAGAAAAATAATTCCCCCTCATCTCTGTTTTTAATCGACCACCACTTCGAATAAATTATGGTCTTTCGTTCTAGAAAGCCCCAAAAGGACCAACACCAAGTCGACGTCTACTGTGTCTATCCCCTTTAGCATCTTATATACATCAATTAAATCTCCTCTCATCCTTCTAAGCTCTAGCGAGTATAGGCCTAAACTGCTCAATCTTTCCTCATAGAACAGGCCTCGCATCTTTGGATTCAACTTGGTAAAAATTACCTGAATGTCTGCAGTGCAACAACATCCTTCTTCAACTAAGGGGACTAAAAGAGTGCACAGTACTCAAGGCGCTGTCTCACCAATCTCTTGTACAGTTGCCTAATTTTATAATCTATTCCTTCATAAATGAATGAGTCCCAGTGACAGTGAAGTTTGCACTGCTTGTCATCTTCCAAAACTCGCTAGAATCTAAAAGGTACCAGCTGCTTGGAAAATTGGAAACCTAATGTCTATTGTCAAGGAAGGAGGAAGACAGTAAGCAGCGAACTGTAAACCAGTTATATAACACTTGGCACTAAGAGATTTTATATACACGAAGCCTGCAAGAGGCAGGAGAAGTGAAATATTTGTTCAAAAAGGCTGGATATCTAGTTGTTAGAAAACAAATAAATTAAAGAGAACAAACTGAAGAGCTGATTCTCTGAAACATTACTGAGTCACCTGTTAGGCCGCAGCTAAGATCATGTGACCATGTCCGAGCAAAGAACGTTAGAAAGGATTTCAGGGTCTTTGAAAAGTTTAAAAGAATGTTGTCTAAAATTGGACCACTGATGAGGATCTTCAGATTTACAATTCCAGTACGGGTGTATGGAGGTTTTTCCCTAGCAGCGAGTGCGTGACAGATGTTTTAAAATTGAGAGCTGTCACTTTCTCTCCATGATCAATAATGGCAGTTTACCATCAGGCGTTATCCTTCCCGTGGATACCGCACTGTACAAAGAGAGTCAAAGGTGAACGGAAATGGAACAGTGAAGTTGACCCCAGTCAAAAATGTTTTTTTCTGTGGATAAGTGACTTGTGAAAATGTCTCATTGTGTGGGACAGTCTCTCTGTGCTTGTCTTGTTCTTTGTGTCTGCCATTGTCTGAGTTTCTGTCACTGCCTTTGTGCCTGTCTTGTCTCTTTGCCTGTGCCTTTGTTTGTCTCTTTCCCTGCCCGTGATTATTCACTCTGTGCGCCCATCTCTGTCTATTTCTCTGTCTCTGTCTGTCTGCCTGTCAACACCTGTGTTTCGGCCACCGTCTGTGTGCATGCCACTGTCTCTGTCACTGTTTGAGTTTCTGTCATTGCCTGTGCGTTTGTCACTGTCTGCATTTTTATCAATGTCTGCGTGTCTTTCACTGTGTTTGTGTCTGTCACCGCCTGTGCACCTTAAACTCTCTGTGTACCAATCTCTGTCTGCGTGTATGTCCCTGTCAGTTTTTCTGTCCCTGTAAGTGACAGCCTCTGTCTGTCTGTCTGCCACTTTCCCTGTCTGTCTTGTGTGCCTTTCACTGTCTTTGCATACCTGTCGCTTTCTGTTTCCCTGTAAGCCCTCGTGTCACTCTCTGCGCCCCTATTACTGTACTATTGCCTGCCTCCTGCTGTCAAAATGATTTCGTTTCCAGGCAATATATGGCTTGGAGATCCGAAGGGCCTGTTCCTGCACTGTACTGTTCTTTGTTCTTTGTCTTTGTTTCTGTCAATGGCTGTTAACCTGACACTCGCGTGTGCACCACTCTGTGTATGCTTGTCTCTCCCTTTGGTGTGTCTACCTCTGGCTGAGTGATTGCCTCTGCCTGTTTGTCTGCCGCTGCCTCTATCTCTCTTGATGCCTGTCACTACCTTTGTCTCCATGTCGCCTTCCCTGGCTCTATGTGCCTGACTGACAGTCTCTGTGCCTCTATAACTGTAGTAGTGTCTGACTGTATCGCTGCGTCTGTCACTCTCGGTGTCTGTGTCTGTGTTTTCAAGTCTGCTTCTGTCTTTGTTCCTGTCCAAATCTGTTTGTCTTTCGCTGTCTCTTTGTCGATCGTTGTCTGTGTGTCTGTCATTGCCTGTGCATCTGTCTCTGTCTGTGTTTCTCTCTGTGCCTTCGTGCACCATTGTGGAATCATTTGCTGCGCTAACAGCAGGCTTTTATATTGGAAGCAATGAAGCTAACATGATAAATGTAGGCCATACAAAGCAGCTGCTGCATTGTGCTTACTAAAGGGCATTATTCTCCGCCTTCTATACAGATGTCTATCTCAGGAATGTGCCCAACACAAGCAGGCCAAAGGAGAAAGTGCCACCCAAAAATGAGAACCTATTGGTTTTTAAAATCGGAGTAACAATGTAATTTACTAACTATCACCAAAGTCATTCTTGGGATGTGAACCTAATGGAGAGTGGCTGAAAATTAAGTAGCAATGCTGAAGTGCCTGGCTGAATTTCAGAGTGACAGCAAATGTTTTGAAAGAAAACCTATAGTTTCATATCAGAAACACATCATCTCAGAGAAAGAGCAATTTATATCTTATCTGGAAAAGCAAAGGATCGACATATGTTCAAAAAAAATTGAATGAAAATATATTGTGGCAACATGTATTAAGTACCTTAAAAGCAATATATTATTTATTTTTTGGTTTAAAAAAAAAAACAGCAATATTCGTGAAATTACGTAATGAATCTACCTGCACTAATTAATTCATGCAAATAAATGTAACCTAATTCTAATGTGAATAAGTTACTAAATATTCAACGCAACAAATTTTAGTCTCTTAACACACATGCACATTGCGTCATGTGCAACACGGATTCAACATGTACGTGCTCTATCAGAGTGTAGAGGCAGACAGGTATTCAAAACTTCAAAATGAAACAGTAAAGGTAAATTGCCAGTTTTGAATTGGTCCCTTAGAGGGGGAGACTGGTGAAGTACTAATGGGTGAACAAGGAAATGGCAAACAGTTTGAACAAGTATATTTAAATCTGTATTCGCAGTAGATGATACAAGTATAATCCAAGGCATGGGAGCAAATCAAGAGGGAGAAAGACAAAAGAAACACAATAACTGGAGTAAGGAGTCCTCGGAACACTAATGTACATAAATGTTGACAAGACTGCTGGGATCGATGGCCCCCATCCTTGAGTCCTAAAGGAGGGGACAACTGTGATAATGGATACATCGATTGTAACCCTGCAAAATTTCCTAGCCTTTGGGAAGCTCCCAGCTGCTTGGAGAGTTGCAAATGTAGTTTGCCAGATGGAGTATTAACTGCAAAATTATGCATTTTTCAACATGGCGGAAGGAAATGGTAAAACAGGATATTAATTACAATGGGAGATTCTGCAAAATATTCTGTTAGAGAAGGATCTTGATGCCCTTCTTCATGACTTTCAGAGAAATACAATGAATTTGCAACAAGGAACAATGAAGGAAAATTGAATGTGTTCAGTTTTGGGCAAAGGGGAATGAGTTTAAATAACGGGAGCCTCAATGCTATCGTACAGTGCCTGGGTGAGAGGACGCCTACAGTCATATTTGCAATTTGGCCTCCTTACTTAAGGAATGTTATACAATCACAGGAGCAGTTCGCACAAATTGACCGAAGTGATTGTCTTTAGGAAAGCTTGAGAAGTATGGACAGATACTCAGTTGCAAATATGTGTCTGAGACCTGGAGTTATAGAAGTATACAAGATATTGATGGTGCTTTACATGGTAGAAACTAGGAGAATATTGACCCTGTGGGGGAACTGAGAACATGGAAGCACAATTTACAAAGAAGGATTCACCCAGTTAAACGGAGTTGAAGGGGGCTATCTCCATCGTGGAGCAGTGGGGGCAGGGGCATTTCACCTACTCAAGGCTGTGATCTACAAGGCCGTCAAGGAAGGCCACAATTATGTCAGCCTTGATCTTAATAAATGGCAGAGTAGGACCGAGGGTCTGAATGGCCTACACCTGCTCCCATTAATAATGAACTAATGATCGTATGATCTTACATAATGGTTTAAAAATGAATGGATTGCTTAACTTTCTAAGTGGGGCATTGAATGAGTGCTGCAAAATGATTCCACATGAACTTTACAAAGTCCACTGTACCAGCATTTCAACAGGACTAAAGTGTGTCATTCCGAAATTAAGATCGGGCTTTGTACCACATTTAGCAGCAGTTACAAAATCCTGTACAGAGGGAGGAGACCCAATGACCTCCTCTGGTATAAGGTTCTTTGCTTCTCGTAAGATTGATTGCACTGGGTTTCCATTTGCAAACAGCATCAACAATTAATGGAAATCGTCAATGTACGCCCTGTGCCTTAAGGGCAGAAATCAATTGAAATAAGATTAAAAATTCACAGAATGCCCACTTACTCTACGAATGAAAGATTCAGCGAAAATCAAATGAGAGCAGAAGGGTGAAGTATGTGTGGAAACATCGAGCAACTTTGCAGATCCCCACAATTGTCCTGACCAAGAAACATAATAAGAAGGGAAGTCTCAGAAATCCAACATGGAACAGATGGAGACATTGACAGTGGAACTGAAACAATGGAATATGATATTTCAGAGGTGCATCCTCAACACAAATATACACTGCAGCATTGTTGGTCATTAGTCACCGCCCACCCTGCAGATCTCTATCTTAGTGGTGCGGTGATCTCTAGCAGACTGAAAGAGGAATTGGAGTTAATTCAAGTTTCCAAATGTAAACAACGCCTGAATAATTCAGAACACGCGCTTCATTGTACAGTTGGAAAGACTCCAGCCCACGATGATCACAAGGTATATTGAAAGCTGTTGAATTTTGGGAACATGCCTGAAAAATAAGCAAACATTATGAAAGTGTCTAGCATTGAAGATGCTAGTGATAGCACGTTGACATTAAAGTGCAAGCGGACAGTTTCAAATTGATAGGCCTTCAGTTCAAAGAAGCAGGGGCAAAGCCACTGTCAGTATCGACATGAATTACAGTGAACAGAATGACCCAACCTAAATTTACCCGATCATTCCTAATTGTGCCAAATGTTTTCCTCCAACTGATACTTGTGAATCACCCGATGAAGCTCATTGATGAATGAGCATTGCCATGCTGAATGCCCCACTCCATTATCTGATCCAGATTGAAAGCAGGTTTTGATTTTACCACGTGCCCTCCGGACACCTGTTGTGATACAGGACCACAGGTCTTTGCAGCAGATTCTAACTTTTTTTTTTCTTTTCATCCATGAGATGTGGGAATGGCTGGCTAGGACAACATTTATTAGTCACCAGCAATTATCCTAATTTAAGACATGTTGTTAAGAGTCAAGCACATTGCTGAGTGTCTGGATTAACGTATAGGCTAGACCATGTATGGACGGCAGGTTTCTTGCCCTATGTTTCTTCGCACTCCTGCTGTGCATGCCCACTTCGCAGCACCAACAAGTATCACAGAATAATCAGTGGCTATGTCCCAACACTTGTCAGATGCGCCCTTTCTGTTCCTTTGGAGCACTGAGCTGATAGGTAGTCACATATGACACCGAACACTAGTCAGACTATCGGCCATATCCATGCCATGGGCAGGCCAACAGGTTCCAATTTACAAAGGATGAATTCACTATTCTGCAAGTCATGTCACAGAGTCAAGATCGAGCTATAAAAGTCAGAGATCAAAATGTGCTTCAAGATATGCACTGTGGTATTCAGCAGATATCTCCTAACCCAGGAGACGGACAGAATGTGGAACACGGTATCTCGTGGAGTAGCTGAGGGAGAAATAATTTATATCTTTCAGGGGAAAACTGTGTGTGGTTGAAAAGCATTGTGATGAAGTGGTGATAACGTTTGATAAACCAGGGTGTGAGGAAGATGGTGTGGAACATCAATAACAGCATACAGCTGTTTTGCCAAACGATGTGCTTCCCTGCTGTAAATGCAAATAATTTAAATGGTATTAGGCGTGGAGAGGCAAAAAATGCAGTAACTGGAAATATCTGTGTTCAGCCTTGGAACCCTTTAATTCTGATCAATTGAAATTTAACCCTCACAGCATGAAACGTACATCAGAGTGAGCAGTTTGTTGTTACCAACCGAATATGTTTCAACAGGTTTATCTGACTTCAGGTTTAAATACTATTAAGACGTTGTAAGAGGATGATCACTGTGAGAGCAGCAACATCAGCTTCTGGTTCTCAGGCATTCATTTAACTTCAAAACCAATTTTGCCTGCTAAATAGAGAAACATACTTAAAATTGTACCTGCATTTTCTAACATTTCATTGACTGGATGTAATTGGTTGCATCAAACAAATTAAGTTGATTAAATCGAAGGGTAATGTCAGGAACAATGCAAATCTGTAAAGATATAACCGTACCACAACAGACTGGCAAGCCATTATTTTAGCTGCTTCACCCTCTGAGAGTTGGTGCAGATTGCCAGTTGCTGCTGAGAATAAGGACAAGAAAGGAGGTGGTGGGTATCACTGGAAAACTAACCTCAACAATGAGTAGGTGCGTAAGGACGGGAGAATTATAACGTCAAGACTGAGCATCAGGTTTCAGAGAGGAGAGAGCCGCAAGGAGACTAAAAGTGGGGAGCAGGGTAGTAGTGGAATGCAGCAGTTGCAATAGAACGGATGTCATTAATCATCGTGGCTTCACTTCTATGTAGAAAGTACAGCAGATGGGGGTGATCCCCAAAGGACACGGAATTTTAATCTGTGGAAGGATTGGGGAAGATTTGATGATTCTCCTTAGATCTGAGGAGATTGAGCGCATTTTTCCCAGTGTGGCTGTGAGGAAAATGATTATTTTTTGAGGAGAGATGGGATAAGTTGAGAATGTTGGTGAGATATCGGAATGAGAGAAACAAATGTTTTTAGTACACAAAAAGCCTGCATAAAACACAGGAGCTGAGAAAGTTTCACGCTGAGTCTAACAGTGTCAGAGAACGTTTTCAGGGTAAATCTGTGTTTTCAGCTCAGAGGCACTTCATCTCGGACTTAAATTACTTTTTTTTTTCCGTGACAGGTTAAATAGGGCATCAGAGCCAAGCCTGGGGCTAAACATATGACAAGAAAATTCATTGCTGTAATATTTTGGTAAGTTTTAAGCCAAGTTGCAAATAAGTTTCTCTAACGCCACTAGAGTTTGAATGAGATCATTAAAGGTCCCGCTGCAGAGCCGCAGCATTGGGCGCACTGAAGGTGGATGTATGAAAGGGAAAAAATTCTTGACAGAACTGTTAGAGATTATGAATGGTGTAAATAGAGGAATGGATAAAGGTTAAATAAGTGACTGCGGTGCATTTGAATATTTAGGAGGCTTTCGATAAGGTCTAACACATGACATTAGGAAACAGAACGAGCATTTGGGTTAATAAAATGGCATGGATTAAAAAATTGTTTTCAGATAGAGAATAAAAAGCTGGAATAAAACTGTCATTCCCAGTTTCTCAGACATTCATTAAAATGAGGCGCTGCACCGATCAGTGCTTGGGCCCAACTGTTCACAAACAACAACAATCAATTGGATGTGGGGGCAAAGGCAACATTTCCAAATTTGCTTTTGACACACAGTTTGGTTGGAATACGAGTTGTGAGGACGGTCCAAGGAGGCTTGAAGTGGTTGTATACAGGTTAAGTGAGTGTGCATGTGTATTGCAGATAGAACAAAATGTGAACAAATGTAGTGTGTTATCCACTTTGGTGGGAAAAACAAAAAGGCAGAGTGTTTCATAATTAGTCAGAGATGGGTAAGTCTGTAGACATGGGTGTCCCTGTTCATACGTCACTGAAAGTTAACATGTGGATTTAGCAATGAGGAAAGGATATGGTGTGACGACCTTAATTGTAAGATGATTTTTGCACAGGGGTTAAGAGAAAATGTGGTGCTGCATTTGCACAGAGCCATAGTAAGGCCGACTCTGGAACATTAAGTCAGTCCTGGCATCATTATCTGAGGAAGTATATAATTGTCAGAGAGTGAAAGCAGCGAAGGTTCACTAAAGTGATCCCTAGAACGGCGTGATTGCCCTCTGAGGAGGCATTGAGGAGACTGTGATTGTTTTCTCGCAATTTCTAGAAACTGAGAGGTGATCTCTTTCAAACATACAATATAGTTACCGGGCTCAGCAGGGCAGATGCAGGGAGGCAGGTTACCCTGGCTGTGTGGTCTCGAACCAGGGGCCACTGTCTCAGACTTAGAGGGTTGGGGGCAGATGGCTATTTAGGAATGAACTAAGGAGGAATTTCTTCACACAGAGGATGGTGATTCTTTGGAATCCTCTACCGTAGAGGCTTATGAAGGCTCTTTCATTGATCATCTTCAATGCAGACATGGAAAGTTTAACTGATTCAGCAGATATCAAGGGCTTTTGGGGTTAGTGCGAGAAAATGTCGGTTAGGTAGAGGATCAGCCATAATATAATTGAAAGAGAGAGCAGGCTCCTGGAGCTGAATGGCCCCCTCCTGCTTCTATGCCCCTTTGAACTTCAGAAAAAAAACAGGTCCGAGGTGCGTCTTTGAAAGAGTAATTCAAGTATTCACTCTGAGATTTTATCCACACAATTCCTGCCGTTAAAATTTTATTTAAAAAAAAAACATCCATTTTGTGACTCAGTGAATCTTTGACTGAAAGACACATGAAAGCAGCTGGGTGGAATTTCTATTCAAATATGGAACTTTTTAGACTTCACCTAACAGAAAGTCCACTGCCAGTGCTGGAGTTCCATTATGCAATGGATGGAGCTGTTGATGTTGGCAATTTGGGTTGTTAAACTTGCAGATTGATGCATAGATTATGTAGACAGAAGAAAGCTGAAGCCCTGTTTTTACTGATGAATATCGGTCTCCGCCCACTCTGCAGTTGCACAGTTCAGTGCTGTCCTCCTAACGTAGCTGGGTGAAGGAGGAAGTGGAGTTAATTCGAGATCCCAAATCTGAAGGCTGACTTAATTATACGCTAGAGAGCTTTGCCAACAACTCAAGCATGCTGAAAAATATACCAAAGCATTTCGAGTTCCATCCCAAATGGGAAAGAGATAGAGAAGTCAGCAAACACGCTGAAAATGAACAGTGTTACAGATGATAAAAATGGCCCTTAGCATCAGAGCGGAAAGCAATGGTTTCAACTCTGAGGAGCTTCAGCACAAAGAAAGAGAATCTGAGCAACTGTCAGTTTGGGCGGTGACCCAGGTACAAACGAATCGCTCAAAATAAATGTATGAGCATATTACCTAATTCTGTGAAAATATTCTCTCCCAGAGTTTGGTCTCATCTTCCGAGGATAGTGATTCAAAAATACAAACCCGCGTCTGTTCAAATTACTCTTCCTGTTATCTGTACATTTTGTCTGCAGGCACAATGTGGGTTGCTTGACCTCAGATCAGTGGTGACACTGGCCGAACTTCACCCTCCTACAGCGCACGCTCGCTACCCTGCGTGCAACAGGCATTAAGGTTGTGTATCACCTTATTTGGCTTCCTTCTGTGGCCCAGGAACTCTGGACTGATTGATCGTGCCTCAATTTCCCCTCCATGGAAATCGGGCAACTACGAAGAACAATGTATGAGAACCATGGACGTGCATAAATAGATTGAATTAAAATATGCTGTAAGAATCCTCCTGCTATGGTTTCAGTCAAAGCTCACAACAATTAATTATGGTTAGGCCACAGCATTTATAGCAGAGACCATAGAATTTCTTCACGTTTTCTAAGGAGAATTATGGATTTTAGGCATGTTCCAAAAGTTGAAACATTTAAGATCTCTCCCCTCATGGCCTCATAATCTCCAGAGAAGTAGGAAACATTCAGAAGAAAAGTGAATGGAGAATGGAGTTAATAAGCACAGCACCATTCAGTTTTTCGAAAAGAGGGTTGGAATGAAGGGATTCAGTGATACACTGTGAGGCCTAAAAGCAGTTGGAACACAGTTTGCAGAACATTAGTGCCCATTCAAAATGCAGACCTATATCTCAGCGTATTGCACAGCGCCAGAAGGCTGTATGGGAAGCAGATCGGACACAATTTCTTAGAACACAGCTCAGCATGAATGATGCTTCTGCTTCTGCTTTTATTGCGTTAATATTACAGAATGATATCCCTATTCCAACAGTAATCTTAGCATGTAACTGGTATAAGCAGCCATGCCCTTCTCAAATGGTTGTCCTCGTATTTAATACATCACATTGAAAATATTCTAAAGATAGATCTTAAATTTTGAAAGGGACGGGGTTGTGACTACTTCCTTTGATAGTTTACTCTATTGAGGGATTGTCCCTGGGATGAAAAATATCTCATACACTGTCTTTGCAATACAAAACCTTTGCTGTTTACTTTTAAGATGTGAACACTCCAGAAATTTTGTGATATCCAGACAGTTTGCACACAGACAATCACAAATATCACAAAGCGCCTCAAATTCAGTTTCAATGTTGGAGAGGAATGCAAATATGGGAAATGGCCAGCATTGAAGGAATAGGAATTGCAACAAAGGTGGAATAGCAAACGTCAGTGTTTAAAACTTGGCGAAGTGCAGGTTGAAAGAAAGCGGGGCATAATGTTCACTTGGGGTTCACGGCAGGTCCAAAAGTCATTAGATAAATAAACAAGTACTTCTTATGATGAGAGTTCACCCATTTTACTTTCTATGTCCCCTGTGGTTGCAAATTGACAAAAAGGGATGTCGCCCATGTTCACCTCCAAAAACCCACATCATTAGGTGATCATGTTTGATTGCAGATACTGAAAGGTTGGCTTGACCAGAGATGAGCAGAGATGACAGAGGCAGGGCTACGCCCTCCATGTGCGCATGCACGCGTTCAAGCATAAATACAGAGTGGAAGGATAACAGAGTGAATATCAGCCGAGATTCAAGTCAGAGCCTCCGAAGAGTCGGGCCCAATGCTAGGGTCAGTATGTCCCCTGGATGGAGATGTCTGAAACAGCGAAAACCAAATGTTGAACCTTCATAAAAGCAAAACAATAAAACTGCTGACGCTGGAAATCCAAAACAAAAACAAAACTACCTGAAAAACTCAGCAGGTCTGGCAGCATGTGCGAGGAGGAACACTCTTAATGTTCGATTCTGTATGACTCTTCAACAAACTAGTGAAAAAATAGAAAAAAAATATGAACTGTAAGCTTGTTGATGGGGGGGTGGGGGGGTGTGGGGGGGGGGGGTGGTGGGGTGGGGGGCGGTGGTGGGGTTGGTGGAAGTGAGACAGGTAGAGCTGGATAGAGGGCCAGAGATAGGTGGAGATAACCAAAAGATGTCATAGACAAAAGGACCAAGATTTGTTGAAGCTGGTGATATCACCTAAGGAATGTGATAATAAAAGTACAGTTAGCCCTAGTTGGGGTGAATTGAGGGAAAGGGACAGAAATTAGCTAAAAGGCAGAGATAAAACAATGGAAGGAAATATTTTTAAAAATGATCGAATTGGATGGGAAAATAAAAATCTCCATAAATTATTGGAAACAAGGGGGATCGGAAAAGGGGTGGGGATGGAGGAGAGAGTTCATGACCTAAAATTGTTGAACTCAATATTAAGTCCAGAAGGCTGTAAAGTACTTAATCGGAAGATGAGGTGCTGTTCCTCTAGTCTGCGTTGAGCTTCACTGGAATAATGTAGCAAGCAAAGGACAGACATGTGGGCATGGGACCAGGGTGGAGTGTTGAAATGGCAAGCGACAGGGAAGTTTGGGTCATGCTTGCGGACAGACCCAAGGTGATCCACAAGGTGGTCAGTTTGTCTGCGTTTGGACTCTCCAATATAGAGAAAACCGCATTGGGAGCAGCAAATACAGTAGAACCAAATTGAGGGAAGTGCAAGTGAAATGCTGCTTCACTTGAAAGGAGTGTTTGGGCCATTGGACGGAGAGGAGAGGGGAAGTAAAAGGACGGGTGTTGCACCTTCTGCTGTTGCATGGGAAGGTGCCGTGGGAGGGGATTGAGGTGAAGTGAATGATGGAGGAGTGGTCCAGCCTGTCCCAGAGGGAATGATTCGTGCGGAATGCCACCATGGGTTGGGGGGAGGGGGGTGTGGGGGGGGGGGAGGGGGTGATTGAAAGTTGTGATTTGTGGTGACATCATGCTGGAATTATTGGAAATGGCGGAAGATGACCCTTTGAATGCGAAGGCTGGTGGTGTCATAAGTGTGGACAAGGGGTATCATGGTTGTGGAAGGGAGATGAAGGTGTGAGGGCGGATGAGTGGGAGATGGGCTGGACACGGTTGAGGGCCCTGTCAACCACTTGGGTGGAAAACCTCGGTCAAGGACGAAGGAAGACATGTCAGAGGAACTGTTTTTGAAAGTGGCATAATCAGGACAGATGTGACGGAGGTGAAGAAACTGAGAGAATTGGTTAGACACTGTACAGGGTGTGGGTGTGCAGAGCTGTACATGAGGTAGCTGTGGGGGTCGGTAGGATTGTAATGGATATTGGTGGACAATCTATCACCACAAATTGAGACAGAGAGGTCAAGGAATGGAACGGAAGTGTCAGAGATTAGGCATGTGGAAATGATGGATGTTTGAGAATTGGAAGCAAAATTAATGTTTTTCTTTCAGTTCCAGACGAGTGCATAAAGCAGCACCGAAGCAATCATCGATGTACTGCAGAAAGAGTGGTTGGAGGGGGCCGGAGTAGGACTGGAGCAACGAATGTACCACATACCCCATAAAGAGACAGTCATAACTGGGAACCATGCGGGTACCCATAGCCACACCTTTTATCTGGAGGAAGTGAGAGGAGTTTAAGGAGAAGTTGTTTAGCGTGAGAACATGTTCAGCCAGATGGAGGAGAGTAGTGGTGGATGGGGATTGTTCGGGACTTCGCCAACCTTGGCGGCATTCCACAGCAATTGTTCCCTCCAGGAGAGCCCAGCCACTCCACCTTCACCACCTACACTTCAACCGCCTCCCACGGCACTTTCCCATGCAACCACAGAAGATGAAAAATGTGCCCCTTTACATCGCCTCTCCTCACCGTCCAAGGGTGTAAACACTTCTTTCAAGTGAAGCAGCATTTCTCTTGCACTTCCCTCAATTTAGTCAACGGCATTTGCTGCTCCCAAGGCGGTTTCCTCTACCTTGGAGAGACCAAAAGCAGACTGTGTGAACGCTTTGAACTGTCCACAAGCATGACCCAGATCTCCCTGTCGCTTGTCATTTCAATACCCCTTCCAGCTCTCATGCCCACATGTCTGTCCTTGGCCTGCTGCATTGTTCCAGTGAAGCCCAACGCAAATTGGAGGAACAGCACCTCATCTTCCAATTAGGCACTTTACAGCCTTCCAGATTGAATATTGAGTTCAACAATTTAAGACCATGAACTCATCCCTCCATCCCCACCCTCTTTCCGACCCCCCTTTTTTCCATAATTTATAGAGATTTTTCTTTATCCAAATATTTCCAATATTTTAAAAAGTATTTCCATCCATTGTTTTATCTCTGCCTGTTAGCCTATTTCGATCCCTTTCCACCATCCCATGCCCAGTAGGGCTACCTTTACCTTTATTATCACATTCCTTAGATAATATCACCAGCTTCAACGCATCTTTATCCTTTTGTCTATGACATCCTTTGGTTATCTCCACCTATCAGTGGCCCTCTATCTGGCTCTACCTGTCCCACCCTCCCCCACCAGCCACCGCCCCCTCCCCCCCACCTTAAACCAGCTCACATTTCACCTCTTTACAAATTTTCCTTCGATCTGTTGAAGAGCCATATGGACTCCAACCATTAACTATGTTCCTCTTCACAGATGCTGTCAGACCTGCTGAGATTTTTCTGGTAGTTTTGTTTTTGTGTTGAACCTTGAATCTTACTTTAACGTATAGAAGAGGATTTTGACACATTACAGATGGAAGCTATTCACTATCCTACTTATTCTGGCTCTGCAACTTTCTCCACATTTCCCAACTTCATATCCGTAACTAACCCGTTGTATTCAAATACTTTCGCAAACTTCTGGTAAAATCTCCTTCCACCATTCTTACTGGAAGACCTTTCCAGATCACTCTAACCCTCAATTTATGAATGCCTCTGCTAATTCCCTCAATCCCAGATATTTTAACTCATTCATCATTAATTACAGATCCTTTGCGAAATGAAACACATTCTGCCTGTGCTCTTTACGAAATATCAATAGAATTTTCATTACATCTGTAAGGTTTCTCCTTTACCCACATTGTCCTAAAAATAACGTAAAACTGAAAAACCAAACAAAACAAGTTTATCCCGTTTGTCAGCTTCACTGAATTGTTTCATCTGTGGGAACAATCACATTTCCTCCAATAGGATAGGACAATATTCAACTCAACTCAAGGCTTCAGCGGATCCTCCAAGTTAAGAGGCTGAACTCTTGACCAGACATCATCAGACACAAACACAAGCGTTAGTGTTTGATGAACACCATGTCCTCTCCCTTAACCGAAAGAGTTGACTTAACCTCGAACACATTTCTAGGGCAAGTGCATCTCCATCTGGTCCTTCTGTGGTAAGAATATGTTTGGTGTCGGAGCTCGGACCCTGTCTTCAACTGAAACAGTCTGATTTCAGAAGGTGTAAAACAAGAATCTGACTATTCTCAGTGGACATCCACTTATCGATGCATTGAAGCGAGGCCATTAGATGACTGTAAGCGGCAGACCCTCTCTGCACTTTGCTCTAATCTAAATTGCTTGTATCTCCTGAAAAGTGAAAGCAGATTCACTCCAACACCATTCCTCACGGAGAATTCAACACAGTCAAGTTTCTATACCGATAACCAACCTTATAAGATGTGCACCTAACCATTTGTTACATTAATTCTGTCAACTCACAGAGATCGGACACCGCAGGTCTCAGTCCTACTCTCCCTGTGCAAGTTACACACTCAGACCCAACACAGACCAGAAACCCAGCAGTGCCAATGCAAGATTGCTTCACGACTCACCAAAGAGCAGTAAGGAGACACCTGTTACCATGTTCCCATCCGAGCTGGTTCGAGATGCGGGAGCTGAAAAGAACGGCGGCTGAGTCACTTTCTCCAAGGCTCAGAAGTTCAAACCAGGAAGCGTTGAAGGAGGGAGAAAACAGGAGCTGTGCGGAAGTGAAGTCGTGAAATCATCAGCAAGGAGTTTTATAAAACATGGAGTGAACTGTGAAGGTGATCGCTGCATGAATGGAAATGTTAACCTTTGTAAGTTAATCAATGATCAAGTGTTTAATAGGCTATAATAGACTATAACACAGGAAAAAACAACCTGAATTTTTTCTTGCCGTTAGAAATTTGTCTTTCATCATGGTCAGATACTCAAAATCTGGGAGGGATAGTTCTTCAGATCCATCTCCCGGCTTCGATTTAAAACAATCCAGAGTCAACCTCGGCACTTCCAAAAATAACAAAACAATCAAAATCAGAACCGAGAGCTTCAACACGAACATTAATTTTCCGAAATAAATGGCTTCGACTGTTTTGTGCAGCGAATATACAGGAAGGTGTTTATTGTGAAGGAGAAATTGAGCTGCATTACAGTTGGTAATCATTACTTTGAGGTTTCCCCCATCTTGCTCAAACACTCTCTCATCCAGCACCAGGAATGAAGGCGTCCGCAATATACATGACGTTAATTTGCGACGTTTCTGCTCTCCTCAGTGGGACAGAACTGAAGTGAAACCTTTCCCCCTAAAGGGCTTTCTTCGCTTCTTATCGGTTTTTGAATTCCGACCGGAAATTTTCCGAGAAAAAGGGATTCGGCTGAAAAGACTCGGTTAGCAGTTAAAACACTTTCCTCCTCATTTCCAATTATTTCATCCAGTGCCCTCTTGTTCGAACTCGTGGCGACATAGTGATAAGATTGACAAGGTGCTGTAAGTACAGAGCGTCAACTAATGGTCAGTTAGCGATGATTGAAGCCATCACTGATTGAACTGATCACCTCTCCCTGTCTCTCTCTCCCCTTCTCTCTGTCTCTCCCTCTTTCTGTCTCGCTCTCGCTGCCTCTCAGTTTACTCTATTTTCCCCGGAAAATGAATGCTTCTGCCTTTAATTACTGAACGATTCTGAAGCATTTAGTTGGTGGGACGCGAAAACTGAAGTTCTTCCCTTAAACTCTGTTAGCAATTTTGCTGATGTGATACGTGAGTGAATCGTTTGTTGGCGAGCAACTAGTTGTGCTTATGAAGTCTCAATGATCAAAACTGACAATTTTTTGCTTTCAGAATTATAATCGAGTATCGAATCCCTGTCCCTGTCCCAAGTGACATTATGTTTGGATATATTTCGATATATTATCCTGAAACACACAATTAACTGCATTGACACAGTTACAAATAGCAGCTAAAACGATCATGTTCATTTTGGAGCAGTTTATTGAATGTATGGCGAATAATCTGCACAGCTCTGTTCCTCATTTTTGTTCCTCTCTCCAGAGTTATGCATAAAAATGCCAGACAGTGACAGAGATCACAGATCTCCGGCAGAGAAGGTCTGGGGTTATACGAGATGAATTAAAAGAAATGCAGTCACAAATTTCGCTCAGATCCTAGTTAAATTGATCTCAGAGCCAAAAGCTCCCTGTTCGGTTTGACAATTTCATTGAAGTTGGACACATCTTGATCATCAGTGGAAGAGAACTTTCTGAAATGAATTCATAAGTTTGATACGGTTTCCATTTATTTTCCAGTGTTCGGTATAACAGTACTGAAGGACTGATCACCTAAAGGTTTGTGTAGAAGAATACCTGTCCGAGAGAGAAATGGCGCCTTCAGAAATCATCCTAATCAAGCAGATCATTCCGAAACACTTCCTGGGCCACACTTCTTTTGCAAATTAAGACCTATCGTGCTGACGAAATATTTTTTTCTCTAATGTTCAGGCAATCAGCAACGACTGAAATGATGACATTGTTTCATGCAAAGAGGTTCATTATGTCGATTCAGGAGTTTAGAATCTTAGGTTAAAAGGCAGCGATTGAAATGTGTGTTTCAATTATGAAGTTTATAGGATTAGGATATATTAGGATTGTAGCTTTCAATTAGGGTAAGTGACACGGTTCGTTTTACCTGCTCTGCGGGTTGCCGGACAGTAAGCCGTCTGATATTTAAAGACGAGTCTGACGCTCAGATTAATTTCCTGGAGAGAAGCCATCACGTATTTCCGCTCAGAGACAATGCCAGCAACCCCTGAGTTAACACTGAGTGAACTGCAATCCTCCAAAATTCCGAGAAAGGTGTTCAAGTTACCAAGCTGTGAAGAGTTATGAATGAACTCTCCATTTACAACGAAGATGGAGAGTTGAGGTCGAGAAAATTCCACTTCTGCCTCAATTAATATATTTGACCTCACAGTTGGGAAGAGGGCTCAATAAGTCATTTAAAATAGCTTAGATGCTTCCCGATAAAGCAATGAATATCGCAGACATCCAGCAGCGCAGACAGTTAAGAAGAGACAAAAAAATCCTTTGGCTTTCAGCGTTTGCACAGCCAGAAGCGGAAGGGAGACAGAATTCAGTTCAAGAGATACATCGTGCAGCTTTCTATGGATTCCGGGAGATAATCCTGTCATGGCCACGTGTAAGTAGAATCATTGGAATTGTCTTTACTGCTGGTGCCCTATTTAAGGACATCTCCGAGAATTGCGGAAAGCGCCATTACACTTAGTTACTACTCTGCGAAGTGGGAAGACAAGAACCCATTTGAGGCTGGGAGCATTCGTAGGATGCTTAAAATTGCGGAATTCACTGAGGGGTACGATATATAATTAGAATAAACTTTAGTGAGGTCATCTCTGTCGAATAAAGTATAAACTGCCCATATGAAGACAACGTTGCTTGGTCTTAGTAATATGTTATTGTAAAACCAAGATTTAAAACGTGAAATCCGACCTACTCGTTCTTGCAGATTGAACCAGGAAATTCAACTCTCTTCGACAAACTGATGGGTCCAAACGGAGATGGAAATATCCGAGCAGCACCAAGATCAGAGTAACACCGAGATCTGCCATGTATGGATATCAGTCTACATCACAGGGCTGCCTCTCGACACCCGAACTGGGCTGTGAACAATCTGCGAGATTGTGAGCTGTTTTCGCCTTCTCCACAACTGGAAACTGAATTGGAGCTGAGCCGAGTTAAAAGGTGAAAGTTTAATTGGGTCTCATGTTTATTCGAGGAAATTTGATGACTTTGGTAATCGCGCTGAGGTGGTCAGACTATTTTAGAACAGAGGGCGTTGATTGACACAACTCTGCTCCGGTTGTAATTTGCAAACGGCCACCCCTCTATATGGGCTGCAGTGCCGATAAATGCGTTTCAGAGTGAACAGCGAAACATCGCTTTTAATCTTTAGGTGGGACATCTTGCGAATAAGACTGGCAATATTTCTATCAGTGATTTAAATTGGCATCTTTTCGTTTTAGTTTTGGCATTTCCGCTTCTCCTGATTGAATAAAGTAATTGCAATTCAGCTACAATCATGTTTGCCAGAATAATTGAACACGAACAATTGTTGCAACTGATAAAACATCTGACCTAAGATTATGTGGAATAGATAACGGAGTGAAAACTATTGCAGATGCTGCTGTTCAGTTTCCGCGAGTTCTGAACCCATTTTTTTTGGATCGTGCTCGCAAAATATTCAGTTATGTGACAATTTTTATGAGGTCAGATCCGAAAAAAAAGGTGTGCAAGTTTTTAGTCTCAGTAATGGTTACCGTGAAACAATTGGTATTTTTTGCAAATACCCATCCGGTTCCCTAATGTCCTTCAGGGAAGAAAATCTGCCGCCCTTAACCGGTCTGGCCTACATCCGGCACCAGACCGATCGCAATGTGTTGACTCCTAACTGCCCTCTGAAAGGCTGTGGCAAACCATTCGGTTCAAATGCAATTATTGTTGTGCAGCAGACGCTGGCCTTTCTCGGGAAGGTCACATCGCATTAGAGAGTAAATAAAAACTTGGGATATCGAACCCGAACTAAATATTTTGTATGCTACTGTTGGGTTTTCCGGGTCCTGAATCAGCAATTTTATGGGGTCGCACTTGCAAAACGTTTGGCCATGCGACACATTAATTGGAGCAAAATAGAAAAAGCTTGACCAGTCGTTGAGGGTACCTATACCTACAATCTCAGGCAGCGATTCGCATCCCAGCGTGTGAATAGCGTTGTTGTTTTCTGTCTGAATTGGGAGCGCACGATGAGATCTCTGGTTGCAGCCCATGGTCGTCGGGCACGTCTTATCTGTTGGACTCTCTCCAACTCGCAATTATCTCTTGCATGAAATAATTCTTGTTTTGCTTTCTAGATATATACACCGGTCAAAGACAAAGCCCGGGAATACTTTATACTGGCTCTATTCCAGGTAACCCCTCCCTCTCCCCAGTCATTGTTATCCCCGTGTTTGACCGTAGTTACCTGGACCACCCAGACACCTCACATATGAGCAGCACAACATTGCATCCTGTTTCTCACATCCATCTTTGTTCCAATGTCTGTTCTCTCCAGATTCCAATTTCTCGTATCCCGAGAGCGGACTACAAACTCCAATCCGGCGTTTTATATACACAAGCTATTCCATCGGGCAGCCCCAACGCCTCGCTTTTTTGTGCGATTAAGCATTTTATTTCAAACACTTGACAGAATTTTCGGACCATATGTTGGCATTATTTTTCTACACTGCATCCTAGTGTTTAGGTTTCCTACTTAACTATAACACACGGACACAATCATAGAGAAGCTAGATGTTTGACTCTAAAGTTAGTAATAAGAACTTTTTTTGGTTCACACTCTATAAATCTTACGCGAGGAAGGGGCGGATCTAAACAGACAATTCTGGAAGTATTCAGCACTTCAGGTGGAATCTGTAGAAGAAAAAATATTTTCACGTAAATTGCTTTTGCTCAGAATTGTGAAATTTTGGAGTGTTACATGTTTATAAACAAATAACCTGCCGTTTTGACAGCAAGAGCCATAACCTTGCTCTGTCCTGGCACAGGAACCGCTAAACCTCTAACTTCTGCCAGTTCTGATGAGCGTTCAACAAAATCATCTCTTAACTTCTCGCTCCATTACCACAGAGGATTGCTTCTCTTTGAGCACATTGCATTTTCAAAGTTTACCATCACATTAATAACAAAGAAAATACATTCAATTATTTGTATATTTAGGTAACATTCATTTCTGAGAACCGTCCTTAATCGTTAGAATTACTAGATGCAGTGAATGGTTTGAAATATGCTTTATATATCGTGTTTGCTCAAAGGTGATATGAATAATAATTATTTACAGTTATTTATATTTCAATCATTAATTTACTTACTTTTTCACATGGACTGAAATGAACTTCTCTGAAGTGCCAAAAATAACATCTTACAGAATTAAATATTGACTCTCATGTAAAGTTAACCCCTTGATGCCTGACATATTGTGAAAGGGACCTTGCTGGTTAACGACCAACAGCAGGACCAATCAAATAATATAACGAGACCAACGGTAATCGAGATTGAAATAGTCTTTATCATTCGAAGAATAAATCAGTGCCAATTCATATATTCTGGAAACATTACTTCAAACTATGGAAATTGATCAGCAGGATTTGCATTGGAATCTTTAGTGAATCTCTGTATATTCGTTTCTGAAATATAAAATGAGCTGCAACTGGAGCCTTTCGCTGTTCTCAAGTGATACTCTGGCAGACACCATATTTCTAAACATCGGGATATGCAGAGTATAAACAAAAGCACCCATTTCCATTTTGAGTGGAGTAGAGATTTTAGTCAACATCGAGATCATTCCTCTCTCTATCATCTATCATCTGTGCAGGAATGTTCGAGAGCTTTATGGCACTCGTCACGCAGATGATCCGTGAGGATCCAATAGAATCTGATATAAATAAGTTTAAACAGAAATCCAAATATTTAGAGCGTGCGCGCAAAACATCAAGTTCCAACCTGCCTCCAGCCTGGGCAGCTTTCACCATCTTGGACTCATTTTGTTCCATTATGTGTTGTGAAAGGTTGTTCAAATACACACAGGGTAAAGAGCAAAGTCATGAAATCGTAGCATAACATATGAAACTAAAGTTTCATTTAAATGAACCACTTGAGTCATTTCATTGCTTCTGGCTACGATGTATATCTGTCTAATTTACTTTATGCAAGTGTATCGCCCTATCTCTACCTTATTCTCTGCATCCGAACAAGAGGGCGTACCTGTTACTTTCGAATTGTTTTGTCAACTGACATCTGATATAACAATACACAAGTAAATTTGAAACACATAGTGCTGAAATAAGCTAAAGTACAGTTTCTGTAGCCGAAACAGGCCGACGGTAAGTGGAAACTGCGACTTAACATACACTCATATAACAGGTTGAACATAACAATTCAACTGCATTTGAGAAATTACAAACACATATGTCTAAAATGTAACCTAAATTATTAGATATGGTTCAGCATATATGACGAGCCTACTCTCACTCTTTCTCTTACACAGATAATACACACAAGCACACACACGCAAACGCATACACACTCGGGCATACACGTTGAGACAAGCAAGCACAAACGCACTCACACACACTCCCACTCAGAAATTCGCCCACTCGCAGACAGAATCACACGCCTCATGCAAACGCATGCGCAGGCAATTGCACCCAGAAACACACACACACACATACACATACACACGCTCAGGCACATACATTCTCTCTCTCTTTCTCTCTCTCTCTCTCACACACACACACACACACACACACACACGCAGGCACATACACGCTCTCTCACACAGAGACACAAACAAACACTCAGGCGCTTAGATTCTCTCTCTCACAAACGCACACACTTTCAGGCACACAAACATTCACACGCAAGCGCACATACCTACCGGCAGAAGCACACACACACGCACTCAGGTACACTCATTCCCGCCCTCCCCTCCCCACACATTCACACTGAAACGCGCGCACATACACAGAAACACGTACACAGACGGAAAACGATCAATAGAAGAGGCAGATTTATCGTACCGGTAATTAGCTAAACCAAATATGATTTGCTTTTCCAGTTTTGTGTAGCACCGAACTTAACACTCTGTTAAAATATCGGACTGATGTAAAATTTCAAAAAAACATGCTCTCACCGCGTCGCCTCTTCATTGTGGCTGACCGCACAATATTCTCCATCAGTATCGTCACCTGCGAAACCGAGAAGGATAATGTTCATCTGCAAGGCTGCTCGAGTAACTGATGTGCTGTCTCTGACATCCTCGTGTCTGAACAATCTATACAGATAGAAATAATTATTTTTTTAAATCATCCTGAGGCAGAATGTTACCATTTTGGTCAGACTGCTTAAATTGGAGCCAGATTCCTGTGTGACGATTTGCTGTGGCAACCTTTAATATCGTCATTTACCATTAAATTAGCCTGTGTCAATATGATGACAGCGTTAGGGGATTGATGGGGAAGGGGCGGTGGTGTGGCGCTGCGAAAGAAAATACTATTGACGCAACGCTCAGCCCACCACCATTGTTTTTGCCCCTCTAAGCAGATTATATTTGTTAGCTGATTATAGTCTACATCAGGAAACATTTTTAAATATTCAAATGTTAGTCTGTATGTGCATTTATGTGTAAATTC
Source organism: Carcharodon carcharias (assembly GCF_017639515.1). NCBI lineage: Eukaryota > Metazoa > Chordata > Chondrichthyes > Lamniformes > Lamnidae > Carcharodon > Carcharodon carcharias. The sequence goes on along the minus strand of NC_054505.1, from coordinate 1,959,650 downwards.
CGGCTTCAAGATATTATCCCTCAACCCCGAATTCTGAGTCAGTAGTTTTTGTTTTTTCTCGTATATTCATGGGTTACCTACATCTATAGATGCTCTTGCTTGAATCTTATCAGACACTGAATTGGGAGAAATGGATTGATTCAACAAATGTGACCGTTTAACAGTGATGGGGGCCAGTATCGTTCACAGCAGAAACCGAGTGCTTCGATCAAATGCAGTTCCAGCTGTTGTACATGGCTTGAATACATCTCCACGAAGTTTCAGAGAGATGTGAGTGTGAATGATGACCCTGTTTATTTTTTGGAAACGGAACTGACGTGTAACTTTCAGGTTTCCGTCGCAAGTTGGAATTGCGACAAGTTTTGCCCATATATATTTGACATGATAGGATATGATATATGTAATATAACACGATGCAAAATGTTAAGATATGATATGAGATAATTGGTTGAGGTCAATTCAGTGAATTTTCAGAGCAGTAAACTGAATGAATGCCTTTCTATCCTGAGACACAATGTCTTCACGTCTTTATAATTTAAAGGAATCAATCACCTCTTCGCCTCCTCTCTTGTACTAACAATCACTGAGAGAAAATTGTCTGATTTTGTTCAGACTATGGACTGTCTGCATTTTAACTGCCAAATTTTAATAATGAAGAATTAATACCTTTTAAAGCATTGTGTGAAAAACATCATGTGATTCATTTTTTTATTCCAACATGAAATATAAAATTGATCCAGTAATTCTCATGCATGCCTTTACACTCCTTCTTTCTCTTGATCGGATTGAACTTTGTTCCCAGGATATTCACAATCCCAAACATGAACAGCATGGCGAGGCACAGGCGAATAGGAATTGAAATGGAGACTGGAAGATAATCATATTGGCGATAGTAAATAGCAAATATTCTTATTAAATTGTAATGATCGGTAAAGCTGTAATTCTATCTAACCGTTCCCTCACAAATAGGGGAGCGATATTGTCCTTTAACATTCATTGTCAGTCACATACTCACACCAGGATGACATTAATTGCATTCCATTTCACTGTGTTAATGTCTCTTCAGAAATTGTACACATAACCCAGAGGTCGAGCTCAATGACATGGAGATGTAAATTCCTAATCTTACCGGAGCAGCTGTGTATCTTCAATTTTATTTAGGTTAAGCAGAAAACGTTGTGTTAGTAATGCTGACGATGAAAGTACTGAATTCACATATTAAAAAAAAAACATCTGGTTCACTGATGTCTTTTGGGGGAATGAATACCTCGTCCTTATGTGGGCTGGTCATCGTGTGCGTCCAGTCCCGGAGCCTTGTGATTGATTATGAACCACTATCCAATAGACCAAACCGTTCGCTCAGTGATTAATACTAAATTCCTGTCAGGGAGGCGCATAGGATGCAGTGAAGGGAGAAGAAAAAAAAAGAACAATGATTGAGAGAGTTCAGCAGGACTTAATCCCCATTTATTCAAGAGTGAACCTAACCTGTTTAACAGCGTTAACAGAATCTATCAATGGTTTCCATGCTCAACGCGGGAAGCTTGTTGACATGAAAATTATTTTGACAACATGGTAAGAACTGGTGGAAGTTTCAACGTGGGGAAAAAAAAAATTCTCAAAATCTCAAATTTCTCTGTTTATTATTGAGCGGAACAGGAATAGGCTGTTCCAAATGACACGTATATTCAGCAACGATGTAATATGAAGAACCAACAAATCAGAGGACAGGCCGCAGCCTAGTGTCATTCTGGGGGGGGGGGGGGGGGGGGGGGGTTGGTGGAGGGGGGGGGTGGGGGGGGGGTGGGGGGGGTGGGGGAGGGGACATCAGAAGGCAGCACATCTTTCAATCATGTAACAAACCACTGCATTGATCGTTGCAGAAGGTAGAGCCATCATTGTATTGTATCAATGTTTCATTCAGTTATTGAATAGTTGGATTAACAACTATTTTCCCTATTCATCCAGAAGTTCAGGCATTGATTCAGTCATTCTTTAATTTCCTTATTAGTTAATGTCCAGCATTCATTCATTGATTTCTTTATTTTGTCAGGAGGGTTTGTTTTTAGCGGTAGAAACAAATTTGTTTCTCTTTCTTTTTCTGGCTGAATTTTGAACCACAATGAAATGCATTTGTTTTAACACAATGAGGATCAGCCAGAAAACCTCAGTATGCAAGCTTGCATTCTTCGCAAGTGGGGTGAAAAAGAAATAGACACCCAATTCCCATGATGCTTGTGAAATACAACATCTCCTGTTCGCTGCAACACTATCCTAAAAATCCTAAACCGTTTGGCACATGAGATATCAAAATGTAATCAGTTGTTCGAAACACAATGTCTGCAAGAGACACGTTTTCATGGTATTCCTCTGGAATATAAAACCAACAGGACTTTGTGAATTTGTTGCCAAGACAGTGCGAGAATTTGGAAGATTATTATGTTATCCTGAAGCAGGGTGGTATAGATATTCTCCACCTCTCCATCTCTCTCTCGCACTCTCTCTCTCTCTCTCTGTTTCTCCATATCTCTCCCTCTCTCTATCCCTTTCTTTCTCTCGCTCCCTTGAAAGTGCCGTGTCCGGGTTTGCAAGCTTCTACAATTTCTATGCCACGTATTTTAGAACACACGCTTAGCTATCCACTTCCAATGCCATCTGCACTAGTGTGCGTGTGTGCTTTCGTGATTGTGTGTGTGTGACTGCCTTTGTGAGTGCGTGTCGGCCCACAGAGTTTCTGTGAATTATGGTTGCCAGTTGCGTTTTCCCAAGGAGATCACTTCCTTCGACTTATCTTATTCTCTGTTTAACTTTGGGAAACTGTCAGTTTAATTCTTCGCAATCTGAAATTATTCTTTGTGGGATCCTATAGTGTTATCAAGGCCCATCTTCACTACATTCCCACGTCCTCAGTCCTAAACCCTACTGACACCCCGAAAAAAGAACACTCAATGCCAATCAGTGGGTGGTACAATTAGTGAATAAATTATAATCCTCCTTGCATGGTTTAACAATTACATTGAGCTATGAGTCGTGCATTGATTCATACCGCACTCGGCAGATGCAAAAGCTGATTCATTTTAAGTGAAAAGGTAACGAGCACAGTTTGTGTTATTCTAATCCTCAGTGTCATTTCCAAGCACACGGCCTGTCGATTGCAACAACATCAAATGCAGCATGAAATTCAATCAGTAAATGAAAATGTACTGGGGTCAAATGAACGCAGACTGCCGGAATCTCCCTCACCTGCTATAGTGACGTGTACAGGGTCAGTCAGAGCCGAGGATAGCTTGGTGCCGTTAATGAGTGCCTCATAGCGACAAGAATAACTTCCTATCTCAGAATGATCGACATCCCAGCAGGTGAAGGTGACAAAATTGATCTCTGAAGAGGCAGACTGGAAAGCGTAGTGAATCACGTCCCCTTGTCCGTATTGTTAAAATGCGATGGCAGGATTCAACCCGGGCTTGCACAGTTAAATTGTCATTTCCAACCTGAACAACAGCCCTAGAATCGAAAGCTATTTTAGGTTTCGGGAGGTCTGGAAATGGAATTGAATAAGTTGTAATGATTAATTAAAAATTCAGCACTGACTTAATGATCTGAAATAAATCGTTGATTTCCTCAACAGGTCAATACGAAGAAAAACTTACTCTGAAATTTGCTGAAGCGCTTGTTATCCCTCAGTTGGAACATTGTGTCGAGTTCTGAGAGTCACAATATGGGAAGGATAACACTGCCTTGGAAAGTAGGCAGTGGACGTTGACTAGAATGATTCCAGGGATGAGGGACGTCAGTTCCTTAGGGATACTGGACAAGCTGGGAATTTCCACGTCGGAACAGGGAAGATTGAGCGCGTTTTTTATGGAAATTTTCAAAATCACTGATAGTTTTGATAAAATAAATAAGGTTCAATGGCTTTAGGGATAGAATGTTTAGTAAGCAGATCAGATATTTTAGGTGAATGACATGCTGAGAGGAGTTAACAGGTCCCTTGGGCAAACATGTGCGGGAAAAAAACTAGAAGAAATTCATAAGTAGAATATTTTTGGAAGGAGTTACAAGTGAAACGCAGCTTCATCTGAGGAGTTTGTGTGGCCTTGGAGGGCGAGGGCGGAGTAGGTAAAGGGGCAGGTGCTATTCCTTCAGCGATTGCATTGGAATGTGCCCTGGGAAAGTATTGATAGTGGCGGAGGAGTGGACCAGTTCTCACGGAGGCAATAGCGGCAGGGGAGGTGGAGAGAAAATGTATGTCGTTATGTAATCATGCTGGATTAGGCGGAAATGGCCGAGGATGATAATTGCCCCTCGGAGGCAGCTCCTTTAATTTAGCCAACTGGATTCACTGTTCATAATACGGTCTCCTCTACAATGGAGAGACGAAAAAAATATTGGGTGACCTTTATATGTCACACTATCTCTCAGTCCGCAAGCGTAACTAAGACTTTCTCTTCACTATCTATTGGAGAACACAATGCTTCCCTCATGCCCACATGTCTGTCCTTGGCCTGCTGCATTGTTCCAATTGAAGCTCAACACAAACTGCAGAAAGAGCTCCTCATCTTCCGGTTAGGCACTTCTCAGCCTTGACTTGATGCTGAGTTCAATAAGTTCAGAGAATAAACTCTCTCTTCTATTTTGATATAATTCCAAACCCCCTTCCCTATAGAGCCAACGGTAAATTGTTTTGCTTTCAGGGAGGCCTGACGCTTGTTCTGCTATTTGCACATTCTGCTGCCGCACCTCCATGCCATTGTTAGCACCCTCATTAGTCTAAACACCACCATTAACTCTCCGTTGCTTTGTGTCCATGAGATATTTAATAAATCTCTCCTGAACCTCTGCCTATTCCTTACCTTCGTATTTGCTCCATCTTCTCCCGCTCCGTGCTCCAACTATATATCCCATCACATTTCTACACCTCTCCAAGTCTAAAGAAGTCATCCGGACTCAGAACTCTAATTATGTTTCTCTCTCTAGAAATGCTGCCAGGTCTTCTGAGACTTTCCAGCATTTTCTGCTTTTATTTCAGATTTACAACACCAATACGATTATGGTTTTATTTTAATGGTTAGTCCTCATTTGCATTGATGTCTCCAATTTTAGACATGACACTACGCCGGCCTGGATTAAGGAGTTTTAGTCCTAGAGTATGTACATCTACCACTGACAATGCAGCCTCAGTTCTGGCACTGGGGGAATTGTCGGGTCTCAACTTTAGTGTTCATGTGCTGAAGTGAAAGTTGGGTTAGGGTTAGTGCAAAGGCCTGGGAGTGTAGATTATTTTCCTTCTAAATGGCAACCAGGAAGCTGAAAAAAGTACCCCTCGCCAGTTACTGTGGCACTTCAAGAACGAATGATGAGAAAAGTTGATAGCTTTTTCAATGAGCCACCACAGGCAGGATGGGCAGAACGGTCTCCACCATGTTGCAGAATATTCAGATTCTGTGATTAATACTGACAATTGCAGCAAAGGGTCAGTGTGTCAGATGAGGATTGGGGAAGAAATGAACACAAATTAAGATTTGAACATAAATTTCCTCTCTGTGAATGTAAAACAATGTGAACCAAGTATTTGTCTTTACTCAACGAGAGTCTCTGAATACACTTGTGTATGAATCATGTCATGGAGTATTTGCATCCACCTCCGACAGTTGTAGCACTCCCTCAGTATTGGCACTGGGGATTGTCCGCCTGGATTATTGACCTCAGGTCCTAGAGTAAATATATCTACCTCCGACAGTGCAGCAGTCCCTCAATTCTGGCACCGGAGGAGTGCCGGCCTGGGTTATGGAGCTCAAGTCCTAGAGTATACACATCTAACCCCGAGAGTGCAGCACTCCCTCCGTACTTGCACCGGGGAGTGTCGGCCTGGATTATGGAGCTCAAGTACCAGTTTGACACTGTTTGGCACTGCCAGTGTCTGTTTGGATCTGTCGAGCTCTGCCAGGCTCTGTTTGGATCATGTTGGCTCTGCCAGGACATGTTTTGCTCTGTTTGGCTAGGTTTGGCTCTGTTTGTCTATTCCAGGCTCTATTCGTCTCTCTTTTTATGTGCCAGGTTCTGTTTCGCTTACTTTGGCTCTGTTTGGCTCTTTTTGGCTTTCTGTGGCGCTCTGTGGTGCTGCCTGGCTCTGTTTGGATCTGCGTGGCTATGCCAGAATTTAGTTGGCTCTTCCAGGCTCGGTTTGACTATATTTGGCTATGCCAGCCTCCGTGTCGCTCTCTTGTATTTATTTGGCTCTGTGTCGCTCTTTTGTTACTGTTTTGCTCTCTATGGCTCTGGGAGGCTCTTGATGACGCTGTTTCGGTCTGCCAGGCTCGTGGTGGCTCGTTTTGGCCCTGTTTGGCTCTGTTTGGTTTTGACAGGTTCTGTTGGCCCAAATTGGCTCTGTTTGGCCCTGCCTGGCCTTTTATGGCTCTGTTTGGCTTTGTTTGGATCTGCCTGGCTCTGTTTGGCCCTGCCAGAATCAGTTGGGACCGAATGGCTGTGTCAGACCCTGCCAGGGACTATATTAGTTCAGTTTGGCTCCGTTTGCCCTAGCCATTCTCTGTGTGCCACTGTCTGACTCTTGTTGTCTCTGGCTCGTTATGGCACTGATTGGCTCTGTTTGACATGGCCTCGCTCTGCCAGGCTCAGTTTCATTCTCACAGGCTCCATTTTTGTCTCTTTGGTCCTGTTCAGCTCTGCCGGATTTTGTTTGCCATCGATTGGATGTCTGAGTCTATGTTTGCCGCTGTTTGGCTCTCCCAAGCTCTGTCTGGCTCTGCAAAGCCCAGTTATGCTCTGATTGTCTCTCCAAGGCAATCCTTTGCCCTTTTCCCCATGTTTGGCTCTGCCAGTCTCCATTAGGCTCTGTTTTGATGTGCCAGGCTCTGTTTAGCTTTCCTTGCTTCTTTTTGTATATTTTTGACTCTCTTTGGCTCTCTTTGGTGCTGCCTGAATCTGTTTTGCTATGTTTAGTTCTGCCAGGATCTGCTTGGCTCTGTCAGGCTGGGTTTGGCTACATTTGGCTCCAATTGGCTCTGCCATGATCACTGTGGCTCCTTTGGATTTGTTTGGCTCTGCAACGCTCTATTTGAAACTGGCTCTGCATTGCTCTGGGAAGATCTCTTTGGCTCTGTTTGTCTCTGTCAGGCTCTTTATGGATCTGTTTGGATCTGCTTGTCTCTTTTTGGATATGCCAGACTCTGCTGGCCTTAATAGGCTCTGTTTGGCCCTTACTGGCTCCCTTTGGCTCTGTTTGGTACCTATTGGCTCTGTTTGAAACTGCCAGGGTATATGTGACAGTGTATAGCTCTGTTTAGCACGGTTTGGGCCGGCCAGGCGAAGTTGGGCCCAACTGTCCCTGAATGACCCTGCCAGGCACTGTATTGGCTCATTTCGGGACTGGCTCTGCTGGTTCCCCATGGTGCTATTTTTCCCTTCCATGCTCTGTCTGGCTCTGTGTGAATCTGTTTGACACTGATTGACTTGGTTTGGCACTGATTCGCTCTGAATGGCATCGTCTCGCTCTTCCAGGCGCAGTTTCTGTCTGACAGGCCCTGTTTGTGTTTTTTCGCCCTGATAGGCTCTACCTCGCTTTGCTTGGCTCTGTTCTGCTCTGCCAGTATCTGTTTGGAACTGTTTGGCTCTGCCAGACTCTGCTTAGCTCTTCCAGCCACAGTTAGGCTCTGGTTTTGTCTGCTAGTCACACTTTGGTACTGATTGGCTCTGTTTAGCTCGTCTTTTTGGATCTGTGTCCCTCTCTTTAGAACTGTATGACTCTGCGAGTCTCTGTTTGGCAAGGTTTGGCTTTGGCAGGATCAGTTTGACTGTGTTTGGTGCTGTCAGGCACTGTTTGGCTCTGTTTAGCTCTGACAGGAACTGTTTGTCTCTGTCAAGCTCAGTTTGGCTACATTTGGATCTGTTTGCTCCCTCTGGCTCTGCCACTCTCCGCATGGTTCTGTTGGCTTGGTTTGGCTCTGCTTTGTTCTGTTTGGCACTATTTGGCTCTGCATGCCTCTGTGATGATCTGTTTGGCGCTGCCAGCCTTCCTTTGGCACTTTTTGACTCTGTTTGAATTTGCCAAGCTCTGTTTGGCCCCAATTGGCTCTTTTTCGCCCTGCCTGGCTCTGTTTTGCTCTGATTGTTTTTGTTTGGACCTGTTTGTCTCTGTTTGGCCTTGCCAGGCACTGTTGGCCCATTTGGCTCTGCTTTACCAATCCAAGCGCTGTATTGTCACAGCTTGGCTCTGTTTGACTCTTTTTCTCCCATGATATTTTTGTTTGGCCATGCCATGCTCTGTGTGGCTCTGTCTCTTACTGTTTAGCTACGTTTGTTATTGAATGATTCTGTTTGGCATTTTCTCGCTCTGCCAGGCTCAGTTTGGCTCTGACAAGCTCTGTCTTGCTCTTGTTGGCCTATTTAGGCTCTCTCAGGTTTTTGTTGGCTCTGTTTGGCTCCGTCATTCTTTGTTCGCCTTTATTTGTCTCTGCCAGGCGCTGTTTGGCTCTCTTAGGCTCTGTTTGGTTCTGATTTGCATGTTTTAGCACTTCCAGGATCTGTTTGTCTCTGTTTGTTTCTGTATGGCTCTGTTGGCCTTGGCCAGCGTCTGTCTGGCTCTTTTTGACTCGCTGGGGTTCCGTTTGGATATGCCAAAATCTGTTTGGCTCTGCCAAATTCTGTTTTCCACTGTATATCTTTGGCAGAATCTGTTTGGCTGTGTTGCCTACTTTTGACTCTGTTTGGCTCTGCCAGGCCCAGTTTGGCTCTGCTTGGCTCTGCCAGATCCTGTTTGTCTCTGCTTGACTCTGCTGGGATCTGTTTTTTTTCTGCCAGTGTCTGTCTGCACCGTTTATCGCTGGCAGGGTCAGTTTGGTTGTTTTTTTGGCGCTGCCAGGCGCTGTTTGGCTCCGTTTACCTCTGACAGAACTGCTTGGTTCTGCCAGTCTCGGTTTGTCTATATTTGGCTGTTTGAATCTCGTTTGCACTGCCTGTCCCCGAGTGGCTCTGTTGGCTTTTTTTTTTGCCTCTGCTTTGTTCTGTTTAGCACGATTTGGCTCTGTATGTCTCTGCAAGGAACTATTTGGCTCTGTCAGGCTCACTTTGGCACTTTTTGGCTCTATTAGGATCTGGCAGGCTCTGTTGGGACCCAATTGGCTCTGCTTCACCCTGCCTGTCTTTTCTGGCTCTGATTGGCATTGTTTGGGTCTGTTTCGCTCTGTTTGGCTTTGCCAGGCACTGTTGGGCATAATTGACTCTTTCTGAGACTTTCCTTCACTATACTGTCTAGGCTTGGCTCTGTTTGGCTCTTTTTGTCCCCTATTGTCTTTGTTAGGGCAATGCCATGCTCTGTGTGGCTTTATGTGACTCTCTTTCGCTCTGTATGGCACGTTTTGTTACTGAACTGTTCTGTTTGGCATTGTTTGGCTGTGCCATGATCAGTTTGGCTCTGACAAGCACTGTTTTACTCTTGTTGGCCTATTTATTCTCTGTAAGGTTTTGTTTGTCTCTGTTTGGCTCTGTCAGTCTTTTTTTGCCGTTGTTTGCCTCTACCAGCCTCAGTTTTGCTCTGTTTGACCCAGCTTGCCTCTGCTTCGCACTTATTAGCACTGCCAGGATCTGATTGCATCTGTTGGTTTCTGTTTGGCTCTCTTAGAATTGGTCAGACACTGGTGGTTTCGGTTTGGATGTGCCAGGCCCTGATTGGCACTCTTTGGATCTGCCAGGCTCTGTTTGGCTGTGCCTGGCTCTGTTTGCATCTGCCAGTCTCTGTCCCGGTCTGCGACTCTCTGTTTGGCTCTGATTGGCTCTACATGGCTGTGTGAGGATCTGTTCGGTTCCTTTTTAGTCTGTTTGGCTCTGCTAGGCTCTATTTGGCTCTGTTTCTCTCTGCTGTGCTTTGTGTGACGCTGCCCGGCTGTTTCCTTTCCGGTTTTGCTTTGTTTGGATCTGCAAGGATCAATCTGGCTCTACAAAGATCGGTTTGGCTCTGTTATGCTCTGCTAGGCTCTGTTGCGCGCTGTTTCTGTCTGTTTGTGTCTGTTTTGCATTCTGTGTCTTTGTATGGCTCTGCCAGGCGCTGTTTGGCTCTGTGTTGCTCTTTCAGACTCCGTTTGGTTCTGCCAAGCTCCAGCAGGCTCTGTTATCGTCTTCCATGCTCTGTTTGGATCTGTTTGCCTCTGCCAGGCTCTGTTTTGCTCTGTTTTCCTCCATTTGGGTCTGTCTGACTCAGCCAGGTTCTGTTTGTCTCTCCAAGGCTCTGTTTGGCTGTACCAAGCTCCGTTTGACTCCGTTTGGCTTTGTTTAGCTTTGTATGGCTCCTCAGGTCCTGCTTGGCTCTGTCTGGCTCTGTTTCATTCTGCTTGTGTCTGTTTGGATTTGTGTGGCTCTGCCAGGCACTATTTGGCTCTGTTTGGCTCTGCCAGACTCCGTTTGGTTCTGCCAGGCTCTGTTTGCGTCTGCCATGTTCTGTTTGGGTTTGTTAGCCACTGCCAGGCTCTGTTTTACCTTGTTTGGCTCTATCTGGCTCTGTTTGTCTCTGCCATGCTCTGATTGGCTCTGCTTGGCTCTTATTGGCTCTGTTCGTTTCTCCTGGCTAGGTTTAGCTCTGTTTGACTCTGCCAGTAAATATTTGGCTCTGCCAGGTCCTGTTTGGTACTGCCAGTCTCTCTTTGGCTCTTCCAGTCTCTGTTTGGATCTGTTTGCCACTGACATTGTGTTTCTGGCTCTGCCAGGCACTGTTTGGCTCTGCGTGGCTGTGCTGGACTCTGTTTGGTTCCATTCAGGTCTGCTTCGCTCGGGTTTTCTCTTCTTGACTTTGCAATGATCTGTTTGGCACTGCCATGCTCTGTGTGGCTCTGCCGGGATCTATCGAGCTCTATTTTGCTCTGCTTGGTTCTGCAAATCTCAGTTTGACTCTTCCATGTTCTGTTTGGCTCTGCTAGGTTCTGATTGACTTTGTTTGCCTCTGTCTCACTCTGCCTGTCACGATTTGTATTTATTTAGCTCCGTTAGCCTCTCCCTTGCTCTGCCAGGCTCTTCCAGACTCACTTTGGCTCTGCCATGCTACTTTGGGACTGGGTGTTCCTGGCAGACTCTGTTCATCACTGTTTGTCTCTACCAGGCTCTATATGGCTGTGCCTTACTCTGTTTGCCTCTGCCAGTCTCGGTGTGGCTCTGTAAGACACTGTTTGGATCTGTTTGGCTCTATGTGGCTGTGCGAGTCTTTATTTTGCTCCAATTTAGCCTGTTTGGCTTTGCAAGGCTCTATTTGCCTCTGCCAGTTTCTATGTGGCACTGCTAGCCCCTGTTTGGCTCTGCCAGGTTCTGTTTGCCTCTGCCAGGCTCTGTTCACCCTCTGTGGATCAGTTTGGCTCTGCCAGAAACTTGTTTTGCTCTATTTGGCTCAGATAGGCTCTGTTTGGCTCTCCCATGCTCTGATTGGTTGTGCATAGCTCTGATAGGCTCTGGTGGGCTCTCCGGACTCTGTTTGGCTCTGGTAAGCAATGTTTGACTCTGCCAGGCCCTATATGGCTCTGCCAGTCTCTGTTTGGCTCCATTTGTATCCGTCTGGCTCTGCCAGTTTCCGTTTGGCTCTGCCATGCTCTGATTGGCTCTGCTTGGCTCTGATTTGATCTGTTTGGCTCTCCAGGCTCATTTTGTCTCTGTTTGGTTCTGCCAATCTCTGTTTGTCTCTGCCAGTCTCTGTTTGGCTCTGTTTCCAAATGCCAGTCCCTGTTCGGATTTGCCAGACTAAGTTTGGCCCTGAGTGGCTCTATAAGTCTATCTACTTCTCTATTTGCATCCGTGTGGATCTGCCTGTCTATGCCAGGGTCTCTTTGGTTTTGTCAGGCTCTGCTTTGCTCTGTTTGCCTCTACCAGTCTCTATTTGACTCTGCCATGCTCTGTTTGGCTCTGTCGGGCTCTGTTGAACTCTGTTTTGATCTCTTTGGCTTTCCAAGGCTCTGTTAAGCTCTGCCAGCCTCCGTTTCGTTCTGTTTGGATCTGTGTGGCTCAATTCGACTCTGCCTGGCTCTGCCCGGCTTGATTTGTATTTCCTTGGCTCCGTTTGGCTCTGCCCGGCTCTGCCAGGCTCCTCCTAGCTCGTTTTTGCTCTGCCATGCTAGTTTCGATGTGTTTCTTTCTGAAAGAATCTGTTGGCCACCGTTTGGCTCTGCCACGCTCTGTTTGTCTCTATTTGGCTCTACGTGGCTGTGCGAGACTCTGATTGGTTCTGTTTTAGTTTGTTTGTCTCTGCTAGGCTCTGTTTGGCTCTGTTTGTCTCTTGTCTGCGCTGTTTGGCGCCGCCTGGCAATTTTTGTATCTGTTTCGTGCTGTGTGGCACTGCAAAGCTCTGTAAGGCGGTGCAAATCTCTGCTTGGCTCTCTTTAGCTCTGCCAGCCTCTGTTTGGCTCTGTTGCGGTTTGTTTGTATCTGTTTAGCTCTGTTTGGTTCCGTTTGGTTCTGTTAGGCCCTGTCAGGCTCTTTATGCGACCGCCATGCTCTGTTTGGATCTGTCTGTCTCTTCCCGTCTTTGCTTTTTTCTGTACGGCTTGACTTGGCTCTGCTTGACTCTGCAAGGCTCGGTCTGGCGTTGCCAGCCCCTGTTTTGCTCTGCCAGGTTCTGTTTCTCCCTGTTTAGCCCAGTTTGGCTCTGCCAAACTCTGCCATGCTCTGTTCGCATCTGTTTGTCTCTGCCAGGTCCTGCCAGGAACTGATTGGCTCTGACAGACTCTGTTTTGCTCTATTTGTCTCTACCAGTCTCTGTTTGTCTCTGCCTTGCTTGTTTCCCTCTGTCTCTGATTGGATCTCTTTGGCTCTCCAGGCTTCGTGTAGCTCTGTTTGGATTTTCCAGGAAATGTTTAGCTCTGCTAGGCCCGTTTTGGTCCTGCCAGCCTCTATTTGGCTCTGTTTGCCACTGCCATTCACTGTCTGGATCTGCCAGTCTTCGTTTGTCTCTGCATGGTTCCTTTAGTCCCTTTTGGCTCTATATAGATCTGTAAGGATCTGCCTGTATTGGAAAGGATCTGTTAGGCTCTGCCAGGCTCTGCTTTTCTCTGATTGCCTCTGCCACTCTCTGTTTTGCTCTGCCAGGCTCAGTTTTGCTCTGCTTGGCTGTGTTAGGCTCTGTTTTTGTCTCTTCAGGTCTGCTTCGCTCTGTCTGCCTCTGCTTGGCTCTGCCAGGATCTGTTTGGCTCTTTAAGGCTCTGCTTGGCTCTACCAACATCCGTTTGAATCTGTTTGGATCTGTTTGGCTCTTTTTGGCTCTGTTTGGCTCTGCCTGGATCGATTTGTACGTGTATGGCTCTGAATGGCGGTGCCTGTCTTTGTTTGCCTCTTCCAGTCTCCTTTGGCTCTCTTTGGCTCTACTTGGCTGTGTGAGGCTCTGTTTGGTTCCATTTTAGTCTGTTAAGCTCTGCCAGGCTCTATTTGTCTCTGTTTGGGTCTGCTATGCTCTGTTTGGCTCTGCCAGACTCCGTTTGGTACTGCCATGCTCTGCCAGGCTCTGTTTGCATCTGCCAAGCATTGTTTGAATCGGTTTGCCTCTGCCAGGCTCTGCTTTGTTCTGTCTGGCTCTTTTTGGGCCGGTTTGGCTCTGCCACTATCTATTTGGCTCTGCGAGGGTGTGCTAGGCTCTGTTTGGATCCTTTCGTGTCTGTTCCGCTCTGTTTGTCTCTGCTTAGGTTTGCCAGCGTCTGTTTGTCTCTGCTTGGCTCTGCCATGCTCCGTTTGGCTCTGCTGGGCTCTGTTAGGCTCTGTTTGAATCTGTTTGAATCTGTTTGGCTCTGTTTGTCTCTTTCTGGCTCTGCCTGGCTCGATTTATATTTCTTTGGCTCCGTTTGTCTCTGCCTGGTTCTGCCTGGCTCTGCCAGGCTCTGCCAGGCTCGTTTTGGCTCTGCCATGCTAGTTTGGGTCTGATTCCTTCTGACGGACTCTGTTGGTAACTCTTTGGATCTGCCACTCACCGTTTGTCTCTGCCAGGCTCTGTTTCAATGTGGCTGGCTCTGTTTACCTCTGCCAGTCTCTGCTTGCCTCTGCGAGACTCTATTTGGCTAGGTTTGGATCTACGTGTATGTGCGAGGCTCTGTTTGTTTCCGCTTTAGCCCCCTTTGGCTCTGCTAGGCTCTATTTGGCTCCGTTTGCCTCTGCTACACTCTGTTTGGCCCTGCCAGCCTGTTCTTCTTTTAGTTTCGATCTGTTTCGCTTTGCAAGGCTCTATTTGGCTCTACAAAGCACCCTTTATTTCTGCTATACTGTGCCAGGCTCTGTTTGCCTCTGTTTCATTCTGTTTGTGTCTTTTTGTCTCTCTTTGGCATTTTATGGATCTGCCCAGTCCTGTTTGACTCTGTTTGGCTCTGAAAGACTCAGTTTGCTTCTGCCAGGCTCTGCCAGGCACTGTTTGCGTCCATCATGCTCTCTTTGGATCTGTTAGCCTCTGCCAGTCTCCGCTTTGCTCTGTAGGGCTCTACTTGTACCTGTTTGGCTGTGCCTTGCCCTGATAGACTCTGTTTTGCTCTGTTTGGCTCTGCAAGGCTCTCTTTGTCCCGCAGCCTCCGTGTGGCTCTGTTTGGATCAGCTTGGCTCTGTTTTGCTCTGTCTCGCTCAGCCTTGCTCGATTGGTATTTATTTGGCTCTGTATGACTCTGTGTGTCCCTCCATGCCTCTACAATTCTCTGTTTGGCGCTAACAGCCCCTCTTTGGCTCTGTCAGGTTCTGTTTGCCTTTGTTTGTCACTTCCAGGCTTTGTTTTGCCCTGTTTGGCTCAGCTTGGATCTGACAGATTCTACCATGCTTTGTTTGCATCTGTTTGTCTGTGCCAGGCTCTGCTAGGCAGTGTTTGTTCTGCCAGACTCTGTTTTGCTCTATTTGGCTCGCCCATGCTCTCTTTGGCTCTGCCATGCTCTTATTGTCTCTGCTTGGCTCTGATTGGCGCTGCTGAGTGTTTGCCTCTTTCTGCCACCTTTCATCTGCTGATAGATTTTCGTGAACTTTTATCGGGTTTTTAGATGATTGGTTGATTTTTTGTCCAATTGTACGATTCATTTAAGCGTCAGTGAGATGCCGGCCAAGCCCAGAATGAGGACAATACTTTATATGCAGCGATGAAGCTGTGGATCAATCCAGGATTCACTGGCCCTCTGCGAGAAGTCTGGTGCCGATTAGATCAATGACCATGAACATGTCTACAGTCGCAATATTATGCAGCTTTCGTCATGTCTGTAAGCAGCTAGTGAAGTGTTACTTCACTCCTGCTCTTTAGTTTACTTCATGTGCCAGGTGAACTAACGTCCTGGATCATAGGAAATTGTCGAAGGCCATTCAGCCCCTCCAGGTCCCGTTTTTGAATTATATCATGTCTGTAATGTAACTGTTTACTTAATTGACTTTTCTCCATAACTTTGATAGCCCCCAAAAACCAAGAAAAGTGTTCTTATTCTCCAATTGGCGCTTCCTGATATTATTCCTTAGCGACCTTGCTCTCTTTTATGTTTTCTGCTGCCTGGGCTCTCCGATACAAGCTAATGCTTAATCTGTCTAAATTTCACGAAATTGGTTAAACATTGCAAACACATCTAACTGATGATTCATCGATATTCGATCCCCAATGGAACTTAAACCATCTCAGAAAGACTGGCAGAAAGAGAGAGGGAGAGAGAGAGAGAGAGAGAGAGAGAGAGAGAGTGAGAGAGAAAGGTGGGGGTGGGGAGGATATGTTTATTGGTGACGAGAGCATCAAAGATCAAATGATGGAAGCATTTGGGAGGAGGCGTGGGTGTTAAAATTTCTTCGGTTATAAAACACACTTGGACCGGAAGTGCTGGCTCATTTAACCAGCCAAAGCAGGTTTGTCCATTGTTGTGTTAAATTTATGTTGTGTACATTTAATATTTGCAACATACTACTTGGAGATGCTTGAGCTGAAACCCGCACATGCTGAAGTATGTCCTGTACGACTGAACTAAATCCACATCTGCACCTTGCTCTTGCTCTGTCTGCCGAAGTTTATGCAGAGGCAGAGAATGAAATAAACTTGTGGAAGTGCTTCTGCCTTTGAGTTACTTTTTGTGAACCAACTCCAGTGTTTTTTTCTTTCAGAGTTCTTTAGTCTCAGGAATCCTATGCCCCAGAGAGCAGTGGACGTTGAATATGTTCAAGGCTGACTTAGATGGCTTGTGATGTTCATAGGAAATAGAGAGGAATGGTATGGGATGGGATGGGGTGGCAGACTGGAAAGTGGCCTTGAGAACCCAATGAGATTAGCTATGTTATTATGGAATGTTGAAGCACGTTCCAGGTCTGAATGGTCCACTCTTGCTCTTAAGCTGACCCACGATAATTATTAATGCGACTTATGAGCATGGGTAAGCCAATCGGCCCTTGGAGCCATCTCCACAATTCATAGATCCATGATTGATCTGACTGGAATGTCAACTCCACATTCCAGCAAATCCTCATGACGTTTCACCACCTTGTTAATCAAGAATCTGCCCACCTCTGCCTTAAGGAGTATACTGCAAGACTTTGCCTTCACTAATTTTTGAGAAAGAGAGTTCAAACATCTCCTGACTCTGTCAGAGAAAACCAAACCCCTCATCCCTGTCTTAAATGAGCAACCTGTTATTTTAACGAATGACCCCTGGCTCTATGTTCTCCCACAAAAGGAAGCACCCACTCCACATCCACACTGTCAAGATCCGCTAAAGTCTTATAGGCTCCCTCCAAGTCGCCTCTTACTCTTCAAACTCCAGTGGATGCCAGCTTCGCCTGAGCAGCCTTTCCTCTCAAGAAACACTGCACATTCCTGTTATTAGGCTGGTAAACCTTATCTGAACTGCTTGCAATGTTTTTACATTGTCCTGTAAATATGGAGACGAGTACTGAACAAAGCACTCCAGCGGTGGCCACACCAGTGCCCTGTTCAACTGAAGCATGACCTCCATCTTCAGCTCCCCTCACAATAATAGATACATTTCTATTAGCTTTCCTAATTACTTGCTGCATTTGCATACTAGAATTAAGTGACTCATGAACTTGAAATCCCGGATCCCTCTTGAGCTCTCTTCACTTTCAATACTTTTGCGCACTTGCCTTACCTATCTATAACTCTGTTTAGCCTTCCTTATGCCCTCTCCACAACTTCCTGCCCAAGCTACATTTGTGCCTTCATTAAATTTAGCAAACTTACCTTTGGTCCTTTCATCCCAGCTGTTAATTTTTTTTCTGCCAATTGACCTGTCGAATGAGAGTTAACACAGTCACAATGGGATAAATGGCCTCCTCCTGGGCTGTAACCAGCCTTTTTATCCCGATGTTCTATACTTTCGTGCAGTTTAAGTGGAACGTCATGAGAAATGACCTCTGTGTGTTCCAAAATTTGGAGAGCATTTGGAGATCCCTCCGCTGAACCATCTTTCGCTGCTTCATCAATGACCTCAGTTCCATCATAAGGTCAGGAGTTGGGATGGATGCGGATGATTGCACAAACTTCAGCAGCATTCGTGATGCATAAGATACAGAAGCAAACCATGTCCAAATGCCGCAGATCTGGATAATATGCAGCCTTGAGTTGACAAGTGACAAGTAACATTCATGGCAAACAAGTTTCAGGCAATGACGTTCTACAACAAGAGACAATCTAACCATCACCCTTTGATATACAATGACATTACCCTCACTTAATCCCCCACCATCAACATATCGGTGGTTTCCATTGATGAGAAAGTGAACTGGGCTAGCCATAAAATATCAGTGCAGAGGCTCAGAATCGTGCAGAAAGGCTCTTACCTCCTGACTCCCAAACCCAGTCCAAAATCTACAGTGCAACAAGTAAGAAGTGTGATGGAACACTCTGCACTTGCTTGGTTGAATGCCGCACCAACAGCGTTGTACAAGCTTGAAGCCATCCAAGGCAAACAGCCCCGCATTTTGTGCCTTTCAACCAACATTCATACACTACACCAGCAACGCACGGTGGCAGCATTGCGCACCATCTACAAGATTCGCTACAGCAACTCGCCAAGGTGCCTAAGAATACACCTTCCAAATGGAGAACCGCTAACATCTGGAAGGACAAGTGCAGGAGACACATGGGAAGGCATCCACCTGGAAGTGGCGCTCCAAGCCACTCACAGTCCTAGCTTCGATTTATATCAACAGTTCCTTCATTGTCGCTATGTCAAAATCCTGGAATGCCCAAACAAACTGCATTGTCCGTGTACCTACACCACATGGGTTACAACGGTTCATAAAGGCATCTCACCACGACCTTCTCATGTCAACTAGTGGTGGACAAAAATGTAGGGCACAGCCAGCAACGCCCTTAAACCGTGAATGAATATAAAAAGGGTGTAAATGCCGGGGGTTGAACAGCGTGGACTTCTTTCATGAGAATTATGCGCTTCAGCACTGAACTACATCTACACTTACCCACTTTATGTCAAAACAACCGTTACAGATAGAGAAAGGGGACTACATCAGAGTTCCAGCCGTGTTTCATTTTAAAGTTAGGTCATGAATGAGTTGCAATCTTAATACATTTAACCGTCATGGTTTCATTTTCTAGACAAACAGGCAGGGTATGTCTATATTCGCCTCAGTCATGTAGCAGGTCATTTCTGCCTGCGATATTGGCTGTTTGAATTATTTGGTTCGTTGTCTGGGACCCAAGGGTATTAACAAAAAAATGTTCATGAACGCTGGACCTTGATCAGCCAATGGGAATTGTTCATTCTTCCTTTGCATATGATGTCGAGGGGATTTAAGATAACCCAAAAACGATTTGCCGAATTGGCAGCATGGGACTGCACAGAAATGTCTTCCAAATTATTGGGATTGCCAGCATGGAGGTACGGCAAGCAGTTGCAAGACTCATGGTTAGTTGGCCTTGAGTGCAAGAGAACTTGAGTACTAGAGTAAAATAGTATTGTGTAAATTGTATCGAATCTTGGTTATACTGCACGAGACATTTTATCCAGCTTTGTTCTCACTACCTATCTGAGGGTTTAACTGCCACGGATGAAGTGTAAAGAAAATGGCTGGCTTGTCGTACAACTAGTGTTTGAGGATACTGGGACTGTGTTCTCTAGAATGACAGGTGACCTCATTGGTCTCAAGAGGCTAAATGCAGGGAGGACGGATCCTCTATATTTTGGTTGGAGAGGGGGTGGGGTGGCATCTTGAACCGGGGTCACCGTCTCAGAATAAGGAACAGGCCATTTAGGACTGACATGAGGAAGGATTAATTCACTCAGAGGGTTGTGAAGCTTTGCAATTCGCTATGCCAAAGTTCTGGAGTGATTTCAAGGCAGATTTCGAAAAATGAAAAGCACCACGGGATAACGTGATAGTGCGGGTAAAACTCATTAAGGTACAGGATCAGTCATGAGTTGCAGGCGATTCAGAGGCGCTTTACTCGATGTTTAGCTGGAATGACAGTGTTGCCTTATGAGGGAAGATAGGAAAGATTCGGCTTGTTTCCACTGAAGATTTGAAGAGTGAATGGTGACTTGATTGAAGTATGTAAAACCCTGAATGTCTCGAGAAGGTGGACGTTGAAAGTATGTTTCCTCTTGCGGGAGAGTCCAGAACCAGGTCTTTTCAAATTGGTCACCGCCATTTCAGGACAGGAGTGAGGAGGTGTTATTTTCTCTCAGAGCGCTGCGAGATGTTGGAACCCATCCAACAGTGGAGCTGGGAGTCGCTGATTACTTTTAAGGCGGAGTTAGATAGGTTCTAATTTGGAAAGGGAGTCGAAGGTTATCGGGTGTAGATACGAATGTGAAATTCGAAGCCCAAGCTAAAAAGTCATCATCTTATTGATTGGCGGCACAGGCTCGAGAGGCAGACTGGCTTTCTCTTGTTTCCATTCCCGCTTTACCTCTGTTCTCTCAGGTGAATAAAAAGGCACTCTGCAACTGTGTCCGACATCACTTCAGCAGGTAGGTGAGCACAACATGGGTGCAAAGCTCAATGTTTGTCTCGTTTAACAAAAGCATCTGCTCTGAAAATGTGAACGGTTTCAGAAGTGGGGATGTTGGCTGCTGATCGCACAAAGTTCAGCACCATTTGCCACTCCTCAAATGCTGAAGCAGCCCATGTCCAAATGGAACCCTAGTACCATGGAAAAGTTACAGCACAGAAGGAGGTCATTCGGCCCATCATGTCCATGTCAGCCCAAGGGCACCCAGAAGCCCATTCATATCCCATCTTCCTGCACCCGACCCATAGCCCTGCAGCTCACAGCACTTTAGGTGCTGATCCAGGTACTTTTTAAAAAAGAGTTTAAAGTTTTTGCCTCTACCAACTTGGGCAGCGAATTCCAGACATCCACTACAATCCGCGTAAAAAAAAACATATCTTGGCTTGGGCTGACAAGAGGCAAGTATCATTCGCGGCACTAAATGCCAAGCTATGGCCATGTCGTAAAAGACAGGGTCTCTCCGTCGACATTTAACGTTCATTTGCTGAATTCCCGACTATCAACATCTCTGGAGTTACAATTGACCAGAATTGACCAGAATTGACCAGAAACTGAACTGGAGTAGTCATATAAAATCTCTGGCTACATGAGCAGTTCGGAGGCAGGGAATCCGGCCTCGACTAACTCACCTCATGAATCCCCAAATACTCTCCACCATCTACAAAGCGCGTGAAGCGTGTGATGCAAACCTCTTGCCTGCATGAGTGCAGCTCCAAGAACACTTAGGAAACTGGACACCAAAGCAACCCGCTTGATCGGCACCCCATCCATAAAGATTCACTCCTTCCGCCACCGCCGCGCAGTGACGTCAGTGTATTCCAACTGCAACTCGCTATGTGTCCTTCTGGAGCACCTTCCAAACCCACGAACGCTTTCTGCTTAAAGGAGAAGGGCAACAGACACATGGGAAGAGCACAGACACAAACCATGAGGGATTGGAAACTGACGATCGCTTGGTCAAAATTCAAAAATTGCCTCCCTAACAGGATTCACCAAATTGTCAGCTGCTTTTCAAGAAGAACCTCTTGAGAGGGCAATTAGAATGCGCATTTACTGCTGCTACGCGAGCAATCGACAAATGAAAGAAGTTTGGAGATGCCGGGGATTGAACCCGGGGCCGCACACATGCAAAGCGTGCGCTTTACCACTGAGCTACATCCCCACTACGGTCGGATAGCGTCGAAGAATGACTTTTGGTATTGTTAGCCTGATATCCTGTGCAAATTCGGTAATGAATGATTTCCAACCTTAATCCATTTAACAGTCATTGTCTCCCTTTGCTCGATAAACAAGCAGCGTCAGCCTATCATTATCACAGCCAAGTCGGACTACATTTCCGGCTGCGATATGGGCGTTTTTAATACTTTGGCTGGGGATCAGTAACTCAATGATATTGACCAAAACAAGTCCATGATTTCTGGACCTTGATCCGCCAATGGTAACTGTTTATTCCGCCTTTGCGTTTGAAACGCGGTGGACTAGCGACAGAGCGGAGTTTTATATTTTATATATTTCAGAGATATGCAGATATGAGAGTAGCTTCCACGCCTGGGGCAAATTTATGTACAGAGTTTTCTCAATTACTTTTAATGCCTAGTTCATGTCTCAATTCAGCTCCTCAGAGGTCGTGTCTCGTTTCCTTGTTCTTACTCAGCGCCCAGACAGAACCAGTGAAGCACAGCGAAGATAGACCAGTTAACAGGCTCGCATAATCAAACACAGAAGAATTGAAGTCTACACAGGTACATAGAATAGGCAGCTGAAGGACTGGTCTCAATCCTCGTGGCAAATTAGCCAATGGGACGCTCGCAGTTGCTGTTGAAGCTGCGTGTGGAGGAGACACAAGAGAACTCTTTAAGAAGATTATTTGGATTGAGAAATTCAATCCTAATTAGCTCTGACGAACAGTCATACGTAATCCAAAACGATACTTCGGTCTTAGCCTCCACAGATGCTGTCAGACCTGCTGCGTTTTCCCAGCTATTTTTGTTTTTGTTTTGAATCAAATCCTGAATCGCCTTTGAATTCCAGGATGATCAGGAGACAGTGACCGGCTTCAGCAGACGTGAGGTGACCTGAAAGCATTTTGTCTCAAGGCCAGGCAGATGTGGCGGTGAAATTGTGAAAAAGTGTCCGCCATATGCTTTCCTGTAGCGTCCATTCTACTGAAGTAGAGATGGGAACTGTAATAAGAGAAACGCCTGCGAGAGAGGTTGAAATGGTGTACTTGCAGGCCAGGGAATCTCACTTGCTTACTTTGCAGAGAGGGAGAGATTAAGGGGGGGGGGGGGGGGGGGGGGGGGGGTGAAGGGGGAGGTGAAATCAGAGATGGAGTCACGGAAGATGAAAAGTCACGCGTTGCAGAGGCGGTGTGTGGAGAACTGCTTTTTGATGGCCCTTCGTGTGCACAGCATAGCAGCGCATTTTTGAATGGTGGGGGGAAACAACATGAGATATTCTCAGATGTAAATAGTGTGAGAGACTTGAAACGATGTGACACGATTTGATATGGTATTAAGAGCCAGACTGGCGCTATGATAGTCTGGACTTGCTGGAAGGAATAAAGAGACAGTCGGAGAGAGGGCACGATGGGATGGGGGTTCGATTGGGGTTTATAATACACGGCAAGGTGCCATCCCCATTTATCCTGCTTTCCATTGGGTCCGATATCACTCTAGACACAGGAAGGTGCACACAATCTGGGTACAAACCTCAATGATTCTCTCTGTCAAGCTAAATCAGCCTTACCCTGGAAATGTAAACGGTTGTCAGAAGTGGGGCTGTTCGCTGAAGATCGTACAAAGTTCGGCACCATTTGCAACTCCTCAGATACAGAAGCAGCCCATGTACAAATGCAGCAAGAATTAGAGAATATCCAGGCCTGGGCTGAGGATTCTCAAGCGACATTTGCGCCATGAGTTCCGGGCAATGACAATCTCAAAGAAGAGAGAATCTAACTATCACCACTTAACATTCAATGGCATTACCATCGCTGAATTCCCGACTATCAACATCCCGGCTGTTATCATTGACCAGAAGCTGAACCGGTCTAAGCATATAACTACTTTGGCTACAAGAACTGGCAAACGTCTGGGAATCCTTCGTCGAGTAACTCACCTCCTGTTTCCCCAAAGACTTTCCCCCATCTACAATGTACAAGTCAGGTGTGTGATGGAATACTATCCTGTTGCCTGCATGAGTGCAGCTCCAAGAGCACTGAAGAAGCTTGACATCATCCAGGACAAAGGAGGCCGCACAGTGGCAGCAGAGTGCACCATCTACAAGAAGCACTGCAGCAATTCGACAAATCTTCTTAAGGACCACCTTCCAAACCTACAAACGCTTTCTCCAAGAATGACAAGGGCAGCAGGCACAAGGCGCATGGAAGTTCCCCTCTAACGAACAAACCATCCTGACCTGGAAAGATATCGTCTGTTCGATCACTCCGTTAATTCCTAGAACTCTCTCCTTCACAGCTTTGTGGGTGATCCTGCACCCAGTGGTCTGCATCGTTTCAAGAAGGAATGTCATCACCGCCTTTTTTATTGGTAAATAGCAATGGAAGTTAACTGCTGCCTCGCCGGCGACGTGCGCACCCTGGAGATGAGTAATAAAAGCTTGGAGATACCGTGGATTGAACACAGGGCCTCAAACACGCAAAGCGGGCACTGTACCACTGAGATATATCCCCACACTGGTAGCGTGATGCTAAATAATGATTATAGGCACAGATGGCCTTATTTCCTGTTAAAGTTCGACAATTAATGAATTCCAACATAATCCATTCAACAGTCATTGTCTCATTTTGTTATGTAAAGAAGCAGTGTTAGTCGATCGTTTTCTCAGCCATGTGAGAGGTTATTTCCGGCTGCGATATGGGAGCTTTTTCTATTTTGTCTGGGTATCGTTAACTCAACGATAGTGACTGAAAAACGCCCGTGATCTCTAGATTTTATTCCGCCATTGATAACTGTATATTCTCCCTAAGCTTGTGAGGCGGGTTGGGCAAGTGCAAGGGAGGATTGGTATATTTATATATATCTCAGAGATATGCAGACATGACGGAATCTTCCACGTCTGGAGGATCTTTATGTATAGAGTTTCTTACACTCTTTATAACGCCTTATCCACGCTTCAAATCAGCTGATCAGAGCCTCGGCAGTGTCTGATTTTTTTTTGTTCTGAGTCAACGATTAGGCTGATCCAATCAGGTACAGTGAGCATAGATCAGTTAAAGGACTGACATCATCAAACACAGAACAACTGAAGTCTATTTGAGGGACATGGAATAGGCAACTAATGTGATAGCCTCAATCTTGGTAGCAAAGTGCCCAATGGGACTCTCGCATTTGCTTTTGAATCTTCGGCTTGAGGAGACAAAGGAGAGATATTTTTAGAGGCATGTGTGGATTTGGGAAATAAAATCCTGGGTTGCCTTTCAATTCCGGGATGATCCGGCAGTAACGATTCCCTTCAACAGACAAGAGGAGACCCGATATTGTTTTGTCCCAAGGCCAGGCTTATGTGGTGGAGAATTTGTGAAACATTTGTACGTCTTTTAAGAACATAAGTATATAAGAAATATTAGCAGAAGTAGGCAATCCAGACCCTCGAGCTTCCCCGCAATGCATTATTACAATGGCTGATCTCATGTTGGCCTCAGCTCCACTTTCTCACCCTCTCCCCATAACCTTTCGACCCGTTACTAATTAATAAGCTGTCTATATCCTACTTAAATTTATTCAGCATCCTGGCATCAACTACAATCTTTTGGTAGTGAATTCTACAGATTCACGATCCATTGAGATAAGTAAACCCTCCTCATCTCTGATTTAAATCTAAGGCCAATGAGACTAAAGCTGTGGCCTCTCATTCTGGAATGCCCCACAATGGGAAACATCAGTCCACGTCTACTTTATCTATCCCCTTTACCAGCTTATATGCCACAATTAGATGTCCTCTCATCCTTTTAAAATCCAGCGAGTATAGGCCTAAGCCGCTCAGTCTATCATCATAAGGCAAGCCCTGCATCTCTGGAATCAAACTAGTGAAACTCCTCTGAAGTATATACTTCCATCAGTATTAGGAGCAAAACCATGAAAAATAATCCAGGTGCGGTCTCACCAATGCCCTGAACAGTTGCAACAAAACTTTCATTTTTATACTCCATTCCCTTTGCTTTAAATGCCAACATTCCATTTCCTTTCTGTTTTACCTGGTGGACCTGCAATCTAGCTTTCATTGCTTCATGCACGAGGACACCTAGACCCCTTCTGTACTGAAGCATTCTGAAGTTTCTCTTCCATTAAAAAATAAGTCGCCTTTTTATTCTTCCCACCAAAATGGATCACCTCAGGCTTATCCCCGTTAAAATCTAACTGCAAAATATTGGCCCATTTACCTAACCTGTCCATATCCATGTGTAAAGATTTTATTTCTTCAGTGCAACTTACTTTCTCACCTATGTTGT
Source organism: Carcharodon carcharias (assembly GCF_017639515.1). Taxonomy (NCBI): domain Eukaryota; kingdom Metazoa; phylum Chordata; class Chondrichthyes; order Lamniformes; family Lamnidae; genus Carcharodon; species Carcharodon carcharias. The sequence continues at coordinate 1,934,220 of NC_054505.1, read as the reverse complement.
TATAATCTGCAAATATAGCTACAGTAAGTTCTATCCCTGAATCCAAGCCATTAATATAGATTGGAAATAGCTGTGGCCCCAGGACCAAACCCAATGAAACCAGTGACAATTAGTGAAAAACGATTTAATCTTCAATAATCCGTGCTGACTCTGATTGATTGCATTATGACTTTCCAAATTCCCTCTTACTAGTTCCTTAATAATAGATTCCAACAATTACCCAATGACAGATGTTAAACCAATGGGATTTTAGAATCCTACTTTCTGTCTCTACACCACCCCAACCCCCGCACCCACCCGCATTCTTTTTTGAATAAGGGTGCTATATTATCATCTTTCTAATCCATTGGAATCTTTCCAGAATCAATGGAATTTCGGAATATTATAGCAAATGCACCCATTATTTCCTCTGCCACTTTCATTAAGACCCTGGGATGTAGGCCACCAGCTCCTGGGTACTTGTCGCCCTTTAATTCCACTAGTTTGCTCACTACTTTTTCTCTGGCGATGGTGATTGTTCAAAGTTCCTCCTTCTCCACATCCTCCACAATATCTGTTACTTTGGGGTGGTACTAGTGTCCTCCACCTTCATGACTGAGGCAAGATATTGATTAAGCGCCTCTGCCAATTATGTATTCCACATTATTATCACCCCAGTCTTATCCTCCAAGGACAAACATTCACTTCAGCTACTCTCTTTCTTTTATATACTTGCAGAAGCTGTTGCTATAAGCTTTTACATTTTGTGTTCGTTTTCTTTCATAATTTACCTTTGCTCTTTCTATTTTTTTTTTTCACTTACTGTTTGTTGATCATTAAAAATTTGCCAATCTTCCAGCCTGCCACGGATCTTTGCAATTTAGTATGCATTAGTTTTCATCTTTATGTTACCTTTAACTTCCTTGCTTAGCCATGGATGCTTTTCCTGCTCTTAACATCTTTCCACCTATTTGGAATATATTTTCATGGGAGGAGTTTTATGTACCCTTACTTTCTGCCACTCTCTTACCTTTTATTATCCCTGCCCTGCCGACTAGTGCTATATCTGCCCTCTTGCTTATGTAGCTACCTTTGTTTAACTGCAGAACTCTAGAGTGGGAATCAATTTTCACACTCAAACTGAACTGAGACTCTAGCATGAAATTATCACTCTTTCCTTATGCTTTCACATTGTGCCCATTGTGCTGAAGTGGAGATGGGTGCTATACCAGGAGAAGACCTAGGATGGAGGAAGTAACGGCGTTCCTATAGGGCAGGGCATCTGACTTGGGAACTATACACAGTGGGAGATGTTAAGCGGAGATAAGGAGGCAGTGAATTCAGAGGGGTTGGAATACAATAAATTGTGATGGAGTCACGGAAGATGAGAAGTCACTCATTGCGGAGGCTGGGTAAGGGTTTTTCGATGGCCTTCGGTGTTGAGGAGAGCAGTATTCAATCAGAGGGGAGGGACAAACAGATAAGTTCTCAGAAGGAGGAAGTGCAAGAGAACTGAAAAGTCGTTCCCGGGTGTGAGATGGATACAAGTGCCAGACCGGCGCTATGATGGCCTGGACAGGCTGGAAAGAATGGTGAAACGGCTGGGTGGAGGTGCTGAAGTGGAATGGAGCGGCGGAATACGTTCATGGGGAAGGTACCATCAACATGCATTCAGATTTCCGCTTCCCTGGTGTGCATGTCATCATTCGCAATTCCCTCAAAGCCTCCAGGGCCTGTCAGTCGTTCAGCCGCTGCAATAGTGGTAGCTATTTTGTTCCCCCTCTCACCTTGCCAAAACCCCCTGCAGATATTGAACGGCTCTTTGGCCTAGGCTGTCAACCTTCTCTACTCCACAGAGAATAATTACAGTTTCTACAATCTACCCACATGACTAATGTCTACCATAGCCAGTAAACGGTACCTGCAGCCGGTGCAAAGCCTGAATTAGTTTCAATGTTCCGGTGAGTTAATCACCTCTAGGGGGAGTCTGCAGTTTCCTTCATTTTACAGCTGCGGCAGGGAATTATATGTCGAGGCATGGAACACCGAGGGGTGTTATCGATAAAAACAAAACTGAGGGAATTGTGCCCCATTACACTTGCTTACAGAGTGCAAAACGTTTGGTTGCAAGCCTTAATATATGTCTCAGCTTACAAAAAAAGAGCGTTGCCGTGGATATGTATTCGAATGCGCTGAGAATCCAATGAGTGACTAAGTCATTTCATTGCGTTTTCAATCCCGCTGATAAGGGTGTTTCTATAACACTGAAGTGAGGCGATTCTTCCTTCGCTGATGCGAATGATGGCGTTCACGAGAATGTTTTCACCGTTGAATAAAAAATTTGCAATGTGGAGATACCGGGAATCGAACCCACGGCCTCACATGGGAAGCGCATGCAATCTACTTCTAACTACATTCTCTTTCTTTGCAATCTTGTTGCATGAAAGGTGGAAAAGGACGATTGTTTTGATCATCGAGCATGCCGTCGTTAAATCTCTCAGTGTCAAACTCAGTCCATTTATCTGCCTATGTCCCAAGCTGTACCTTTGTCACTGTCATGTCATGCGTGATTCTGATGTGCACCCCTTCCATGGTGTGACGAAGGCAGAATCTCAGTTGGATAGATTGAAACAAGGGGGTTCAGCAATGTCGGGGACCGGTTTGCGAGCTCATGAAGGAGAATCGGAGATTAGAGGTGTGGACAGCGGGTTGCAGGAAATGCTGTGTGACTACATTTTATTTTTGAGAAGGAGGATTATGGAAGCCGTTTTGAAGAAGGGGAACATGTTAGGGAAAAAAATAGCATAGTTTTTGAAATTTATAACTGTATTTCTGAGTGTAAGGAATGAGTTTAAGCTTTGATAGTTATTTTGCTTTTTATTTCTCTATCTGCGTGTTGAGAAGACGTCAAGTTGAGTTTTGGTTTCACTTTCAAAGGTGTTTGCATTTGAGTTTTTTTACGACTGTGGCAGCTAAGCTAAACGGACAACAGCATTAGTATTGGGCTGTTACCTAACAAAAGTGGTTCAGAGTGGCATGCCCCTCTCACAGAGTCACACACAGGAAAGCTAGGAACAGCAGTTTGATTGGGGAGCCGTTGGAGTTCATTGTACCTGTCAAGCAGAAGAATTTATATCTGATGATATCCTGAGGAGAGTAAACAACAAAGAATATGGGGAAGGCATGTCAAAAAGGGAGACGAGTTATAATGCGAAGAAATCAAGGTCAATGTGGAAGAACAAGGCAGAGGTAATCATTGCAGTATGGCTGGAAAATTGAAGGTTGTTCTTTGCAAATCAAAAGACTGATACACGACAGAGAAACATGGACATAACACTCACAGCCAAGGGCCTACCTCCTGGCAGTGCAGCTACGATGATGTGTCAAAACGTTCCTATTTTAGGGATTAATTTGTTCCTCAATATTTCGAGCCTGCTGATTGGACCTACATTCCTGCGTTGTTTTATTTTGCTTTATTCCTCTTAGTTTCAACTTAAAATATGCCTCCATTCCTTCTATTATATTAAATTTCAGTTGCAAAATCAATTCAGTGAAGTATAGATAGACGGACGGACGGAAAAGCGATGCACGAATAGCCCAAGAACGGAAAATAGCTCAGGCTGGTGAGCAGGTTGGAATTTGAACTTGCATTCGACCTTCCCAATTCTTGGCGTCCCATTCAGAATCATTATTATCAGGGCTTAATGTTTTATTCATTCTTTTGTGTCGTCAGTCCCGGCATAATATATCCTGAGTTTTCTGGTAGATATGGTTGAGTGAAACATGAAATAAAGACCTGGTAACATTACATCTGTATTCAGAGTGGAAGTTGGCGCCTGTGCTTCTAACTAGATGCCTAGAGTGCAGGTACATATTTTTGTAAAGGAACTGATGCAGCACAGGTGAAATTTTCAATCGCAGGTCATGTTAGATTCCAGTCACGAATTTCCTGCATCTACCGTGGCTTCCAACGCAAATCCTGCAGATCCATTTCCCCAACTTATGTCACTGATTCCTGAATATCTGATTTCGCTCGATAAGTTGCTTTTAGTGAGAGATACTATGCAAATCCCCATTGTGATTATCATGAATAAAGCATTTTGTTTCTCCTAATTGTTGTCCATTCCGCATAAAGTTCCTTTTTCGCCTAGTATTTGATAAGAGGAGATCAGAATCACTGATGGCCAACATGTAAATGTGCAACATATAATATTGGGCATCTAGGAGGGTATATTTGTCTCTATGTGGATAAATATTCATAATCATATAATTAAGAACCAACTGTGAATAATTATTCACTTTAGTGTTAAGCAAATACAATATATAAATCATATTCCAAATAATTTTCTGTTGAGTACTGCCTATTTTTTTTTTTTAGTCATACAAGCCAGATAACTTTATATTCACCTATTAGCTGGACTCTGCCTGAATTTAATGCCAATTCCTTTAATATCAGACAACTCTAACAGACCAGTTTCCTGGCTTTATGGACATACTGACCAATTCCCCACAAGTGAACCCGTGTTTCCCACTTCAGTGGGGATACAGAGCAGCAGCCCAATGAAGATCACCAATGTCGATACATTGCAAAGAGGCTTCGGAGGAAAGGGACCCGCTCACGATTTAAACACTGCTGGCTGCAACAGGAGTGCACTCCATCACGGAATTCTCCCCCCTGCATACAAATGCCGAAATGACCTGCCTCCTTGTATAAGTATGTTTATAACATCCCCATGCCCTATATCACTTCAATACCTCTGTGTTCAGCGAACATGTGCCTCTTTCGCATCTGCAGTGTTAATTTCTACAACATTGTGAGCCATGCCACCCCCCACCAATGAATGTGAACTCCAGAATTAACTCCCTGAGCCTCCTCTGCCGCTGGAACATTCTCTCTTCCAGTCAGGCGCTCATGGTTATCCAAGCGTTTCAGCAATGTATTTGGTTCCCGTGACTCTGTACTAAATTGTGTTTGATATTTGTTTTTGCCAAGCCTTCGGAATGAAATCCTCATTAATGGTGTTTTATAAATGCTGATTATTGGTCCTGGTGAGGCACTTTGTTGGTCAACGTCTCAGGCATTAAGTCGATTTGCATTGTAAAATAGAACACTGGGAAAAATAAAGAATAATCAAACACACGCATTTATTCCCTAAAGTTCATGCATCTATGTATGTATTCTTCGACGTGAATTGGGCATCTAGTTTAGGTTAATATTTCGTGAGAGTCCTTAATGGCCCCTTGAAAAGGTGGTGGTGAGGCTGTTCCTTGAAATGCTGCAGTTCATGTGGTGTAGGCATATGGGGAGGAATTTACAAGGATTTGTCCCAGTGACAATGTAGGAGTAGTGATGTAGCATCAGGATTATAAGTGGCTTGAAGGTGAACTTGTACGGCGTGGTGTTCCCATGTCTCTGCTGGAGCTGGTGGTAGAGGTCGAGGCTTTACAAGGCGTTATGGAAGGAGCCTTGGTGAGTTGCTGCAGTGCAGCCTGTGGATGGCGCACAGTGCTACCACTTTTCGTGTTTGGTAGAGGGACTGTATATTGTCGATGTGGTGACTATCAATGTATTTTTTTCCCTGGACAGTGACGAGATTTTTGAGTGTTGTTGAAGCACTCATGTAGACAAGTGCGGAGTGCTCCATCACATTCCAGACCTGTGCCGTGTAGATGGTGGACAGGCTTTGGGGAGTCAGGAGTCGAGTTGCTGTTTCTTTTCAGAAGCCTGTTGTTCTCTTTCTTGGGATCATTCATAAATGTTAATGCCCGGAGAAACTGTTAAATCACCAGGGACCTTTCGACTCTTAATTAAATCCACGCTGGATTTGATTGTAGCTTGGAACTGAATTTGCAAAGGCCCATTCCCCATAAACTCTGTGGCTTGTCTGAATTCCAAATCAGTGGCTGACATCTATGGGCGTGGCTGTAAAGGAATCAATGAGAATACCGAACATCGAGTTCTGGTTTCCGAACACATCGTCATTCAAATAGCCCGAAATGAACACGATCTGCTACAATCCTATCGTTATGTGTGCCATTGCAGTTCACTGTGAGCAGCAGGATATTCAATATTTAGAAAGAAGAACCACAGCAAATGGGTGTCCATTGTTGATAATTATGATAAATCTGTATCAATGCATCGTGTAGACAGGTGCTTTAACGTCTTTCCTGTTATAGCTACATCTATAAACTGCACCAGCCTCACAAACCCCAAAGGTCTCTCTGCTTCTTATAACTTGGCCTCTCTCTCATCCCGTTTTATTTAACGCAACACTCGCGGCTGTGCCACGGATTACATTCGACTACAAATCCCTGCATCCAGTTTGACCATTAAAAGCAAGCCTGGTGGCAAAGAACGGTCTTTCCTCAGGTTGTTGGACTGTAGTACTGATATCTGCAAAAGCGCTTTGTAACAAGTGGTTCAGGATTGTTTCACCAGCAAAGTGTAATGAGGTTATATTTCAGAAAGGCTAGCAACAAAAATCTCGAATTGTGTGATATAATATCTGTGACAGTGACGGGCTTTGGCAGTGGTTTTGCAGAGCTATTAATCCAACAACGTGGAACTCAGGCTTCACATCTGATAAATTGCCAAGCGACTTAAACTGAAGAAAATCAGAAATGAGAAGCTGCAGACAATATAGCTCATGCTGCTGAAACGTTAACTGTATGAAACAGTAACGTCCACATTTCTTTGCTACTGCAGTCGATGGGGCTAGCGGGGTGGGTTTGTGTGGGGAGGTGAGTGAGGGAGAGAGCAAGAGAAAGGGAATCAGAGGGAAGGAGGGAGATAGGGAGAGAATCCGATCAATCACTGAAGCCTAAACAGCCAACAGCGAGATTAGGAAGGACTGAGTGAGAGGGAAAGAAACGGAGTGAGAGAGAGAGAGAGAGGGCAAGAGAGATAGAGATAGAGAGAGAGAGAAAGAGAGCATCGAAGCCGACAGTAATCGTCAAATGCCTAATTCGGGATTTTTCATGCAAACCCTATCACTGTGTGCTCTATCAATCAACTCACGTTATATTGGTGAAAGCATTGCAAAGTACAAGGTGGATTATGATTGATAACTGAATAAATTGAGTGTGATCCACTTATTTGTGAATATTTAGTTTGAAAACTCTGAAGATTTTGCTGTCTGAGGAAAGTCTCAGTTCAGTTCTGTTGTACTGAGGAGAGCTAGAACTCCTCGAATTGACGTCATGAGTGTTGTTCTCTTCTTCATTTCTGGCGAGGGATGAGAGAGTGTTGGAGCAAGATGGGCAGAATTCAGTTACTAGCTACCGACTGTAATCCAGGTCAATATTCGGGTCAGAATAATCATACCCATGTACATTTACTGCCATTAAACAAATGGGGCTCATTTGAGGTTTCTGCTGAATTGCTGTTCTGTTTATTTTTCAGCGTTCAGTGTGACTTTAATGTATTCGAGACTGACTCCAGGAGATGGAAATTAGGAAAGGCTCCGACTTGGTTTTCGACTCTCTGAACATGATGCGAGTAACGGGCACCAATAACCTCAATTGTTTCAGATGTTCCTCCTCTTGTGTTGCCCGTTATAGCCCACTCACTACGCGATCATTCTCCAACTTACATTTTAGAACTTTGAACTTCTCATCCAGATTTCACTCCACGTTGTACAAAACTCTGTGTTGCTTTCGTTGTGGATAACACCTCCGTCCTCCCAGCCTCCTTTTCCTCTCTCATTCAACTCTTCCTGGTTTGAACTTCTGAGTCTTGGAGGACGAGAATCAGTCGCTGTTATTTCTAGATCTCATTGCTCGAAGGAGCTTGGACTGGAACATGGAGACAGGCGTTTCACTACCGGTCTTTGATGAGCAGTGAAACACTCTTGCTTTGGCACTGCACTTCACCTGACAGTGCCCTTCCATTTAACCCATTTCAATTTGGGGATGACCTCAAATGCATCCAGGCATTGGTATGTTATAAGTTGCTTGAACAATATTAAGTACGTTTCTGTATTTAATAGCCTTGAATTCAGCTTTGATGATAAGTGAATGCTTGAGAACCAGCATTTGCTGTTGTTGCTCTCAGAGTGCTGATCACCTTAGAACTGGTTAATGTTATTTAAGACTGAAGTCATTATCAAATATATTGTCACAACATGTTCATTGACTTCAAACAAATCCCTCGCTCTGATGCACTGATATTGCTGCGAGTATTAAAATTCATTTGATCAATTGTGAAGGGTTTCAATGCTGAAAACAGAGCTTTCCAGCTCATGGGTTTCCTCTCGCCTCACAAATTAGAAACATTGAAATTATTTGCATTTATAGCAGAGAAACACACCATTCAGCTCGACAGCTCTATGCTGTTGCTGATGCACCACACCATCTTAGTCCATGCACACATCCGCACTGAAGAAGAGTCATACAGGCTGGGAATGTTAAATTTGTTCTCCTCTACTCAGATGCTGTTTTTTTTTGCAACATTTTCTGATTTTGATTCATATTTACAGCACCCACACTGCTTTGCTTTTATCCTCCACCCACCTCGCTTTCCAACTTTTTCACCGCTTCCTCTTAGTGTTTTTTATCCACATCCTTTCAACAAAGTTTCCCCAAAAATGCATTAATTCTGTTGGCCTCAACTACTCCATGATATGCCATGTCCCATATTCAGTCTATTCCCAGGTTCAAGAGATGTCTCCTGAATTGCGCATTGCAAATGTTGAAGTGCATACTGAACTCTTGGATTTATATCTTCATGATGATTCTGTAGCATGACTTGGAAAATAGTGTATTTATCCTTTTGAAACGGGAGTCAGTCCATGGCCTAGATAGAGACGATTTTCTGGTTACTTCTTGATGTCCTATGTGGCTACTAATCAGTTCCAAAACCATAGAAAGGGAAGATCCTTCTCAGTGTCAGATGTTAAAGAGCAGGTCTACATATCCCTTGACGTTTAGTTTACAATTCTCCAAGCAGATACCATTCCGAATCTGGGGAATTTTGGAAGATGACAAGCAGTGCACCCTTCACTGTCACTTTGTCAAAGTCCAGGAACTCCGTCACTAACATCACTCTGGGTGAATCTAAACCACAAGTATTGCAGGGTTCAATAAGGCAGCTTCCCAATTCCAATTAGCATGGGAAATACATTCCTGGCTATCCAGCGATTCCCACATCCCATGAATCAATTAAAAATTAAAATATATCGCACTTGTTCCATGTTTCAGGACCCCAGGATGCAGGCCAGCGATTCTATAAGCCTTGTCAATATTTTGTTCTACTACTTTTCACAACGCTTTTTCTCCACTGATTGTTTTTGTTTTAGTCTTCTCTCTCTTGATTCTCTACCACTAATTTGATTTATTTGTTCCATCCAATGTCAATACATATTAAAATCATGCTTACTAAAAGTATCTGATAGTTACTTGATTTCAATTATTAGTTCGAAAATCTCCCACTCTCAGGTACTAATGCTCTCTTTGGCTGTCATCATTCTATTCACATGTTTTTTGAAACCCTTTTTCCTGTCTATGACTAGGCGATGAAATGGCGCTCGAATCTTATCTCGTTGGCATAATTTAACGTTTCTGCTTACTTACCACTTCTGATCTGCTTTGTGGAATGTTAAATAACTGCTTTGTAGTTGAGGTAGCTTGCATTAAATTGTTTGAATGATTGAGTGCAGGGTGATTCAGTCTTTATTCCTGCACCGCTGGTGTCATTTTTTTTATTATCGTGGTATTTTGGAGAATCTGTTCCACGTTTTTGTGCTTTTTAAAATTAAGTTTAGAAATACAATTCCTGCACATTTTTACTTTTTTTTTGCTACAGATTCTTCAAGGTTTACAATGCAGAATTATTTAATGTATTGAAAGCATTTAATTGAAATTCTCACAAAGTATTTTCATTCCATGTGTTTCAACATATGTCTGTCTCAGTGGACACTGATTCTGCTGTGAAAGATTAAATTGCTTTGTGCCTGATGTAACATGTATCTGCTGTGAAATCAAAGGGTTCCGTTACAGTTTCAGACAGTTAGATTTCCAAATGTTCCACCGATTGACATTTTATTATGTTTCGCTATCCGGGGTCTTCTGCTTTACGACTCTTCCACCACTGTTACACTTTCCCCATTATTTACCGGATGGAACCATTTTGTGATTTGGAAACCTCCAGCATGTGTCCTCATAGCCTTCTCTGTTCCGAATCAGTATGTGTGTCGGTCTCAGTCCCTGTGTCTGAGTCTATATTTTCCATTATTGAATTTCTCGCAATCAGAAGAACAAACATACCTTTTCTTTTCTCTCCACGTAACTGAAGTCCGCTCATCCCTCGTACCAATGTGTCCTATGTGCTTTGCACCCTTTGACATCCTCCCTGAAATTGATGCCCCAATTGTGCAAAATGTCCACCCTAAGGCGTAGACAATGATTTATGTGTTTTGGAGAATCTCTTCCACACTGTTGTGCTTTTTTGCATTTACGTTTTGAAATACAATTCCTGCATTTTTTTTTATTTGCTACAGCTTCATCAAGCTCTACAATGCCGAAGGAGCAGGAGTAGCGTATTGAGCCCCTCCAACCTGCTCCGCCAATTAAAACAATAATGGCTTTCCTGACAGTTATGTCTTCTTCATGCCTCCCTCGCCGCTAATTAATGAACTTCTTGGTTAACCACAATCTGTTCAACTCTGCCTTAATAATATCAAACGCCCTGTTTACACCACCTTTTCACGAACAGACTTTCAACACAAATGAATCTCTGAGCGCAAAAAAACTCTTCATTTTTCTATTAAATGGACGAAACCTGATTGTTAAGCAGTGACCCTTCTAGATTCTCACACAAAGGGCAGCATCCCCACCACATCCACCCTGTCAAGGTCCCTGAGGGTCTTATATGTTTCAACGAAGTCGTCTCTCCCTCTTCTAAGAACCAAAGTGTACAGGCCTAGCTTTTCCAACTTTCAACATAAACCAACCCCACCCAACCTAGTTATTGGTTTTGGTAAACTTTCTCAGAATTGCATCCAGCATATTTTCACCTTCAGGAAATAATCGATTAATCTCCTCTGTCAGCTTCCCCTCTTGTTAAAGCCATTAACCATATATATTTTGTATAATCTGCACTGCTCCACGTAAGACCATTCCCTGCTAATAGACTTAGAACAACTGGAAATTGCATTTATGTAGCGCTTTTAAAGAAGTAACACTTCCCAAAGTGCTTCACGGGAATCATTATAAATCGAAATTGGGCACCGTGTAACGGACGGAGGTTTTAGTACAGATGGACAATGTCTATGCCGAAGAGGCAGGTATGGTGCTGTATCCTAAATAAAGCCAGTTTGTGAAATCTCTTCCTGCACACATAGGAAGTTTTTGCTATTTCCTCCAGGTTCTCTTTTCTCCTGTGTTCCCTCTGAGCGCATCATGTCACACTTCTCTTCATGATATAACATCCACACTTCACTAGTCTGCCCATGTCCACCTGCTTCTATGTTCTTCATTCTTTTCTATAATTGCAAGCTGGCTATATTTTCAAATGTGGCAGTTTCTGCTTGGAAAATATAGATCAGGAAATTGCACAGGTTATTACAAAATTAACGGGTCATTTAACAAATCAAACCTGTGATACCATTAAATCAGATGATGGTGAATGAACCACGTAGAAGCGATGACATAGTGGTTCTCTCACGGTCCCAGCAATCACAGCTAATTCTCTTTGGATCCTGGTTCCAATATCAGTGCACGTGGTGAAAATACAATACAATGAAATCTGATTTTTTAAAAAACTTTCATGCATGCGATGTGGGGGTTGCTGCTTCTGCCTGATTTCATCACTCACTCCTAATTGTCCTCCTTATGACAGCATTAAAGAACCAACCACATTGCTGTGGATCTCGAGTCACATGTATGCCAAACCAGGCTCTGTTCTCAGCATTCTTTCCCTAAAGGTCATAAGTGAACCATACGGATGTTTACAACAATTGCCAATGATCGAATAACCATCATTAGGTTTATAATCAAAAACTTGTACTAAATTCAAATTCCACAACCTGCGTTGACAAGATTAGAATGTGGGTCCTCTGAGTATCACCGTGGGTCATTGGATTATTAGCCTACCGACTGTACTGTGACGCCATCACCTCTCCAACTTTAAAGATCATGAAATCACCATTGATTGTTGTAAATTGTCAATTCGAGAAGGAAATATTGCCTGTTCTGGCTTGTCACAAGTCGCCCACCAGTGTGCTAGTTTGTTAAATCTTCTAATGACCCACTGGATAATAAATACAGACCAAGCATGTGATGCCCCAATCCTCTGATCGAATATAAAAATAAAAGAGAATCCACATGCCTGTTTCTGATCGATAGCAAATAATGTCCTTAATTTGGAAATAAGTGAACCATTTAGCTCGCCTTTTTCAGAACATATCTAGAATCTTATACCTCCCTAGTTTCCAAAATTCACTCCTGAAGGCTCCAGTTATAACTTCTTAACGGTGACTAGCCCCCCACCTCCCCGCCCCAACCCAGCACCACCCCCCCCCCTCCCCCACCCACACCCCTCCCCCACATCCATATTCCCAGACTGTAGTTGTGCGGAGAAAGTGGTAATGCTGATCTGCTTCTACTTAGAGTAGAAAAGTTGAAGAGGAAATTTGTTGGAGGTTTTCAAAGTCATGATTGATATTGATGGATTGTATAAGGGGAAACTTATTCCAGTGGTGGAAGAGTCTGTAACCAGAGGACACACAATAGAACATGATAGGTAAAATAACCAAATGGTGCATGATGGGGATAAATTACTACACATCAGCGAGTTGTTGTGATCTGGAATGGACCTCTTGAAATGGAATGATGAACATTTGGAAGATATTTGGATAGTTGCCAGTTTGGAACATAACGCCTGCATATTGGGAACATCAGGGAGCTGGATTAATCAGAAAGCTCCACAAAAGAGTTTGCAAATGTAAAACTGGGGCATTGACCTCTCTACATATTGGGTGACATTATTCTCTGAATCTAGGGTGAAAGGGAAGGTGTTGGTCTTCATTTAATTAACTCATCTCTCTTTTCAACGGCTTTTGCAGTTCAGTGGACCCAGTCTCAATGTGAGTATCAACAGTTCTCTCGTAAATCCTGACACTAAATAACTAATTCCGATATCAGTCAGCCTGCTTAATCGGATTGAATTTGATTGTTGTAATCCATCGTTTTGCAACATTGATAGCTGCATTGCAGTAAGTAGTATTTCAGTTGTTAGTGTGATGACACTATGGAAAATGACCTCCTTTGACACGTTATACCTTTTTTCTGTACCGAGGGTGACAAAGCAGAAATCCATCATTCCAGATGGCAACAGACCAATGATCAATTCAATGTTACAATGACTTCAACACATGTTTTGATTTCCGAATCCAAGCTCCAGCAATTGCATGATATACGCAGGAGGCCACTGTCTCATTTGAGTCTGCCCTGCATTTCAATGCCAGCGTGACTGGTCTATCTGTTCTCCACTTCTATGCAAGCTGGTTACATATTATTTAACAACCTAAACTAACCAACACACTATCAATTTACCTCGGCTCTGGGGTTATTCTGCAGAATCATGTCAAGCTGTTTCTCGTCTCAGTATTTTCGTGTCTACATCGTGATTGGAAAGATGAGTTTTATTTCCTATTTTACCTCCACTTGTTCTGCAGAAGAAATAGTAGACATAGAATCTCTCTCTCTACCGTCTAAGAAGCAATTAATTTACCTGAACCATCTCAGTTGAGTTCATTTATGTTCTGCACTCACAATTTCACACACAGTCTGTTATAATAATTCATACCATTTAGCCCAGCAAATATTCTCTAACCCTGCAGAAGCCAAATCTAATAAATATCACCCCTGTCTACTTATCCCAGCCTGCACAACCATCTGGGAATCTTTATTGGATCTGCAAGAGCAACTGTCGATTTACAACTCGAACACTGGTTCAATCAGATAAAAGAAGCATCTTATTTATGTAAAACAAAAGCAGAATTACCTGGAAAAACTCAGCAGGTCTGGCAACATCGGCGGAGAAGAAAAGAGTTGACATTTCGAGTCCTCATGACCCTTCGACAGAACTTGAGTTCGAGTCCAAGAAAGAGTTCAAATATAAGCTGGTTTAAGGTGTGTGTGTGGGGGGCGGAGAGATAGAGACAGAGAGGTGGAGGGTGGGGGGGTGTGGTTGTAGGTACAAACAAGCAGTGATAGAAGAAGATCATCAAAAGATGTCAACAACAATAGTACAATAGAACACATAGGTGTTAAAGTTAAAGTTGATGATATTATCTAAACGAATGTGCTAATTAAGAATGGATGGTAGGGCACTCAAGGTATAGCTCTAATGGGTTTTTTTTTTAAATAATGGTAATAGGTGGGAAAAGGAAAATCTTTATAATTTATTGGAAAAAAAAGGAAGGGGGAAACAGAAAGGGGGTGGGGATGGGGGAGGGAGTTTACGACCTAAAGTTGTTGAATTCAATATTCAGTCCGGAAGGCTGTAAAGTCCCTAGTCAGAAGATGAGGTGTTGTTCCTTCAGTTTGCGTTGGGCTTCACCGGAACAATGCAGCAAGCCAAGGACAGACATGTGGGCAAGAGAGCAGGGTGGAGTGTTAAAATGGCAAGCGACAGGGAGGTTTGGGTCATTCTTGCAGACAGACCGCAGGTGTTCTGCAAAGCGGTCGCCCAGTTTACGTTTGGTCTCTCCAATGTAGCGGAAACCACATTGGGAGCAACGAATGCAGTAGACTAAGTTGGGGGAAATGCAAGTGAAATGCTGCTTCACTTGAAAGGAGTGTTTGGGTCCTTGGAAGGTGAGGAGAGAGGAAGTGAAGGGGCAGGTGTTGCATCTTTTGCGTGGGCATGGAGTGGTGCCATCGGAGGGGGTTGAGGAGTAGGGGGTGATGGAGGAGTGGACCAGGGTGTCCTGGAGGGAGCGATCCCTACGGAATGCCGATAAGGGGGGTGAAGGGAAGATGTGTTTGGTGGTGGCATCATGCTGGAGTTGGTGGAAATGGCGGAGGATGATCCTTTGAATGCGGGTCTGGTGGGGTGATAAGTGAGGACAAGGGGGACCCTATCATGTTTCTTGGAGGGAGGATAAGGCGTGAGGGCGGATGCGTGGGAGATGGGCCGGACACGTTTGAGGGCCCTGTCAATGACCCTCAACCGTGTCTGGCCCATCTCCCGCGCATCCGCGCTCACGCCTTCCCCTCCCTCCAAGAAACATGATAGGCTTCCCCTTGTCCTCACTTATCACCCCACCAGCTTTCGCATTCAAAGGATCATCCTCCGCCATTTCCGCCAACTCCAGCATGATGACACGACCAAACACATCTTCCCTTCACCCCCCTTATCGGCATTCCGTAGGGGTCGCTCCCTACGGGACACCCTGGTCCACTCCTCCATCACCCCCTACTCCTCAACCACCTCTTATGGCACCACCCCATGCCCACGCAAAAGATGCAACACCTGCCCCTTCACTTCTTCTCTCCTCACCGTCCAAGGACCCAAACACTCCTTTCAAGTGAAGCAGCATTTCACTTGCATTTCCCCCAACTTAGTCTACTGCATTCGTTGCTCCCAATGTGGTCTCCTCTACATTGGAGAGACCAAACGTAAACTGGGCGACTGCTTTGCAGAACACCTGCGGTCTGTCCGCAAGAATGACCCAAACCTCCCTGTCGCTTGCCATTTTAACACTCCACCCTGCTCTCTTGCCCACATGTCTGTCCTTGGCTTGCTGCATTGTTCCAGTGAAGCCCAACGCAAACTGGAGGAACAACACCTCATCTTCTGACTAGGCACTTTACAGCCTTCTGGACTGAATATTGAATTCAACAACTTTAGGTCGTGAGCTCCCTCCCCCATCCCCACCCCCTTTCTGTTTCCCCCTTCCTTTTTTTTCCAATAAATTATAAAGATTTTCCTTTTTCCCACCTATTTCCATTATTTAAAAAAAAAACACTAGAGCTATACCTTGAGTGCCCTACCATCCATTCTTAATTAGCACATTCGTTTAGATAATATCACCAACTTTAACTTTAACACCTATGTGTTCTATTGTACTATTGTCCTTGACGTCTTTTGATGATCTGCTTCTATCACTGCTTATTTGTCCCTACAACCACCCCACCCCCACCCCCCTCCACCTCTCTCTCTCTCTATCTCTCCGCCCCCCACACACACACACCATAAACCAACTTATGTTTCACTCTTTCTTGGACTCGAACTCAAGTTCTGTTGAAGTGTCATGAGGACTCGAAACGTCAACTCTTTTCTTCTCCGCCGATGCTGCCAGACCTGCTGAGTTTTTCCAGGTAATTCTGTTTTTGTTTTGGATTTCCAGCATCCGCAGTTTTTTTGTTTTTATCTCTTATTTATGTAGTTGTCTGTATCATTGTCTTTTCCTCCTAGCTTTGACTAAGACCCCGGTTAGTACAATCCCATTCCCACATGCTTTTGGAATCCTCTCCCTGCCCAACCAGAGCTATTTCGGTCGCACTGTAGCACGACATCTGAGAGTAAATTACCCCCCAGTGCTCCTCTATCACCTTCCCCTCTTTTCAACACCATTAACCATATTTAATTTATATAATCTGCAGTTCTCCACGCAAACCATTCCCCTCTGTAGACTCAAGCAACCGGAATTTGTGTTTATGTAGCGCTTTTATTGTAGTAACACGTCCCAAAGTGCTTCACAGGCAACATTATGAATCCAAATTGAGCACCCTGTAAAGGACGGAGGTTTTAGTGCAGACGGTCGAAGAGGCAGGTATGGCACTTTGTCCTAAATAAAGGCAGGGAAAGGTGACAAAGTGAAGTGAGGAAATTCCAGAGCTTCGAAGCTCCAGGCAGCTGAAGATTGCAATTCAGCAGCGACAGAAAGCTCAAGAGGCCTGAATGAGGGGTATGATTTATGTTGGAGGGCCGTTGGGATTGGACAGCTTCACACAGATGGAAATGCCTGGAAGGTCCTGAAGGGAATTGACAACAATGTGAGACTATTGTGAAATGTGCGTTTTCCTTGATGGTCTGGCGATGTGGGAAAATGTACCTCTGTGCGAACATGAGTCATGGACCAATGTAACTTGGTGCAATTGAAGACAGACGGCAGCAGAGAAATCGTCAAACTCAAGTTTATGACGGCTGGAAAATGCGGTTTTCCCCAGAATGAAGGTGGAATAGACATTCCTGGATTTAATAAAGATAGCTGATCTGAGACAGTGTTGGAGTTTGGTGATGCCACTGAGGTGGATGGATATAAGCGTCCTTAGTGAGGGAATGCATATGGTCAACTCAGCGTCAAAGGTGGCAGTAACGTTGTAAGCGTCTAGTAGCTTCAACAGAGCCGAATGGAGCTGGTGGTTAGGAATGAGAGCTCTGGGATTGTGGGCTGGGTGCCTAGGGGACCAACCCCAGGCCCTCCATGCCATCAGCATTTTGGGTCTACCAACACATCATGGACTGCCTCGCTTCAGAGGCACTCACCATCAGGTTCTTAAAGGCAATTATGGATGGGCAACTAATGTGAGCCTGGCCAGATATACTCACATCAGGAATAATTGCAAAATGCTTCTGCTTCACAAGGGTAGCTGCACTGTTTGAAAGGCAAATCCACACAGTTTAAAGAACTTCATTCTTTTTAGTCATATTCTCACCTCGGCCAAATTGAGTAGTAATAATGAATACATTGAGCAATCTGATCAATTCCCTGGGTAACATTTCTGTTCCAACGTCTAACTTGAAAGAAAAGTCCAGCTGATTTATTTTCTTTGGCGCGACCCTTTGATTTCCAATAGTTTCGAAGTAGCTAGACTTCACATGTGTGTCAGAGGCCATGAAACGGTTTGCAAAGCCCAGAGTTACTGAACTACGTTGTGCAACTTGAAATATTTCACTCTTTCTCAGTTAACAAATCACTAAGCATCATGTTGTTCCAACTCAGTTCTGATTAAATCATCTTCCTTCAAAAGGAATTGAGTCAACAAAATTCCACAGCACCTGAAACCCTGGAGATCCATTCCTATCAGACCTTTCCACCTCTTCTTCCACAGTTGCATTAAGGAAGCCAGATATATCATTGATCAGCCGTCTGGAGCTTCCTTAGAAATAGAGAATGTCACCATTACCAGCACTGCATGTGCAAATGATCATGATAAAACCTTCTACAATTACAAGGATAATCAAGCCCTGAGACATTCGCCCCAATTTCCAAACAGGATGAATTTGCAATTTTCTCGAATCCTGCTTTTACCCACGGAGGGCCGAACCAATGCAATTATTGGGATTCAGTTACTTTGTCCCGTTCCCCATAGAGTGAAGCTGCGATGGTTACGAGAGCAGGTGAGTGCCAAGGGACATAGATTGTTGACAAAGACTTTATTCAAAGTCATTTCGACTTCCAGAACTCTATATTTGATTTACTTTAAGGAAATATAACTTTAGACATTGGGAGTGAGAAGTATAACGGAATGACGTTGCATTTCATTGATCAACACCTGCCAGAGTCGATGAAAGCCTGATGTCTGAGTTTATCAGTGGCGATTACATGAGCTGATGGACAGAGAGCAGACAGGAAGCAGGGGGAGCATGTGAATGTACAGTCAGCAGTTGAAGGATTCTGTCACTGAGGATGTGGACTTTTGCTGTGTGACGTCGCACTATATGTAGGAATCGGGTTGGGCCATTTGTGATGTCAAAATTACCTCGAGTGATGGAATCCGAAAACTGCTAATCTCACAGAGTCTCCTATTCACACCCCAACCACCCCACCCATCACCCCCTTGCGATGGGGAGGATGAATCACGCAGTCATTGCCTCCACTGCTTTGCTCTCATTCTCCTCATCGAAGCTGGCATGAAATCCCCTTTGCTTGGGCTATCCCCGAAGATGCTCTCCTTACCTGGTTTGGCAGAAATCACTCCTGATGCAGAGGGGAATGTTTTCAATTTCCAACCGAACGATTTGAAATCCATAGTCCAGGCAGACACTCCACCAGTGCCAGTGCTAAGGGAGCGATGCACTATCCAGAGGCAAATTTACATATTCTGAAGCCTTCAGGTATTGATCTCCATAATCCAGTCAACACATCTGCGTCATTCTGAAAGAACATTAGCACTGTCGGAGGGGGGTTATAGCTTTTCAGATGCTATCACCCTCCCTCAGTGACCTTGAAGGAAAAATACACCATGGGCATTATTTCGAAGAGGATCATTGGGCACTTCTTGCTGATGGCCTGAGGTTAATATTTATCCCACATCCAATGACGCCATTAAGCTTTCATTATCTCAATGTTGTTTCTGGAATCTTGCTCTGCGAGAAGTTGCTGCATTGCAAATGTCGCATTTTTTCAGAATTATTTCAGTGTTGGTAAATCTGTCTGGGGCCTGTTGTGTTGCTAAGGGCTTTGAAGTATTTTTTGATGTGTTTCCTTCATTGTAACCAAAACAGAACTCAACGCGTGTGCAACATGATTCCAACATGTAAACACTGCCCTTCCATTCAGATCAAAGTGCATTGATTTTCTAATGTTCTAATTGCGTGACATTCCTCAGATCAACTTCTCATCGTTCTTTCATTTTTTCTTCAATAGCTTAATCAAAACCAGTGACAAGGCTTCGTCAAATGACTGGCGTGTATGCAGTAGGAGAAACGGTCACCATGGCCTGCATTGTGAACGCAGACGATCAGGAGAAAAGCTCCTATATTTACAAACATGAGGCACTGCAGTACCTCTGGCAAACTGGCACAAAGGGCAGCATTTTGATAATAAAAGGAGCGAAGGGTCATACCAATGTCTATACGGAATTGTCCTCAGTGTTCAGCACCTAACATCCCAAAAGAGCAAGGCTGTGACCTGACTATCGCAGTTCAGTGACAGAGAACACGGCTTGTTAATATGTCTATACAACGTGCTTAGCATATTCACAAATTCAGATCCCTGCACCAAAATTAAACGTTGACTGCTCAGGTGGGGGAATATTGGCGAAAACCATTAACTTAATCGCTCAAGTACTTACACGTTCCCTGAAAGAATGGGCCAGAATTCACCCGGAGATCATCAGGTGCAACTGCAAGTGTAGAGATGGGAAACAGAGGAAAGGAGGAAGAGGGTGTGACGGGACAGTCGGCAGCTGAAGGATTCAATCACTAGAGGGAGGTGATGGCCGTTGTTAGGTGATGTCACGGTCCCACACCGGATTAGGTTATGCTCTTTCTGACATCTTACCTAGACCGAGTGTCCAATTCCAATTGTTGAGGTGCGCTGGAAATAGAAAGGTCCTATCCCATTCTCCCAACTGGTGGTGCATGGTGTACCGTCCAATTCTTTAACCATTTGGCGTTCTATCTCCTCACTGATGCTAGCATTAGCTGCCTGTGTCAGGGACTTTCATTATTTATGTGATTACCAAGGCTGTAGCCCGCTAACCTACGTCAGAACGTTGTGCAGATCTATGAATGCCACTACGGCAGGTGAGTGAAAGCAAATAAGGATTATTAATATGTCTACTCAAATCTCTTGGTAATTAGAAAAATAAATCCAAGTTTCACGTTCTCTGACAGTCAGGACAACTTTGTGTACATCTCCTGTCTAATCCAAATCTGACGCACTGAACCATTACTGCCATGGTCACCATTAACCTCCGAATCAGAAAAAGGCACGGCGCAGACAGAGACCACTGGGCCTATCATGCATGTGGAACCTCTCTGATAGAGCTACCAACTTTTTTTCTCATTTGTTCACGAGATGTGGCAGCAAGTGGCAAGAGCAGAAATCAGTTGCTGCTTTATAATTGCCCTTTACAAGGTTAGATATATTCACTCCCAAGCATTTACCCAAACCTTCTGCCAAATTATGTATTAGCAATCCTATCCAGTTCCATTTGAAAGTTCCTGTTTAGTCTGCTTTCAACTCAAGTAATTGCCATAATAATTGCCCTTATGAAGATTGTGATGAGCCGCCTCTTTGGCAATCTGCGGTCCATTTAAATCAGGGAGCTACACACACAAATGAAACCCATGCTCACACACACACACGAGCACACCCATATGCGAAGAGGCACACAAACATATGAACACAAGCACACACATACACACATACACACACACACACTCACACACACACACACACACACACACACAGACAAAGATATGCACATGAGCACGCACACTGACAAACACTCTCAAGCACACATTCTCAAACACAAACACGAGCATACACAGAAACTTGCACGCAGACATAGAAATAAATTCAGCAGCACAAACAGAATTAGATATTTCACAAAGCACCTGCAATTTTGTTGCAACATTTAAAATAAATAAGTTTCTGAAATGCGATTTGAAATGTAATATTTATTTGTTAAATGTAATCAACTCCCCAACTCACGCTTAATGGAATCTCATTCGCTGATGTAAACAATCTCCTTCGGTATTGGTCTATGCCTTTTCTGGTGCCAAAAATTACTGTACATTCCAATGGTTCGATTCATTTATAATTGTCTTGCCCATTGCTGTTTTTTTGTTTAAGTCACAGAGCCGCTAAGGAAACCAGTGATAACTCCTGATCAATGGACAGAGGTGTGTGTCATGGGAGAGACAGTTGCCATGACCTGTACAGTGACTGGAGATGTTCGGCAGAAAGCCTTCCATTTTTACAAATACGTTGCACTACAGCACTCCTGGCAAATAGGCAAAAGTATCAAAACTGGAACATTCCTGGTTACTAGTAGAAGTAGCGAAGGGTGATATCAAAGTCAGTGCAGAATTTCCATCGGGGGTCGGCATCTAACGTCCCCAAAGAGCGACGCTGTAACTATGACAAGCGCAGGAGCATGAGGGGGAACAGAGATTATTAATACTTCTACATACCGGGCTTGGAATATTAACATATTCTGAACCCTGCATCAAAATGAAACGGCCAGTGTTCGGGGAGAGGAGTTTGTGCCAAAGCTATTGATTTCATTGCAAAAGTCCAGACACTTTCCCTGAAAGGGTTGGCCCTGAATTCACACTCTTGGTATCAACTGACACTGCAACTGTTGAGACAGGAAGGGGAGGAAAGCAGAAGAAGGTTGTGAGCAGGCAGATAGCAGCTGAAGGATTCTGTTTCTGGGGAAGCGGGTGTCCAATCCTGCCATTGCCAGTTGCTGCGACATCTCAAGCACGAATGCAGAATAATGCTGATAGCTCTTTCACACACACACACACACACACACACACACACACTCACACACACACACTCACACACAGATAATTGAAATGTGTGCAGGAGAACTTTTTAGTTAAACCTGTAAAAGGCCCAACAAGGGAAGGCACATTGCTGGACCTAATTCTGTGGAATGAAGCCGGACAAGTGGCTGGGGTGGTGGCGGGGGAGCATCTTAGTGATAACGACCACAACATGGTACAATTTAACTTAACATTGTTATGCACAACGAAATAGACAAGTAGCAAAAAATGGATTGTCCTGGGGGAGAGCGGGTTTTATCAAAATAAGGTTAGACTTGGAACAGTTACTTGTGGGGAATTATACAGAGGAGTAATCGTATTCAAAAGCAGGCTCAATGTATTCCCTCTCGCATGATAGGAAGGAGTAACAAGCCCAGGGAGCCATGGATGACTGGAGACATTCAGGCTACGATGAGAAGGAAAATTCTGGCTTTTAGCAGGTACAAGGGAAGCAAATCAGGGGAGGCATTAGCGGAGTATATAAAGTGCAGAGCGGAGTTTAAGGAAGCAATTAGTTGGTAAAGTAAGTTATTTGAGGAAGCTCTGGTTGGTAAAAGTACAGACAATCACAAGATATTCCATAAGTATATCAATGGATAGAGGATAGCTAGGGAAACAGTAGGGCATATTAAGGACTAAGGGGGCAATCTATGGGTGGAGCCAGAGGACATCCGTAGAGTGTTGAACGAATATTTCACACCCATCTTTACTCAAGAGAGTTAGGGGGAAGGTATTGAACTCAGAGAGAGAGACTACAAGGTTCATGAACAAATTGATATCGGGAGTGACATGTTATTGGAGGTGTTGGCAGGCTTAAAATAGACAAACATCCAGTTCCGGAAGATTTGTTTCCCAGGATGCTGAGGGAGGCAAGGGAGGATCGTAGGGGCTCTGACCCAAATTTTTAGTTCCTCTCTGGCCACGGGGGAGGTGTCAGAGGACTGGAAAAGAGCTAATGTGTTTCTGCTACTTTTGAAGGTTTGGAGAGTTAAGCCAGTAAACTACAGGCCACAGAGTCTCACGTCAGTGGTAGGGAAGCTATTGAGCTAAATTTTGAAGGAGAGAATCTATCTCAACTTGGAGAGACAAGGTTTGATCAGGGATAGTCAGCATGGCTTTGTGAGAGGTAGGTCATGCCTAACAAATGTGATTGATTTTTTTGTGCTTGTTTAGATGAGGGTAGTGCATGTGATGTGGTATATATGGATTTAAGCAAACCTTTGACAATGTCCCAAATGGGAGACTTATAAAGAAAGCAAATGCACAGGGGATACAGGGTAATTTGATAAGGTAGATTAAAAATTGGCTTATTGTAGGAGGCAGAGTGTGATGAGCGCAGGATGCTTTAGTGACTTGAAGACAGTGTCCATTGGCGTACCTCAGTGATCAGTGCTGGGTCTCCTATTATTTGTTATTTATCTAAACAACATAGATGCCTAGTGGGAGGGGGTAGTAGTAGTAATTTTCTGGATGATGAAAAGATTGGCCAGGTGGTTAACAGTGAGTTTGAGTGCATTGGGCAAGAGGAAGATACAGACTGGAATGTAACATTGGCAGATAAGTGGCAGATGGAATTTAACCCTGTATAGTGCGAGGTGATCCATTTTAAATGGAATAATTGACAAGGAAGAATTCAATGAATGGCATGATACAAGGAAGTTATGAACAACAAACGGACCTTGGCGTATGTGTCCATAGATCTCTGAAGGAGGAGGAGCATATTAGTGGGGTGGTGAAAAAAGGTTTATTGGGCACTTGCCTTGATCAATTAGGGCATAGATTACAAAATTAGCAAGCTAATTTTGTAGTTGTATAGAACCTTGTTGAGGCCAAAGCCGGAGTACTGTGTACAGTGCTGGTCGCCACAATATAGGAATGGTGTGATTGCACTGGGGGTGGTGCAGAGAAGATTCACTGGGATGTTGTCTGGGATGAAACATTTAAGTTTTGTCGAGAGATTGGATAGACTTGGGTCGTTTTCGTTCGAGCAGAGAAGGCTGAGGGGCAACCTTATCGAGGTGTACAAGATTATGATGGGCATGGACAGGGTGGATAGGGAGCAAGCATCCCCCGTACTTGAAGCTCAGGCACGAGTGGACATAAGTTCAAGTTGAAGGGCAGGAAGTTTAAGGGGAATGTGAGGAAAACTATTTTATCCAGAGGGTGGTGAGGGTCCGGAATGCACTGCCTGGGAGGCTGATGGAGGTGGGTTGCATCTCATTCTTTGAAAAATACCTGGATGAGTACTTGGCACCTCACAACATTCTACGGTATTGGCCAAATGCTGCTAAATGGGATTACCTAGGTAGGTCAGTTGTTTCTCACGTGTTGGTGTAGATTCGGAGGGACGAAGGGCCTCTTATGCACAGGTGATTCTGTTATTTTGTGATGCATCGGCGAATCTCGTTACAACTACTCCTTGCAACAGGAATCTGAAATGTCACACCTCAGTCCCGTTACAACTTAATGGAAATGTTTATCATTCAACCTCTGATCCCTCTGTAACATCATGCGAAATGCGTTCCAACCATGTAAAGTAGCTGCACCAACATGTGATTGAAGCAGTCGGTTTTAGTTGTGAGAGGCATTGCGCCCGTCACTGACTGTCAATACAGTCACATCTGTTGAATCGATCCAAATCTCCTAATATGGAGTTTGATACAATTCCAGCAACTCTCCTTCCAATAGATATCATTGATCAATATTTGAAAAAATATACAGGCTCAATATTCGGCTTGTGGGATAATATGTTCAACCCGGAATTTACACATGACTGCCCTCACAAATGGACATTTGAATCATAAAAGATGTTTCCTGATGTTGCCTATAATCAGGTAATAAATAAATCTGCAAAAAATGCCAAGCAATTGGTGGTTGTCTCATGGATGCGCTGATGGAATTTTATTTCAAAGCGCCATATCCCCGCCCTTCGTCCCCCTGACTCTGTCATTACAGTGACATAGTCTAATTGAATGGAAAATGACGATATAACAAATTTCCACAGCAAATCCTCACACAGGAATCTGGTGGTAAAGTAAGCAGTTTGATGATAAGTTTCGAAAACAGTATCATTCTGCCCTTGGAAGATTTTTTTTTAATAATATATGTCTCCGTAGCTTGTTCTTACAGGAGGATATCAGAGACAGTACATCAGTTACATTAGCAGCCTTTTAAATGGGCATTTTCCTTATCTTTCAGAGATGACGATAGAGATGGAGTACATTTTAGGAAAATTGCAATGAAGAGACTGCAGTGTGAGAGTATTTCATTATATGATGCTGCATAATTCCGACATTTTAAAACAGAATTAAGTTTGGTGTTAAACAAAACTGAAAAAAAAATCTTTTTTAGTTCAGTTAAGTACCAGTACGATAACTTTTCCTCTTCTATCAATCACTTTCCGTTTGTGTGCGTTTCCCCATATGTTCATGGAATTGTGTCTTATTCTCTGTGTGTGTATTTGTGTATGTCTGTGTCTATGTGCCTGTTTGTGTGTATGTGTGTGTGTGTGTGTGTGTGTGTGCATTTCTGTCTGTACATGCGTGCGCACGTGTGCGTGAGAGAGAGCGAAATAGACAGTGTGTGCCTGTGTTTGTATGTATTTCTGTGTGTAATTGTGTGTGCATGTGTGTTTATGATTGCTTGTGCATATGTGTGTGTCTGTTCTGTGTGCGAGTGTGCATATTTATGTGCATGTATGTGTTGTGTGTGTACGTGTTTGCGTGCGTGTATGAATGTGTGTGCCTGTGTGTATGTGCGTGTGTGTGCGTGCTTCTGTTTTTAAATATATGCGTGTATGAGTATGTGCGTGTGTGTATGTGTGCCTGTGTGCGTGTGTGTGTGTGTCCGTATTTCTGGGTGTAAGAGAGAGAGAGAAAGAGTGTAGGCTCATAATATATACTGATCCATTTCCATTCTGATTAGTTACGTTTTACAACATATGTTTTTGTAATTTCTCAAATGCTGTTGAATTACTGTGTTCTATCTGTGATGTTAGTCTAAAGTTGCTCACAGTTTTTGCACACAGTTGAGCGGTTTGTCTACAGAAACTACATTTTTAGTTCCTGCTTATTTCAGCTTAATGTGTTTCAAATTGCAATTTCCATTTACTTGTATAGAGTTATATTAGATGTGCGTTGAGAAAACTGATTCGAAAATAACAGGTACGCCCTCTTGTTCGAATGCACCGAATAATATGAAGATAATGCATTACATGGACACAAGTATATAAAGAAAATTAGACAGATATGCATAGTAGCCAGAAGTAATGAAATGACTCAAGTTTTTCATTTAAATGAAAATTTGGTTATATATGTCTTGGTGCTATTTCATGACTTTGCTGTTTAGCCTTTGGCATTTGAATAACTTTTCGCAACACATTTTGAAGCAAGATGAAGCCAAGACGGCAAAAGCTGCCCAGGCTGGCACGGAGGTTGGAACGTGATGTTTTGTGCGCATGCTATCAGTATTTAGGGTTATAATGTAATTAATTTATATCAGGTTCTATGGAATCTTCACGGATCATCTGCCTGACGAGAGCCAGCAAGATCTCGAACATTCCTGTGCACATGATGTTCAGAGGAATATTCTCAATGATGAGTAAATTCTCAGTTGCGCTCAAAGAGGAAACTAGAGTTTTTGTTTACCACGCTTCACAACCCGAACGTTTAGAGATACTGTGTTTGCCAGAAAGTCGATTGAGATCAGGGAAAGGCTTATGAGAGAGGCCATTCCATTCCCATATTCACCAAAGTTTCGAAAGCAAATCCTGTAGACCAATTTTCACAACTTGAAGCATTGATTCCTGCAATTTCCCGAACTATACTGTTTTCCAAATGAGAAAGTCGATACGAACCTCCATTGCCGTTTTCTCTGGTCATGTAATTGCATTCGTCCTGTTGTTGGTCGTTATCCAACAAGGTCCCATTCACAATCTGTCAGCTATGAAGTGGCGAACTTTACTGAGCGTCACTATTTAACTGTGTAACATGTTATTGTTGGCACTTCGGAGGAATTCATTTGATTCCATGTGAAAATAAATACATAATTAATTGAAATACTAAATAACTGTAAATAATTATTCATGTCACCATTGAACAAATGCGATATATAAAGCAAGTTTCAAACCATTCGTTGTATACACAAACTCTAACGATTATGTAAGGTTTCCATAGATAACCGTTATCCAAATGTTAGACTAATTCAGCTTGTGTTCTATGTTATTGAAGTGAAAGATAACTTTGAAAATACAATTTGCTCATGAAAAAGAATCCTCTGTGCCAATTGGGAAGAAGTTAACAAGTCTGTTCGTTGAAGGTTCATCAGAACTGCAGAAGTTAGAGATTGAACGTTTTCTGTGCATGGGCTGAGCAAGATTATTGTACTTGCTGGCAAACTGGCAGGATAAATATTTAGAAACCTAGAAGTCTCCAACATGTCCCAGTTCCGAGCAAAGGTAATGTAACTTAAAAGTTATTTTGTTTCTACAAATTCTACATGAAGTGCTGAACATTTCCAGCATTTTATGTTTTCATTTCTTCCTCCTTGTTTAATATTGATAGAGTGTTAACCTCAAAACATTTTTTTTAGAAACAAACTATGGAAGCCAACATCTAACGATTCTATGAATATGTATTTGTGTTATCGTAAAGTGGGAAACATTAGAAATAGTGGGCACAGTAGAAAGATAATACCAAGATAATGGAGGGCCTAAAAAGCTATCAAGTTTAGGAAATAAAATGTTGAATCGCAAAAAGACGTGAGACATTGAGGTTGCCTGTTGGAATTTCTTGTGTATGGAAAACACAGGATTGGACTTTCTTGGCCTCTGTTGGAATGAAAGAACTTGGAACCTTGAAAGACGAGACATATGAAAAAAGACGGGTGTGGGAAACAGTATTCAACGCTGTGCTGCTCACATATGTGATGTCTGGGTGAACCAGGAAACCACGGCAAACACAGCGATAACATTGATGGGGAGTGGGGGGAGGGGGTAGGGGGTGAACAAGATTAGAGCCAGTATAAAGGAGACCAATGATTTGTCTCTGTGTGGAGGAAGACTCGAGAAAGCGAGGCAATGGCAAATCAGGCAAGATGTAAAGGAGTGGGAAAGAGAGGCGAACAGATAAGATGTGCCCGATTACCAAGGGCTACAAACAGAGATGTTATTGTGCGATCCCCATTCGGACATAAAACAGTAATGATACAGCACATGCTGGGTTTAAATTCGCTGTCTGATCTCTAAACATCCAACCAGATAGGCTTACTCCCAACCAATCTGAACAAAAGGTCAAAAGGGACCCATCACTTAGCATAATTGAAAGGCACTGTCCAAATATATCCTTATTCTTTGAACTTCATAATTGAAAAGCACATTCAGCATTCCAGGTGCTGTATCATTGATAGTGGTAGTACATATCAGCCTAGGACTTTAACCTCCGGATTCGGCACTATGAATCTCTTGGACATCCAACAATCTCAATATTGCAGTCATTGCTGATTGCCTGAACATTACAGAAACAAAAGTTGGTCAGCGCAGATAGGTGTTACATTGCATAGGAAGTTTGACCCGTGAAACATTCTGGAGTGATCTACTATGTTAGCGTGATTTATAAAGAAAATGTGTCGCTCTGGGACAGGTAAATTTCTAGACAAAACATCACGTGTTTGATCGTTCAGTACTGTTAAATCTAATACTGGAAAAGAAATGGAAACCGTGTCAAACTCCTGCAATTTTTCCTCAAGGATCTCTTTCACAGATCATCAATAAATGTCCATGTCCGGTGCAATTGCAAGATCAACAAGGGAGCATTTAGTTCTGAGATCTGTTTATATTGGAGCTGAGTGAAATTCATGACTAAATTTATTTCATCAAACTCCGGCAACTCCAGCCCTTCTCCATCAGAGATCTGATCTCTCTGTCAATTGTTGACATGGTTCTACATGGCTGTGGAGGGAGGAATGAGAATGAGGGACAGAGCTGCACAGATTTTTGGACACGTCTTCCATCAACTGCTCCGAAATCGGCATGATCGGTTTGGAACCTCTCTGTAACTGTATCAATGCAATTCACTGGGGTTTGCAGGGTAACCTATCGAAATCTTTGGAAAGCATAATGTCGCTTTTAGTTGAAATTGCCGGAGGGGACTATGCTTGATTATAAGTGTGAATGCAAAACTGTGAGAGCCTTCAAAACCGGAACTGTGTCAGTTAAGATCGTTGATACTGGTTAAGCACAACTAGTTACTCGCCAACAAACGATTCACTCACGTTTCAGATCTGAAAAACTGCCAAAAGAGTTCAACAGAAGAATTCGGAAAGTGAAGATTGGTTTCCAACAAAGTACATGCTGCTGATACATTCAGTGTGCTTTAGAGCGGGTCATTCAACTTTTTGAAGAAATAAGAGCAGAGAACAAACAGAGATGGAGGGGGCAGGCAGAGAGAGAGAGACAGAGGAAGACATTGAGGGAGAAAGCGGTGTTCCGATCAATCAGTGAAGCCTGCAATCATCACTGATGACCATTTGCTGTTGTTTAGTACTTACCACACCTTGTGAAACCTATTATTGCGTGTCCTAACGTTCGAATTGCAGGCTATTGGAAAAGAAATTGAAAAGTTTCGAAAGGCTTTAAATTGCTAACTGAATCTTTTAGGCCTAATCCACTTATTATGTAACGGTATTACAGTTGAATAAAGACAACGACAGAGGCATGAGGGAGGAGCTGGCCAGAATTGGCTGGGAGATGAACCGAGAAGGAAAGACATTGGAACAGCAATGGCAGGAGTTCCTGGAAGTAATTTGGGAGACACAGCAAGAATTCATCCCTAGGAAGAATAAGTATACTAAAGGGAGGACGAGGCAACTATGGCTGACATGGGAAGTCAGGGACAGCATAAAAGCTACAGAGAAAGCATACAATACGGCGAGAAGAAATGGGAAATCAGGCCTAATCCCCTTATTATTGCAAACTTTCGAAAGGAATTCTAAAACCTGCGAGAAGTGAAACAACTTTTTCAGGCAGGAAGGTTTTAGTTCAGTTCTGTTCCACTAAGGAGAGCAGGAATGCCGCAGCTTAATGCCATGAATATTGCTGCTGCCTTCATTTCTGATTATGGATGACAGAGTGTTGGAGGTAGTTGGGGGAGACCTCAACTTAATGATTACCAACTGTAATACTGCTCAATCTCTCCATCGCAATACACACCCTCGTGTACAATCACTGCACAACAGAACAGGGGTCATTCAATTAATGTTCCTGTTGATGCACTCGGTTCTGTTTTTGTTCGTTCGTTATGTTTTTCTTTTGGATGTCCTGAGGTTGATTTTGGATTTTTTAAAATCGACACCGGGGGATGGAAGTTAGGAACCCTCCCTTCAGGCTTAGAATTCCTGGCCATGATGAAAGACAAACTCCCAGCGACAAGCAAATATTTCAGATTGTTCTTTCTTCTTTATCGTTCATTATAGCTCATTCAACACGTGATCACTGTTTAACTAACAAATGTTAAGATTTTCGATCATGCAGCCATCACATCAATATCTCACTCCATATTGTAAAAAAATCAGTGCAGCTGTTTTAACTGTTATGGACACCAGACTTCCTCCCAGCCTTTGTTTCCTTTCTCGTTCAACGCTTCCTGGTTAGAACTTCTGAGCCTTGGGGGAAGGGAGTCAGCCACCGTTCCTTCAAGCTGTCATGTCAGGAAGCAGCTCGGACTGGAACATGGAGACTGGCGTCTCTTTACTGCTCTTTGGTGAGTCGCGAAATAATCTTGTGCTGGCACTGCTTGGTTTTTGGTCTGTGTTGTGGCTGAGCGGGTATCCAGCACAGGGAGAGAGGGACTGAGACCTGAGGTGTCTGATCTCTGGTAGCTGAGTGAATTAAAGCAGCAACCGGTTTGATGTGCATCATATCAGGTTGGATTAGCGGCCTACAAGCTGACTTGTGTTGAATTCCCATTGAGCAGCGGTGTGGGGGTGAATCTGCTTTTAATTTTCGGGACATGTCACTGACTGAGATGAGAGCAGAGAGAAGGGAGCGTGTCTGCCGCTGAGGGTCATGACCTGGCCCAGTTTCAAACCGTCGATATGTGGGTGTCGGCAAGGATACTGCTAGCGCCCTGTTTTATACCGTCTGTAATCAGCCTGTCCTAATGGAAAAGAGCGCCGAGCTGAAACACCGAACATGTCCTTGCTACCGAAGCACCTGCGCTCACGAAGAGCTCCGAATGACGTGAGTTGTTGGAGGGCAGCCATGGGGTAAATCTCATGCGGCTATTTGCATCTATAGGAAACAAAGAGAGTCAAATTGAGAAGACAAGTTGTATGAAACACGTCAATATTTAGTAAATGTCTTTTCGGTACTTTGTGACACACCCCGCTGTTCCCGGTCGCTCACCGCTGCTCCCCGCCCCCACCGCGCCCCAAATGGAAAATGTGCCCCACTTTTTTTAAACCTGTACTGCCCCAGCTTAAAGATACTGCCTTCTGCTATAGCGCCTTTGATGATAATGCTAGCCTTTCAGTGCTGAAGGTTTCCCAGATTGTTCATCCCTATTCAACGTTGGAACTGAATTTGCCGCGCTTTGTGATACTTGTGACTGTCTATGTGCAAAATGTCTGCACATATCCATATCACTGGAGAGTAAACATCTTAACATTAAATATCAAAGGCTATTTCTCTCGAAGGCAGTGTTTCAAATATCATTTATGCCAGGGTCAATCCCACAAGAGAAACAAGTGTCAAATGAAATAGTCACAGCCCTGTCACTTGAGATCTTCAAGAAGTAATCTTACAATTTTTTCAAAGCAAAGTTGTCTATACCAGTGCTACCATTTCAGATGGGCGTGCCTACTTTTGTTTGCTCTGTCTGCATAATTGTTTGTGGAATAGTGATGTTGCTCTGTGATGTTATTCAAGAAAAGCAGAAGCAGAAGCATTATTCTGGCTGGATGGAGTTCTAAAAACATTTACTCACTCGACTTCTCCATTCCATCTGCTGGAGTTGAGCATAACAATGATGTATAGATCTCCTCTGTGAATAGACACTAATGTCTAGCAAACAGTGTTCCAGCTGCCTCTGGGGCTTTGAGTTTTTTCTATGAATCTCCTCATATCCAATCCTGCAATTGCAGAACTGGAAAATGTTGTCTTCATATCCTTCATATTTTCTGTTCGCTTTTGATTTTCGAATTGTTTCTTTGTTGGTTAGAAGGTCATGAGGGAAACATTAAATATTTCAAATGATGGAACCATACCTGGAATGCATAATTTTCCTTCGTGAAAGGGAAGAAATTCTATTTTTTTATCAGTTATGAAAGTAGTAGCCTAATACCAATTAACTGTTGTGAGCTTTGATTGGAAGCATAGCAGGAGGATCCTTACAGTATATTTCAATTCAACCTAATTAAGCAAGTCCATGGTTCCCATGCACTGTTTTTCTCAGTTACCCGATTTATATGGAGATGAGCTGCTGGTGCGACCAATCTGCTAAGAGATCGGAAACCACTGAAGGAAGCCGAATGTTGCGGGATGGCTTCCTAATCTCTGCTCCACGTCGGGAAACGAGCTTGTGCGGTAGGAGGATTCAGTTCCCCCCCGTGTCACCACTGATCTCAGGTCAACAACCCACTCTTTACCTGCAGGCAAAAATGATCAGATAACTGGAAGCGTAGTTTGAGCAGGTGCGGGTTTGAATTTGTGAATCAGCACCCTCGCAAAATGAGGGCAAACTCTGGGGGAGAATAATTTCACACCAATTTCGAAACATTCTAATAAACGTATTTTGAGAGATTCATTTGCTTCTAAAATACCGCTCTAACTGTTGTTTGCTCAATTCCTCCTTTTTTTGCACTGGAACTCCTCGAGTTGTCATCCGCATGATGCTAAATACTTTTACTATCCTGTGTAACACAAATAATTTTCAGCTTGATTGGTGATTTTTCTATCTCTTTCCCATCTTGCCATCGAACTTATTGGTCTTTGTGATATTTGATCAGCGTGTGTATTTTGTTGGTAAACCTCTAGAGGGTAGTTCAGTTAGCTTTCAGATCTGGGGCCTTGCATTAGCTTCACTTCCTCATTCGCCCAGCTAGGTATAAGCATATCACTGAGATACGCATTTGTAGAGTGAGCTGAGGCTAATGTGCCTAAAAAAAACAGCATTCCAGCTTTCTATTGTCCTCAGAATCTATCTCTCAATCTCCATCTTGAACAACCCAAATTGCCACCATCAGCAGTTTCGTCCGTTCCCTAATGGAACTCCGGCACTTGAATGGACATTCTGTCTGGTGATCTCCAAAGAAGTTCCATATTTGAAAGCACATTCCACCCGGCTGATTTCATGTGCCTTTTAGTCACGGATTCACTCAATCACAAAATGGGTGTTTTTATTACTTTTTTAAAAAAAAACTACAGGGCTTGTGGAAACAGCTTCCAAGAGTGAATAATTGGGTCCCTCTTTCAAAGACTAACACCAGAATTTGTGTGTGTGAATTTCAAAGGAACAGGGAAGCAGGGGGCGGCCATTCAGCTCCTGGAGCCTGCTCTGCCTTTCATTTAGAGTATGCCTGATCCTCTATCTCACTGCCATTTTCCCGCACTATCTTCAAGAACCCTGGAAATCTTCTAAATCAGAAAAAACATTCAATGACTCTCCTGAAGATGCTCAATGAAACTCCATAGCCTTCTATCGTAGAACATTTCAAAGAGTCACTCCCCTCTGAGCGATGAAATTTTTATTTAATTCCGATGTAGCCCCCACGTCCAAATCTAAAATGGCCTGTCCTTCTTTGATACCACCCAGACAAGGAAATCTTTCTAACTGCATCCATGCCGTCGAGGCCCGTAAGGATGTTGTATGTTTAACAGAGGACACCCCTCATCTTTCGGAACTAACGGGAACACAAGCCCAGTCTCCACAATGTCTCATCAGAGGACACTCCCGCCATTCCAGGGATCACCCTAGTGAACCTGTGCAGCACTCGCTCTACGGCAAGTGTATCCTTCCTCAGATAAGGAGACCACAACTGTACTTAATCCTCCAGATTCAGCTCTAAACAAATGCAACAACGCATTTCATTTTTAAATCCTGTGCAAAAGTCATTTTCTAAAGAGGACAATGTTTCATTTTCCTTTCTATTTGCACGCTGAAGCTATATCTTAACTTCGGTAAGATATGAACAGGGACACCCAGGATGCAGACTTCCCATTCTCTCACTATTTATGAAACACTCTGTTTTTACTGTTATTCCTAACAAAGTGGATAACTACATTTTTCCACATTATGCACAGTTTGCCACATTGATGCACACTCGCTTAGCCTGTCTGCATCCCTTTGAAGCCTTCTTGTACCCTCCTGACTACTCACATTCCCAACTCATGTTTTATGTCAACGGCAAATTTCGAAATAGTGCCTTTGCTGCCACACCCAGTTGATTGATGTAGATTGTGAAAAGCTGGGACCCACGTGCTGATGCGTGCAGCACCCCATTTTAATGGCTGCCTGAGAAAGTGGGAATTACCCATTTATTCCAACCTTCGATTTTCTATCTGAAAGCATTTCTCAATTCATGTCAGTTTATTCATCCAAATGGCACGCAGCCTGATTTTATTTCCTAAGCTCCTGTGTCGAAACTTATTGAACGCCTTCTGTAAATTCAGGTACATCACACCCACTGGTACACCCTTTATCTAGTCTGCTGTTTACATTCCTCAAAAAACACTAACAGTTTTGTCAAGCATTTTTCTTTCTCGTACATCCATCTTGACTGTGCCCAACACTGGGGGTCCACAGCGGTGTCTTAAATGTTATGAATCTAAATGTGGTGGTGTTTCACAAAATCATTAATTACAAGGTTTAACACAGAAAAATAGATTACAACAATCAATTTTATTTTCACACATTTAGTTCCAAACTTGGTTCTCATGCCCTGTTCATCCTGTCAGCGTTTGAAGTCAAACATGCCCGAGATGAAGCACGTCTGAGCTTAAACCACAGAGTTTCACTGTTAGCTTTCTCTGACAGTGATGACCTTCACCTGAAACATTCTCAAATTCTTTGATTTTCTCAGGCTCTTAGTGTATTACAAACATTTATTTCTCTCGTTCCGATTTCTCACCAACAGCCCCAACTTATCCCAGGTCTCCAGTCAAAATTGTTCCCATTCCTCACTGCCACGCTGGGGAATATGCATGTAAACGCCTCATGTCTGGGCAGAACCAGCAAAGCTTCTCAAGTCACTCTACAGAAGTGAAGCCTCTCATCCATGGTGATATTCCTTAAACGCCAACTAATAATTCTGTTCTCTGTGGAGAACTCGCCCAACTTCTCCATTTTCAGCATATTACTGAAGCAATAACATGATTAACATCATCTTTCAGTGGCATCTCTTTCATTCCACTTTCCACCTGCTCCCGATTTTTAACCTCCTTGGGGCTCTCTCCTCTCTGAAGCCTGATGCTCAGTCTTGGCGTTATAGTTCACCTCTCCTCACAAGCATGCCCATCTTGAGTTTAGTTTTCCATTGATAACTATCACCCCCTTCTGTGACCTCATTCTCAGTGAAAAGTTGGTAACCTCCACTGTCTCTGAGAGGTAAAATCAGTTGAAATAATGACATGCCAATCTGTTCTATTCAGTACATACCTTAACAGAACTGCATTATGACTGATAGTTATCTGAAATTTAACCAGTTTAATTAGTCTGATGTCCTCACATGCATCCAGACAATGAGATCTTAGAAGATGATCGTAAAATATTAATATGTTTCTGTATTTAAAAAGCTTGAATTCAGTTTTGGTGATCAGTGAATGCCTGAGAACCATCAGCTGCTTTTGACGCTCTCATAGTCGTGATCCTCTTGGAACATCTTAATGCTTTTTATGCCTGAAGTCTTATCAAAAAATCGTGTCACAATTATTTGTTTTTATTCAGTGTTTTAAAAAAAAAATCTTACCCTCATGTCCTGTTCCTGCTTAGAGGATAAAATTTCGCTTTTTCAGAAGTGAAAGCCCCGATTCTGAGCACAGAGATCGCTAGTTATTGCATTTTCTGCTGCTTCTTGCCTAATATCAGTCGAAGTTTTTTGCCTTTACAGCAGATAAAAACACAATAGGGCCCAAGAGCTCTGTGCTGTTACTGATAACCCAACCATTCTGGATTATCCAAAGTTATCACCAGTTCCTCTCAATGCTTTTCACGCACATGTTTCCAAATGACTTCCCCCTGAAAAGTTCCAATGCTACTGGCATCAACTACTCAATCAGGTACCATATTCCATATTCTGTCCACTCACTGGGCCAAGTAATATCCTGAATTAGAAATTCCATATGTTGAATTACATACTGATCTCTCGGGTTTATAACTAGTTGCTGACTCTGTGACCTGATTTGGAGAACAGTGAATTTAGCCTTTGAAAATGGGCGTATGGTGGGCTGCTCATGACCTAGATAGGGCCGATTGTCTGGTTGGCCCTGGGTTTTCCTCTGTGTCTACCAATCAGTAGGTTCTCCACAGCCATGGAAAGACAACTTTGGGCATGTCTCGTGACACAGTTGCTGATTATTCTGTGATATTTGCTCTGTGCCAAGAAGTGGGCCTGTGTGGAAAGAGGGTGAAAATCACACAGTTAGAAGCAGTTCGAAAGGAATGTAGGCCTGTGTCATCACTGTTGCACTGTGGTCACCTGATCAATGGAATGTCTGCTTTCAAACTAGACCAGATAATAGGGTGGGGTATTCAGCGTAGGCGAACTTCAATTATCAATTACAGTGATCAAGTTATTTGGAAACGAAAATTGGAGGAAATAATTGAACATAATGAGTGAATGTTCTGTTAAGTATATTTTGTGCTATCCTCTTAATTGGGCTTCAGTGCCGTTATTGACAGTGACTAACTTCCTGTTTTTTGGAACTGAAGCACCACAATGTTGAAACCGTTTCCTTCCATGTAACGCCTAAGTGTCATCTTTATCATCTTTCATACTGACGTCTTTCAGAATGTTTGCTTATTTTTTACTCATGTTCCCAGCCTTCCGCTGTTTAAGTATACCTTCTTTTAGTTGTGAGCAGATGTTTTTTTTTTTCTTTTTTACCACCTGTGCAACTAAACACTTCTATTGAATAATTCAAGCAGCATTTACATTTGGAAATGTAAATTCACTCCACTTCCTCATTCAATCTGTTAGAGCTGAGCACATCACCCAGATAGAAATCTGCAGCGTGGGAGGAAAATAATGAGCAACAGTTCAGAAGCCTAAATTTGTTTTCAGAATTCACCTCTTAATTGCCAAATTGCATTGTTTCAATTCCATTGGCTACGCCTCCATCAGTTCCATACTGGAGCTCTCACACTTGCATTCACATAATGTTTTTTGGCGTTTACATATGTGGATAGCTGCAAAGATGCTCAGCGTTGACACAGAAACTGCACCAGGCCACCGTCCTTTGACTTTTACTGAAGCATTCATTCGGTCGGCAAATTAATTTTCTGTGTTTTTTTTTAATTATTTCAACTGAGTGCTGTCCATAAGACAAAGGGGATGCATTGATGACAGCCGTTGATTGTTGATTTTTTTTTTTTGCAAATGGAGACCTAAATCAACAAATCTGATTAGAAGCTTAGAAACTGTTTACCAGAGGAGGTCCGTTATGTGCTGGAAATTTAGGTGCTGCCAAATATGATACGATCCCAATTTAACTTTTGAAAAGATCCAAATGAGCGCTATTGCAAAAATATGTACAGTTCACTTTGTAAAGTTCATATGTAATCATTTTGCATCACACTTTCAACGTCCCTCTTAAAATGGTAGCCATTCCATGCATTTTAAAACCCTTACGCAACAACATAAGATCAAATGTTCAAAATAAATATATTAGGTGCAGGCCATTGCACCCTCGAGCCTGTTCCATCAGTCGAAGAGACAATGTTTGACCTATCTGCGCCCTTCACTCCTGTTCCTTGAATTCCCCATGTAATTTGACGCCTTGGTAGATCAAAGTCTTGAATCTAATAAATGCCCCAGCCTCCATGCTTCCTGGTGAAGATAACTCCTGGTGAAACAAATTCCTCTTTTGTTCTGTTTCGGTCTGGGAATCATTCACTCTAAACTGTGCCCCCTAGCTCTCTGTTCACCGACGGGACTTCATTTTCCCCGTATCCAGGCTGTAAAAAAACGTTTGGTTTCTTGTCTGCTTTCATAAGCCCATCTCCCATCCTTCTAACCACCATTGATAATAGTCCCAATCCAGTCAGCCTTGACTGAAGACAACATCACCTGCCAAGGTATCAGGGAAACCTGCGTGAACTGCTCCTAATCCAAGTATGCCCTTCCTAACGTTAGGAGAGCAATATTGTAGATAGCGGTATTGGTGTGGCCCCACCAGTGTCCTTTACAGTTGCAGCCAGGCTCCCTACATTTAAGCTCAACTCCCCTTTGCCAACAATCGCCCATATTCTATTTTCTTTCATCGTTCCTTGTACATTCAATGTACTTCTCTGTGATTCATGTCCAAGGGCACTCAGACTCCTCTCTGCCAGAGCACGTGCTTCATCATTCCTTGCTTATTCTTGCCTTCCTCCTTTCCAAAACGTGTGTGCAAAATTTTCAATTTTCCAAGCAGCTGTAACATTTCCAGATTCCAGGGAGTTTTGGAGGAATACAAAAAATGTATCCATTATCTCAGCTGTCGCTTCTTTTTAGAGCTAAGTAGGCAGGACTTCGATTTCAGGAGCCCAATCAGCCTTTAGTTCCATTCCTGTTCCCTGTAATTATTTCCTGTCAATACTGTTTGTTTCAGGTTCCTCACTCCGGATTTATTTTTTCTATGTCTTGTATGTTTTTTTGTTTCATTTACTCTGACTATAGGTATAGAAATGACATTTCCTTGTGCCCCATTAGTGCATCGCCAGCCCCTACCCAACTACCCGGCCCCCACTGACAAAACAATGATTCAAACTATTTAATAGCGATTGAAACAATATATTTTGCTTAAATGTGATTGAGCACAAGTCTGTCTTTGATCTACTGCTTTTCCAGTCAATGTAGAATTGCTGTTTGTCTAAGATGATCTGTTTCCGTTGCAAACATTTGATGTCTCTCTGAAATTCAGCCGGATAAATGATCAAATGATTTGCCTCGTGATATTTAATTTTCTTCCTATCCCAGTTAGGTTCCTACACGAAGTTTCATGTATGTGAAAGTTAGTAAACTACTGTTGCATTTATTTGCTCTGCTTGAGTTAGCCACACCCATGAGACGGAGATAGAGATCTGTGGAGAGGGCGGAGACTAATATGCTTCAGTTAACACATTTCAGCAGCTGCCATTTGCGGTCAACATTTATCCTATTCCCTTCATTGGTTCCAATATCAAAGTCCGCAGTTGATGAAGCAAAACATTCCATAACCGTTCACAAATACACAGACAGACTGGCAAACATGGACAGGCACACATACAGTCCCATGCACAGAGGCAGGAAAAAGCACACAGACAGAGACTGATACACAGACAGAGACAGGCTCATAGGCAGTGACAGACAAAGCCAAAGACAAAAAAACACATTCAATGACAGAGATACAGACACTGACAGGCACATAGACAACACATAGACAGGGAACGTTTCAGGCATATAAACAGAGACACTGACAGTGACTGACACAGGCAGAGATAGGCACATAGGGAGTGACAGAAATCCATACTGACAGGCATACAGGCACTGACAGAAACACAGACCGTGGCAAATGCAAGGATACTGACATGCAAACTGACACACACGCCCAATGTCAGACGCACAAACAATGACAGAAACATAGGCAAAGAGAGGCACAGAGACAGAAACAGAAACACAGCCACAGAAGGCCATACAGGAAGTAATAGCAGACATATACAGACAAACACGTTTATGGAGGGAGTCACGTATACAAAGATAGAGAGAAAGACAGAAACCGCTACACAGACATCGACAGGCCCGACGACACTGACAGAAACACAAGTACTGATAGGCGCCCAGCTAGTGGAGAAACACGGGCATTAATACACAAACAATGATTCATAGGCATAGACAGGCAAAGAGGCAGATTTTAAAAGACAGTCAGGGAAAGATATACAGGCAGTATTGGCAGGCAAATATACAGAGAGACGTATACAGTGACAATGACTCAAGCAGAGATAGACACACAGGCAGAAAAAGCTACACAATCAGATACAGAAACAGAGACAGTGACAGATACACAGACATTTCCAGAAGACAGACAGCGACAGATGCATAGTGATCGACAAAAAGATAGAGGCTGAAACACTGACACTTATAGACACACAGGCAGTGACACGTCCATAGATACTAAAAGTCACACTGAGAGTGACAGAAACTCAGACCATGGCAGGCACACAGATCGTGACAGACACACAGACAGAGGCAGGCACACAAACAGGGAGGGCAACACAGGCAGAAACACAGAAACACAGACAGGGACATACATACAGACAGGCAAATACAAAAAAACAGACATCAACACGCACAATGACAGACACACAGACAGAGGCAGGCACGCAGACAGAAACAAGCATGTAGACAGGGACAGACTCCCCGACAAAAGGAATAACTATACAGGCAGGTAGGTACACTGAGACAGTCACACAAACAGAGAGAGACACACAGGCAAAAAGAGCTAAATAAACAGAGATAGTCATACATATAGGGACTGCCACACAGGCAGGGACAGGCACAAAGAAAGTGGAAGGCTCGCAGCTCCAGTCAGGCACACAGAAAAAGGGAAACATAACTGGAGAGACAAAGACTGAGACAGGCACACAGATACTGAAGCAGAGGCAGACACACAGAGAGCGGCAGAGACAGAAACCTACACTGCGGCAGAAGCACAGAGAGTGCCAGTCATATAGATAGAAACAGTCACGTGCACTGAGACATTTACACAAGTCCGTTTTCCAGAGAGAATCATTTTTTGGGCAGTCCCGGCCCCCTCTGTTCGCTGATTCATTTCACTCACCTTTGCCGCTCTTTATACCGTGGAGTACCCACAGCAACAAAGTTACCTGAAGGCAAAACAGCCATTATGGATTATGGAGAGACAGGGACGGCTCTCTATGTTAAAACACCCGTCATACTTTCGCTGCAGAAGACCCACTTCGCAGATGTCTGGATTGGGATTGTAAAACCGAAAACCCTCATCCCTGGCATCCTTTTGGTCAATCTCCCTTTAAACGTTTGGAAAGCACGGAAATCCTTCCTGAAGTGTTTTGCTCAGACGGGGTCACAATAACTTAGCTGAGGCCTAACCCGCTGATTCAACTGCATTTTTGAGAATCATCTCTTTCGTTGTTCCCTTTGATTTTTTCGATCAACGCGATATCCAGTAAGTTTTCTTTTAATGCGTTCACTTCCCCTGCCTCATGAAGGCGTCATCAATGTGAATTCGCTTCAGTGTGTCGGATGTTAATTGATTGACCTATATATTCCCAGCTTATTGTCTTCCACCCTTCCAGACTATGGCTGTTAGATTTCCAATTTTCCAGGCACCTGGTATCTTTCTGCATATAGGAGATTTTTAAGATTACAAGCAGTGCATCCTTCAGTGTCACTGGGTCCAAATCCTGAACTGCCCATCTCAGTGCACTGTTAATGGACAACAGGAGCTCAAAAGGCAGCTCACAAGTATCTTCTCAAGGGGAATTAGGTTTGGACAATTATAGCTTGTCTAGCCAGCTATCCCGTGAATATATTTTTCTTCAAATACAATTATCGCAGCTGTTCCATATTTTAAAACTCCAGGACGCAGGCCAACAATTGCAGAAGCCGTGTCAATATCTTATTCCACGTCAATTGGCAATGTTATTTTTTACTCCACTGTTTTTTTTTTTTGTTTTTGCTTCTACCCTCTTGATTCTCTAACATTCTCTGTATGTCTTTGTGTCGTTCACTGCGAATACAGGTTTAAATCGTGTTTATTCAAAGTCTGCCAGTTACTTAATATCATTTATTAAATCGCCAGTCTCTCACTCTGGTACAATTTATCACTTTGACTGTTATTTTCCTTTTCACCTGCTTGATGAAGCTTTTTTCTGCCTGTACATACACTATGGTATGGGGCTCGAATCCGCATACTGTAATAATAATGTAATGTGCCTGCTTATTACCAACTTCTGAGCACTGTTTTGTATTGTGTAATAACTGATTTGCAGTTGAGGTAGCTTGTATTTAATTAGTGGAATAATTGAGTGCAGAATGATTCAGTATTTATGTCCGCACGACTTGTGGTGTTATATCGCTGAATGTTTTTTTTTAATATTTTAATGTATTTAATATAATATCTCACAATGTATTTTCATTCAATGTGTGTCAACACATATCTGCGTCTGGCCCATTGTTTCTCATGTCAAGGGTTATATTGCTTTTGCCTGAGATGATGAGTTTCTACTCTGAAACCACAGATTTCCATTACAAACACTTTCTGCATTTTTAATATTCGTACAGTTACATTTCCAATTCGTTCGCATATTTTTTATTTAATGTTGCTTCTCTATCCATTTAGCTGATATGCGAAGTATGATACTTGTGACAGTTAATAAACTACTCTTGTTAAGGTGATTTGAATAAAACTGCTCGGTTCTTATTACTTAGTTAGCACCTTCTCCTTTAGTCCGCTGGACTGGGTTACCTTATTGAGATAGAGATCGGTGTACGGCCAGAGGATAGCGTCCTTAAATAAAGACATTGCAGCAGCTGCTCTTTGTGCTCAAAATGTATCATGTATCTTCCTGGAATTACTATTAAACTTCAAAGGCTACTGCTTTTGCATGAATTCATTCCTTAATAGCGCTTGCCGACAGACACAGTGACTCAGACGGAGGCAGACACGCCGACAGAGAAAGAAACATAATTACAGTAAGGCACATGAACAGAGATAGTCACACAGAGTCAAATACCGACAGGCATACATAGAGGGACAGAGGTACCCACAGGGACAAACAGATAAATAGAGACTGTCACATACACAGAGGAAAACACACATAGAGAATTATTCAAAGACACACTGAGGTACAGGGTGATGCTCTCTCACAGAAATAGTCAGGCAACAGGCAGATGCAAAAACAGAGAGAGAGACTTATGAGCACACAACAAAAAAGACTCAGACTCATACAATGACAGGAACAGAGGCAGTGACATTTATAGCAAGATTCCTTAACCACAGAGGAAAAAAAAAAATCTCCAGATTCTCACTCACTGTTTCTTCTCTCTGAGCTCATCTTTCTCGTGTGTCAGCTGAAGCCAGTAGCTCAATGGTAAATCTTAGGATCGAGAGATAGATACAGGGCTCAATCTGGAGACATACATTACCCTCCTCTTAAGTCCTTCTGCCAAAACAACCAGAGCGAGAAAGGAATTCCACTGGAGTCTGGAGATCACAGCACATCCCCTCCATACTCCAATCTCGCTTGACAACCTATCCAGAGAGTGTTATTTTACCCAGCTCCCCTCTGCTTTATTTTCCAATTGCTTGAAATCGGAGGCAACTGCTTACCGACACTCCTGCCAGTGGATACAAATTCTCCTTATTCACACGGTCGAACACTTTTATAATTTG
Organism: Carcharodon carcharias; assembly: GCF_017639515.1. Lineage (NCBI taxonomy): Eukaryota > Metazoa > Chordata > Chondrichthyes > Lamniformes > Lamnidae > Carcharodon > Carcharodon carcharias. The sequence continues at coordinate 1,890,403 of NC_054505.1, read as the reverse complement.
GAACCTCAATCATTTGTCCTCATGGCATTTTCTGTTCTGAATTAGCATGTGTGTCTGCCTCAGTCCTTGTGTTTGATCCTGTGTGCTCCATTATTGAATTTCTCACAATTGGGAGAAAGATCCCAGCTTTTCCTATCTCTCCAAATAACAGATGCCCCCTTATCCCTGCTACCAATGCGTCCAATGTCCTTTCCACCCTTTACAAGCATTTGACATCATCCCTAAATTTGATGCCACAATTGGGCATAATATTCCAGATTAGGCCCAGCCAATGATGTATGTATTACACACAAATACGTCTTCTCTTTTGTGCATATTTCTGTTTTTGGTTGGAGCTTCAATTCCTGCAAGTTTTTTTTTGTCAAAGATGCTTCAAAATATACATACAAGCGTGTGAATAAGGAGTAGGCCATTCTGCCCATCTAGACTGTGCCTCCTATTAATAAGATCATGGCTGCTCTGATAGTAACCTGAAAATGTGCATCCCCAGGAACGCCGATAACATATCAACATCTTTCTTAAGAAGAATATATACAACTCCACCTTTAAAATATTCAAACACCCTATTCCCGCTGCCTTTTGAGGAAGAGAGTTTCAAAAACTCAAGTCACTCTGAAAAAAGACAACAATCGCCTGATTTTCCTTTTAAATCAGTGAAACCTTATTTTTCAGTAGTGACCCCTTAGCTCAAGATATTTACACAAGTGGAAGCATCCTCTCCACACCCACCCTGTGACGGCACCTCTGGATCTAACGCATTCCAAACAAGTTGGCTCTTCCTCTTTTAAACTCGAGGTGACACATGCCTAGCCTGTCCGACTTTTCATTATTAGACAACCTGCACGTTCCAGGCATCATTCTCTTCAAACTTATCTGAACCGCTTCCAATGTGTTTCCACCATCTTGAAATATTGGTGTTTGTGAATTCTCTTCCTGCACACTTTGGAAGATTTTGCAATTTTCTTCAGAATGTCTTTTCTCCCGAAACCGCACTGAGTGAAGCACCTCACACTTCCCTTCATGGAAAATGATCCACATTTCACCAGGCTATCCAGTTGAAGTCTGCTTCCCTGTTCCTCACTCCTTACAAAAAAAAATCAACCTCAGTACATTTCAGCTATTGCAGAAGCTGGCACGTTCGGCTTGGAATATATAGAGCAGGAAACTCATTAGCATATAGGAAAAGAGATCGTAAATATAACAGTTCTAGTCTGTGACACCATTAAATTGTATTTCTGACTAAGTTGTTGAATGGAAGCTGTGGATTGAGAGTGCTGTTTCTGGATTCTTATCTCTGGGTGAAATATCTGAGAGCTCGCGTTCAAATCCCGATTCTGGAAGTGAAATCGTTTTTCATTATTTTAACCCTGGTCCATTGCTCTCAAATCGAGAATAATAATAAAATAAAACCTCAGTCGTGCTCAGGCTCCCAGCAGGAAAGTTATTGATTCAACGTTCTCACAGGCAACTGGATCATTAATACTGTCTGAAACTCTAATGCCCACATTCCATGACCGAATGTGAAAATAAATTGCACACGTAGTCTCGGATTGATATCAAATAGTGCATTTGATTTGGAAAGATGAAATCATTGACCTCGCCTTTGGCCCAAGAAGCTCCAATCTTAGACTACCTGCTTTTCCTAAATGCACTCCTGAACGGTCTGATTCTACTGTCTTTCCGGTGCCTCGCAGTTTCACACTGCATTTCTGTGGGGAGACTGGAAACTTTGGGCGTGTTCTACCGAAGGCAGAGAAGTTTCAGATGAGATTTCATGGAGGTGTTCAAAATCATGACGGATTTTGATAGGTTGGATAAGGAGAAATTGATTCCAGTTGTGGAACGACCTGTAACCAGAGGACACAAAATTGAAAATGATTGGCAAGAAAACTGATGGAGATATGATGGGAGTCATTGTTTTTACAAATTAAGAATTGCCGTGATCTGGAATGCACCCCCTGAAATGTAAGTATGAACATTTGAAATTAAATTTAATAATTAACCACGAGGCTAACAGAATACATGGATATTGTGATCAGCAAAGAATTGGTTCATTTACAAATCTCAACAATAAAGCTGCCAAATCTACAATTGGAGGAAGGGCCTTATCTGCACTACATTGTATCATTATCTGGTTGATGGAAATAAGGGAACGTGTTTGCCTTCATTTAATCAACTCACCTTCTCTCTTTTCAGTTGCATTTGCTGTTCAGAGGAGCGTGTCTCCATGTAAGTATTGACATTTCTCTCCAAAATCCTGACATTGAATAATTAATTCCCATCCTGTTAAATCAACCAGTTTGCTTTAAGCGAAATGAATTTGATTGCTGTAGCCCATCGTGTTATAAGATTGATAGCTGCAATGCAGCAAGCATTATAACAGTTGTCAGTGTGATGGCACTTTGAGAAATGCCCCTTATTGATATTTTGTCCTACATGCTTTCTGTGCAGAGGATGACAAGAAAGCAATCCGGCATTCTAGATGGTCACAGGCCAATGTTTTACTGAATGTTAAAATGGCTTTAACATTTATTTGAATTTCGCAATCTATGCTCTAACATTGATTGTAAGGACGAAGGAGGCCATTTCATCGGTTACGTCTCCTCCACCTTTCAATGCCAACGTGACTGTTCCATTTATTCTCTCCTTTAAGACACAATGGTTATGTAAACGTTTACAAACAAAACTAACCAAGAAAGTATAAATTAACCTAAAGACTGGAGTTTTCTTCAGTAGCAGATTCAAGCTTCTCCTGGTCTCAATGTTTACTTGTCAGAATCACCATTGGCAGGCTTAGTTTTAATTCCGAGATTATCTCCCATCATTGTGGACTTGCTAACGAGTTAAATAGATCATCTCCATCTATTTTACAAAGCAATTTAATTACATGGAACTCCTAAAATGTTCCCATTTGTTTTCAATATTCAGCATTGTACATGCAGTCTTTTCTCATATTTCATAACATTCAGCCAGGAAGCCATCCTCTAATAGTGCAGAGACCTAATCTCACATAGGTCTTCCCTGTTCTGAAAGCGCAGCTTGAAAACCCATACATAAATATTCAGTGGAACAGCTAGAGGAAATGTAGTTTTCGATCTCGAACAGTGGTTCATTCAGTAACCAAGAGCTTGTCATCCTTGTAAATGTCTGTGCGATTGTGCTTGTTCACTGACTTTGACTGAAAACATTTTGAAAATCGAGAGTATTCCAATATTCTGGTGCAATTCTCCACCTCTCCCACCAAAGCTGTGTTTATAGCATCGAGGTACAAAACCTTAGAGTGGTATATCTTGATGCTCTGCTACCACCCCACCCAACCCATTGGACTTATATTCCAGGCATTGAGGCAATAAACTGGCCCCTGAGTTCGAGTAATACCATGACAGATGGTGACATTTGAATTCAACATAGAAATTGAAAGTCGAATGGTGACAAATAAATGAATGTGGAAGAAAAACATGTGGCTTCATCATGTCCTTTATAGAAGGAAATATGGCGTCCTTAACTGGCCTGGCCTACATGAGATTCCAAACCAACAGCAATGTTGATTTCAAATGGCCTAGCAAGCCATTAAGTTCTGGCCCATCCAGTGATGCCCACATCACATGAACGAAGAAAGAAGCTGTATTATTTTTTTCTAGATAAAAACTATTTCTCCAACCATCACTAGTCCCATGGGAAAGCCCCACAGTAACAATTACTTGTATTAAAATAGCTCCTGAAAATAGTAACACATCCAAGTTCCCAAGAGGCATGATCAAACAAATTTTGACACCGAGAAGCGATGGGGTTTTAGAAGAGAAGAAAAAAATATTGCTGAAGAGACAGTTTTTAAGGAATGTCTTCAACAAGAAGAAATAATTGTTTTAGATCGTTAGGCACTGATATCAAGTGCTGTAGCCCATGAGACTGAAAGCTCCGGCTGTGGAAGAATGGAAAGCAGAGTGCTCAAGAAGCCGGAATTATACAAGTGTAGAGATCTCGGGGGGCCTTCCTGAGCTTTAGTATGGCACGCAGACTGAGAATGGTCGGGGGCCATGGAGGGTACCAAATACAAGCATAAGATTGTTCAACGCAGACATTGCTTAATGACGTGTAGGGAGGAGCAGGAAAGTATTGCACTGAGAATAGGTGTCATGGAAGAATATGACTTTGTGTGAAATAGATATTTGGTTAATTTCATCTCTATGCAGGCGGGGGTTCAACAGCAGAGAGTTAAAAGACACATGCTTGCAGGCAGCAATGGCATGGAGACTGAGACAGGGCACGAGTCTGCTGGCGTCACGAGATCGGCATAGGCCGCCTTAGAGATGGTGCAGACGTGGTTTCAAAAGATCACCTAAGAGTCAAATATGATCTAAAGTTTATGAATGGTCTCTGTCAGCCTCAGGCAGATGTTGGTGAGCAGGTTAGAGGGGGTGGTTAGGATGTGGATGGAGGATGTTGGTTTACAAAGTCACTAAAATGGAAAATAGCAGCAGATTAAGAGGAGCAGCACCCACGCAAGATACCCCTCCTAGTCTCACACAAACCCAAATAGGAAATATATCCATGCTCCCTCAATCATTACTTGGCCAAAACCCACTTCCTGCTTCCTACCAGCTTTTAGGGTTTTGCAACATACCCTGGACTGCAGAGACACTCAACTTCCAATTCCCAAAGATAATTATGGATGCGCATCAAATGTTAGCCAGGCCAGAGACACTCACATCCAGAATGATTGCATAGTACTTGCGGTTCATCAAAGCATCGCCAAAGTTTGAAATGCAAATCCTAATAGTTTTGTGGCTATTTTGTATTCTTCTTTTTAATCGCATTTTCAGGTGTGGAAAATTCGCAGGTATCTTGAAATCGAATGAAATATTCCACTTCGTTCACTAAAATCCCAGGGTAAATTTAATTATACTACATCTCAGATTGTATACAGGCACCAAGGTGATCTACTTCATTCGTCTATGCCGACTGATTTGGTACAAACTTTAAAGAAGTTTTGGAAAGAGCCACTCATCCATGTTTGCGGAATCTTGCTCTGAGTAATTTTTCATCAGTTCTTCTGGCATTACCTCTGTCACGACATTTCAAAATATCATATCTTTGCCCTTAGTGCTGTTTGGGACACCCTGAAGTACTGAGAGGCGATTTAGAATGAAATGTGTTGTCTTCCCTTTCTGGGAATGAAATCTCGAATTCTCCATTTTTGGAATCTGTTTCCCGAATAGAAAAATTTTCCTTCACACACCTCAATGGTTATTGAGTTCCCAATGTCCTGTTGTACATGAGCTTCACATGGACCACTTCTAATTGCTCTTTTCATTGATTCCAGGACAGCTCCCCTCAGAAAACCACAGATCAAATTTAACCAACCGATTGGGGTGTTTCTACCCAGAGAGTTGGTGAACATCACCTACTATGTGATTGGAGATAAGCGTGATAAATATTTTGATTTTCATGAGAAAAAGGAAGCGTTTTATTTTTCTTCAGAAATCACACAGAGTAGTTTTGCCACAGTTTCCTTTAAAGCTAAATATGGAAGAATGCAGTCCAAATGTCGATATGGAATTTTCAAGGGCTGTAAATTAAATACTTCCCCATGGAGTGAGACTCTGAACTTCACAATGGCAGGTGAGTGAGGCCAATATTATTGTTAATACATCTGTTCTGTTCTCTGTTGCTACTTCCACACATCTATCTTTAACACGGTGTAACAAAATCAAACACTGAAATTTAGAGAGGGGCATGAACGAATTAGGCCTCGTGGTGCAGTGGGTATTGCCACTAACAGTGAAACCGAAACTCCGAGTTTCAGTCGCACATCCAGAGAGCTAGATTTAAACCTACAACTCCCCCCTTGACCTGTGACAGGCGGGAAGAGTAGAGGCTACTGGTCATGTGCGATGTGGATCACACTCCCCTGGCTTCAGGCCAGTCATGCAGTCCATGAAAACGAAGTTAAGGGAAACACATTTAGCAGATCTACCTCAGGCGTCTCAAGGCGAGGGAAATCTTCTAATTCCACCAGAACGCTTGACTGCATATCTCAAAGTCTAGGTTAAGAGGGGAGGCGTGAGGGTGACAGCCAGCAGAAGAACTGGGAGTGGATGTGGCGAGTAATGTTGCATGACTTCACATTCTATCTGGGGATGGAATTCTATATTTTCTAAAGTCAAAGCAGCCCACAATATCTGACGCCCACCATTGCAGACATCAGATCATCTCGCAAGTGCCGCAGCCCGCAGCCTCCATGGTGGATGTGGAATCACCCAAACATCAGGCCTCCTGGCATGTTGTCCTCTATAGGGAGTTCCAATTGGGTTGGTACATCTCCATTAACAGTTCTAGAATAGTTTTCTCAAAGTGCCCTATCACATTACACTGCTCGATAGCCTAAATCAAAAGGTTGTGTGATCAATCCCCGCTCCAGTTTGAGCTCGATAATCCATGATATGTCTCCCACACTGTGCAGTTATGAGGGAGTGCTCCACTATCAGTGAAAGAAGGGCTCCCTAATCAAGGCGGACACACCCCCGGTGCCAGTATTGAGGGAGTGCAGCATTGTCAGAGTTAGCTGTATACACCCTAGGACTTGAGCTCCAGGATTAAGGTTGATACTGCCCCCGGTGTCAGCACTGAGCGAGTGCTGCACTGTCGGATGTAGATGTGCACACTCCAGGGCTTGTGCTTCATTATCTAGGCCGGCACTCCTCGGGGCCAGTACTGTGGGACTGTCTAACCTCTGCTACTTGCAAAGGGACTTTTACTCGAGGGACAAGTCTGCAATTTTGTTTTGAAGTAAAATAAATGGCGTCATTGTGTTAGTCATATCAGTGGGATCATCGGTTCGGCATCCATGGCTAAACACGCACCAGTAAAACAGCATCAATGAAGGAAAAATCGCGTTGAACATATCGCCAATAACTGATTTCCGTTCATGGCTTCTTGCTCTGCCCAAATCTGTTGTGATCCCTCGATTACCATAATGAACACGCTTCGGTCACACTTTATAAACTGTCGAGCTGTTACGGAAGACCCGAGTTCCTGATTGGTGTTTAGAAATGCCTTTACTTATCCCCTTTCCTTAATCCTCAAATGCTTATCTCCACCTTTGTCAATTCTCAAACGTTGCCTCGACACAGCTCAATTAATGTTTGTATAACCCACTGCTGTACTTGGCCTGACTCGGATCCATTTATATTTGATCCTTCGTTCATTTTATCACAGATCCGTTAAAAACCCCAGTGATATCTCTTGATCACACCACAGGGGTGTGATGACACCACAGTAGGAGAGACGATCACCATGACTTGCACCGTGACTGGAGATAATCACAACAAAATGTTTTATTTTTATAAAAGACATCAACGGCTGTCTCAGCGTACAACCACCTCAAATGCCAACAGGTTAACATTCCCGAATGCCAGTCCAAGCCACAGCGGAAAATACCAATGTCAATACAGAGTTACCCTCCAGTGCAGGCAGTTCGATTCCAAACAGAGCCAGGCTGTAACGGTGACCATAACAGGTGAGTTTCAGGGAACAGTCATTTAAACATTTCTACTTATGATGCTGGTATTCTCAAATAATCAGTGTTTTATTCACTGCAGCAATTTCAATTAATTTCAAAAATAAGCGTGGAGGGATTAAAAATGACCGGAGATCTCGGTCTACATTTATGACGATGGAGACTGAATTTACCCACTATAGATGGGCTGCGATTTCAGGGGTTGTGGTGGGCAGGACGGGGAGGCAGGAGTATGGTGTGATTCGACACTCAAGAGCTGAAGTATTCTGTCACTGGGGGAAGCTAGTGTCCATTGACCGGAGAACTCAGTCTTAAGTTGGATTCAAATAGCCTCGTTAAATCATCAGATATCCCTTCCACACCTCAGTGCTGAATGGTATCTTGATGCCGATGCAGTAACTTTATTTATCGACTATGGTAGCATTCCTGCCTGAATTATAATGAAATTCATTCAACTTTCACTCCAGCTCGTGAACTCCAAAAGTGCAAACCGACATTCACACCAACAGTGCCTGCACTGAAAGACTTCTGCAGTACGGAATTTAGATGAATACACTTCATGATTTGAGTTCCACAATCCAGGCCAACATTCCACCCGTGGCAGTGCTGAGGGAGTGCTGCACTGCTAGAGGTAGATGAATCTACTATAGGACGTGAGCTCCATTACCGAAGCCTGTTCAATCGCTCTTGATTAGTGGGAAAATAAAGTTTTTTTTCACAAATTTTAACAGTTACAGAGTGGGAGATTGTTTTCATTCCCTTGGCAAATCATCATCCGTCACCTGGACCCAATACTGCAAGTGTCACCATTGTTCACAGAATGCGAAAGTGAAGCAGCAGGGACAGAGACCGCTCGGCCCATCCTGATGCTTTTTTTATGGAGCTATCAAATTCTTTCTGATTTGATCTTGATGTGTCGTAGTAACTAGCAAAGGCAACATTTATTTCATATGCTACTTGCCCGGTAGAAGATAAGTTATCGACACTTTGGCACCTTTACTTTTAAATTTCTGCCAAGTTACCCCTTGGCAATTTTTATCCAGTTTCCTTTGGAAGCTCCTGTTTAATCTGCTTTTACCTCAATTCCAGAGTCAACGTTCTAAATTATAATAAATATCTGCATTAACACAAATTACCTCATTTCTGTTCTGGTTCTTTCACAAGCACCTGACATCTATGTTATCTGGTTCCTAATTATTCAACCATTTAAACACATTGCTCCTCATTTACTTAGACAAGCCCTTAATGATTTTGTAGAGCTCCATGAAAATGTCACTTAAACTCCCTGAACTACGAAAACATTCACAGTTTCTCCAGTCTCTCTGCATGCCATGGGTCCTCCACTCTTAAACCATTCTAGTCAATGTCCCTCGGCATCTTTCAAAAGGGCAGGTTAGCCTTTCCAACATTTGATGCCCGTAACTGGACACAACATTACAAATGACGGCTAGCCATTAAAATAAAAGCAAAATTAAGTGGGTGCTGGAAATCTGAAATAAAAACAGAAAATCCTGGAAAGACTCAGCAGATTTGGAAGCATCTGTGGAGACACAGATCGAGTTAAAGTTCTCAGTCTATCTGAATCTCCTTCAGTGATGAAGAGGTTTAGAAACGTGATCTATTTTATAGTTGGAGCATGGAGGGTTAGCAATTGGAGCCAAATAGAAGCTAAGGGATAGGCAGGAGCTCAGGAAAGAATTGATGAAGATCTCATGGATTGAAGTCCAAGAGGGTCTTAATGGTACCGTTAAAGCCTAAGGAATTTGTTGATAATGTCATAAATGCAAGGTGGCAAAATGTTTTCAAAGCACACCAAGGGCCAGCAAGCTGAAAAAGCAATATAAATGACAGGTGGCTGTGTATACAGGGGGTTGGGAAAATAAATAAAAATGTAGCAGACAGTTAATTATCTGAGCTTCTTCCGTCCACAATTATGGAAAGTGCCTAATCGGATAATCAGGTGCAATTCCTGCAGTTTGCTTTGGGCTTCACTGGAACATTGCGGAAGGCAAAGAACGGGCATGTGGCCATAAGAGCAAGATGGTGTCTTGAAATGACAGGTGGTATTGAGGTCTGGGTCATGCTTGCGGACCGAGACTGATAAAGTGGGTATCCAGTCTGCTTTTTGTCTGCCCAATATAGAGGAGACCACAATATGAGCAGTAAATCCTATTGACTAAATTGAAGCAGCTGTAAGTGATGTGCAAGTATCATAACGCAGCAATTCCGCCAACTCCTGCATGATGCTAGAACGAAGCACATTTTACCCCCACCTCGCCTAGACACCATTCCCTCCGTGACACAGTGTTCCACTCCTCCGTCACAACCAACACCTCCCCAGGAGACATTTCCTTGCAATGCAAGAAAGAATAACACCTGCCACTTTACCTGCTCCCTGCTCAACTGCCATAAAAACAAACTCTCCTTTCAGGTGAAGCAGCGTTTCACTTGCAGCTCCTTCCAAAATATTCTCCTGATCATTTTTTCTGTTTTTTTTTCCCCCATCATTCTCCGAGGGAGGTAGTAAATCCTCCCAGCATATCAGGCCTTTGTTCAAAATCTCGGCAAAATTATCCCTTAGCAATTGTGATCCAATTCCCTTTGAATATCCCTGTTGAATCTGCATCCACCTCAATTCAAGACAGAATATCCCAAATCCAAAACCATTGCTGCGCTAAAACAATATATTCATGTCACCTCCGGTTCATTTGAAAGGCATCTAAAAAACGAGTTATCTGGTTACTAAATATTCCATCAGTAAATACCATTGTACCTTACTTACTTTCTCAAAACTCTTATTGATTTGTAAATGTCCATAACAAGCTCGTTCAATATTCCCTGCCCTGACGGGGAAATTCCCAGCTTGTACAGTCTCTCTACCTATCTGACGCCCCTCCTCCTGAAACATGCTCGGCACTGTCCGCTACCTTCCTTCCAAGACTTGGTTATCCTTCCCATAATGTGACTCCCAGATCTGGACGCAATATTCCAACTAAGGGAAAACACATGTTTCAGCAAATTTCAGCAGATGCTTCATTTTGATATTGACCTATGGATAAATTCAATATTTTTTTTCAAATCAATAATTCAGCGTTGAATTTTCAGTGAATCACTACATTTTCATCTGTTCAATATACAAGTCTCCCCAAACCAAAAATATCTGTGGATTCTAGCGTTGTTCTGGTTGAATCTGTCACGTTTAACTGCGCGTGCCTAGGAAAATCCTGCCATTGTAGTTTACCTATACAGACACGGGACAACCCGACTAACTTTGTGTTCAAGTCTGCTGCTTCAGGGATTCATTCAGTCATATTCACCATCAGGGATGTCGATCTTTCTGAGATAGGAAGTTAAACCTGTCGCTTTGAAACATTTATTAATGGCAGGAAGCTATCTTCGGCTGATTTATCTGCTGACCGCAGAATGAATCAATAAATAGCAGATAGCTTGGAGTAAGTGGCAAATCAAGTGATGAGGTTGTAATTTGTGCCTCAGTTATAACACTCCAAGTGTGATAGTAAAATATATTTTTGTGTGGTTGTGTGTGTGTGTGTGTGTGTGTGTGTTTTGGGGGAGGGCAGGAGGGTGGATGGTAGTGGATGGACTGCAGAAAAGTCGGCAGGATTGCAGGGAGGATGAAGTTTGCTAATGCGGAAGTATCCCAACCACTATGCTTTCAGATTATAGAAGGGTTAGCCTGACAGGTTGCATAACGTTAAACAGAAGATAACAAAATTAATTGAAGTGCTTCCAACGGTAAATTCCAACTGGCATGCTAATGTCAAACACACCTTAAAAACAGACACACAAAGACATACACGCATATGCATACACAAACACAAATACACACCGTTGCACAGAGGTAAATACACAAACAAAAGCACACACACGGTTGAAAATACTCAAACATACAATTGTACACATGCACACATACACACACGCGCACACACACACACAAACACACATGTACATACTCACACATACACAAACACACGCACACAGACATCAATACATACGTTCACAAAAACTCAGATGCATTTTTGTACACTCACATGCATGTACACACTCACACACGCACACACACTCACACAGACACTCAGACACACCCAAACATTCACCTACATTCACACGGACACATTTATACACAATTACAAGCACAATCACAAGAACACCGATACATAGAGTTACACACACACACACTCACACGCACTCACACTCACATAGCACCCACCACACACGCACACTCACATACCAACTTACACACATGCAAACACACACAATTAGGTACACTCCAACACTCACAAACACAGTCATTCCCATCCAGACACACACCCACACCCATACAAACTCAAACCCACGCACCCACCCATACGCACACACATAAGCACTCTCACTCTCGTACACATACACATACACACACATTCAACGCATACACAATCACAAGCACACAGTCACACACACACATGCGCACTCTCTCACACATTTCACCCCCCACACAAGCACACACTCACAAACATACAAACACTTATCCAAACACGCACATAAAGCACACACATAAACTTACTCACACCCTACCACCCAAACTCACGTACACACACACGAACACACACTCGCACATCCCCCCCACCCCCCACCCCACACAAGCACACACACAGATACACACTCACATACACAAGCACATTCACACACGGACAGAGAAACACACACACACAAATAAACACAGATACATACACAGTCACACGCACAAACAAACGAACACAGACACACACAAGGAATCAGAATCACTCTCTCTCACACATAAACACAGGCACACACACACAGAAACATGCTACACAAACACAGACACACACACACACTCACACGCACACGCACAAACACACAAACACAGACACACATATGAACACACACTTTCTAACCCACACACAAACACACAACCAAACACAGGCATACACTCACACACAACAGACATACACGCACACACTCACACACACACACACACACACACACACACCGAGATATATCGACTTTCACATGCACAAGCATTCTCTCTCTTAAAGACACCGATTCTCTCTCCCTCTCTCACATACAAGGTGTGCCCCCATTCTGTTGTTCCCTTTTACCCAGCATAACCACGAGGCTGCTGTCTGTCCTCTGGCTTGCTGATTCATCGATTCACAACGTTTTTGAATGTATTTGTGATTTGAAAAACAATGTTCAAGATGTGAACCAAAAAAAGGAGGCTTTGGGGATTTTGGGCAATGATTTCTGGACTTCAAACGCAACCAGTTTTTGCAATTGTGTCTGAATATTTTCCACGCCAGCAAGCTTCTTGCGTTGACCGTGGAGACCATTGGTCGAGTCTGTTGACGCTGTTAAGCAGATTATGTTCATTCCTCCACAAATGCGGATTATCTCCTGCTGCTCCTTCTGAATCATTATTCGTTTTTTCCTTTCATTTTCTGGATTCTGTGCGCCTCTCTGACAGGCATTTGCAATACTGATCGGCCTTGGGCAATTTGAGAGTGGCTCAAAAACAAGACACATGCCTGCGGGTCTGGAGCCACATGATGACCAGTCCACATAAGGACGGAAGATTTCAATCCCTAAAGGACATCAGTAAACCGGATATATTTTGTTTAAAAAAATACATTTCAGCGCTTTCACCGTCACCATTATCGATACAAAGTTTGCTTTTTAGCCAAAATGAAATTGAAGATGCATAAGATTGAAGATGCCCAGCTGCATCAGAAGGATTAGGAATTGGTGTCCCTCTATCATTCATCTCGAATCCTGGATTATGTGTCCAATTCCTGAAGTGGGACGAGCACTGGGAAATAGAGGCCGAATATTGTCATCCCGGAGTGAGTGCGTAAATGACCATGAAAGTCAAAGTATAATATGTACATGCTCCCCTACGTGTGAGGTAAAGGGCAGATAGGATTGCGATGTTACTGGTAATTGCAATTTACAAACTAACATTTCCTACTAACTCTCGCCAAATTTGATTATCTTTCAGTTTCCAATTCAATCCACATTCGTCTGGGTCTCGCGGTGCTTATCATCTTTGGTATTATGATCATCCTGGGAATAGAGTTCAATCCAATCAAGGGAAATAAGCATTGTAAAGCTATGTCTGGAAATTCCTAGATCCATTGAATATTTCATGTTAGAATTAACAAAGGAGTCACATAATGCTTTTCACTCAATGGTCTCCAACGCATTAGTTGGTCATCATTCTAAATTGACAGGTCAAATGCAGACATTCCATAGGCTGGAGTAAAAAACAGGCTATTTACCGTCAGTGATTGTTAGTGCAGGAGAGGAGGCGAGAAAGGGATTGTAGAATTGACTGATTCCAGTAAATTATCAAAAGGTGAAGACGTTGTGCAATAGGATGGAAAAGCATTCATTCAGCTTGCTCTTCTCCAAATTCCCTGATTTGATCTACGACAATCATATCATATCATATTATATCACATCATGACACATCATATCATATCATGTCATATAATATCATATCATATCATATCATTTCATATCGTATCACATCTCATAACATTATATCACATAATATCATGTTATATCACATACATCAAATATATATTGGCAAATCTCGTTATATTGACCACTTGCGAAACAGGCCTGAATTGTTACATGTCAGCCCAATTTCCACTAAATGAGCATGTTCATCGTGCACTCTCACATCTCTCTGTGGCATCATGCGAAATGTATTCCAAACTTGTACAGCAGGTGGAACTGCATTTGATGGAAGCAGTAGGTTTTAGTTGTGACAGACACTGGGCCCCATCACTGGCTGTCAATACGGTCACATTTGTTGAATCGAACCACTTCTCCCAATATGGAGCCTGATACAATTCCAGCAACAACTCATTACGATTGGAGTCATTGATGAATTTAGGAACAAAAAATACTGACAGAGAATTCGGCTTGTGGGATAATATTTAGAAGGCGGAATTTACAAATAAATACCCGAACAAACGAACATTTGAATTATTAAAAATGCTTCCCGATGATTAGCTATAATCAGCGAATAAATATAACCTGCTACAGATGCCAAGCGATTCACGGTGGTCTCATGGGTGCAGCAATAGAATTCTCTTTCAAAGCATCACACCACCTCCCTCCTCCATCAACTCCCATATTGTCATTACCTTGACACCGTCTAATTGAATGGCAAATGAGGATATAACAAAATGCCACAGCAAATCGTCATACAGGAATATTGCTGTAAATTAAGCAATTTGACGATATGCTTCAAAAACGGTAACATTCTGTCTCAGGAAGATTTTTCAAAATAATTTGTATCTGTATATCTTATTCTTGCAGGAGGATTTCAGAGACAGTACACCAGATACTTCAGCAGCCTTGTAAATGAACAATTCCCTTCTTTTTTCAACAGGTAACGATGCTGATGGAGTACATTGTGTAGGAAATGACCATGAAGAGAATATAGTGTGATAGTATTTTATTATAAGATGTTGCATCAATCGAACATTGTAAAACAGAATTACGTTCGGTATCAAACAATGCAATAAAAAAAACAAATTTTATTTAGTTCAGCTGATTAGCAGGGCAGTAACTTCACCCCTCCTATCAATCGTTTTCCGTTTGTGTGCAAGTTTCCGCATTTGTTCGTAAAAGTATGTGTATTTTTGTGTTTGTGTGTGTGTGTGTGTGTGTGCGTGTGAGTATTTTTGTGTTTGTCGATTTGTAAACTTGTGTGCGTGAGTGTGAATCTGTGTGCACGCGCTTGTGTGTGCGAGACAGACAGAGCGAGATAGAATGTGTGTACCTATGTGTGTGTGTTTCAGTTTGTAATTGTATGCCCTTGTGTGTATATGAGTGCTTGTGAAAGTGAGTGTAACTGCGTTTCTGTGTGCGGGTCTGTCTATTTCTGCATGTGCGTGTGTGTGCCCATGTGTGCTTTTGTATATGCCTGTATGAGTGTGTGTGTGTGTGTGCATTTGTATGTGCCTGTGTATTTCTGTTTGTAAGAGAGAGAGAAAAAGAAAGAGACCTTGGTCGGCATATATACTGATCCATACCCAATATGATAGGTCACATTTTACAACATATATTGTTGTAATTACTCAAATGTTGCTGAATTGTTGTGTTCTGTCTGTGAAATAGGTGTAAATTGTTAAGTTTTCGCACATAGTTGACCTGTTTCGGCAACAAGAGCTGCATTTTTAGTTTGTGCTCATTTCAGCACAATGTGTTTCCAGTTGCAATTTTCATTTACCTGTACATTTTTATATCAGATGTGAGTTGAAAAATCCGATGCGAATGTAACAGGTGTGCCCTCTTGCTCGGATGCACAAAATAACATCGAGATAGGGTGATTCATGCGTACATGGAGAGAAAGAAAAGTAGACAGATATGCATCGCAGCTGGAAGTAATAAAATGACTCAAGTTGTTCATTTAATTGAAACTTTATTTTCATGTGTCATGTTTCTATTTCATGATTTTGCTGCTTAGGCTATACCTATTTTCACAACACATTATGAAACAAGATGAGTCCAAGATGATGAAAGCTGCCCAGGCTTGCCAGAAGGTTGGAACTTGATATTTTGTTTGCACGCTCTAAATATTTGGGGTTATAATGAAAGTTATTTATATCAGGTTCTAATGGATCCTCATGGATCATCTGCATAACGAGAGCCAAAAAGCTCTTGAACAGTCCTACACACATGGTGCAGAGAGACATGATCGCAATGCTGAGTAAAGTCTCAACTCCACTCATAAGGGAACCGGGTGTTTGTGTTTACATTCTGCATATCATGAAGTTTGGATGTATTATATTTGCCGGAGTATCGACTGAGATTAGCGAAAGGCTTCTGTGGCAGGCCGTTTTATGCTTAAGGGACAATTATTCCGATATTAACCAAAGTTCCAAATGCATGCATATCCTGCAGACCAATTTGCACAGCTTGAAGCATTGATTCCTGAAGGTATGAATCCTCACTGTACTGTTCTTCGAATGAGAAAGACTATACAAGCCTCTGCCTGAGATTTTGGATATAGCTGACCTGACAGATAGTAAAACTGTTTTTCTAATTTACTCCCATTAAATGTGTCTCATGGCTGAAAGTTTTGCAAGTGCAATCACTTACAATTTCGGGATCAGAAGCCACAACAGCCAACACCAACATCCACTATAAATATGTATTTTCCATTCTATATCTCAAGCTTTTATTCACTCTGTCTTGGGGCATGGCCGTCTTGAGCAAGAGGCCAGCGCATGTTGCTCATCCCTAATTTCCTTTGAAATGAATGGATTGCAGCAGCCATTCCGAGGACAGTTAAGAGTCAACCGCATTGTGGTGGGTCTCCTGCCTCATTTAGGGTAAGAATGGCAGATTACATTTCCTGAAGGACATCAGGAAATCCAAGACGATTTTAGGCCAACAGGTAACACAATCACGGTCACCATTACCAAGACGAAAAGCTTGCACACTTTTTTCATGTTTTTTCTCATTAAAGATGTCACGTGAATGAAATTTTGCAAGATTGGCCCCAACAAAATGTGGGTTCAAAACCCTCAGAAACCAACAGCAGCCCCTACAATAGTTTTCACTTCGTTGTATATTCCACATAACCGCAGTTGGGACGTTTTACCATTTGCAACAAACGTTCCTGTTCAATTATTCTGATGAGTTTGTAGCTGAATTTCAATTACTTCATCAAATCAGGTTAAGCAGAACTTCTAAAGCTGAAATGAAATGATGCCATTTTGAATCAGTGACAAAAACATTGCCAGCTTTAGTCGCGGAATGTTCCACCTAAAGATTAAAAACAATATATGCCATTCACTCCAAAACGCATTTATCAACACTGCAGCCCACCAAAAGAGTTGGTGGTTTGCAAAAGACACCAGGAGCAGAGGTGTCTCAATCAATGATAAAAGGAAAAAACTGTGGATGATGGAAATCCAAAACAAAACAAAAAATACCTGGAAAAACTCAGCAGGCCTGGCAACATCTGCAGAGAGGAACACACTTAGTGTTTCGTGTCCGAATGGCCCTTCAACAGAACTAAGTAAAAATAGAAGAGAGGTGAAATATAAGCTCTTATAGGGCGGGGTGGGGGGGGGGGGGTGGGTGTTAATTTAGAGCTGGATAGAGGACCAGTGATAGGTGGAGATAACCAAAAGATGTCACAGACAACACGTCAAAGAGGTGTTGAAGGTGGTGATGTTATCTTAAGGAATGTGGTAAATAAGGGTAGAAAGCAGGACGAGCAATGTATAGATAGCCATAGTGGGGGTAGGGTGGGGGGAAGGGATCGAAAAAGGCTGAAAGGTAGAGATAAATCAATGGATGTAAATACACTTAAAAATAATGGAATAAGGTGGGAAAAGAAAAAAATCTATATAAATTATTTAAAAAAACAAAAAGGAGGGGCAAAATCGGAAAGGGGCTGGGGATGTAGGAGAGTGTTCATGATCTAAAATTGCTGAACTCAATATTCAGTCCAGAAGGCTGTAAAGTGCCTAGTCAGAAAATGAGGTGCTGTTCCTCCAGTTTACGTTGGGCTTCACCGGAACAATGCAGCAGGCCAAGACAGACATGTGAATATGAGAGCAGGGTGGAATGTTGAAATGGCAAGCGACAGGGAGGTCTGGGTAATACTTGCGGACAGACTGAAGGTGTTCTGCAAAGTGGTTACCCAGTCCGCATTTGACCTCTCTAATATAGAGGAAACCGCATAGGGACCAACAAATGCAGTAGACTAAGTTGAGGGAAATGCAAGTGAAATGCTGATTCACTTGAAAGGAATGTTTGGACCCTTGGTCTGTGAGGAGAGGCGAAGTAAACGGGCAGGTGTTGCACCTTCTGTGGTTGCATGGGAAAGAGATGCGGTGTTGAGGATGATGGAAGGGTGGACCAGAGTGCCCTGGAGGGAACGTTCCCTGCTGAATTTCGCCGGGGGTGGGGGGTGTGAACGGCAGATATATTTGGTGGTGGCATCATGCTGGATTTGGCAGAAATGGTGAAGGATGATGCTTTGAATGCACAGGCTGCTGGGGTGATAAATGAAGACAAGGATAAGTGAATACATTCCCTCTCTCCTTCTCCAGTCCCTTTCCACCTCCATCCGCGATTCCTCTGACACCTTACATCACATCAACAATTTCCAGTTCCCTGGCCCCAACTCCCTCCTCTTCACCATGGGCGTCCAATCCCTCTACACCAGCATCCCCAACTAAGATGTTCTGATGGCTCTCTGCTTCTTCCTCGAACAGAGGCCTGAACAATCCCCATCCACCACTAATCTTGGTCTGGCTGAACTTGTTTTCACACTGAACAATTACTCCTTAAAATCCTCTCACTTCCTCTAAATAAAAGGTTTGGCTACGTGTACCCGCATCGGCCCCAGATATGCCTGTCTATTTATGGGGTATGTGGAACATTCCTTCTTCCTTTCCTACTCCGGCCCCTCCCAAAACTCCCTCTCCAGTACATTGATGATTACTTCAGTGTTTCATGCTCTCATCCGGATTGGAAACAGTGTATTAATTTTGCTTCCAATTTCTACTGATCCATCATTTTCACATGGTCCATCTCTTACACTGCCCTTCCCTTCCTTGACCTCTCTGTCCCAATTTCTGGTGACAGACTGCTCACCAATTTCCATTGCAAGCCTACCGACTCCCACAGCTACCTCGACTACAGCTCCTCACACCCCGCTTCCTGTAGGAATCCATCCCATTTTCTTTGTTCCTTTGCCTCCACTGCACATTTTCTGATGACCCCACTTTCAAAAACATTTGCTCTGAAATGTCCTCCTTCTTCCTTAACCGAGGCTTTCCACCCACGGTGGTTGGCAGGACCATCAACCGTGTCTGGCCCATCTCCCGCCCATCTGCCCTCACACTTTGTACTCCCTCCCAGAAACATGATAGGGTCCCCCTTCTCCTCATTTATCACCCCACCAGTCTCCGCATTCAAAGGTTAATACTCCGCTTTTTCTACCAACTGCAGCATGATGCCATCACCAAACATATCTTTCCTGCAAACCCCCCACCCCAAACACCACCCCACCCCCACCCCCCACCCCCCCTCAACCCCGGCGGCATTCTGGAGAGATCGTTCCCTCCAGGACATCCTGGTGCACTCTTCCTTCACCCCCTGCACCTCATCCCCCTTACCCGGCATCTTCCCATGCAACCACAGAAGGTGTAGCACCTGCCCATTTACTTCCCCTCTCCTCACCGTCCAAGGGCCAAAACAGTACTTTCAAGTGAAGCAGCATTTCACTTGAACTTTCCTGAACTTAATCTACTGCTTTTGTTGCAACCAATGCGGTCTCCTCAACATTGGAGAGACCAAATGCAGACTGTGTGACCGCTTTGTAGAACACCTTCGGTCTGTGCGCAAGTATTACCCAGACCTCCCTGTTTCTTGCCAATTCAACACTGAACTCTGCTCTCATACCCGCATGTTCGTCCTTGGCTTGCTGCATTGTTACAGTGAAGCTCAACTCAAACTGGAGATACAGCACCACATCTTCCGACTAGGCGTTTGACAGCCTTCTGGACTGAATATTGAGTTCAGCCATTTTAAATCATGAATTATCCCCTCCATCCCCACCCCCTTTCCGATATCCCTCCTCCTTTTTGTTTTTCTTCCAATAATTTATATAGATTTTTTTTCTTTTCACACCTTATTCCATTATTTTTAAGTGTATTTCCAGCCATTGTTTTATCTCTACCTTTTAGCCTTTTTTGATCCCTTCCCCCCGCCCTACCCCCACTATTGTTATCTGTATCTTGCTCGTCCTTTTTTTCTACCCTTATTTAGCACATTCATTTAGATAATATCATCACCTTCAACACCGCTCTATCCTTTTGTCCGTGACAATTTTTGGTTATCTCCATCTATCGCTGGCCCTCTATCCAGCTTTACTTGTCCCAACCCTCCCCCTTCAACCAGTTTTTATTTCACCTCCCTTCTAATTTTACTTAGTTCTGTTGCAGGGTCATTCGGACTCGAAATGTTAACTATGCTTCTCTCCACAGATGCTGCCAGACCTGCTGAGTTTTTCCAGGTATTTATGTTTTTGTTTTTCCTCAATCAGTGCTTTGTTCCAAAAGACTCTGACCCCCTGAGCCCTTTCACTAAGATGCTCAATTATCCTTAGGCCAATTTGAATTTACACCTATCAACTCAACTCAGCTTGAAGTCAGATGTAAAAATAGGGCCCACGTCTCACAGGCCATTTTCAGTGCCTAGAGGCAGCCCTATAATGAAGGCTGACATCCTCAAATGGCAAAGCGATTCCTGAATTAAGGCATCACTAACAAACATATGCTTTAAATGTGCTGCAGCTGGCTGCGAGAGGGAAAGGATGACTATGAGCTCATTAGCCCAGTGGCCTAAATTTTGGAATTCTCATGGATTGCTGACATTGCCCCTGAGACTAAATGTCTTTGCAACTCCTTCCCAGGGAAACAATCCAAGCTTCACATTGATCTCTAATCATCAAACCGGACAGGCTTACTCTCAGCCCATCTTCACAGCAGGTCAAACGAACCCCATCACTTAACATAATTGAAAGCTACAATCAAAAATATACTAATCCTATAAACTTCATAATTGAAACACACATCCAGTATTCCAATTGCTGCATCAATTATAGACATTTCAACCTCAGTTGCTAAGCCCCGGATTCGACACCTTGAGACTCTTTGTCATCCAACATTCTCTGCATTTCCGTCATGGCTGACTGCCTGACCATTGCAGAAAGAAAAATGGTCAACACAGCTAGATGTTAAATTGCATATGAAGCTTGGCCCGTGAAGCATTTTGCAATGACCTGCGACGTAACGTGATTAATGAAGAAAATGTGTCGCTCTGGGGCAGGGACGTTTCTGCACAATGCATCAGATGTTCGGCCGTTCAGTCCTGTTCCACCTAATACTGAAAAAGTCGTGGAAGCCGCGTCAAAGCTGGATATTTTCCTCAAGGTTCTCTTTCACTGATCATCAATAAACGCTCATGTCCGTTGAAATTGCAAAATCAACCAGGTAGCTTTTGGCTGTGAGATAATTTTCTCTTCGTACTGCGTACTTCGTACTTAATTTATTTAATCAAACGGCGCTTACTCCAGCCCTTCTTGACCGCAGCTTTGATCTTTCTGTCAATGGTTGACATGGTCCGGCATGATTCTGGAGGGAGAAATGAGAATGAGGAACAGAGCTGTGCAGATTTTTCGACATATCTTCATTCAACCGCTCCGAAATCGACATGATCGGTTTGGATACTATCTGTAATTATATTGTTGCAGTTCACTGGGGAGTTTCAGGATAACCGATCGAAATCTATCCGAAAAATAATACTACTTTTAGTTGTGAATGCACAAGGCATCCAGAATTGATTATACATCTGAAACCAAAACGTTGACTGCCTTCAAATCCAGACCTATGTCAATTCTGATCATGAGACTTGATAGGCAGAACGAGTTACTCGCCGACAAACAAATCGCTCAGGTTTCAAAACTGCAAAACTGTCAACAGAGTTCAAAGGAAGAAAAGAGGAAACTGAGGGTTGGTTTCCAACAAAGTACGTGCTCCTGATTCGTCCAGTGTGCTTTGGAACGGATCATTCAACTCTCTGAAGAGAAAGCAGCATTAAACAAACAGAGAGGGAGGGAGACAGGCAGACAGAGAGAGAGAGTGAGGGAGCAAGAGAAGCAGGTATGGACAAAGAGAGAGAGGTTAATAGAAAGAGAGAGGGAGAGACACAGAGAGAGAGAGAGAGAGATAGAGAGAGGGAAAAAGAGAGAGGTTCAGAGAGAAAGCGGTGCTCCGATTAATCAGCGGGGCCTGCAATCATCGCTATTTACCAATTGTTGGTCTTTTTACTTACAGCACCTTGTCAAGCCAATTGCTGTGTGTCCTAACGTTCGAATACCAGGCTGTGAAAAAAGCAATGGGAAACAGTCAAAATGGTTTAACTTGCTAACTGAAACTTTTCGGTCTAATCCCTTATTATTACAGCCTTCGGAAAGGAATTCTAAAACCTGAGAGATGTGAAAGAAGCCTTTTCAGCGGCAAATTCAGCTCTGTTCTACCAAGCACAGCAGGAACGCCGCAGTTTAACGTCATTATTATTGTTGTTGCTTGCATTTCTGATCCTGAGTGAGATTGTTGGAGCAAGGTGTGGGAGGATTCAACCTGATGATTTCCAACTGTAATACAGCTCAGCCTCTCCATCAGAATACACATTATTGTCGATAGTCAGTGCACAAATAAACAGGGCTCGCAATTGATGTTCCTATTTAGGCCCTCAGTTGTGTTTTTGTTAGTTTGTTATGTTTTTCTTTTGAAATCCCTGAGGTTGTTTTTCACAGAATCACACAGTTCCGAAGAGGCCCTTCGGCCCACCGAGTCTGCAACGGCGAATGAGAAACAACAGAACTACCAAAATAATCCCATTTTCCTGTCCTGAGGTTGGTCGTGGATTGTTTTAAACCGACACATGGGGGATGGAAGTGAGGAACGCTCCCTCCCATTTTTAGAGTTCCTGGCCATGATGAAAGAGATGCTCCCAGCGACAAGAAAATATTTCAGCCAGAAATACTCTTTCAGATTTCTAGTGTATTATCGTCCATACAGCACGTGATCATTGTTTAACTTACAAAGAGTAACATTTTTGATCATGCAGCGATCACATCCATATATCATTCCTCTGCTACAATATTCAGCGTTGTTGCTTTAACTGTGGTGACAACCTCGCTTCCTCCCAGCCTCTGTTTCCTCTCTCAACAACGCTTCCTGGTTTGAACTTCTGAGACTTGGGTGAAGCAAATCAGCCGCCGATCCTCCCAGCTCTCAGGTCTCGAAGCATCTCTAACTGGAACATGGAGACAGGAGTCTGGTTGCTGCTGTTTGGTGAGTCGCGATCAATGCTGCATTGGTACTACTGGGTTTATTTTCTGTGTGTTGGCTAAGTGGGTAACTAGCACAGGGAGAGTGGGACTGGGATCTGTGGTGTCCGTCCTTTGGTAGCTGAATGAATTAAAACAAATTCAGGTTTGGTGTGCATTTACTCAGATTGGATTTTCGGAGCAGAAACAAGACGGGGTTGAATTATCCGTGAGGAACGGTTTGGGAGTGAATCTGCTTTTATTTTTCGGGAGGTGTAACCGACTTAATTCGGAACAGAGAGCAGGGAGCTTGTTTGTCGCTGATGCTCTTGGCACCGTTTCAAAGCGTCGTTCAGTGGATGTCCGCTGAGTGTACTGTTAGAGCCCCGTTTTACATGTTCTGTAATCAGACTGTTTCAATGGAAAACAGCGGTCGAGCTCACTCACCAAACATGTCCTTAACACGGAACGGTCTGCGCTCAAACAAAATCAGCTCAAGATCACCTAATGATGTGAGATGTTGGAGGGCAGCTGTGGGGTATATCTCCTGGAGGGTATTTGCATCTACAAGAGACAGAGAGTCAAATGGGAGATGCATGTCATAAAAGCCCGTGCATATTTCATTATTGCCCTTTGGGCACGTTATGAGCGCACCCCGCCGCTCCCCGCCCCAACCCCGCCCCAAACTCGCCCCAAGTGGAAACTATTTCTCGCTTGATATGAACCTGCACTTCTCCGAGCTGAAAATTCTGATTTCTGCTATCCCGCCTTTGTTCATATTCCTAGCCCTTCACTGCTGACCAATTTCCACATTGTTCATTCCTTTTCAACCGGACTGAATTTTATGAACTTGATGATATTTGTGGCAGACTCTGTGTAAAATGTCTGCACACATCAATATTACTGAAGAGTAAACATCTTAAAATTAAATAGCAAGGGTCATTTCTTTCCAAAGAGAGTGTACCAAATATCTTTCATCCCAGGAACAATCCCACAATGGAATGCAGTGTCAAATGAAATAGTCACACCCCTGTCACTTGATATCTTCAAGAACTATTCATGGGACATTTTCAATTAAATGTTTTCTGTATCAGGGCTGTCACCACTGGCCCTACGTCAAGCAATTAACTCTTCACCGGCAGGCAAAAGTAAACAGGTAACAGGAAGGTTAGTTTTAGCAGGTGCGAGTTTGAATTTGTGCATCAGCACCCTTGAACAATGAGACCAAACTCTGGGGGAGAATATTTTCACAACAATTTCGAAACATTCTGATAAACGTACTTTGAGGGTTGCCTTTCCATCTGAGTCACCGCCCTTGCTGACATTTGTTCAGTTCCTCTTTCTTTATACTGAAGCTCCAACAGTTGAAACCGCTGTCATCCGCCATGATGGCTAAGTGCTATTACTACCCCTGTAACACTAATCATTTTCAGCAATGTTTGCTGATTTTCCTATAACTTTCCCATCTTGCCTGAATTCCAGATTCTATACGATATTTTGCATCGTGTGTATGTTGTTGATAAACCTCAGTCAGGCCTCAGATGTGGGGCCTTGCAACAGCTACACTTCATCTTTCGTCAAGTTAAGCCTGAACAAATCACTGAGATGCACATCTGCAGAGAGTGTGGAGGCTCTTGTGACTAAATAAAAACAGCACTTGAGCTTTCCATTGCCCTCAGAATCTATCTCTTAATCCCCATCTTGAACAGACCAAATTGCCATCATCAACAGCTCTATTCGTTATATGATGGAGCTCCAGTATTTGCAGTGGACATTCTTTTTGGTGGTGTCTAATGAAGCTCCATGTTTGAATTCAAAATCCACCCAACTGCTTTCATGTGTAGTTTAGTCAATGATTCACTTAGTCACAATATGGAAGATTTTTTTACTATTTTTTTTAAAATGCAGGGCCTGTAGAAACAATGTCTAAGAGTGGAAAATTGGTTTGCTCTTTCAAAGACTAGCACCAGACTTTGTGTGTCTGAATTTCAAATGAACAACGAGGCAGTACTAGACCATTCAGCTCCTGGAGTCTTCACAGCCTGTCAATGAAATTACGGCTGATCCTCTACCTCACCGCCATTTTCCCGCACTGTCCTCATAACCCTTGAATGTTCTGAATAAGCAAAATAACCGATGTTTGTCTTGAAGGTGCTCAATGCATGAGCCTCCACAGCCTTCTGTGCCAGAGAATTGCAAAGAGTCACGCCCCAGTGAGTGATGAAGTTCCTCCTTATTTAAGTACAGCGCACTGCCCACACCCATCTCTGAGATGGCCACAACTTTTTTGACGCTGCCCAAGGAGGTAAAACTTTCTCCATGTGTCTACGCTGTCGAGCCCCGATGCATTTTTAAAAGAAGTCACCCCTCATCCTTCAGAACTATCGAGAACAGAAGCCAAGTTTCCTCAATGCCTCCTCAAAGAACCCTCCTGCCATTTCAGGGATCACTGCAGTAAACCTATGCAGCACCCTCTCCACGACACATGTATCCTTCCTCAGTAAAGGAGACCACAACAGCACATTATACTTTAGACTCAGCCTTATCATGGCACTAATAAAATGCAGCAACATATTTTCTTTTTAAACCCTGCGCAGAAATAATTCTGCAATGACGGACAATATATGATTTACCTTAGTAATTGTTGCTTAATTTACACATTAACATTCAATGACATATGAAAAGGGGCATCTAAGATACAGACTTCCCAAACTTTCACTAATTATGAAGCACGCTGCTTTTCTGTTTTTCCAACAAAAGTGGATAACCTTTCATTTTTCCATGTTATGTACTGACTGCAATATTCATGCCCACATGCTTAGCCTATTTGCATCCCCTTGAAGCCTCGTTGCACCCTCCTCATAGCTCATATTCCCAACTCATGCTGTATGTCAATGGCCGTAAGTGAATGCCTGGGATCTTCAGCTGCTTTTGATCTTCACATAGTGGTGAACCTCTTGGAATGGCTTAATGCTACTTAAGCCCGAATTCATATCAAAAATTAATGCCACGATTTGTTTTTAATCAGTGTTTCAAAGAAATTCCTTATTCTGATGTCCTGTTCCCACTTAGAGGATTAAATTTCACTTGATCAGTAATAAAGCGTCCGATTCTGAATACAGAGGTTTCTAGATAGTGAATTTTATGTTGCTTCATTCCTAATATCAATTGAACGTGTTTGTCATTACAGCAAAGAAAAACATCATTCTACCCAAAAACTCTGTGTTGTTACGAATAATCGAAACCATCGCCCAACAAGTTTGGTTTATGGAAAGTTATCACCACTTCCTCATAATGCTTTTCACCCACATGTTTACAAACAATTTCCCACTGAAATAGTTCAATGTTATTGGCATCAACTACTCCATCAGGTATCATATTCCATATTCTGTCCACTACCTGGGTCAATTAATACTTCCTGAATCCGACATTGAATATGTTGAAGTACATTCTAACCTCCCGGTTTTAAAATTAGATGCTGAGTATGTGACATCACTAGGAGAATAGTGAATTTAGCCTTTGGAAATGGGAGTCTGGTCGTCTTCCCATGGCCGAGAAAGGGCCGATAGTCTGGTTGGCCCTGGGTTTTCCTCTGTGTCTACCAATCAGTAGGTGCTCCAAAGCCAAAGAAAAAGAACTTTGAGCATGCGAGGTGACACAATTGTTGATTATACTGTGATATTTGATCCATGCTACAAAGTAAGCATGTGCGGAAAGAGGGTGAAGATCAAACAGCAAGATAAAGCTCCAAAGCCCAGTAGTCTGGCATCACCACTGTTGTCCTGTGGCTACGTGATCAACTGAATGTCTGCTTTAAACCTAGATCAGATAATGGGGATGGGGTATTCTGTGTATGCGAAGATCAATTGTCAATGGGAGTCATCAGGTTATTTGGAAACTAACACTGGAGGAAAAACTTGAATTAGTGAATGTACTGTTAAATTTAATTTGTTGTATCCCTTTAATTCGGCTTCAAAGCCGTTACTGACAGTTGCTAACTTCTTGTTTCTTTGAACTGAAGCACCAGCATGTTGAAACCTCTTCCTTCCACTCTAACGCCTACGTGCTATCACTATCATCCTTCACTCTGACGCCTTTCAGAACGTATGCTTATTCTTCATTCGTGTTTCCAGCCATCAGCTTGTTTCAATATACCTTATTTTAGTTGCGATCAGATGTTTTTTTTTACCGCCTATTCAACTAAACGCTTCTGGTCAATAATTCAGGCAGCGTTTACATTTGGAAATTTAAATTGACTCCACTACCTCATTTAGTCTGCTAGAGCTGCGCACATCACTGAGATAGAGACTGACATTGTGGGCGGAGACTAATGACCAACAATGCAGAAGTCTATCTTTGTGTTATGAATTCACGTCTCAAATACAATATCCCATTGCATCAATTCCACTGTCAATGCTCACATCTGATCCATATTGAAGCTCTCATATTGCATTGACATTATGTTTCTTTGCGTGGAAATATGTGGATAATTGCAAAGATGCTCAGTGTATATACACACATTCAAAACAGCTCCTCATTTTACTTTCACTGAAGCTTTCATTCGGTCACCAATTATATCTTCAGTGGATTTTTATAAATATTTCAAATGAACTGTGTCCTTAACACAAAGGGGTTGCATTGATGACCATCAATGATTGTTGACATTTTTTGCAAACAGAGACGCGATACAACAAATATGTTTAGAAGAATAGAAATCACATACCAAAGGAAATCATTCTATCTTGTGCTGGAACTTTAAGTGCTGACAAATATGCAACAATCCCAATTTAATTTTAGAAATGATGCAAATGTATCCGATTGAAACATATGTGCAGTGTTATTTGTAAAGTTCAAATGGAATCATTTTGCGCCTCGCTTTCAATGCCCCATTCCATTCCATGCATTTTAAAGCCTTTACGTAACAATTTAAGATCGAAAGCTCGAAACAAATATCGCAGGTGCAGGCCATTCGGCCCCTCGAGCCTGTTCTGCCTTTCAATGAGATCACTGATCACCTAATTATGGCCTTCACTTTACTTTCTTGCCTTCCCCATGCAACCTGACGTACTTTTGTTTCACAGTCTTGAACATATTAAATGCCCCAGCTTCTACTGCGCCCTGATGAAGATACCTCTATGTGAAACAAATGCCTCTTTAGCTCTGTTTAACTCGTGGATTCATTATTTGTAAACTCTTCTCCAAAGCTCTCAGTTCACTTACGGGGCTACATTTGCCTAGTATCTCGGCTGTAAAAAAAAAATATTTACTTTATTCTCTGCTTCTATACGATCATGTCTCATGTTTCTAAGCGCCATTGAGAATAGGCCCAATCAAGTCAACCTTGGCTGAAGACAACGTCACTGGCCTAGGTATCAGGAAAACTTGCCCTGCACCTAATCTAATTATCCCATTCGTAACGTTTGGAGACAAATATTATATACACTGCTCTTAGTGTGTTCCCACCAATGACCTGTAAAGTTGCAGCGAGGCTCCCGACATTTAAGCACAATCCCCTTTGTCCAAAATTGTGCCAATTTCATTTTATTCCATCATTCCATGCTGTGCATTCAATGTTCTTCTCTGTGTACAATGACACTCAGACCGCCCTCTAATTGCTCCATCATTCTGTTTCTTGCCATCCTCCTTTGTAGGATGTTAGGTGTTACATTTGCAATTTTGCCAGCATCTGGGAGCTTTCCAGAATCGAGGGAAATTTGGAGGATTACATACAATGTATCTATTTTCACAGCTGTCTCTTTCTTTACGAGCCCAGGCTGTAGGCCATCGATTTCAGGAGCCCTGTCAGCTTTCAGTTCCATTCATGTTCCCTGTCCTTATTCTCCATCAAAAGTTTGTGCTTTAAGTTCCTTCCACTTGATTTTCTTCTGTGCCTTGGATGCATTTTGTGTCGTTTAATGTGACAACAGGTTCGAAATGCTTGTTCAAAGTATTTGACATTTCCTTGTTCCCCATTAGTACTCGCAAGTCTCCAACAAACTCGCCAAACCACCCCCACACCCCCACTCCACCCCCAACTACTCTAGGGAGCCAATTCTCATATTGGGTACAAATGTGTTCTATTTTGATAGACTTATTGAAGCATTTTTTCTGCCTGTTTGGCACTGTTGTTTGACAGGAGAATTCTCAAACCGTTGTCTTGATGTGATGTGTATCTGTATTATGTGGAATATTTGGTAACTCAAATGTTACTGGAAGCAGCTTGAGTTTAATTGCTTGATTAAATGAGTGCAGGGTGTTTCAATAGGTAAGTACAGGAAAATTGGTGGTGTTTTATCCAAGAATGAAACAAAGTATTTAATAACTATTGTAACAATATATTTTCCTTCAATTTGATTTAGCACAAGTCCACCTCTGATCTACTGCTTTTCCAGTCAATATTTAACGTGCTGTTTTTCTGAGAGGACTTTTTTTTCTGTTCCGAATACATGCTGTCATACTGAAATTCAGCCAGATATATTATCAAACGATTTACCAAGTGATATTTACTTTTCTTCCAATCCCAATTAGGTTCATGCACGAAGTTTCATGTATGTGACAGATAATAAACTACTCTTGCTCATCTTTGCTCTGCTTGAGTTAATCACACCCATAAGACGGAGATAGGGATCTGTGGAGGGGGCGGAGATTAATATCCTTCGATTAACACATTGCAGGAGCTGCCGTGTGTGGCCAACATTTATCCTGTTAACTTCAATGGCTCAATATCAATGTCCGCTGTTGGTGCAGCAAAACATTCCATAATGGAACATGTGGAGGCCGAAACACAGATATTAATACATGAACTAAGGCAGAAGCACAGGCATAGACAGGCACAGAGGCAGAGACAGAATCACTGTCATGAAGAGACATACAGTCAGTACTGGCAGCCATATATATACAGAGATGCATGGAGGTAGAGTCTCACAAGCAAAGATCGACACACATTCAGAAACAGCTACACAAACAGATGCAGGCACAAAGAAAGTGACAGATACACAGACAGTAGCATAGCACAGACAGCGACAGGCGTACAATGACAGACACACAGACAGAGGCAGAAACACAGACAGTGACAGACAAGGAGGCAGAGACACACACACAGAAATTGATAGTCACACAGAGCATGAAAGACACAAAAACAATGGCAGACACACAGATCATGACAGACACATCAACAGAGGCAGACAAATAAATAGTCTCACAGTGACACAGGCGGACACTACAACACAGTCAGCCACATAGCAACACGAACAGGAACAGAAACACAGGCAGGCAAGGAAACAAAATCAGACACGGAAAGGCACAATGTCAAACACATGGACAGAGAAAGGAACAAGCTTGTAGAAAGGGACAGACACACCGACAAAGGCAGAAATTTACAGGCAAACTCGTACACTGAAACAGTCACAAAAAAGAGATATACACACAGGCAGAAACAGCTACACAAGCAGAGAAAGATACACAGACAGAGACAGTCATACAGGTAGGGAATGTCACACAGGCAGGGATAGCCACACAGAAGGATAAATACACATAATTCGTGGCAGACATACAAAAAAAGATACACATAAATGGCGGGAAACTGTGAGACAGACACACAGACTGTTGAAGATACGAAAGCAGAGCAAGGCACGCCATGAGAGACAGGGACTCAAGCATAGACAAAAATAGAGACTGCGCTGACACAAAAGGAGAGACAGGCATAATGATAGAGACAGTCACGCGCACAGAGACATTTACACAAGTCCCTTATCCAAAGGAAATCATTTTTGCCCAGGCCATCCCTCGCTGTTTCATGTTGCTCCCCTTTGCTGCTCTTTATATCGTGGGATATCCATGGCAACGATGTTGCCTGAAGGCCAAACTTCCATTATGGATCATGGAGAGACAGAGAGAGCTCTGTATGTTAATACATCCGTCATAGACTCCCTGCAGAAGGCCCACATCCCAGACGCCTGGACTGGGATTGTAAAAGGGAAGACCCTCATTCCTTGCACCATTTTGGACAATCTCCTTTCAAACGTTTCAATGCACAAGAAATCCTTTCCAAATTGTTTTGCTCTGACAGGGTCACAATAACTTAGCTGCAGCCTCACCGATGATTAAATTATTTTTTCGCGAATCTTGCATTCCGTTTGTTCCCCTTGATTTTTTTTCCAAACAACTAGATGTCTAGAAAGGATTTTTTTAATGGTTTCACTTTCCCTGCCTCTTGAAGGCTTCATGTTTGTGAACACACTTCACAGTGTCAGATATTAGATAACTGGCCTAAATGTCCCCGCTTATTTTCTTCCACATTTCCAGTCTATAGATGTTAGATTTCCAATTTTCTAAGCAGCTAGTATCTTTCTGAATAGAGGCGGTTTTGGAAGATTGCATGCAGTGCATCCTTCACTGTCACTTTGTCAAAATCCTGAAACTACTTTCTGAACAGCACTGTTGGATGTTCATATAACCACATCATATGAACAGCAGGAGCTCAAGAAAGCAGCTCACAACAACCTTTTCAAGGACAATTAGGGATGGACAATAAATAATTTTGGCTAGCCAGGAACGCCCACATCCCATGATTATTTATTTTAAAATGCATAAATCGCAGTGTTCCTTACTTTGAGACACCAGAATTCAGGCAAGCAATTGCAATACCATGTCCATTTCTTGTTCCACGAGTATGAGCAATAGTTATTCTTCTGCACTGATTGTGCTTGTTTAATTTCCTCCCTCTTGATTCTATACCATTCTTTGGATGTCTTTGTATCGACCACTGTGAATACAAAGTCAAATAATGCCTTTTCGAAGTCTGCCAGTAACTTGTTTTCAATTATTAATCCACCAGTCTCCCATTCTCAAGTACAAATTCTCACTTTGGCTGTTGTTTTCCTTTTCACACACTTGATGAAGCTTGTTTCTCTCTTTAAATAGCCTATGATATGGCGCTCGATTCCTCAAACCTTTGGCATAATATATTGTGACTGCTTATTAGCAACTTCTGAGCTGCTTTGCTGAATATTTAATAACAGATTTGTAATTGAAGTAACTTGCCTTGAATTAGTGCAATAATTGAGTGCAGCATGGTTCAGTCTGTGTGCCCTCACCACTGGAGGTGTTATATCGTAGAATGATTTTTAAAATCAACGTATTTAATACAATCTCTCACAATGTATTTCCATTCAACGTGCGTCAACACATTTCTGCCCCTGGACCATTATTTCTACTGTCAAGGTTTAAATTGCTTTGTGCCAGTGAAGATGCGTTTCTGCTTTGACACCACATGGTTTCCGTTACAAACACTTGCTGTATCGTTAAAATTCAGGCAGTTACATTTCCAAATCGTTCTCCTATTTGTGTTTAATTTTAATTCTCTCTCCATTTAGCTGATAAGCGAATTGTGATTATTGTGACAGTTATTAAACTAATCATGTTATGGTGAATTGAAACACTGCTCGTTTCTTATAGCTTAGGCCGCTTTTTCTCATATAGTCGTTGGGAGTAGGCCGCATCAGTAAGATCGAGATCTCTGTCAGGGCGGAGACTAGTGTCCTTAAATGAACACATTGCAGCAGCTCCTCTTTCTGCTCAAAAATTATCATGCACGTTCCTGGAAATATGTTTTTTTTTTTCAAATTCAAAGGATAATGGTACTGCATGCGTTCACTCCATAATGGTATTCGCCGACATAGTCACAAACTTAGACTGAGGCACACACATTCATAGAGTCAGTCACAGAAACAGACATATTCAAACAAAGCCAGATACCTACAAACAAACGTAGAGGGAAAAAGGAACAAACAGAGACAAGCAGACAGAAGGAGACTGTCACATAGACAGAGGCAAACTAACTTAAATAGACATTCAAATAGACTGACATATGGAGTGATACAGTCTCACAGAGAGAGCTGGGTATTCAGGCAAATGCAAACACAGGGGAAGACTCATGCGCACATACTTAAAGAGAATCACAGACACATACTGTGACTGGTAAACAGACAGTGA
This sequence comes from Carcharodon carcharias, assembly GCF_017639515.1. Classification (NCBI taxonomy): domain Eukaryota; kingdom Metazoa; phylum Chordata; class Chondrichthyes; order Lamniformes; family Lamnidae; genus Carcharodon; species Carcharodon carcharias. The sequence continues at coordinate 1,856,999 of NC_054505.1, read as the reverse complement.
CAGTTGCACCAAGACCCCTAAATCACAGAGAAAAAAAAAACACTATTCTCCAGACGCTCACACACCGTTTCTTCGCACTGAGGTCAGTGACAGCTGAAGTCAGAAAGTCAAAGGAAAATGTTGGAATCGAGGGATAGATACAGAGCTGAATCTGGAGACTCACATTGCCCTCATTTGGCACCCTTCTCCCAAACCAACATGAAAGAGAATGGAATGCCAGTCATATCTGGACCTCATGGTGCATTCCCTCCAGACTCCAATCCTGTGTGACAACTTATCCAGACAGCGCCATGTTTCGCTAGCTCCCCCTCTCCTTAATTTTCCCATTGTCCGATTTCTGGGTCATCTGCTTACCGGCCACCCTGCCAGTGAATACGATTTCTCCTCATTCGCACAACCAAACACTTTTATAATTTGGAAGCCTCCAGCATTGATCCTCATACCTTTTCCTGTTCTGAATCAGTCTGTTTGTCTGCTTCAGTCCATGTGTTTGACTCTGGGTGTTCCATTATTGAATTTGGGAGCTTGATCCCAGCATTTCCTATCACTCCACATATCTGATATTCCCTCACCCCTTGTACAAATGCGTCCAAAGTCCTTTCTACCTTTTACAAGCCTTCACATCATCCCCAGCTGTTATGCCAGAATTGGACATAACATCCCAGATGAGGCCCAGCCGATGATAAATGTAGTTTACAGAATCATGTCCACTGTTGTTAAATTGTGTTTATTTTGGAACTTCAATTCCTGCAAGTATTTTTTTTTTGCTCACAGATTATTCAAAAGATACATGAGAGCGTGCGAATATGGAATAGGCCATTCGGCCCCTCGAGACTAATCCTCCTTTAAATAAGATCATGTCTGATATGATAGCAACTTGAAATCTGCATCCCACCTATCGACGATGAGCTATAATCATCTTGCTAACGGAAAATCTATCCACCCCGTCTTCAAAATGTTCAAACACCCTGCTTCCAACGCCTTATCAGGAACAGAGTTCCAAATACTCACGACCCTCTGAAAAAAGATAACAATCCCCTGATGTACCTTTTAAATGAGCGACCCCTGCTTTTTAAGTAGTGACCGCTTATTTCTAGATACATCCACAAGAGGATACCGCATCTCCACATTCCCCCTGTCAAGGCCCTTTTGGATCTAATGTGTACAATCAAGTCGCCTCTTCCTCTTTTTAAATTGAGCTGACACATGCCTAGCCTGTACAACATTTCATCATAAGACAATGTGCACATTCCAGGCATCAGTCTTGTCAACCTTCTCTGACTTGCTTCCGACATGTTTCCGCCATCTTGAAGTACTGATGTTTGTGAACTGTTTCCTGCATATATTGCGACATTTTACATTTTTCTTCAGCATGCCTTTTCTCCCGAGTCCTCACTGAGTGCAGCACCTCACAATCTCTTCATGAAATATTATCCACTGTCGCGAGGCTGCCCATGTCCAGTTGAAGTCTACTTCTTTTTTCCACTCTTCTTACTTAATTACCAACCTCACCAAGTTTTCAGCTGTGGCAGACGGTGGCAGGTTCGGCTTAGAAAATATATGTCTACAACCTGAATAGGATATAGGGAAATGGATAGCACATATAACAATTCAGGTCAGTGACAACATTAAATTAAATTACGACCAAGCTGTTGAATGGAAATTGTGGGGTGAGAGTGCTATTGCGGTGATTTTATTTCTGGGTGAAATATCTGTGGACCCGTGTTCAAATCCCAGTACTGGAAGTGAAATCGTTTTTTAATTGACGTAATCCTTGTCCATTGCTCTCAAATCGAGAAAACAAAAACCCAGTTGTGCACAAGGTCCCAACAGTAAAGTTATTTACTCAAAGTCCTCAGGGGCAATTGAATCATTAATACTGGCCGTGCCTGTAATGCACCCATTACATGACGGAACGCTGAAATAAATTGCACCTGTCATATCGGATCAATATCAATTAGTGCCTTTAAGTTGGAAATCATGAAACCGTTGACCTCGCCTTTGACCCAAGATAGCTCCAATCTTATACCATCCTCGTTTCCTAACTTCACTCCTGAAGGGTCTGATTCTATCGTCTTGCCTTGCATTTTCACACTGCATTTGTGAGGGGAGACGGGGAAATCTGGGCGTGTTCTACTGAAGGCAGAAAGGTTTAAGGGGAAATGTGATGGAGGTGTTCAAAATCATGCTGGATTTTGACGTGTTTGATAAGGAGAAACTGATTGCAATGGAGGAAGAGTGGGTAACCAAAGGACACGCAATTGAAAATGATTGGCCAAAGATCCAAAGTGGACCTGATAGGGTCACATTGTTTTACACGTTAAGAATTGTTGTGATCTGGAATGCACGTTCTGAAATGTATGTATGAACAATTTAAAGAGGATTGAATAATTAGCTGTGCGGATTGCAGTATACATGGATATTGGGAATAGCAGGGAATTGAGTTAATTGCAAAACTCAACAAAAAAGCTTTCAAATATATAACGGGAGGAAGGGATTTCTCTGTACTGCATTGCATCTTTATCTGATTCTTGGGAACAATGGGAGGTCCTGCTAGTCTTCATTTAATCATTTCATCTTATCTCTTTTCAGTGGGTTTTGCGGTTCATTGGAGCTTGTCTCAAAGTAAGTATTGACATTTGTACTTAAAACCCTGCTACTGAATAGCTAATTTCCATACAGTTCAAACATGCAACTTGCTTTAATCGCAAAGAATTTGATTGCTGTTTTAATATTGATATCTGCAACACAGCATACATTATAGCAGGTTCTAGTGTGATGTCGCCCGGAGAAATGTCACTTATTGACACTTTACTCCTTTCCTTTCTGTGTGGCGAATAACGGGACAACAATCAAGCATTCCAGATGATCATAGACCAATGTTCTATTTAACATTAAAATTGACTCAACATGTATTTGAATTTCCCATTCCAAGCCCGAACATTTGTAGTAAGGGCAAAGGAGTCAACGGTATGCTTTATGTCTATTTTGCCTTTCAATGCCAGCGTGCCTGGTACAATTATTACCTCCTTTAATACACACTGGCTATGCAACCTTTAACTAGCTACAGTAACCAAGAAACCAGGACTCTGGATTAATTCTGCAGATTCCTCCTGGTATCAATGTTTTCTTGTCAGAATCGTCATTGGAAGGCTTAATTTTAATTGCGAGTTTATATCCCCGCGTTGTGGACTCGGAAACAAGTTAAAGTAGATGATCTCCATCTCTTTTACAACACAGTGTAACCTGAAACTCCTCAAATTTCCCCATTTATCTTCAGTACTCTGCATCGTATATGCAGTCAATTGTCATATTTTACAACATTTAGGCAGGGAGCCATCCTGTCATACTGCAGAAGCCTATTCTGAAAAATATCTTCCCTGTCCTAAAGCCCAGTCTGCAACCACATCTAGAAATATTCAGTGTATCAACTAGAGGATTTGCAGATTTCCGTCTCGAACGTTGGTTCACTCAGTAACCAGGAGCTCGTTACCCTTGTAATTTCCTGGGCCATTGCGTTTGCCAACTGACTTTGACTAAGACCATTTTAAAACCGGGAGTATTCCACTACTCTGGTGGCACTCTCTACCTGTCCCACCAAAGCTGTTTTTTATAGAACCGAGGTACTAAAGCTGAGTAAGGTATGTCCTGAAGCTCGTCTATCAGCCCATCAATTCCACTGTACTAATATTGCAGGCATTGAGGGTAAAACCTCGACCCAAGGTTCGAGCTCCACTATGACCGATGTTAACATTTGAATTCAACAGAGGATATGAAATTGAAAATCGAATGGTGACAAATAAATGAACTTGTTCAAAACCCATCTGGTTTCTTAATGTCCTTCATAGAACGAAATATGTCGCCCTTAACTGGGCTAGCCTACATGATGTGCCAAACCAACTGCAATGTTGACTATGAAATGGCTTATCAAGCCAGTCACTTCTGGCCCAGCCAGAGATCCCCAAACCACATAAATGAAGACGGAAGCTCCATTTATGTTTCTAGATAAACTATATTTCTCCAGCCAACACTAGTCCCAAGGGAAAGCCCCATAGTAAACATTACTTGTAATAATATCGAGCCGTTAAATCAGGAATACATCCCAAGATCCCGAGAGGCATGAACAAACGAATTTTGACACCGCGAAGAAGATGGTGGTTCGAGGTCAAATGAATAAAATTGTCGCTGAACAGGCAGTTTTTAAGAAGCTCCTTCAACGAGAAGAAAGAAATGTGGAAAAAGTTCGGCACAGATTTTGAGAGCTTCTGCCCAGGAGGCTGAAGGCGCCACGTGTGCCGCGATGTAAATCGGGGTGCTCAAGACACCGGAAATAAAGGGTATAGAGATCTCTGGGAGTTTCAGGAGCTGGACAATGGCACACAGATAGTGAAGGGCCAAAGGCCACAGTTGGATCCCAAAACAAGAATCAGATTGTTCAATCCGAGGTGTGGCATAATGGTGTGTCAGGAACAGGGGGCAACCTATTGCAGCAAGAATATGGGTTATGGATGAATGGGACTTCCCGTAAATTAAATATCTGCTTAATTTCATTTCTCTGTAGACGGGATGTTCAAGAGAAGAGAGTTGTTAGCCAGATGCCTGCAGGCAGCAAAGAAATGAAGAGTGAGGCAGGGCAAGAGTAAGCTGGCGTCGTGGGATGGACATGGGCGATCTTAGAGATGGTGCAGGCGTGGGTTCTAAAGATCAACCCGGGGACAAATATGATACTAAGATTGTGAATGGTCTCTGTCAGCCGCAGGCAGATGTCCATCAGCAATATACAGCTGGTGTTTAGGATGCGCAGGGAGCTCATTGGTTTACAAAGACAGTAAGATAAATAATATCAGCAGATTCAATGGAGCTCCATCACCGCAATTTATCCCTCCTTGTCTCACAGAACCCCGACCTGGAAGTATATCCGGGCTCCCTGAATCATTGCTCTATCAGAAGCCACTTCCTGCTGCTGAGACACGCACTTTCAGATTCCCAAAGGTAATTAAAGATGCGCAGCAAATGTTAGCCTGGCAGGAGACACTCACATTCGGAATGGTTACATAACATTTAAGGTTCACAAAAGCAATGCCAATGTCTGAAATGCGAAACCTCATTGTTTTTTTGGGGGGATTTGTTTATTATTGTTAATCGCATTTTCAGGAGAGGAAATTTCACAGATATTTTGAAATCGAATGAAATATTCTCCTTTGTTCACTAGAATCCAAGGGTAAAATGTATTATCCAGCATCTCAGATTGTGTAGAGTACCCTAGGTGATTTAGTTCATTTGGCTCAAAAATTGATTTGGTACTACAATTTAAAAACCTTTGCAATCAGCCACTCATTCTTGCTTGCGGGCTCTTGCTCTGCATAGTTTTTCTGCAGTTCTTCCTGCATTATAGTTGTCAAGACATTCCAATATCAGTTATTTGATTGTGGCGCTATTGGGGACGTCCAGAGCAGCGATTTGGAATGTAACGTGTTCTCTTCCTTTCGTTGAAATCATGTCCCGAACTCTCCATGTGTGGAATCAGGTTCCAGGATGGAAATCCTTTTCTTTGCCCATATCAGTCATTATTGTTCTGCTGTACATTAGGATCACATGGCCCATTTCTAAATGATCTCTTTATTTATTCCACCACAGACCCGCCCATAAAACCAGTGATCAAATTTAACCAACCGACTGGGGTGTATTTATTTGGAGAGACAGGGGACATCACCTGCACTGTGGCTGGAGATAAGCAAGAAAAAGTCTTCGAGTTTTCCCTGAATAATGAAATGCTGCATCAAAGTCCAACTGCCACAGTGGACACTTTTTATACAGTTCCGTTTGAAGCTAAACACCACGGAGGGCAGTACAAATGCCGATATATAATTTACAGCGACACTAGATACATTGATTCTCCAATGAGCGAGGCTGTGACTGCCATTATAGCAGGTGGGTGAGACCATCCGTTGTATTAATACATCTCTTCTCCCTTCTTACTTCCACAGAGCTTTTTTTTATATCGTATAACTAAATGAAAGGTTGGATTTTAGGAGAGGGGCACGAACGAGCGATGTGTCGTGGTGCAGTGGCTAGTGTCACTAACTCTGAAACAGAAACTCTGAGTTCTGTGAGCCCATAACGTCCCCCTTCGACTGTCGCCCTGTCTGTGGCAGGCGGGAAGATGACCAGCTCCTGCTCAGGTATGATGTGGAGTGCAGCTCTTCTGGCTTCGGGCCAGCCACGCGTTCCAAGAAAACCAAGCTAAGGAAAACGAATGTAGCAGATCCACCTCTGGTGTCTCTAACCGAGGGAAATCCTCTAATGCTAACTGAACGCTTGACTGCATCCCTCTAAGTCTAGTTTAGGAGGGGCGTGTGAGGGTCACTACCAGCAGCAAAAGGTTTCTGACACTGGGGGACGGGGGTGGCGAGTAATATTGCGTGACGTCACAGCCTATCTCGTGACGCTATTCCGCATTTTCTGACGTCACAATGGCCCAGAATATGTGACGCCCACCATTGCAGACATCAGATTATCTCCCAAGCTCCTCAAAGCGCAGCCACCGTGATGGATGCTGAATCAGACAATCATCAGGCCTCATGGGATGATATCCCCCACAAGAACTGCCAAATGGGTTGGTGCAAGTTCATTGACAGTTCTAATTTAGTTTTCTCACGTTGCCCTCTCACATTACCTACCAAGTTACCTTAAATCGGAAGGCCCTGTGATGAATCCCCACTTGCAGTTTGAGCTCGATGATCCATGATGTGTCACTCACACTCTTATGCAAAGAAGGAGTGCTGCACTCTCGGCGGCAGTATATAAACCAGGGCTTTAGCTCAATAATCCAGGCGGACACTCCCACGTTGCCAGTAACAAGTGAGTGTTCCTCTGTCGGAGGTAGTTGCTTATAATCTAGGATTTGAGATCCATAATCCAGGCCGACTCTGCCCCCAGTGCCAGTACTGAGGGAGTGCTGCACTGTTGGAGGCAGATGTTTATACATCAAAACTTGTGCTTCACAATCCAGTCCGACACACGCCAGGGGCCAGTACTGTGAGACTGTCTGATCTCTGTTATTTGCAATGGGACTTTTAATCGAGCATCAAGTCTGTAATTTCGTGTGGAGGTAAAATAAAAAGCGCCATTGTGAGATATATCAGTGGGAAAGTCGCTTCGTTTCCCATGGACCAAACATACATCCTTAAAACAACATCACTGGAGGAAGAATCAGGTTGATCGTGCCGCCATGAATTGATATGCGTTCAGGCATCTTGCTCTGCCCAAATCTGTTGTTGCGATTCTTCTATTACGCTAAAGACTATACTTAGGTCGCACTTTATCAGCTATCCAGCTGTTAGGGAAGACCCGAGTTTCTGATTGGTGTTTAAAAATGCGTTTAATTATCCTCGTGCCTTCATCATCAAACGCTGACCTTTACATTTGTGAATTCTCAAATATCTGTAAACAAATTGCCTCGGCACAGATCAGTTAATCTCTCTATAACCCATTGCTGTACATGGAAAAACTGGTTCGTTTTTAATTGCTCATTCAATTTATTTTACCACAGATCCGCTAATAACGCCACTGATATCTCTTGATGAAACCACAGGGGTGTATGCAGTAGGGGAGGCAATCACCATGACCTGCATCGTGACTAGATTTTATCGTGCGAGACTGTTTTATTTTTATAAAGGACATCAACAGCTGTCATCTAGTCCAGGCACCTCAAATACCAACACTTTAACAATCCCGAAATCCAGACCAAGCCACAGTGGACAATACAAATGTCGATACAGAGATTCCTTCCAGAGCAGGCAGTTCGATTCCCAACACAGCCAGGCTGTAACGGTGACGATAGAGGGTGAGTGACAGGGAAAAGAGATTTCAACACTTCTACTGATGGTGTTGGTATTTTAAAACAATCAATGTTTTATTCACTGTAACAATAGGAATCGTTTCAACTAAGCGGAATGGGTCGGGGTCCGTGGATTTCAAGTGATCTACGACCTCCTTCCACAGTTTTGGCCGATGGGGTTGAATTCATTCGTTGTATTTCGACTGTGATTGCAGGTGCTGGGGTGGGCAGGAGGGGGAGGCAGGAGAGTGGAGTGAGGGAAGTCAGCAGCTGAATTTCTCTGTCACGGGAGGAAGCTGTTGTCCATTGATTGAAGATGTCACATTATTAATTGGGGCCGGTTTAGGTCCGTTATCACATCCAGGGGCCCTCTCCACACCTCCGGGATGAATGGCCCCTTCATTCCCATGCATTTGCTTTATTTCCAAACATTGATACCATCGATGCTTTTGGGGTAGTTCAGCAGAAACTTAAAACAAAGTATGATCCAGGGTTTATCGCACTCTCGCCTGAATAATAATGCACCGGAGACCAATTTCACTTCAGCTTGCTTGCTCCAAAAGTGAAGTCCGAGAGTCAACCCATGCCAGCACTGAGGGGCCGCTGCAATCTTCATGGTATATTAGTCCAGCAACCAATGACACATTACAAACTTTTGCAGTCAGCCACTCATTGTTGTTTGCGTGGTCTTGCTATGGGTAATTTTTCAGCATTTCTTCCTGCATTATATTTGTCATGACATTTCAGTATCAGATTTTTGACTGCAAGGCTGTTTGGGGGACTTCTTTGATTCCTGAGCGGCCACTTGGAATGTAATGTGTTGTCTTCCTTTTGCTGTATTCAAATCGGGAATCTCCATGTGTGGCATCTGGTCCCCGGATGTGCACATGTCAATGGTTATTGAGTCCACAATTTACTGCTGGAAATGACGTCCAAATGGCCCATTTCAAACTACTCTTTTTATTTGTTCCATCACAGCTCCGCCCATAAAACCAGTGATCACGTTTAACAAACCGACTGGGGTGTATTTACCCGGAGAGATGGGGAACATCACCTGCACTGTCACTGGAGATAAGCGCGATAAGAATTTCGAGCTTTTCCGGAATAATGAAGTGGTCCACTTTACTCGAACCACCTCACAGGACAGTTTTGTTAGGTTCTCCTTTCGGGCTGAACACCGAGGAGGGCAGTACCAATGCAGATATGGAATTTACATCAATGCTCGCTGGCTTGTTTCACCAAACAGCGAGTCTGTGACCATGAAGATAGCAAGTGAGTGATGTCAACAGAAACTGTTAATACATCTGTTCTCTGCTGCTACTTCCACACATCTATATTTTGTTCAGTGCAACAAAATCAAACGTTGAATATTGGGGGAGAGGTGTAATAGAACAGAGTTCCGGTGGCTGGGAGTTAGTGTCACAGCCTCTGAACCAAAAGCTCCGGTTTAGAATCCCACTCCATACAGGTAGAGAGTGAGGCTGCGGATCCTCCCCACACCCCACTTTCCAGGCTGGAAGAGAAGGATACGCTCCTTGTCAGGAAGGATGTGTGGTGCCGCTACTCTAGCTTCTGAAAAGCAACTAAGAAAAACACTTGTAAGCCGAACTACCTCATTATTCTCTGGGCGAGCAAAGTCTCCCAAAGCTAACTGAACGCTTGACTGGATAACTCAATTTCTAGTTGTGGAGTAGGGTGACAGTCAGCAGCTGAAGGGTCCTGACAGTGGGGGGAAGGGGTAATGTTGCGTGAATATTCAAGTTCACTCTACAAATGTAATGTGCATCACAGCCTATCGCAGGTTTTGGTTAGGCCTTTCCCTACATCACAGTGTACCAGTTCAATTCCAAACAGAGCAGGCGCTAACAGTAACATGAGAAGGTGAGTGGCAGTGAAATGGGATTTCAACAATTCTATTTATGGTTTGTGTGCTCTCAGATAATCAATACATTATTCACTGGAGCAATCTGAATCGTTTGAAATAGCAGAAAGGGGGTGGAACTGATCAGTGATCTGATTCCACTATTGCGACTGATGGGCACTGATACCACCTGCTCTATATCGTCTGTGATTGTAGGGTCTGGAGTGGGCCGGAAGATATGGCAGGAGTATGGTGTGAAGGGACAGTCAGCAGTTGAAGTTCTCTGTAACTGGGGGAAACAGATTTTCCATTGGAGCGAAGTGTCACAGACTTAATTAAATTTGGATTAGTGCTGATCATTACATCCGATACACCTCCCTCACTCCGGTGCTGAATGGTGCCTTCATTCTCAGGCATTAGCTTTATTTTTGATATGGTTGGACTATATTAACGGATCCAAAAAAATATTCTAGTGTACTAGCACTATCGCCTGAATTATAAGGCAATGGAGTCAATTTTCACTTCAGCACATGAACTCCAATAATGCATCCAGACACTGCCTACAGTGCCAGTCCTGAAGGAGTGCTACACTATCGTGGGTTTGTGTACATACTCTTGGGCTTGAGGCCCATATTCCAGGCCGATACTCCCCGGGTGACAATGCTGAGGGATCGCAGCACTGTCGGAGTTAGATAAATATACTCTAGGACTTGAGCTCTATATTCTACGCCGGCAGTCCACCAGTGACAGTACTAAAGGGGTGTTGCATTGTCAGAGGAATATCTATATACTCTAGGTTTTGAGCCTCATAATCCAAACCGACACTCCCGCAGTGCCAGTACTGATGGAGCGTAGCACTGTCGGAGGGAATAGGTGCATATACTCCATGACTTGAGCTCCATAATCCAGGCCGAAACTCCCCGCGGTGATAAAACTTCGGGATTACTAACTGTCAGTTGTTGATGTTTATACTCTCGGATTTGATCTCCATAATCCAGGCCAACATTCCCCCGGTGCCAGTACTGAGGGGGTACTGCACTGCTGGAGGTAGATGTGCATGCTTTACGAATTGAACTCCATTACCCAAGCCTAATGAATCGCTCTTGGTAAGATTATAAAAATACGTGTTTCACATTGTGTAACAGATACAGAGGGAGTAACGTTATGCCCATCTCTTGCCTCATGCTCATCCGACACACTGGCCCATTGCTGCAAGTGTCACCATTAATCACAGAATCAGAAATTGCAGCAGTAGGGGCACAGACCGATCGGCCCATCCTGTCTGTGTTGGCTTTTCGAAAGAGCTATCAACTTGTTCCAAATTATTTATTGAGATGTCGTAGTAACTGGCAAGGGCAATATTTATTTCAGTTTCCTAGTTGCCCTTTAGAAGATAAGTTACCTGGACTCCCGGGCTTTTATCCGAAAACCTCTGCCAAGTTATGCATCAGCAATGGTTATCCAGTTCCCTTTACAGGTTCCTGTTAAATATGCTTTCACCTCACTTCCAGAGAGAGCTTTCCAAATTCTTACATATTACTGCGTTATCGCAAATTTCAATATATGTCTCCCGGTTCTTTTACAATCACGTTAAATATACATTATCTGGTACCTAAATATTCTACCACTTATACCCATTGTTCTTTTTTTTTACTTTTTCAAGTCCTTAATGTGTTGGCAAGGCTCAATGAAAATATCACTTAACCAACCCTGAACTATGAGAAACTCCCCAGCTTCTCCAGTCTTTCTACATGCTCTCCTCTATTTAATGTCCCTCTGCCTCTTTCACAAGGCATGGTTATCCTTCCCTGAACTAGAAACACAATTCCAAGTGGGGGCTAACCAGTAATATAAAAGATAAATCCGGTGGATGCTGACAATATTAAATAAAGACAGAAAATTCTGGAGGCCTCACCAGCTCTGGCAGCATCTGCAGAGATAAAATAGAGCAACCTTTACATTAAGTATTACCCTTCTTCAGAGTTGAAGAGGCTGTGGAGATGGTGGAGCAGAATAGAAGGACAGGGATAATTGTGGGCCCAGGAGAGATTGACAAAGTTGTCGGCTAGGAAAAATAAGTGGATTGTTAATGGATGCATTGAAGACTAAATAAATTGGCAAAAGCGGCAAATGTGTAAGTTCACAGAATGTGTTAATAGCAGATCTAGGGTCAACACTCTGTCAGCAAAACAGGTTACAGATGGCCCTCTGTGGGAGAGGGCGTAGGCAATATTTGAACATGGAGGAGAGAGTCCATGATCTGAGGTTGTTGATCTCAATGTTAATGCTAAAAGTCTGATAAGTATCCAATTAACACATGCTTTCCTTAACTCTTTGACATTATTACCACCTTATTTAGGCTTTAACACTGCCATTACCATTCCACTTGTCTTGTGATGATAACATGTTTCTGAAAAAAATTCTTGAGCTTCCCTTTATTTTGCTCCATATTCTCCACCCCCTTTCACTATATAACCCAAGAACATATCTATGTCATTTTAGCTCTGAAAAAGAGCTATGTGGACTAACACGTTAACCTTGTTTCTCTCTCCTCTGATGCTGCCTGACCTCCTGAGTCTTGGCAACATTTTTGTTTTGATATGAGGAATCAGCATTGTTTTGTGAAATTTTACCAAAACTTGTATACTGTGAGATTCATTTTTTGACAAAAGCCAGCATTGCATGTGGACTCAATGGTTACTACCTCTCCGGTTCAAATTTCAGCTCTTCCCAAACCAAACATTTCCGTGGACTCTAGTGGTGTTGTTCGCGGCGGAGCTGTCACATTTAACTGTAGAAGTCCCGGGGAGTATCCTGCCATCGAATTTTACCTGCACAGACAAGGGGTTGCGAATCATTATGGTGCCAAGTCTGCTGTTTTAGGGATCAATTCTGTCACCTTCACCATCAGGAATGTCGATCACTCTGAGATGGGGAATTATACCTGTCGCTATGAAGCACTGATTGACGGGAAAAATCTATCCTCATCTCTGAGTGACCCTGTACACATCAGTGTGATAGGTGAGTAGGATTCGCAGTTACTCTATCCACCCGAATGTAATAGAAGGCTGCTTTATTTCAATTTGTGCCCTTTCCTCACGACACTATCTTACAAGCTTAACAATTCAACCTGGTTTGAAATGAGAGCTGACTGTTCTTTTCGCACATGTGCAATATTGACCCAATGAAAATTACACGTGTTCCCGTTAGCCTCAATGAATTGCCTGCTAATAGGTAAGAGGTTAATTTCCAAAGGTGCATTTGATGATACAATGAGGCAAATAATTGGCCGAAAAATTGCAATTGAGCGTTCTGCTGCCTCATTCCAGCGGAGGTATTATCACGCACCCGTGTGCCTTCCCCCCACCCCCTATCCCCCATCCCCCCACCCTTGCCAACTCCGTTGCTGATTGGCTGTTTTTGAAACAGTGTTTTCGCGTGGGCCACTTAGACATGGAAGGGGCGACAGACGATGAATACCAAAAGTTGCAGCAGGTTATCCTAACAATGCAATGACTAAATAAAAATACTACAAAATGGATCAGGAGCGTGGAAAATGCTGGATCGTCTTATGTAGGGAGAATGTTAACCGTTCGAAATAGTGAAGGAATTGATTCATTAAACGGAGAGAAACTTTGAACTCTGGTGGGAGAGTTTCTAACGAGGGAGCACAGATTAAAGATCAAAAAATAACTGAAAGCACATATTGGAATGAAAGTTACAAGGCGATGAGCGAGTGGGTTCGGACAGTCAGAGGAATTAAACAGGCCATTCAAGGTTTAGGCACAAGGCCGATGGTCCCACAAACCTCTTCCTGTGCTGGATAATTGCATGTTTCTCTCTTAGTCTGTCTCTGCCTTCCGTTATCTATTTCTCTCTCTCTCTCTCCCCCTCACTCTCGCTATGTCTCTCTCTCACTTTGTCTGTTGTGCTTTCTACATCACTCCAGCCTCGATTGTCGACCTGCATTAATCTGCAGATTATTGCTTTTGTTGTGGAAGCTGATCATTAACACTGTCCTGGCCTCTATATTTATCTCATTCAGAAAAGGAGCTTGTTGGTCTGGCGGCTTGTCTTGGTTCTGCTGTGGGTCTGATTCTCATCCTTGCTCTTTTGGGTGTCTGCCTCTGGAGGAAAGGTAGGTCACAATATGTGCAACCACCGGTCATCCATTTGAACAGAATAACGTAGTGGCCAAATTTTGGTGACCAATTTGAACCATTTCCTAATTCAAACATTCCCTAAACTCCAACCGCAAATGTAGGGTGATGCTCGTATGAAGGGTGAAAAAGCCAATCGCGATGAAACCGGCAGAATTTTACCTTGGGTGGAATAGGAAGTCGGGGAGGGCTAATTCGACCGCCTTGCAGACACTCCATCCATCATCCAGCATTGATAACCAAGCTTTGGTTTCACAAAAGCTGAACAGATGGCTGGTTCATGATGGGGGCCTCAGCCATACCGCTACATTTGGGGAGCCGTCCAGGACATATCGCCGTACAAGATTTGTTCCTTGTCTGTGGACAGAATAACTGGGATCGCATTGAAAAATCCAGTAAATTCAAATGTCTGTCCCAGCACTTTCAGGTTAAGAAGAATAGTTCTAGAGATAAGAAATGTCAACTATGAACATGGATTGGAGAGGTTGGGAATGCTATCCTTGAGGAAAATAAGCCTGAGGAGATTGGATAGGGATGTTCAAAATAATGAGGAGACTCCTTAGAGTAGATGGGAATAATTTGTTTCCGCTCATAAAAAAGATCAAGAGCGAGGGGTCACAGATATGAAGTATTTTGCGAAAGAAGCAAGTGTGGGGTGAGATAAATGTGGATCACACAATGCGTGGTTAGGGTCTGGAATGCACCGGCTGAAAGTGAGGCGGAGGCAGGTTCATTTGAACCATTCAAGAGGGCAATAGTTCATTATTTTAATAGTAACAATGTGCAGGGGTACGGGGAAAAGGCAGGCCAATGGCACCACTTCATAATACTCATTTCGAGAGCCATTGCAGACACGATGGGACGAATGGCCCATTTCTGTGCCATGACAAATCTGTGAATCTGTGAGGTTAAGATGTACAGAGGGAGAGCTCCGAGTCCTGATTTTATACAGGCTGCTCGGAGAGAAGGCGGGATGAAATATGTGGCTTGGCAGGAAATGAAGTTTAGACATATGGAGGCAGTCTCCAGCTGCTGTAAAGTAAGCTGGGTCAGAGATAAGGAAGTTTCTCAAGAGTAATCAGGCGATGAAAAAACACCAGCTACAGTTGTGGAGTTGAGTGTCTTCGAATCATTCTCAAAACATATGGATATTGCAATGGTATTGGGGCACTTTACATACCTTATGATGTATGTGTGAAGCTGCGTTGAACGGGTTTCTTTGTCTGGAATGCTGATGTATTTGACAATCGGGGAAAACCAATTTATCCATGTGAAGATCTGCTCCACTCTGCCTCCTATCCCTCTGTCATTCTCCCCTTGGATTACCCTTTCTAATTTAATTTTGAATTTTATCTTTATATCTCCCCACCACCCCAGACATTTCCCCGAACCACACCCCGCCCCCCCCCCCCCCCCCACTATCCCGCAACCTCCTGCCAAGCATCACTATTAATCTGAGACCCTACATGAGTTGCACTAACTGCTCAATGTGCAGTTGCACTTCTCATTAAGAAATGTCCTTGCATTAAAACTGCACACCTCACTTACCTAAGTACCAACCCACGGGTCTTCATCTCATTCAGTCTCATTGCCCTTGTCAATACGATTAGTCTTGAGGCAGTTCTGTCTTTTTCCAGTTCACCCATCTAAAGACAGCGTTCTTAATAAAGTATATCTCCCCATTACCCCCCTATACGCCATGTTCCAAAACTCCCAAGCAAACTTCAACTCAACAAATATACCAGGCTATTATTGGCTGATTGTTAGAGAGGCTGATTTACATTCCTTACCTTGCTGGACTTCTCCACTCATTAACACGGAGGCCACTGCTGCCCTGTATCGACCTTCTCCCTGGAACTGTTGTCTTCCGTTGCCACGACCAGCCTGGTCATAATGTTGAGTAGAACGACTTCCTCTTCATTAGTTTTATGGCCGCTTATGCAACAGTCTGATTTTTTTTTTTTAAATGAGGAGATGTGGGTGAACTGCCAAGGACATTAATTATTGTTCAATAATTAGCATTGACAGGAGGTTGTGCAGTCATTTTAATCCACTGCAACACATGAGGAGCAGGTACACCCACAGTGCTGTTACAGTGGGAGATGCAGGTTTTCAGCCTGTTAGTAGAAGTCAGGATGGTGAGTGGATAAGAGGGGAAATTCCAGTGGTGGGTGTTGCAATGTGTCTGCTGCCCTTGGCCTGCTAGATGGCATTGTTCGTGGTTTGCAAGTTGCTGTCGAAGGAGCATTGGTGAGTTCCTGCACTTGCACCTTGTAGATGGTACGCACAGTGCTGCTGTTGTGCGTCGGTGGTGGAGGGAGTGAATGTTTGTGGAAGGGGTGAAAATCAAGTGGGCTGCTCTGTCTTGGACAGTGCCAAGCTTCTTGGGTGCTGTTGGATATTGACACATCCAGTCAATTGGGGGGTACTCCATCAGCCTCTTTACTTGTGCCTTGTAGGTTGCCGGCCAGTTTTGGGGAGTCAGGAGGTGAGTTACTCTCCGCAGGGTTCCTAGCCTCTGCCCTGCTCTTGTAGCCTCAGAATTTATATGGTTATAACAGTTCAGTTTCAAATCAATGCTAAATCCCGGACTTTGATAGAGGGGAATTAATGGATGGGAAGGCCATTCTCTCCTTTAATGTGTTCATCATCATTACTGTCACCCGATACCATAACGACAGTTTTGAGAAATACGGAATTAAGATTCCTCTTTATACTGACCTCACGCTGCCCCATCTATGGACACCTCAGCTGGCACCACACGCTCATCCAGACTAACAGACATTGAGAAAATTTGAGCTAATGCATGTCCCATATTTACAATAGCAGACTCCAGTTCCTCAATGCATTGATGTGACACTCGCCTCTCAGGATCGGGAAATCAGGGAGACCGATGCAAACATGCATGTTACGCAGTTGACAATTCTTTGATTTTTTTAAATAAAATAATTGTTTATGTTTGCTACCTTTTCATGGGTTTTGGGCATCACTAGGAAGACAGCATTTGTTAAGCATCTCTCATTGCCCTGACTGAGTCTCAGGCAGCATTTAAGTATCCACAACATTACTGTGGGTTCTGCAGTTACACGTCGACCCGACACAAAAACAGGTTGAATTTTAGAGACTGCATTCCAAGACAAGATGGTTCATTGAGGATAAGTTCATGGTCACCATTACTAAGTCTAACATTTCTTTTGATCCAATTGTCTTTCATTCAACGATTTCAAGGTGCCCAGCTGCCGGGGTGGTAAATTAACTCATGATTCTGGATCCTTAGTCCAGGAATACACATTAGGTGCCCTGTCGATCAACAATGATATCACCATTCACATTTTCATGAGTAATGAGATACACAAAGACATGTGCTCCTCTTTTATTTGCTTCACAAGCTCCTACTCTGTTTTCGAATTTTAATCCTGATGTTTCCTTCTCAGGAAAGACGAAAAGCATTAGCGAAACCAGGTGAGACTATTAAGTGTTTACTTTCAATGTCAGGCGACCGAAATTATGTCCAGAAGCCAACGATCATGCAATTTGTATTCTGCATAGCCATTGTGCCGTTTTCATTTCAAACACGAGGTATTCCACTTACACCTGCACTTACATTCTCACTGCAAACAAAATTCTGTGCAAATACAGACTAGCAAATATATGTACACACGAAAACAAAATAATTCAAAAACGGCACTCTCACACACAACCACGCAAGAAGCTGACTCTCAAACCAGAAGGTATTCACAGATACTGGAAGAGACAGTCTCACAATCAAATGAATCACGGCAAACAATCTCTTCCTCCCTCCCTCTCACGCGCCCCCTCTCATACACCACCTCTCATGTAATGGCTCTCTCTCTCTCGCTCTATCTCGCTCATGCACGTGCTCTCCCCCGCCCCCTTCCCTTTCTCTCCCATGTGCAGTTTGCAATCACTCAACAATTCTCCCTTCAGTTTCCAAGCTTAAGCTTGAAACAGTTACATAGGAACATGTGCCTGGTTACGCAAACTGGAACACTTTTACACTTAACACAGGAATCGCGCCTTCGGTCTATCCAATGTCTATGTCAAGTGTTTAATGACAAGGGATAACGTGACTAATTGGCCCTTTCTGTTCTTTGAAGCAATGTGGTGCCCTCTGGAGACCAAATCAACGAAACCATTACATGTGAGTTCAGTTTTATATTCTCACAGAGCGAATTGTCTTTTGTGTTCTGAAACTTGTTAGCACTTCATAATTAATAACTAGCAGAAATGTATAGATAGGTTGTAGAAAATTTTGAAAGTTAAAGCTTAAAAGTTGTAGAGTAGCAAATAGATCAGCGACAGCCGTTATGGAAATTGTTAAATTTACCGATGAAAGTTAACCCTCCTTTCACAACCCAAGCAGCTCAAGGTAATTCTGTTTTTGTTTTGGATTTCCAGCATCTGCAGTTTTTTGTTTTTATGTTTTGATTTCTAAAGTGGTTGAATTGAAAAGTGATAATGTTAAGCGGAATGTGTGTCAGAACGTGGATCCACGAATTAGCCCTGAGAACAACGGTGGTCAGCGTAGAACAGGAAATCGACAGAGAAGCTTGAGTGGGTCTAAAACATTTAGAAGTATTGCCATGGATGGTTTAACTTTCAGCTGGGGTTTAGCATTCGATGGGTCTCATCGCTAATGTAAATGGGATGTTGAGGGTTTACCTCATTGATGTCTTTGAAAAACAGGAGAATGTTCCCAGTTGTGGGGAGAGCAAAACCAGAGGCAATGAAAATGATAACCCGCAAGTAAACTAATATTTTAATCTGAATATTCTAAGTTGAAAGATAAATGGAGAAGCATTTGCCCTTATACAAACAATTACTGAACCAATAATGTCTTCAAAGTGCTTTTCAAGCGCCAAGCTATTGATTTTCCAGGGAAGTTTCTGCTCGGAAACATCAACATTTATTTGCAAGCTGCAACAGCAGCTATATGTTTCCATCAAGCTCCACGACGTGATCAATAACTCCCACTCTAAAGTTCCTCGTGCTTAAAGTTGATTCGTTTACACTGTCACATGACACTGTGCAACATAATAAGCCTTAAAGCTACAGTAACTACATTCTTTAAAGTTATCATTACCACAGCAAACAAGGAAATGATAGTTGAAGTTTTCTACTGCAGCCAGAACGGCCGCCATTATAGGCAAATCTATTTCCCACCAACAGAACTTTGATAAAGATCAGTTATTTTCCTTCGATGATGTTGCTTGTTGAGTAGGTGTTGCCCATGAGGCGAGGAATAACTTCCAGACTCTTCTTCGGAACAACGTTCCGCAAACATTTTTCACCCTCCAGGCCAGCAGATGGCTTTGGAGTCCTAAACCGCAGTGCAGCGCCCCCCTGGGACCTCACTGGAATGTCAGTATTCACTTTTGTCCTGAAGCCCGGGAGTAGGAATACATCTCGGAAAGTTTATTCAGAAATGCTGACAGTGTGGAGCAAACCACGACCTGGGAGAGGCGGCCCCAAAACTTTCAATGTATGTAAGGGGAGGCTGGGTGAAATATGAGAGATAAGCGTGGTTTGCACTTATTGAAAAACTTTAAACATAGATACTAAAAAAATAGCGTGAGGACTAGGTCATTGGGCCCTTCGTGCCTGCTCTGCAATTCAACATGACCAATGCTGTTGCTCTATTTCAGCCCCATACTTCCACTCTCACCCCATACACCTTGACGACTTTTTTATCTAATTCTTACATATTTCCTGTGACTTGGCTCCACAGCCATCTGTGGTAGATAATTGCACACGTTCACCACCCTCTTAGTGAGGGGTTTTCTCTTCATCTCTATCCTAGATGACCAACACGTATACTGAGACCGTGACTCCTTGTTCTAGGCACCGCCTAAACCCTCCCACCCCATCCCCAGCCCAAGGGAAACTCAGCTCCTCCTTCCTGAGCAATGGCTTGAGGAGATACTGCCAAGCATAAAAGCTGCCATAGTCTGGTTGGGCCGAATGGCCCAGTTGTGCTTTGCATATCCTAAGCAATGTTATGTCAACCTAGTGGAACATTGTTTATGCCATTATATGTATTTTGAGTGTTCAGGTGAAGAATGCCTGGCTTGAATGTGACAGATATCTGGATCTAGTTAGTGTTAGTATAATTCTGTCACATTTGTAGTGTGATCCACTTGTTCAGTTTGTATATACATTCAAGGATCCAGCCACTTGATAACTCTAGAAGCAAAAACATAGGGATGGGTGAGGCCCACATCTTTCCGTTCATAGACCTTCCTGTACAGTGCAGGTTAACGTGCTACAGAGTGGCCATTGGTGGGATAGCGTTAGACAAATTCTATATTGATAGTTTCTATTGTAAAGGTGGTCAGGCAGTGCCAGAAAGTGGCTATAATGGGAAGAGAATGGTAGAGAAGTCTGACAGAAATTGGGGAACTCCTGAACTGTGAAGAGCAAATAAGGTCAATGTATTATTCAAAATATTTAAGTTGATATTTCAGGTCCAACTCGTCCCTGGCATAAATTCGTAAGACGATAGAAAAACAACCATGGTTATGAAATGGTTATCAAATATGCAAAGTGATGCAGTTAAGGCGACATTGTGAACAAAGGTCCATTCGCGACTCGTCACACCAAGTTTGCGTTCGTGATGTTGGTGACCAAAACGAGCCACACAGTGTAAATCTGCTGCCCATTCCCGGGGAAAACCTTGCTCATTCCATGTCCTGTATTAAAGAAGAAAATGGGAATGAAGGAAAAATATTAGAAGCGTGTTCGATCCCTGACGTGTAGTCAAAGGCCTCTTTTTGCTGGCTGAAGGTTAGTTGCCCCTACTTCTTGGCACCGAGAATAAGTTAAAGACGCATCCTCGGGTAAAGCAGAGCTACCATTGACATCAAACACATCAGTGAAAGGAAGGAATATTGTCAGTCCTTAAAAAATCAATATATTGTTTTTAATAAGCATTTGTTTTATTTAGACGCTGTCCTTAACCAGCAATCAAATCCGAAGAGAAAGGATGTAAGTTGCAATAACGGGTGTGTGTGTGAGTCTGTGTGTGTGTGTGTATGTGTGAGAGAGAGAGAAAGAGAAGGGGGTAGTGTGGATGGTTCAGGTGGGTGAGTGGGGGTTAGGGAGGCGCTTGGGGGTGAGAGTGGTCGGTGTGTGCGGGTGAGGGGGCGATTTGTACATTCGCTGATGCTCTCCTCTTTATTTTGCCCCCTCAGACACGGGGACATTTTCCCTGTTTTCACCCATTGAGTCCCTAGTTCTCCTTTTTCATGTCATAACCCACTTGTTCGTTCGTAAATCATGATTCGTAGAAATGTTCTTCCGATCACGTTTTTAGCATGTTTAAAATTTCCAGCGAAATACATGCGGGCAAGGGAATCCAATTGGGACAATTTTTTGTCTCATTGGATTGAACAGACAAACCTAAGTAGCACACGAAACTTCGAAACAGGAATTGCTCCCTCTGCAGTGCATGAAGTGAATTGAAAGTTTAGTTGACGTTATTGCATCTGCACATGTTAATTCACTCCGAATCAGAGAATCAGAGAATCGCACAGTGCAGAAGAGGTCCTTCGCTCATCGAGTCTGCAACGACCCGTGAGAAACACCAGACCAACTTTTCTAATCTCATTTGCCAGCACTTGGCCTGTGGTCTTGAGTGTTATGACGTGCCAAATGCTCATCCAGGTACTTATTAAAGGATGTGAGGCAACCCGCCTCCACAACCCTCCCAGGCAGCGCATTTCAGACCATCACCACCCTCTGGTAAAAAAAGCTTTACCTCACATCCATCCTGAACCTCCTGGCCGTCACCTTGAAATGATGTCCCCTTGTGATTGACCCTTCAGGGGAAAAGCTGCTCCCAATCCAACCTGCACATGCACCTCATAATCATTTACACCTCTATCAGGTCGCCCGTCAATCTCCTCTGCTCCAGCAAAAACAACCCAAGTCTATCCAACCTCTCTTCATAACAAAATTGCTTCATCCCAGACAACATGCTGGTGAATCTCCTCTGCACCCTCTACAGTGCAGTAACATCCTTCCTAAAATGTGGCGAGCAGAACTGCATACTGTACTCCAGCTGTGGCCTCACCAAGTTTCTATACAACTCCAACATGACCTCCCTACTTTTGTAATTTTTGCCTCGATTGATAAAGGCAAGTTTCCCATAGGCCTTTTCCACCACGTCACTCACATGTCCCTCTGCCTTAAGGGAACTATGGACACAAACGCCAAGGTCCCTTTGCTCATCAGAATTTCCTAGTGTCATGCCGTTCATTGAATACTCCCTTGTCAAATTAATCCTTCCAAAGTGCATCACCTCACACTTTCAAGGGTTAAATTTCATCTGCCACTTCTCTGCCCATTTGACCAGCCCGTCTCTATCTTCCCGTTGCCCAAGACACTCAACCTCACTGTTAACCACCTGGCCAATCTTTGTGTCATCCACAAACTTAATAATCCTACCCTCCACGTAGTCACATATGTCCTTTATATAAAGGACAAATGACTGAACCGGGTATAGGCCCTATACAATAGTTCCTGTTATATTTTTGGTTTGTGTGTGCAATAATAAAAACACTATTATCCAAACAAGGCACATTTCTTTTTCCCAGACTGAACAATCGTGAAATTACGATGTCTTATGCTAAACATTATTTTATCCATTTTTTTCCACCCATGTTTAGATGATTTGTTGATAAATACTGTAAAAATTACCCCAGGGTAAAATGGTAGCTATAGAGGACATTGGTGAGGCGACGGTTGTATAGTTCCCCATTCTTAAGGTGGGAAGTTATTGCCTTGGTAGCACTTCATAGAAGGTTCAGTTGGCTGATCCCTGAAATGAGGATGTTATCAGATGATAGAAGGATGTAAATTTGCACATTTAGCTTCAGACGAATGAGAGATGATCGTATTGAAACCTATAAGATTCTAAGAGGTGGACTGAGCTTGGTATGGTGGATACTCAGAAGATTATTCAGCTCCTGTATGAGTCTGGACCTGTGGAGGGGGCAGAGTTTAAAAATAAAGGGTCTCCCATTTAAGCCATAGATCAGGAGGAACCTCTTCTCTCAGAGCGTTTTTTTGCAATTGGAATTATCTCCCGCAGGGAGCAGTGGTGGCTGCTTCATTGATATATTGAAGGCTCGGTTAGTTAGAACTTTGATTGACAAGGGAGTCAATGGCTATGGAGAGTGGTGGGGGCAGGAAACTGGAGATAAGGACACAATCAGATCAGCTATGACCTTGTCCAATGGCGGAGCAGGATCGAGGTGTTGACTGACCTACTTAAGATCCTCTTGCTTGTTTTGGTGTATTTTTTCTGGTGATCAGAATTCGGGCGACAATTGTACATCCTTTGGATTCCCTTCCGCTTTAAAGCCTGTGGAACTTTAGATGATGTTCACTTAACACTTGCGTTCACATAGAAAATTCCTCACCTTTTCGAAATCTACTGTTTCCCTGCCTTTGATGACGAGTCCCGTTTTGTTAGTTCGAAAAGAGCTACCTCTATGGTAATAGCTTCATTGGCAAAGGTAACAATGAGCAGACAGTCAATGCCCTTTAGCATTGAGGTCTGTTCACCATTAGGGACTGCTTACAGGACAAGCCCCGCTGTTGTTTGTTTGTATGTTCCTGCCAGATTGCATCTGCTGGTAGAATTTCCTGAACTTTTATGAGAATATAAGTCTGCTGCTCGAATTTCTGACCCACTGCACCATTTATTGCATCGTCAGGGTCAGCGAGACACCGGCCAAGCCCAGAGTGAGGAGAACACCCTCTACGCAGAGGTGAAGCTTTAGAACATTTCCAGGACTCCCGGGCCCTCAGCGAGAATTCCAAAGTCGATCAGCCCAATGACCATGAACATGTCGCCTATTTCACTATTATGCACGGAAACTCTATGTTTACAGAGTTTTCATGATGACTGCAGGTTACTGGTGAAGAGCTGCACCACTCCAGGTGTTGAGTTTACTTTGTGTGCTGAACTAACATATTGGAACATGGGAGGAGGCCAGTGAGACTCTCTAGCTTGCTGTTATTCAATGATATAATGGCTGTTCTGCAGCTATTCGTTTAGTAGCCTTTTCTTCATAATCTTTGATCGTCACTAGATAACTAGAAAGAAGCTCTCAATTCCCAATTGGCAATCCCTGATACTTTTTCATAACTACCTAGCTCTCTTTCAATAAGCATATTCTGCTGTTTTGGTCTCTGATCTACTTTATGAAATTGGTTTAACGTTGGAACCATCTGAAACTGATGGCCCATCAAAGTTAGATCCTCAAGGGAACTTAAACCGAGTCTACGTTCATCATTTAACAGCCTGAGCGAGGAATCAACTGTGGTGCAACCGCTTCAAGGGCTGTGTCTCTATCCCGGGGTGTGTTCAGCAGAACTGAATACAGATTCTCCACTTGGAATCTTACGCACCTGACGCTTAATGTCGACGCCTTTTGCTATCCCAACCTCTTTGACAGAATTTGGACTGTTCCGCTGATCCCTCACCACTCAGGCGCAAATTGCAAAGTGCCCAAACCCCTCTTCCAGAGGAAGTAAACGCTCCGCTAATCAGCAGAGTGGGAAGGGGGAGGGGGCAGCCGAATTTAGCAAAGGTTAACGGCGCCCACCATGCGCTACGTTAATAGAGGCGGAGCTTCTGGTAAAATGAAACTGCTCATTACCCGGCACATAAAAGACCGGATCCCACAGAATGTGGGGGATTTAAAACGTATGAGAGAGATATTCGGGGACCATTACCCCTGCTTTCCTGTTATATACCCCCCAACCCCCCCCCCCCCCCCCCCCCAACCCGGCCCCTCCCCACTGGAAAGGGGGTATCGCTCTGACGACCTTCATAGAAAAGGAGAGAGATTTGGATCTCTCCCCCTTGGCGGGAAGCCCCGCCTCAGCCGGGTTTCAGAAGGAAGATGCGGAGAGATGGATCAGGCGACGCTTATGGAATGGGACTGATTCCCTTCCACTGGTACCGGCCGAGAACTGTCCTTTTACATCTGTCGGATTGCTCCCTTCTTCGCCAGATTTCCCTCTCTGCGCTAAGGCTGGGAAATTCTTAAAGGCCAGAAACTAAAGGCAAAGTCCATTTCCACATCAGATCGGGATTTTAATGATACTTGTTGCTGGAGAAGCGTTTCCTTTTTTTTTACGGTTATAGTTGTTTAATATGCTTTAGTAGCTTTTTTAATTTTATCCCAGTCTGATTGTAAAGCAATCCCGAGCTTTCAGTTCCTCAATAAATATGTTATAATTTGACAAATTTCCTGGTCCTCGTTTTACTCTAATCACTGGGATAGGGAAATGGAGTTCCATCCATATCATCTCACAAACCAGTATTTATATTCAAGATTTCGACCTTGTTGTTATATAAAATGGTTCTTTACTGACACGACACCGGAGGGAGGGTCTGCACTGAATTGCACCTGAACGCTATCCACAACATAGCAATAAACTGGCAGATTGGGCATATAACAGGCTAATGTTCTTTAACAGAGATGCAGCCGCCCCGTTGCAGTTTGGTAAGAAAAATAAAACATACTGGAACATGAACACAGGGAGCAGGATTAGGCCATTCAGCTGAACGATCATTCATTGGTTTCCCTGCCGGGAGATGGGGCTCATTCCCAGGCTCCTCTCTCACCCCCGGGACATTTGTCACACACATCCCCACCCTCACCAAGGCCAGCGGGACATACACGCCTCTCCCACCTTCAAAAGTGGTGCTGAGAACCATATCAGTTCAGCCATGATCTTATGGAATGGTGAAACAGGCTCAAGGCCTGAATGACCTACTCTACTTCCAAAGCCCCCCAGGTAATTAAGGAGATGAGTTGGGAGCATTAATTGACTATTCAGCCCCTCCAGCTACACCGCAATTCAATAAAGTCTGATCTGTTTGTAACAACAACCCCTCATTCCTTCCGAGCCTGGATAACATTTCTCCCGCTTGCTAATCAAGAACCTATCCATCTCTGCCTTGAAAATATTCAAACGCCTTGTCTCCACCGCCTTTTTGAGGAAGAGAGTTCCAGAGGCTCACGACACTCCGAGAGACGGAAACGCATTTATCCTTATCATTGTCTTTAATGGGCGACCCCTTCGTATGAAGAGAGGGATTATCCAATCAACATCAACCCCGTCTATAACCCCCAGGAACTGATATGTTTCAATCAAGTATCCATTTACTTTTCTAAACTCCAGCTGATATAAGCCTAGTGTGTCCAACCTTTCCTCATTAGAATACCCGCCCATTCCTGCTCTTAGTCTGGTAAAAACTCTCAGAACTGCTTCTAGACCATTTATGTCATCCTTAAATATGGTGGCCAGTACTGTTTTCAGTACTCCAGATGTGGTCTCACCAAGGACCTGTTCAACTGAAGCATGACTTCCCTACTTAGTAATCAGTACCCGGCAATAAATGGGAACATTTCATTTGCTTTACCTATTACTTGATGTTAAATGAGACAAGGTGTGTTTCTCAAAGCGGGAAGGCAAACCCAAATTCTCCAATTTTCCCTCGTAACTGAAGTCCCTCATCTCTGGGACGAGCATTCTAAATGCTTCCTGCACCCTTCCCTACAGCTTGGCACCTTCCTCTCCATAATGTACAGGAAACAGAGATGGATCCCATACTCTAGATCCACAGTCACTGTGAAACTGTCCACCTGAGCACATTATTTCAAGGGTTTACACTTCGAAAAGCCGAAACCTGAGACAGTGTGTGTGATTCCACGAGAGAGATCTGCAGACAATCTTAGATTTCAAGAATGACAATGGGTTAGTGAGCGGTTTGTGGAGGGGAGAGGAGACCCAACATAATTTCAGCTCACTGTCCATTGTTCTGAAATGGAGGTGGGAACTGTACCAGGGGAGAGGCCTGGGAGTGAGTAAGTAATGGTGGCCCTACAGGCCAGGGGATCTGCCTTGGGTACTTTACACAGAGGGAGAGATTAAGGGGAGATAAGGAGGCAGTGAAACTTGGCGGAGGGGAGTGGAAAGTTGGGGAGCAGGAGGAATTGGGATGGAGTGAATGGAGTCACTGTGACGGGAAGTCAGTTATTGCCCAGGCCAATTTTAGAAAAGAAGCGAAGGCTTCTTGGTGATTATTTTTCGATTGTCAATCGGTGTACAGCAGAGGAGGGCAGTTTGGAATGCGAGAGGAGAGACAAACGGAGATGATTTCACTAGGAGAAAGTGCGGGAGGATTGAAATGAGATACGAGAGTGTAATATGATTCTGAATGCCTGGCTGGCGCTATAATAGTCTGGACTGGCTGGAAGGAAGAGAGAGACGGCGTTGGGGGAGGGGTCAGCGGATGAGGGTTAAGGGGTTGGGGTGGGGAACTTCATTCATGGGGTAGGCACCATTAAGGTGTAACAAGGATTCCATTAAGGCCATACCCTGCCTATCATCATTGATAATAAGCATTAAGTTCTCAAGGGCCTCTCAGTCGTTCCGCCGCTGGAATCGTGCTGAATATTTATTCACGCTATCAACCGGCCTTGGCTCCCTCCACATTCTGAAATGCTCTGTGACATATCCTGTCAACCTCATTCCCCAAAGGGGAACAATCCCATCTTCTAAATCCACCCACATGACTGAAGCCCCTCATCATGGTCAGTCTTCCAGTGAATGGTACCTCCCACCCCTCTAAAGCCTGAATTGCATTCCGTGTTCAAGTTGACTTACTCACCTCTCTGGGGGAATCTGCATGTTCCCAGTGTTTCACAGCTCTGACCATGAACAGCATGTCGAGACCGGGCAGATCGAGGGGTAAAAGCGGGACACTCTGAGAGTGGTGTGTTCAATTTGACTCCAGGCAGATGCAGGAAGGTGGACACAGCCTGGGTGCAACCCTCAACGTATTTCTCAAGTTTAACCAAAGCATTTTTACTCTGAACGGTTGTGGTTCCAATCCAGTGAGGGAATGCATCATTCCATTGGTTTTCTATGCTGTTATGACTTGTGTTTTCTCCAACCATGAAGCGAGACGCTCTGAGTGACAGAGTTTATGAGAACATTGACACAACAGATTGTTCAGGAATGCGCATCATAATTGGGAAACCAACTTGTAGGATGAGTTATAGGGCGAAGATTTCAAGGCTAAAGGCGAAGAGCAAATCGGAGACAACCAGTGGAGGAGGCTTGGAAATTGAAGGAAGGTCAAGGTAAAGGAAAGGCCTGACACACGATAGAGACACATGGAATCATCACTATGAACCAGGAACCCTCCTTCGGGCAGCGCAGACGTTGTGATATGACAATTTGTTCTTATTTTGATGTTTAACTTTCTGATCATATTTTCAAGAATGATGAATGTTCCCACATTCCTGAGAAGGAACCTATCGTGCAGTTATGCTTCATCCCTGTTTGTTTCAAACTAAAACTTGTTTTAATTCCTGTTATTAAATCAGATTTCAGTTGCAAAAGCTATTCAGTGCAGAATGGATTTACAGGCGGGCGGACGGATTG
This sequence comes from Carcharodon carcharias, assembly GCF_017639515.1. Classification (NCBI taxonomy): domain Eukaryota; kingdom Metazoa; phylum Chordata; class Chondrichthyes; order Lamniformes; family Lamnidae; genus Carcharodon; species Carcharodon carcharias. The sequence goes on along the minus strand of NC_054505.1, from coordinate 1,828,645 downwards.
AGGGAGAGAAACAAGTTTATCCCAAGCCCGGCAAATGGGCCAGTTTGATGAACAGGTTGGCATTTGAACAATTATACGAAGTCTCTAATTCCTTGTTGTCCTGATTACAGTAATTATTATCAAGGTTGAATGATCCTTCCATGATTTTGGGCCGTGTGTCCAGACAGAATTATCCTGAGCTTTCCTGTACACATAGTAGAGAGAAATATATTATAAATGTCTGGTAACGTTACAGCTGAATTTGTAGAGGAAACGGGTTTCTGTGTTTGTAAACCTGCATGTCCAGAATGCAGAGACAGTGCGTTTGTCAAGGAATTAATGCAGCACAACTAAAGTCTTCAATTACAGGTCATGTTATTTATATATATATATATATATATATATATATATATATATACAATATAAATACTGTAATTACCGAGAATGTATCGTTGTACTTCTCAAGATTGTTGTCCAATACCCATAATGTTCCCTTTTCCACCAAGTGTTAGATAACAGGAGACCAACTTCAGCGAAGGATACAGCATGTTAACATGGAACATGCAAACTATAATTAGTCATATAATTAATAAGCAACTGTGAATAATACTCAGGTCAGTGCTAAGCAAAAGCAATATATAAAGCATAGATCAAAAAAAAATTCTGTGGAATTTTTATAACAATCATGCAGTGATTTTTTTTTTGACACTTGTAAGCCAGTTAATGTATATTCACCTATTACTCGATTCTGCCTGAATTTAAAGCCCATTCCTTCAATAACAGAAAACTCTTACAGAACAGCTTCCTGTGTTCATTGAGAGACTGACGAATTTCCCACAAGTGAACACGTGTTTCCAATTCGAATGGGGATACAGAGCGGCAGCGCAGTGATGATCCCTGGTGTAGACACATTGCAGAACTACTTCCGAGGGCAGGGACGCGCTACAAGTCACGATTTAAACATACTGCTGGATGCAAAAGGGAAGGGTGAATATTTTTTCACAAAAGCTGTGAGCTACATCTCTGAATTCTCCTTTCTCGCTGTAAAGAGAATTGAAATTTGCAGCGGTCGCTCGGCCTGTGCATCCGACTCTTTATCCCAGGAACAAACATTGGAAACACCCACATTAAATAGGGTGGAATTAAATTTTTACATCTTTACCTCCTTTATTCACCCTGTGTCTACGCTGGACCAGGAGAGACGATTAAAACAGACCTTTCCCACCATGCAGCCCTTGTCCTGTGAACCTGTGGGTTACAATGATACAGCCAGACGTGCAGAGTGAAACTCCATATTTCCCGCCTCCACTCTTGACAGCCAAGCCCCCACCACCACCACGACACACCCCCCGCCCAAGCCACCCATATACCCCGCCTGATTTAAACCTCACCCAAAGTCTCTGAAAGAACGGTCAGCGAGAGTCTGCCTTTCGAAAGCTCGTGTCGACTCTGGTGAAACATGTGAATCTTTCCCATTCCACAATAAACACACAGTCTCAATGATACCTCGTTGTCTTTCATATTTTCCAACCTACTTCCACTGATGAACATCGAAATTGAGAAGCTGCACACAACATAGCTCATGCTGCTGCTTTGTGGAATGCTTGTGTGTTGGGTGAGAATGTTGTCCCAGTTTAATGTTGCCCCTTGTGCGATGAGTCTCCTGACTAGACATTAAAACGATGCAGAATTAAGGAACCCTGTGTACTGAGTGTAACAGTTTTTGATGCTTCCCATCATATAATAAACTTGGCTGTGCGTGCTGTGTGAAACCAGAAGTGAAATATCCGGAGGGACACTGAAGACTGAATAGGGAAAGATGGAGGAGGCTTGAGGGGTCCCCATGGTGTATTAAAGCCTCAAATATATTTTCCATATGTTCATCTCCCCCCACCCCCGCCCCCACCCCTCCGGAAATGTTTGATTAAATCTTCAAATATAATCACCACACACTCACCCCCTCGCAGTAATTGTTTTCTTAAAGACTCAAATGTAATCTCCAAACATTCACCACCAACCCCCAGCACCCCCCTCCCAAAACCGAGTAAATGAATGAATTTAAAATGGGATATCAGACTCCATTTGTTGGAGAGAAACTTCTGAGGTGGAAGTGATCCAATGCTACCATCAGCTGGCGGTCACGGCTATTGCAGGCGCTGCTCTAATCCAGTCTCAGAGAAATTAATTCATTGGGTGGGTGGATCTGGCGCAGGTTGATGGCGTATCAATGTTGCAAAAGGAGTTTAATTTGCAACGGCTGCTCGGCTGATGCATCTGACTCTTTATTCCAGGAACAGCCTTTGTCTGTGCCGGATCAGGAGAGAAAATTTATACAGTCATTTCCTATTTTGCAGCTCTGGCCCCTGTGGTTTACAGCGATACAGCCAGACCGACAGAGTCGAAATGCAAACAGTCCACATCCACTCTTGACCTTCTCCCACTTCGGCCATTTACTCTGCCAGTTAAAAGCATCACCTAAAGTCTCTAACCGGGTTTTCAGCGGGAGTCTCCCTTACGAAATCTGGAGTCGACTCACCTGAAACAGATGAATCTTCCCCAACACTAAATAAACACACAGAATCTCAATGATACCCCGATTATCTTTGGCAATTTTAAAGCACCAAATATAATATCCACACATTCACCCTCCCCCAATAAATGAATAAATTGATAATGGGAGATTTGGAGAGTGAAAGTTTAACTCTTCACAGGTTGCAGGAACTTTCCTAAGGTGAAAGTGATACAATGCCACCCTCTGCTGGCGGGTCGCAGATACTGCAGACGCTGGTCTTTGTCAGCCTCAGAGAGGTTCAGTCACTGGCTGGCGGGGTTTGAACACAACCTGATGGGGTGGGAACGCTGCAATGGACGTGGAATTAGCAGCCGGAGCTCGGCTGGTGCATCCGACTCTTTATCCCAGTAAAAAATTGGAATTAATGAGTAAATAACAGGGAAACATTCCTGAGCAAACTGATGGAGCCATGGGCCAACAAGTCTCTGGGTCCTGATGGACTTATTCTTGGAATCTAAAAGATGTGGCTAATGAGGTAGTCGATGCGCTGGGGTTAATTTTCCAAAATTCACTAGATTCTGGAACGGTCCCATCAGAACCATTCTTATAAACCTCTTCTGCACTCTCCCCAACGTGTTCACATCCTTACTAAAGTGTGGCGCCCAGAACTGTACCCAATGTTCCACTGAGGTAAACGAGTGTTAGACCGCTGCTAAAGGGGCAAATGCACCTGCCGAGCCCCAGATGAGTCCCAGTTGCAAATTTCTATCCCATTACAGCGTTCACACCCCATCAGCCTCTGCCCAGACCGAACCACCCAGTGACTGAACCTCTCGGAGATTGGCAAAGCGCAGCGCCTGCAGTATCTAACAGTCGCCAGCAGATGGTGGCATTGGATCACTTTCATCTCAGGAAAGTTTCTCCAACATGTGAAGAGTTGAACTTTCACTTTCCATCTCCCCCATTTACAATTTATTCAACTGATTCCCACATGTCACAAATCTGTTATCCTTCATTAGGTCTAGGGATGAAAACTCTCCACAATATTCAAGATATGCTCTCAGAAAAACAGTAGTGTGTTTTTGAGAATGTATCTGTTTGAGCATAGGGCTGTAGGGGCTGGAGTTTATAGAGATCGGGAGGGCGGGGACAAGGAAGGGGTTTGAACAAAAGGATGAGAATTGTAGTGCATAGCAGAAGTGACAGAGATAGGGAGGGATGGTGTGAGGGAGGCATTTGAACAGGAACATGAGATTTCTAGGGGTTGGAGAAGGCTACAGAGATGGGGAGAAGGACGAGGGACCATTTAGGTATTGGGCCGGCAATACTCTGTGCAGTATTGCTCTCCTTATTTAAGAAAAAATGCAAATGAAGTAAGTTCAGAGGAGGTTTACCACACTAATGCCAGGTACCGGTGGATTGTCTGATGATGAAAGGCTGGACAGGTTAGGCTCGTATCCAATGGAATTTAGAAGAGTAAGAGGCGTTAGGATTGAAACATTTAAGATCCTGAGGGGACTTGACAGGATATGGAGAGGATGTTTGCTCTTGCGGGAGAATATAATACCAAGTGTCAATGTTTAAAGATATGGGCTGGCCCATTTGAGACAGAGATTAGACGATTTTTTTTCTCTGAGCATCGTGAGCCTCTGGAACTCTATTCCAAAAAATACGCTGGAAGCAGAGCGTTGGAATATTTTTAAGATAGAGCTGATAGGCTCTTGTCAGCCTTTGGGGTGAATGTTTAGCGGTGGTAGGCTGGAGGTGACAATCAAGCCAGCCATGAATTTATTGAATGGTAGAGCAGACCTGAGGGGCTAAGGGGCCTTCTACTGCTCCTAATTCGAATGTCCGTATGAAGCATTATAATTTTAGAGGCTGGAGGCGGTTACAGAGATAGGGAAGGAGGGGGCGAGGGGCTAAGATGGTATTTAGCCTGAAGATGAAAATGATAGGGGCTGGAAAACTTTACAGATATAGGCAGTGAAAAGGTACTAAAGACATGAAGATATTTGAATGGAGGGTGTAAATTGCGGGGGTTGATCGAGATTACAGAAATAGGGAGGAAGGGAGCAAATGCCACAGAAGCATTTGGACAGGGGGGTGAGAATTTTATGGACTGGAGAATGGGACAGACTTAGCAAGGGAGGGCACGAGCGGCCATGGAGGGACTTGAACAGGAGAGTGAGAATTGTAGGTTTTGGTGTAGGTTACAGATATAGAGGGGGAGTAAGTAAGGGGCCCTGGAGGGGTTTGAATAGGAGAATGAGAATTGTAGGGGCCGGAGAATGTTTCAGAGACAGGCAAAGAGGGAGCGAGGGGCTATGATGGTGTTTGAACATGGGGATGAGAATTATAGGGCCTGGAGTAGATGGGCTTGTGATGGTGCATTGAGAGATTTGGAGAGGGGTGTAAGAATTGTATTATGTGGTGCAGGTTGCAGACATATGGAGGGGACAATGGGGTCAAGGGGCCGCTACTCGTCTTTGTAAAGGTGTGTAAGCGTTACAGATAAATATTCTCCCCTCTATTCTAGATTTTAATAGAACATCGGATTCATTCACAAACGTTTTGTCTCTCGTTGCTAATGTCCTGCTTGGGATTATGTATATCCTGCAAATAGAGTGAAATCCAGTCAAGGGAAATAAATGCTGCAACTGTGTGGTTTATCACTCGAACATTTCATATTACAATAAAATCAATTTTGATCCTATCTCACTGTCTACATCATGATATCAATGTATACTAATTTTTTATGAGCAAATATCAACAATGTGACTGACGGTTCCCTGATGCTAAACTCCAAGTGCAGCAACACACTCCACTTTCAGACATGAAGGATGTAACATTTACCCAATAATCTCCCTCAATGTAAGAAGCGCTCTTATAAAGAATTTTCAGTTGGAGATGAGATACTGTCATAGTCCTAATGCCACTGAAGCAGTCCATGCCCAAATTCAGCAAGATCTGGACAATATCCCGGCTTGGGCTGTCAAATGGCAAGTAGCATTTTAACCACACAAGTATCAGGCAGTGACCATTTCCGACAAGCCAGAATACAGCCATCACCCCTGGATATTGAATGACATTACCAGAAGTGAATCTTCCACTATCTACATCTTGCTGATTAACATTGACCAGAAACTGAACTGGACAGGCCATATAAAAACTTTGACTACAAGAGCAGGTGTAAATCTAGGAATCCTGCGATGAGTAAGTCACCTCCTAATTCCCACCAGCCTGCCCACCCACTACCAGACACAATTCAGGAGTGTGATGGAATATCCCCCACTATCCTGGATGAGTGCAGCTCCCACAACGCACAAGAAGCTCGACGCCATCCGGGATAAAGCAGCTCCGCTTCATTGGCATGTTATTTCCCATCCACAAACATTCACTCCCTCCACCACCGATGCACAGCAGCAGCAGTGTTTGTATTGTCTACAAATGCAATGCAGGAATTCACCAAGTCTCCTTCGACAGGACCTTCCAAAGCCACGAGCACTAACATCTAGCAGGACGCAGGCACCAGATATATGGGAACACGATCACCTGGAAATTCCCCTCCAAGCCTCGCACCATCCTGACCTGGAAATACATCAGCCGTTCCTTCACTTTCACTGGGTCAAAAAGATGAAACCTCTTCCCTAACAGCACTGTGGATGTACCCACACCACATGGTCTGCAACGGATCAAGAAGGCAGCTCAACAGCACCTTCTCAAGGGCAACTAGGGATGGGCAATAAAAGCTGGCCCAGCCAGCGAAGGCCACACACGTGAACGAATGAAAAAATAGGATTCCTGAGGTCCAGGGGAATGGGGCTCTGGGGAATTTGCGCAAACCCCACCATGAGGAGGGATGGAATTTAATTTCAAATAATAAATCTGGAAATGAAAGCAGAACTGTCCCATCGATTGCCATGAGTAGCCCAACTGCTTCACTGATGTCCTTTAGCGAGTGAAATCTACCTCATAGACTCATAAGCGTTTACAACACTGAAGGAAGCCATTCTGCCCATTGTGTCCGTGCTGGTCAACAGAGGTCTGACCGCACTAATTCCACTTTCCAGCGCTTGGCCCATAGCCTTGGGAGCCATGGCAACGCAAGTGAATATATAAATACTTCTTAACTGATGCGAGAGTTTCTGTCACATGCAACCTTTCAGACCGAGAGTTCCAGACTCCAACTACCCATCCTTGGCTGGCCCGTCTACATGTGGCTTCAGACTTCCAGAAATGTAGCTGACTCTTAACCGCTCTCTGTCACGGCCTAAAAAGCCAATCAGTTCAGGGCCATTAAGGGATGGGCAGCGAACGTTGGCCTTGTCAGCGACACCCACAACCCATGACAGAATAAAGACAACGAATGTAATGGCAAGAGAAACACAGTCAGAAAGTTCCCTTTAAATCAGCTTGTCCAACATGCGTCTCCTGGGCCGGCTGCGGACACCCAAAGCCCCTCCATATGACCCCTGGAGTAACTTTTCAAAATTCAGATCAAACAGATTATTTTCAGTGTAAGATGTTGCAATGGAGCTGTTCCTCCAATCAGAGACTGTTTGTCTCCGGCGTTTGGGGCGCCTCTGTTTATGTGTGGGATAGGCTGGATGTGCAGAACTGAGCTGTGGGTGTGGGATGAGAGGCTGAGTGTTTGAGGGAAGAGGGCCATATTAGAAATGTGTGGGGTGGGGGTGAAGCGAGAGACCGAATGTTTGATGAGGGAATGCGAGTGACTGAGCTTGTGTGGTGGTGAGTGAGAGAAACTGAGTATGTGCGGGATTCAGTGTGAGGGATTTAGGATGTGAGTCGTGAGTGCGAGAGGATGAGGGTGTATGGGGGCATGTGCGATAGGCTGAGTGCGTGGGGGAAGTGCAAAAGACTGAGGGTGTAGGGTGAGTGATTGAGACTGATTATGTGGGGGCCGCACAGGGGACTGAGGGCATACAGAGGGATGCGAGAGGGTGAGTATGTGTGGGGGCGAATGTGAGGGACTGTTTGTGCATGGAGTGATTGCGAAGGGCAGAGTATGACTGGGGTGAGTGAGAGCGATTGAGCGTGGGTGCAGTTAGATCGAAGGACTGAATGTGTTGGATGGAGTCCGAGGGACTGAGTGGGTGTTGGAGTTGTGCGAGCGACTGAGTATATGTGGGAGGGAATGCGAGAGAATGAGTATGTGTGGGGGAGTGCGAGGGGCAGAATGTGTGTGGATGATAGTGCGAGAGGCTGAGTGTATTTGGGGAGAGTGCGAGTGACTGAGTGTGTGAGGGCAATTGCGAGGGACTGAGTGTGTGTGTGGGGTGAGTGGAGTGACTGAGTATGTGTGAGTGGAGTGCGGTGGATTGAGTGTGCGTAGATGTGAGTGTGAGAGACTGATTCTGTGTGGGAGGGAATGCGGGAGGCTGACTATGGGTGCAGGAGTTTGTGGGACTGAGAGTGTGCAGGTGAGTGCAAAACACTGTGTGTGTGTGGGCAGAGTGCGAGGATTTGAGTATGTGTGGGAGCGATTGCGAGGGACTGAGTGCGTGTGCTGGTGAGTACTAGATACTGAGTGTGTGAGGTGGTGGAGTGCAATGGAACAAGTGTTTGGGCGGGAAAGTGCGAGAGACTGAGTGTGTTGGTGGGGGAGTGTGTGAGGCTAGGTGTGTGTGGGGGGAGTACATGGGCTGAATATGTATGGGGGTGGGTGCGAGTGACTGAGATTGTGTGGGGTGGAGTGCGAGAGAATGAGTATGTTTGCGGGTGAGTGTGCGAGAGTGTGGATGTGCGGGGGGCAGTGTGACAGAGTGAGTCTGTGTGGATGGACTGCAAGGGGCTGAGTGCGTGGGGGTTGAATGCGAGGGTGAGATTGTGGTTGGGCGTGAGTGTGACTGAGTTTTTGTTGGAGGGAATGAGAGGGACTGAGAATCTGTGGGGGAGTTCGAGGGACTGACTGTGTCTGGAGCTGTGTGCAAGTGACTCTGTGTGTTTGTGGAGTGTGCAAGAAACTGATTGTGTGTGGGGGTGAGAGTGAGGGACTGAATATGTGTGGAGGAGTGTGCGATGGATTGCGAGTGTGTGCTGGTGAGTGTAATAGACTGAGTGCATTTGGGGAGAATGCGAGAGACTGAGCATGTGTGTGGCAATAAGTGCGAGGGCCTGAGTGTGCGTGTCAGAGATGAGTTGGAGGGACTGGGTGTGTGGGGGAGTGCGAGGGACTGAGCGTGTGTGGAGGTGAGTGTGAGTGACTGAGTATATGTGGGGAGAGTGCAAGGCATTGGATATGTGTGGGACTGATTGTGAGGCACGGAGTTTGTGTGCTGGTGAGTTGAAGAGACTGAGTGTGTGTCGGAGATGAATGCAAGCGACTGAGTGTGCTGTTTGGGGAGTGCGAGAGTCTGTGTGTGTGGGGGGAATGCGAGAGTCTGAGAGGGTGAGTTTGAGGGACGGAGTATTTGTGGGAAGAGAGTACGAGAGAATGAGTGTGTATGAGGTGGAGTGCGAGAGGCTATGTGTGTGTGTGTGTCGGGGGGCAGTGTGAAAGACTGAGTGCATGTAGGTGGAATGCGAGAGACAGAGTCTGTGTGGTTGAGAGATTGGGGCACTGAGCGTGTGTCGGGGTGGGAGTGCGATTGACTAAGTTTTTGTGCGGGGTTTGAGCGGGGCTGAGTATCTGTGTGTTGTGTGTGGCTGTAGTGGGGGTTGGAGTGTGAGAAACCGACTCAGTTTGTGGCGGGGGGAGAGAGTGCAATTCTGCCTTGTGCCCAGTCTGAGTTGTCTCAATCAATTTCAGCATCTCAATCCAACACACTCACACACCCAGGCACACACACACAGACATACACCAACACACACACACACCCGCACACACACACACACACACACACACACACACACACACACACACAACCACACACACAGACACGCAGACATACAACGACACAAACACACCCACACACAGACACATAAACACACACTCACAAACACACACTCAGACACACAAACACCCACACTGACATTCACAAGTACACTCACGCTCAGACACACACAAGCACGCAGACAAATTCCTCCATGGCTCCTCACCTCCCTCCTCCCCTATCTCTGGAACCTCCTCCAGCCCCTACAATTCTCATCCTCCTGTTCAAATCCCTCCCTCACCCCCTCCCTCCCTATCTCTGTAACCTCCTCTAGCCCCTACAATTCTCAGCCCCCTGTTGAAATCCATCCCACACTCCCCACACACACACACAAATACACCCACCCTCTTATCTCCGTCACCTCCTCCAGCCCCTACAATTCTCCTCCACCTGTTCAAAGCCCTGCATTACCCCATCAGCCAATCCCTCTCTATCTCTTTAGCCTCCTCCAGTCCCTACATTTCACAATCTCCTCATGAAATTTTTCTCCAGCCTTCAAAATTCACCTGGTAACTTCTCCTCATTACGCCCATTTTACACTCCTTTTATCTTTCGGCCCGCCTTTCCAATGCCCTTTCTCTGAATGTGGCCGCTCATCAGTTTGTCCCTTGCCTTTTCCAATACCCCACTGAATGTGAAATGCTTATCCGCTTTCCATTTTCAAGCACTTGTTACTTAAATTTGCAACTCCACTTCTGACAGGATATTAAACATACAAAATAACCATCTGTCTATAAAAATATAAAACCCTAAAAATAACCTTGATCATTGAATTAAATTGTTAAACGCTAACTGACAATGTGAGGGGTCAGAATAACCGCCAGACGGCGGATAAGGAAACATGCTGTCCTTTGCTATGTTGAAATTCCGGTGTTGCAATTTTTCGGCAACTCTGCAGTTGCTGGGAGAAAAACAATTACTGGGAACTTACAACAGGATCCCCGTGGTTGGTTGTAATCAGTAACTGTCATTTTTTAACGTCCACGTTAGGACATAAGAAATATGGACACGAGGAGACATTCAACAAGGCCACGGTTGACCACATTGTAGCTTCCAGTTCATTTTCCTCTTTATACTTCATGGGCCCTCGGAGATCAATGTTCTGTCGAAGTGACCCTTGAGTAAATTCAATGGCCCGCCCTTCACCTTTCTCTGTGGAAGTTAATTCCAAAGATTAACCACCCTCCATAGAGCCATAGTGTCATGGTCATAGATTGATGCCGCACAGAAACAGGCCCTTCGGCCCATCGTGTCGGTGCCAGCCATCAAGTACCTATCTATTCTAAAACTTCTTTTTTCCCTCCACAGATGCTGTTGAACCTGCTGAATTTTGACTGCATTTTCTACTTTTGTTCCTAAATATTCTAATCTTACTATCCTACACTTGGCCCGTAGCTCTATACGCTATGACATTTCAGGTGTTGATCTAAATACTTCTTAAATCTTGTGAGGTTTCCTGATTCTTCCCGCCCCTCCCAGAGAATGCTTCAGGTTCCAGCCACCCTCTAGGTGATGAAAAATTCTTCAACTTCCCTCCACACCTCCTGCCCCTTACCTTCAATCGATGCCCCCTGGTTATTGACACCTCCGCTGAGGGGATAGTTTTCTTCCTGTCTATCCCAACTATCCCTCATAATTTTGTATATGCCCCCCTCAGCCTTCTCTACTCTGCCTAAAACAATCCTAGACTACCCAGTCTCTGTTCTTAGCTGAAACGTTCCAGACCAGGCAACATCCTGGTGAATTTCCTCTGAACCCTCTTCAGTGCAATCACATCCCCCCCACAGTGTGGCCACGGGATTTCTCCCCAACCCCGTTCTACCCTGTATTCTCATATGAGGAGAAACAGCCTCTTAGCATGTAGCCTGTCAAACCAGCTCGTTTTTCTATAAATTGTTTCAATCTGATCACCTATGTATTTTTCCCCTAAATACCAAGTCCGAACTTGTTCTTGTCTTCCTCATAATACAAATCGCTTTGTGCCAGAAATCATCTCATGGAATCTTCATTGAGTTTCTTCTAAGATAAGTATATCCCTCTTGAAATAAAGAGCACAGCCTCTGCAATCTGGGGTGGGGCGGGGGACGGGGGAGGGGGATGACCGAGAAAATGCCCATTTCCTTCAAACAAGACAACCCAGATACTATTTCCAGCTCCACCAACACCACCCCCCCCGCCCCCCCAACCACCACCCCCACCACCCCCACCCCTCCCCAGGCCACAAAATAGAAGTCTCGTGCAATAGTCCTTGGTAATGATTTGCCCTCCCTGCACACTAACATTCTGCCCCCGAAGACAGGGACAGCCAGTTCTTTCTGTACTGTAGCATTCTGTAGTACATTCTGTAGAAGTCCAAATGCAGCACATCCCACTTGCCTGCAGGCAACATTTCAAACTATTCTTAGAAGCGGACATTCTCGATACTTCTTTCACTTACTTCACTATCATGATACAGAGCTCCGCCGTTTCAGGGAAGCCAAGATATTGCTGTGGTCAGCCCCAAGTAACTCATGTTTAATGTGATATTAATCATGCATTAAATACTTATTACCTTATGATATATTCTCATTCCCCTGTTCAAACCCCAGCCTCGCCTCCTCTTTCCCTGGCAATGCAGCCATCCCACCCCTACAATTCTCATCCTCCTATTCAAACACCTCTCTCAAAGCCTTCCCTCCCTATCTGTATAATCTCCTTAAGCAGCGAAAAATCTCATCCGCCTCTTCAAATCCGTCTTTCACCCCCTCACTGCCGATATCTGTAGCCTTACCCAGCCCCTCACAATTATTCTCTTCCTGTTCAAATGCTTTTAGGGCGGTTGCTCAATCTCTCCGCACATCTGTAACATCCTCCAGCCCCTACAATTCTCATCCTCCTGTTCAAATCCCTCCCTCACCCCGTCCCTCCCTATCTCTGTAACCTCCTCCAGCCCGGACAATTCTCATCCTCCTGTTCAAAATGCTCCATGCCCATCGCATCCCCTCATGATATTTGTAAGATCTTCCAGCCGGATAAATTCTCATCCCCTTGTCCTATTTCGTCAATGGCCGCTTGCCCCCTCCCGCCCTATCTCACTGAGTTCCTCCAGCTCGTACAATTCTCATCCACCCGTTAATATCCCCCCGCACCCCCTCCCTCCCTATCTCTGTAACCTCCTCCAGCCCCTACAATTCTCACCCTCCTGTTCAAATCCCTCCATCAACCCCTCCCTCCCTATCTCTGTAACCTCCTCCAGCCCCATACAATTCTCATCATCCTGTTCAAATCCCTCCCTCACCCCCTCCCTCCCTATCCCTGTAACCTCCTCCAGCCCCTACAATTCTCATCCTCCTGTTCAAATCCCTCACTCACCCCCTCCTTCCCTATCTCTGTAACCTCCTCCAGCCCGTACAATTCTCATCCTCCTGTTCAAATCCCTCCCTCACCCCCTCCCTCCCTATCTCTGTAACTTCCTCGAGCCCCTACAATCCTCATCCTCCTGTTCAAATCCCTCCCTCACCCCCTCCCGCCCTATCTCTGTAACCTCCTCCAGCCCGTACAATTCTCATCCTCCTGTTCAAAATGCTCCATGCCCATCGCATCCCCTCATGATATTTGTAAGATCTTCCAGCCGGATAAATTCTCATCCCCTTGTCCTATTTCGTCAATGGCCGCTTGCCCCCTCCCGCCCTATCTCGCTGAGTTCCTCCAGTTCGTACAATTCTCATCCACCCGTTAATATCCCCCCGGACCCCCTCCCTCCCTATCTCTGTAACCTCCTCCAGCCCCTACAATTCTCATCCTCCTGTTCAAATCCCTCCCTCGCCCCCTCCCTCCCTATCTCTGTAACCTCCTCCAGCCCCTACAATTCTCATCCTCCTGTTCAAATCCCTCCCTCACACCCTCCCTCCCTATCTCTGTAACCTCCTCCAGCCCCTCCAATTCTCATCCTTCTGTTCAAATCTCTCAATGGCCGGGCAGCTTCTCCCAATATTTTCATCCTCCTCCAATAACAACTCTGGTCCTGCTTTATAGACCCTGCATATCGCTTCGCCTCCTCACTCTCTCTCTCTAACCTTGTTTGTATCAGTTTGGTTTTGGTCAATGGAATGGTTTTGGTGGAGAACCTTAAAGAAAGGGTGACATTGTTTGGTGTAGGGAGGTCGCTCGAGGGGGTGCTCGCGGGGTGGGGTCCTGTATTGTGGTAGTGGATAGAGGCAGAGAGGTTTAGAGAGTGAATTCCAGAGCGTAGGGTGTCCAGGCCTATGGCACGGCCACCAATGCTGCAAAGAAGGTACTCTGGGGATTTCCAAGAGGCTGGGATTGAACAGCTGAACATAGAAAATAGGAAGAGGAGTGAACCATTCGTCCCCTCGAGCCTGCTCCGCCAGTCCATAGGATCATGGCTGATCTTCTGGTGTTTCTAGCTCCACATTCCCACCGACCCCCGATAATCTCTAATTCACTTGCCTGACAAGAATCTATCGACCTGTCTTAAAAGTATTCAATGACCCCACCTCCACCGCCTTCTGAGGCAGAGAGTCCCAAAGTCGCACAGTTCTCTGAAAGAATAACATTCTCCTCATCTCCGTCCTAAATGGGTGACCCCTAATATTACAACAGTACCACCTAATTCTGGACCCACTAACCAGATGATGCTCCCTTTGCATGTCCCCCTTTTCCAGGCCATTTAGAATCTTGTACATTTCAATCAAAGCATCTCTCGCTCTTCTAACCTCCAGTCGAAACAAGCCCAGTCAGTCCAACCATTATTCATAAGACAACCAGCTCGTTCTGCCTCCTCTGAACTGCCTCCAACGCATTTACATCCTTCCTTCAATAAGGACACCAAAACTGCACACTGCGTGTTGAAGGATTGCAGTGACGGTGGAGGGGTGTTGGAGACAGTGATGGGCCGAGGTGCCATGCATTGAGTTGAAGGGAAGATGAGAATTCAAATGTGAGCATTAGGAAATAGGGATTAGTCGAGAGCTCATGCCGAGACCTGCACCGTGGGTTCCGAATTAGAGGTTCCTGCAGGATGGTGCAAAGCCAGACTCTGGCATTTGATGATAAAGATTATCATTTTCAGATTGTGGCGTTGCTGGAGCGGGAAGCAATGTAGGAGAGCGAGTTCAGAGGGGGAGTATAGGAGCGGAACTCTAGTGTGTGTGAAGACATGGGGCACCAGGCATATTCGATCTGCTTAGGGCTACAGGGGGCATAAAATGGGACTCCAACCAGGGGAGTGCTGGAATTCTCAAGCCTAGAGACTAAAACAATGCACAGATGTGTGTTTCAGCTTCGGATGAGCTGAGACAGGGTGAGTCGAGCGGTGATGTAGAGGTGGAAATGGGTTGCATTAGCATTGGTTTTATGCCTCGGTATGTGATTAGCAGATGCATTTCAGCATCACCATCTGTAAGTTCCTCTCCAGCCACACACTGGAAATATTGCATTATCGTTCGTTCAACGTAGCAGGGTTTTTCTTTTTTAATATTCATTCATGTGATGTGGGCTTCGCTGGCAGGGCCAGCATTTCTTGCACCTCCCTAGTTGCCCTTATGGAGTTGGTGATCAGCCGCCTTCTTGAACTGTTGGACCATGTGGTGTAGGTGCACCCACAATGTTCTTAGAGAAGGAGTTGCACTATTTTGACTCAGCGACAGTGATGTATTTCCAAGTCAGGATGGTGAATGATTTGGAGGGGAGCTTTCACGTGGTGGTGTTCCCATCGATCTGCTGCCCTTGTCCTTCTAGGTGGTAGTTGTCTTGGGTTTGGAAGGTGCTGTCGAAGGAGCCTTGGTGAATTCCTGCAGTGCATCTTGTAGATGGTACACCCACTGCAGCTACTGTGCGTCGGTGGTGGAGGGAGTGAATATTTGTGGATGGGGTGCCAATCAAGTGGGGCTGCTTTGTCCTGGATGGTTTCGAGCTTCCAAGTATTTCGAGTCGGAGTAACAGTTTTATGGAGCCGTGTTTACAGCTGTAAGGAGTCGTGATAACAGTTGTAGGGTGTTGGGATAGCAGCTGTAGGGATTCAGGATAATAATTGTTGGGAGTCATGGCAACAGCTGTAGGGACTCAGGCTAATATCTGTAGGGGGTTTGGATTAAAGGTGTAGGCTGTCAGGATAACAGGTGTAGGGAGTGGGGAAACTGCTGTAAGGAGTGGGGTAACCGTTGTGGGGAGTCGAGTTAAGAGCTGCATGGAGTCAGGATAAGAGCTTTAGGGATTCAGGATAACAATTGTAGTGATAACAGCAGTAGGGTATTATGGTAACAGCTTTAGGGAGTGAGAATAACAACCGTAGGGATAACAGCTGTAGAGAGTTAGGATAACAGGTCTATGGAGTCAGGATAACATCTGTAGGTATTACAGCTGTAGGGATTTAGGATAACAGCTGTACAGAGTCAGGATAACAGCTCTGTGGAGTCAGGATAACAACTGGAGGGTGTTTGGGTAAGTGCTCTCGGGACTCAGGATAACAACTGTAGGGATAACAGATGTCCGGAGTCAGGTTAACTGCTCTGTGGAGTCAGGGTAACAACTGTAGCAATAACAGCTGTTGGGTGTTAGGGTAAGAGCTCTAGGGAGTTATGATTTAAAAAGAACTGTAGGGATTACAGCTGTGCGGAGTTAGTCTAACATCTGTAGTGAATCAGGGTAACAGCTTTAAATAGCCTCCAGACCCAAGGTGGAGCGTGTAAAATGCTAACACACTTTGATTTTTTTTGGAGAATTGGTCTTTGAATGGTCTGTCACTAACAAGTAAGGGTGGGGATACTGATGAGGAAGATGGCTACAGATCAATTCAGCTTGATTCAATCTGAAGCTATTAACGAATCAACCACGCCTATGTGGTCAGTATAATGGGACATAGGTCCATAAATGAAGTATGCCTCACCTTTCACAGTTAAATCCAGGGAGTCACTAGGCAGTGACACGTATTCTGTCCCAGAGACTGTTCTCTCGAAGTGACAGTTGTATTGTCCACTATCATTTGTGTCGGCCACTGTGATGGTGAGGTTGACTGACCAATCGGAGCCTGAAACATTCTATGTATCAATGGGCGTCTGGTGATGTGTTCGGTACAAGCGGGAGATGTGGCTTGGTTAGGTGGCGGAGCACTTAATCCGGACTCGCTCCCCCACTGTGACCACACCAGAGGCCGGCTCCATGGAGATTGTGGGCTTCGGAAGCTCACCTGTCATAAATAGACCACACGCGGGTGATTGAGTACTGCTGTAGACATCCAAAACCGAGCAAGGGGGAGACCAAATACCCTCGCGGTGGGGCAGATTAGCTCCAATGCTATCGTACCTGTACTCGTAGATACCGGTGCGGCAATAAGATTAGAGAGGCCGGAACCAAAAACAGAAAATGCTGGAAAAACCCAGAGTGTCTGGCAGCATCTGTTGTAGGAGAAACAGAGTTAATGTTTCATGTCCGGATGACTCTCCTTCACGGCTGGAGAGAAGTTAATATGTGGTCATATGTTTACAATTGAAGGGGGTGGGACAGGTGGAGCTGGATTGATGGCCAGCGACAGGTTGGGACAAAGGAGGGATTGAAAAAGACATCAATGACTAAAGGGCAAAGGGAGTGTTAATGGTCGTTGTTAGTGCTTTAAAAAAAGGTGCTGATAGTGGCGTAAAGGTAAGAAAGCAGAATGTGACCATTGCAGGATAAGTATGGCATTGTGTGAAAGAACAGCTTGGAAAAAGTAACATATTGCCCTGTAGGGGATGGGATGGAGGGAGGGAGCGGTGGTGGGGGAAAAAAAGGTTTGAAAATGGGATAGAAGGGGAGGTAAAAAAAAGGGTTAAAAATCACAGATCAATGAAGAAAAAGAAAAATAAGTGGATAAAAAATAAAAACGAACTTAGAAAAAAAGATAATTAGAAAAAGCTGGTGAGGATGGAGGGGATGGTTTATCGTCTGAAGTAGTTGGACTCATTGTTAAGCCCGGAAGGCTGTAAAGTGTCTAATTGGAAGATGAGGTGCTGTTCATCCAGTTTGCATTGGTGCTTCACTGCAACATTGCAGCAGGCCAATGGTGGACATGTGGGCATGAGGGTAGGATGGCGTCTTGAAAGTGCAAGCGACAAGCAGGTCTGAGTTCTGAGAGAGCCAGAGATGAGGAGGAAGGTTTTTTTTTTTCCATACATTTGGTTGCTGTGATCTGGAAGATTTTGGTTTCACTGGCGCTGGTGATTCAGTGTGAGATTCAAAGCAACTTTCAAAATAGGGAACTGGTCATATCTTTGAAAAGTGAAACAAAAAACAGGGCACTTGGGAAAGAGCAGGGTGGGGGATGGGGGTTCTGGATTGGGAAAAATTGGAAGTGTCTTTCAAACAGCCAGTTTGGGCCGAGTGAGCACTTCCTGTGTCACAAATGTGCCTGATTCTCCGTGTAGCTTGGTCAATAAGGCCCCCCCCTACCTTTTACTGTGAAGTGTACCAGCTCGCTGAACTCTGAACGTAACCAGGTCCTGGTATCACTGAAGTACTTTCTATACTTGCACTTGTAGCTCTCGCGACCTTTCCAGGTTGTGTCTTGACGGATATGAATGACGGTGGTGTGGTTCTTCCCTTCAAAGTTCCAGTTCGTCAGTTCCTCATTTCGGTAAAAGTCACCATTGCAGTCGGTGAAGGGAAAGTGACAGGTGAGGGAAAATTCCTCTCCTGGAAGAATAAGGCTCGACGTTTGATCCATAGACAGGATGGGCTTGGGCAAGTCAACTGAAGAGCAAACAATATGTCAGACAAAATCGGAACCACCTTCAGCCCCTTATCATCCCTTATAAAAAACATTGACACAGAGAAACTAGTAATTGGAGTAGGCCATTTGGAAATTCGAACCTGTTCCGCCATTTAATATGATCATGGCTGATCATCCAAATCAACACCACATTCCCGCTTTCTCTCCATATCCCGTGACGGTGCGAAATTTTTAAAATTTATCAATTTATTTCTTGAATATACTCAGTGACCCGGCCTCCACAGAATGCTGTGGTACAGAATTCCACAAGTTGAAAACGCTTTTGAATTAAAAAGTTTTCCCTCATCTCAGTCCTAAATGGCCTGCCCTGTATCCTGAGATTGTGGCCTCTGGTTCTGGATTATCCAACCAGGGGGATCATCCACCCTGCATCCAGTCTGCCCAGTCCACTTAGAGATGTATACGTTTCAATCAGATCCCCTCTCATTCTTCTTAGCTCTAGTGGATGCAGGCCCAGTCGAAAGAGGAGTAAATGCACAAGCAATTTACCAAATTTGTCTTTGTCTGTTTTCACAGTTGATCCACCTTTTAATCCACCAGTTTTAGAAAACTTTGATTAATTAATTTTTATCCACTTAATTTTATTTTTATTGATTTATATTATTATTCGTTTATTCATTGATTTATCCCATTTGTATCCACCACACTCCTTTATTTTTAATGTTCTCTTTTTCCCCCAGCACCGTTCCCTCACCCACCCCTCTCTTCAGTAAGGCCATATGTTACTTGTTCCTTGTTTTTATTTCCAGATTGCGTTCTCCTGTTCTGCTGTTATCACATTCTGCTGTCTTACCTTAATGCCATGGTCAGCACCTCCTTTATTCCTTAACAATGCAATTTACACGCCATTTGTCCATTTGCCCATGACCCCTTTGTCAATCTCCACTTATCCCCACCTATCACTGGGCTTCTATTAACCTTTACCTGCCACAAACCCTCTTTAATAATATGAATCGCATCATATTTCCCATTCTCTTCAGCTCTGAAGAAGAGTCATATGTACTCGAAACAATAACTCTGTTTCTGTCTCCACAGATGCTGTCAGACCCGCTGAGTTTATCCAGCATTTTCTGTTTTTTTCCCGCAAAACCAGAAAATGCTGGAAATGCTCAGAAAGCCTGGCCAAAATATTTCAAGAGAGAAACATAGTTAAGGTTTCAAATCTGTGTTCTTATTTTTTAGAGTGAAAGAGTGGCAGAAATGTGTTGGATTTTGTATTGTTTAAGATTGGGTGGAGCAGATGGAGCAAGATCGAAGGTCAGCGGCAGGTGGGTGCTCAGGAGAGGTTGATAAAGATGCCATGGATGCAATACAAAGGGAGTGTTATTTGTCGTGATAAGGGCTGAAGAAGATGTTAATAGTGGGATGAATGTAAGAAAGCAGAATGTGTCAATAGCAGAACAAGGGTCAGCACTCGTGAAATAAATATATATGATCTAGTTTTACTTATTTTTAAAAATATATACTTATTTATTCTTTTAACATAAATATTTTTCTTCTTCAGCAGAGCTATGTGGACTCGAAACCCTCACTCCGTTGCACTCTCCAAAGATAGTGAGAGACCCGTTGAGTTTTCCCAGCATTTTCTGTTTTTCTTTTTAATTTTCAGATATCCAGCATCCGCAGTATTTTGCTATTACCTTAATCTGACATGCAACAGCAGGTTTGACAGAACCACACTTGTGCAATGTTCCTAGTGAGTCACCCTTGCTGCCTTCAGACTCTTATTCATTTCGGGCTGATGATGTGAATCGCAGCACCCAGTGGGAAATGGGCAATTTGGGGTCATGTGCCCTATGTAATGTCCGCCCATTTTTCCTACATTCTGACTTCAAATAAAAACCAAAATCAGGCGGATTTCCTAAACTGGTCCAGAATCTTACGGTAAAAACAAATAAAAAACTGCCGATGCTGGAAATCCAAAACAAAAACAGAATTACCTGGAAAAACTCAGCAGGTCTGGCAGCATCGGCGGAGAAGAAAAGAGTCGACGTTTCGAGTCCTCATGACCATCAGCTCTGTTGAAGGGTCATGAGGACACGAAACGTCATTTCTTTTCTTCTCCGCCGATGCTGCCAGAAAGTTGCGGTCCTGTCGCGGAGGGGGAGGGGCCGGATAATGCGACAAATCATTCAAAAGCCCTTTTACATCGCCGAGAATGGAAAATACCGCCGAGGGGAAGGGAGTACATGTCTGTCCATGATTGCGCTAGTGGGGCTGCTTTTAACCTGACTCCTCCGAAGGCAAGGCCAATGGCTAGTTCAGTGCCTGGTCCGATATTACTCCAGATGGTGCTCAATAGTGTGTACATTAGAGGCCGGTTTTACACCATCAGATTCCAATATGAAATACAAAGGTTAAAATTATCCCCATCCACCCCTGCTGGGCTGTTACATAACACATCAGCAGTGCAGCCCAGACCCAGCGTATGCATCCGACTCCTTCCCGGCAGACTCCCAGAAGAACGATGCAGCTGATGAGCCTGGAGTGGGATAACATCGGGCACCAAATGCACAGTTAAACCCGCAATCTTTAAAATTATATTCCAAAATTAAATTAAACTAATCCTAGTTATTGGGATAGATGGATTGTCCTATTGAGAAAGATAAAATAGGCTGGACATTTCTTCTCTACAGTTAAGGAAAATGATCGGTGATCTCATGCAAACGGACAAAATGACTCGAGGTCTCGACAGGTTAGATGCAGTAAGGGTGCTTCCCCTGGTTGGTGGAGCGAATGTTGCGAGGGCGGGGGGCGGGGGGTGGGGGGCGTCTGCGGGGTTCTCGTGTATGAGGAGACAGCTTCCGAATACAGGGCACTCCAAGTAGTGCTGAGGTGAGGAGGAGTTTGTTCACTCAGTGGGTGGTGTATCTTTGGAATTCTCTGCCCCAGAGGGCAACGGAGGCTGTCGTTGGGTAGATTTAAGTGTGAGATCGATAGATTTCGACATATTAAAAAGGGGCGCGACAATAGTGCAAGAAAATGATGCTGAAGTAGGAGATCAGCCCTGATCGCATTGAATGGAGGAGCGGTCTCAAGTGGTGAAAGGTCTATTCTTGATCCAATTCCTGATGTCCACTTAAGTAACGGTGCCTGTCTCTCATACAGCTCCACTGTTACAATAGAAATTAACTTACAAATGATTTTGATTTTTGTTTTGACTAATGGAACTAATTGTCTGCCATAGTTGCGAATTGGACACTCGGTTGGTAGTTCATTGTTGCTGCAATGTAGGAATCCGGCATCAGGTAATGTATTCATGACGCTCCAATATATTTTTTTCATTCATTTACGGGATGCGGGCTTCGCTGGCTGGGTCTGCAATGTTGCCCATCCCTAATTGCCTTTGAGAAGGTGGTGCTGTGCTGTTTTCTTGAACCACTGTAGCCTATGTGGTGTCTGTACGTCCAAAATGCTGTCAGGGAGGGAGGTCCAGGTTTTTGACACAGCGAAAGTGAAGGAACGGTGATACATTTCCAAGTGATGATGGTGAGTGGCTTGGAATGGAACTTAAAGGTCCTGGTGTTGCCTTGAGTCTGCTACCCTTGTCCTTCTAGGGGATAGTGTCGTGGGTTTAGAAGGTGCTGTCAAAGGAGCCTTGGTGAGTTGCAGCAATGCATCTTGTAGATGGTACACACTGCTGTTACTGTCCATCGGTGGTGGGGGGTCCCACTGTGACACAATCCAGGCGGCCACCACCAGTGGTGTACCAGGGCTGCTCTGCGGGCGGCGCTGTCTTCCAGATTAAACATTCAGCCCAGGCCCAGTCGTGTGGTGGTGAAAAAAAATGCTTATGGCGTTTATTTGAAGAGCAGGGTGTTTCTCCATCAGTGACCTATTGTTGGAAAATAATTTAGACTGGAAACAACTTAGGCAAAGTGCAAACAACAAGATCTGCCAAAGAAAAGGTAATCTGCTCTACACATCTTAACATATAAACATAGCATATGGGAGCAGGTGTAGCCAACTCGTCCCTTCCTGCCTGCTGCACCATTCAACATCATCGTGTCTGATCCGCTATCTCAACAACACGCTCCCACCCTCTCCAGGTCCCTCTTGACACCCTTAGAGTCCAGAAATCTATATATTACATTCTTAAATATAGTGAGCCACCTAGCCTCCACAGATTTTTTGGTAAAGATTTCCACAGGTTCACCACCCTCTGAGTGACGAATATAAGAAATAGGAGCAGGAGAAGGCCATTCGGTCCCTCAGGCCGGCACTGCCATGCAATAAGTTCATGGATGATCTGCCCCAGTCCTCAACTTCTCTTTTGTACCAGTTCCGCATAGCCCTCAACTCCCTGATATTTCAAAGACCTCCTTCAAATACTTTCAGTCATCTGGCCTTCACAAGTCTCTGGGGTCGGGAATTCCAAGCATTCATTACCATCTGAGAGAAAATATTCTTTTGCATCTCAGTTTTAAATGGGTGTCCCCCTATTTTGCAACTATGTTCCCTACTTCGAATTTTCCCCACTAGTAGAAACATCTCCACAACAGCAACTCTGTCATGCCACCTCAGAATCCTGCATGGTTCAAAGAGATTGTCCCTCATTCTTCTAAACTCAAATGAATAAAAGTCTAACCTGTTTTGCTGTTCTTGATAAGTCAGGAAGCCAAGGAGTTTCTGCTCATCTCACTGATAAATGGCTTACCCTGTTCCAGGAAATTGTGACCACTTGTTCTAAACCCCCAGCCAGAGGAAACGTCATCCCTGAATCCACATAACATACCTGAAATGTAGAGGAGCACAGGGTTTAGTGAGAGGGAGGAACTGAAATAAATCAGTTTTAGTAGGTAAATGGTACTGGTGGAATTGATGTGATTGAAGGCCGATAAATCCACAGAGCCTGCTAATCTGCATCCCAGAGTGTTTAAGGAAGTGGCCCTAGAAATACTTGATGCAATGGCATTCAACTTCCAAGGTTCTTTAGACTCTGAAACAATTCCTACAGATTGGAGAGTAGCTAGTGTAACCCCATAGCGGGAGGATTTGAGTACAGGAGCAGGGATGTCTCTAGGGTCTTGTTGAGACCACACCTGGAATATCGTGTGCAGTTTTAGTCTCATTATCTGAGGAATCTCTTGCTATATCTTGCTTAGACGGAGTGCAGCGAAGTTTACCAGACTGATTCCTGGGATGGCGGGACTGTCAAATGAGGAGAGATTGAGTCGGTTAGAATTATATTGACTGGAGTTCAGAAGAATGAGAGGGGATCTCATAGAAGCCTATAAAACTCTCACGGAGCTATAATGGAAAGATGCAGAAAAGATGCTTCCGATAGTGCGGGAGTCCAGAGCCATGAGTCACAGTCTGAAGATACAGGGTAGACAATTTAGGACTGAGATGAGGAGGACTTTCTTCAGCCAGAGAGTAGTGAACCTGCAGAATTTGCTACCACATAAAGTAGTTCATGCCAAAACATTGTACTTTTTCAAGAAGTAGTTAGATATAGCTCTTGAGGCGAATGGTGTCAAAGAATATGGGGAGAAAGCGGGAGCACAGTGTTGAGTTGAGTGAGTAGCCATGATCATAATGAATGGAGGAGCAGGCGCGAAGGGCCGAATGGCCTACTGCTGCTCTTGATTTATATGTTTCTATGTTTCAGTGCACTACAGGAGCAGGTTAAGGGGTGTGGGTGTAGCAGGAGAGTAGAGTTTTTTTAGTGGAGCTTATCAGAAGCGAAGACAGTAAATCAGAAAATTTCAGATTGTTTCAGGGTTTTCAGATGTGGGTAGTTATGCGCATTGATGTTCAATTCTGGGACCGCATATGTTCACTGTCAACATCAACGATTTCAGTACAGGTCTCGACTGTATGGGTAACACAATTGGAGATGTCACAAATGGGAAAAAAAAAAGGTAAAGAAAATAAGTCTGAAGAGTAAGTGAATACCCAAAGGATATTAATAAGAAACATAAATAATGACTAAATCACTAATTTATGATCATATGCTGGGGCGCATAGAGTATGAATAAATTAACAATTATGTGAATAAAGTATAAATAAATGGGGTGTGATAATATCTCATTAGCAATGGCATGGCTCGAGTTTTCTAATTAGTTTTAATCCTTACACAATGAAATACTTTCTGGGACAACATTTTATGAAATTAAGGTTCCAAACAGGGTTCAGGAATTTTCTAAAAGCTCTAATGAACTTGACGAAAAATCTTCCTGAATGAAGCAACAATTTCAAAGCGGAGTTTGGAAGTTGCAAGGTCACTGGGTTCAGACTGCCATGTTGGCATTCCGAAGCTGGTAGGATGGCGTCTTGTGCACTCCGTTATCTATGCCAGTCTCCAGGAAGGGCCAGGATATGACCCTCAACGTAATCTAATCTAAACAGCTGACCATGAACAGGGTAAAGAACAGGGAGCAATGGTAATCACCCAGACTATTTTGGTGCCTTCCTGTATCCACTGGTAAGAATGGTTTGAATACATGATTGAAACTAGAAAGTTTACAACTCTCCCAGGAGAAGGGTCTATTAACAGTTTTTCAGGCACAGGGGTGCAGTTAAGGTGAAGGGACCTGGTGAGGGATCCAGGTGAGGGTTCTGGTGAAGGCACTAATGAGCGATCCTGGTGAGGGTCCTGATTAGGGGTCCTGGTAAGGTGTCCTGGTGAGTGGTCCTGGTGATGGGACCTAGAGAAGGGTCCTGCTGAGGTTCCTGGTGAGGGAGCCTGGTGTGGGATCCTTTTGAGGTTGCTGTTGATTAAACCTGGTGAGGGACCTGATAAGTGGTCCTGCTGAGGGGACCTGGTGACGGTATCTGGTGAGGGGACCTGCTGAGGGGTCCTGGTGAGGGCAACTGGTGAGGGCAACTGGTGAGGGGACCCAATGAGTGGTTCTGGTGAGGGAACATGGTGAGTGTCCAGATATTGTGTCCTGCTGAGGGGAGCTGGTGATGTGTCTTAGTGGGGGGACCTGGGAAGGGATCCGTGTGAGGGGATATGGTGAGGAGGCTTAGTGAGCGGTCCTAGTAAGGGCACCTAGTGAGTGGACCATGTGAGGGAACTTGGAGGGGAAACCTATTGCGGGGAACTAGTTAGGGGTTTTGGTGAGGGGACCTGGTAAAGGTCCTGGTGCAGGGTCCTGTTAAGTGAGCTTGGTGAGGAGACCTGTGTGTGAGATTTGTGCGGGGATCCGGTGAGAAAGCCTAGTGATGGGGCCTGGTGCGGGTGCCAGGTAAGGGGTCCTGGAAAATTGACCTGTTGACTGAACCAGGTGCGGGGCCCTGGTGAGGGGTCCTGGTCAGGGGCCCCGTTGAGGGGACCTGCTGAGTGGACCTGGTGAGTGACATGTTGAGGGGTCCCGGTGAGGGGTCCTGGTGGGATTGCAGTTTTCACTATGCAATTGCCTTCTTCAGATGGGCGAAAAGGAGAAGGTAGATAGAAGGAAGAGCTCTCTATCACTTGGAGTACAGAGCTGAACGCTGTTATCACCAGCTGTTATTAACAATAACTTTCCGTCTGACTGTCCCCTGGTATCAGAGAAGTGCTCTCAACTGTCACGGGTCATGTAACTTATCTGTTAGTTATTTCCCGCGACATATCTAAACTGCTGCTTCTTAAGAAAGAAATAAACTTAATATTGGGGGTTAAGGTAAATATTATGGCCATATGAAAAGCGAAAATACGATTTATCGATTATAATCTATAATGAAGCTTTTTGATATTGGAGGCTGTGTGGAAACCCAGAACAAGGGAGAAGAATCTGTTTCCTCGAAGAAAGGGATGAGGTGGAATTTCTTCTCGTGGAAGAGCGTAAGTGTATGTACTTCATTTTTCCCCCCAAGGAGCAGTAATGGTTGCATTAATGAATGTGTTCCACCCTGAGTTGAACAGGATTGACCATGGAATTAGAGCTCATGAGGTTGAAGATGTAGGACATTGATTCCGCATCCACGATCAGGGCAGCTATAACAATTATAAATGTCCTTTTCCTGTTGCTATTTCTTAACTCTTTTGTTCTTATTTGGAGGATAAGTGTCAGCATTAACTCGTTTCATATAACCACGTGTGTCATGTTGTAATCTTATGGTAACTGCTGATTCAACAACAACAGACTGACTGAAAAATTGCAACACTGAAATGTCTTTCCCAATGATCAGCCATGGTCATTGCTTAAACAGCACCTGGCCAGTTGTCCTGATCCCCCGTGTTACCAGTTACAGCAGAACAATTTAACACAATAATCAAGGGTTTAGTAAGGATTTTGCTTTCATAGATGAATTCTTATTTGTGTATTGAATGCAGTACCAGAAAGGCTGATGCAAACGTAAACAGCCAGCATTTTTACTTTAAAAAGGAAATTGGGCAAATACTTGACACAGGTTACATTCATGAGGGTAAAGGGAGGCAGGGAAATGGCAAGGGAGAGCTCATTCTGGTACAGGCTCTGGAGGGATTAGCCGACTGAGAAAATTACTGGGGAATGGGTCTCACTGGGCGAGAGCACAGGCGACAGTGTTGAAAGCAATGGAAGTGTTTAAGTAAAAGTGATAATTGTGGAGATTGCAGAATAGTAGAGGGATAGGCAAGGGGGTTGTGGAACGCTGTGTGTGTGGGGGGGAGGTTCGGAAAGAGGCATGTAAAAAGCATGTAGGCTTCATAGGTAGAGAGGGAGGGCGAGTGAGGGGTCATCGAGGGATTTTAAAAGGGGGGTGAGAATTGTAAGGTTTGGAGGAGGCTACACTTTTAGGCATGGAGGGGGTGAGGACGGGATTTGAACAAAAGGATGAGAATCTGAAAATCAAGATGCTGCCCGAGAAACAATGTGGGTCTGCGCGCACAGGGAGGAGGTGAGGGGCGAAGTTGCAAGGAACGAATTAGAACAGGGGCGGGTGGCATTTAACTGTGGGAACTGAAAGTTAAGTTGAACCCAAACTTGCAGTTTAAAATCGAGGCTAAGGACAAGAGCATCAGAAATTGGACGGGGCTGGACTGTTCGAGTTAAAAGCAAATAAATGAGCAGGGGAGACTTGATTTACAATTCAAAAGCTTTAGCATCTCATATCAGTTCGCAACGTTTAAAAAAATAATAAGTTATGATTGGAGTTGCAGCATTTAAAAATATATAACGTTATAATTGAGTTGGAACTTCCCCAATTCAAACTTTCTTCACCAAAATTTAAAGTGAAGCAAACACATCACTTCCCTGTCCCTTCGGTTGTAAATGATCAAACCAAGAGAGATTTACTGATCAGCAGCAGGCTGGAGGCAGCTAAAATCTGGAGAAAGGAGTTCAGACCATGCACACGCATTGGGAAGCAATCTCCTGCTGCCTCTTTCTCTGGCTGAGCCTCGGGACTAATGATGAGACGGCTCAGATGTTGTGAAATCGAAAAAAAGTGGCCTGGATGTGACGTGATGAATCAAATCAGAAATTAATCGAAAAGTGGAAGAGGAAACTGACAAATGGCTTCAGTAAGCACGGCAGAGTAGGGAAGTACCTGGGGGTAAGGCCCTTTGATGGAGAAGCACTGTCACATGCTCTGAGGTTCTTAACAGACCTCACCAGCCCTTCATGTGGACCCTCCCTCCCACCCCCGCCCCCCCACCCCACCCCACCCACTCCTCTAGGCTTGTAAACCATTTGCCCCTTATCTCCAACCACCACCCACCTCTTGGTGAAATAGACCGAGAGGGCAGTGGTTGCTACACCGGGTATCCCCGTCTGTTCAGCACCTCTGTGGACGGAGAGACGAGCAACAGAGGGCTGGATTGTACTGCTATTGTTGGGTTGAATTGGTATTCCTCTGGAACCACACCTAAGGGCTGATCTACAGATAGCTTGGCCCCCTGGGGAATATCCCTGTAATTGAACAGAAAGTGAAGTGATGAAAAGTTTACAGTGAACTGGAGGAGGGTCAGCATGTTACAGAATGCGTGGATTGGGAAATATCAACATGAGGACGAGAATTGTAGGGGCTGGAGGAGGTTTACAGAGATAGGGAGAGACTGTGTGTAGGAGGGATTTGAACAGCAAGATGTCACTTTCAGGGGCTGGAGGAGGTTATGAAGATAGGGAGGGAGGGATTGAGGGAGGGATATCAACAGGATGATTAAAATTTGAGAATCGACATGTTGCCCGAGAACCACAGACGGTCAGCGAGCACAGGGCGGGGTAATGGGCAGACAGCACAGGAACTAGTTAGGAAGGGGGCGGATTGGGTGTGGGGGCGATGGCTGAGAAATGGACGAGCTGAAATTTAAGGAGGACGAGTTGAAAGCAACGAAGAAGTTTAAAACCTAGGCTTTGGGCAGGAGCATGAGAAATTGGAGTGAGCTGGAGAGCTGGAGATAGAAATAAATAATTGAGCAGGGGAGACTCGAATTAAATTTCAAGAGCTTTAGCATCCCAGATCACTTCATAAAATTTTAAAAATCCGAAGGCATAATTGCTTTGCAGCATTTAAGACTATATTACGTTATCACTGAGTTTGAACTTGCCCATTTCAATTTTCCTTCACCAAAATTTTAAGTGAAGTAAACACATAACTTCCCTGCCCCTTCTCTTGCGTGAACGGAATGCTCAAACGAAGGGAGACTGACTAATCAGCAGCAGGCTGGACACGGCTACCCTCTAGAGAATGGCATGAAGACCATACTTAGGCATGGGAAAGCAATCTCCTTCTGCCTCTTTCCCTGGCTGAACCCCGGGACTAATGATGAGACGGTTCAGATATTTTGAAATCGAAAAAGTGGCCTGGATCTGAGTTGATGAAGTAAGTGATACATTGATCAAAAAGGGGAAAAAAACTGACGAATGGCGTTACTATGCAATGCAGAGTAGGGAAGTGCCTGGGGATGTCGTTGTGTGATGGAGAAGCGTTGTCACATCCTCTGAGGTAATATTCTGCCCACACCAGCCCATCATCTGGACGTGCTCCAGGCTTGTAAACCAATTGCTCCCATCTCCACCCACAGCCCTCCTCTTGGTGAAAGGGACCGAATGGGCAGTGGCAGCCACATCACGTATCTCCATCTGTTCAGCATTTCTATGAATGGAGAGGCGACCAACAGAGGGCTTAATGGCACTTGTGCTGGCAAGTCAAATTGGCATTTATCTGGAACAACACCCAAGGGCAGGACTACAGATACATTGCCCCCTGCGGAATGTCCCTGTAAATGAACAGAAATTGAGGTGATGAAAAGTTTACAATGTAATGTAGGAGGGTCACCATGTTACAGAAATAGGAATGTGGAGATTCGGGGAAATTTGAACAGGGGAATGAGAATTCTAGGGGCTGAAGGAGGTTACAGAGATAAGGATGGAGGGGTTAAAGGAGGGATTTGGACAGGAGGATGAGAATTGTAAGTGCGGGGGGAGATTATAGAGATAGGGAGGGAGAGGGGAGCGAGTGTTTTGAACTCGAGGCTCGAGGGTGAGAATTGTAGAGGCTAGAGGAGCTTACAGAGATAGGATGCGACGGGTTGCAGCGCCATGGACGGGTTTGAACAGAATGATGAGAATTATCCGGGCTGAAGTAATTTACAGGTACAGGGAGGGAAGGGCTGTAAGGGGCCATGGAGGGATTTCAACAGAATGATGAGAATTTTGGAGGCTGGTGGAGGTTGCAGAGATGGCGAGGGAGGGGGCGAGAGACTATGGAGTGATTTCAATAGAAGAAAGAGAATATTACGGCTGGAAATGGTTACAGAGATAGGCAGGGAGGGGGTGAGGGATGGATTTGAACAAGAAGATGAGAAATTGTGAATCGAGATTTTTCCCGAGAATCGGTGTCCATCAGCGAGCACAGGGAGGAGGTGAATGGCGGCGTGGCCAGGAATGAGCTGGAAAGTGGCATGGGGATGTGGAGGGGGTACGGTGGCAAAGAATTGAACGAGCTGAAAGTTAAAGACGGCAAGTTGCATCCAAGGAAGAAGTTTAAAATGGAGGCTGAGTTCAAGAGCATCAGAAATTGGAGTGAGCTGGAGAGCTGGAGTTAAAAACAAATATTTGAGCAGTGGAGACTTGAATCACATTTCAACAGCTTTAGTATACCAGGTCACTTCATAAAGCTTTAAAAATCCGAAGGCATAAATGGATTTGCAGCATTTAAATATATATTACGTTATCATTGATGATGAAGTTCTCCATTTCAACTTTTCTTCATCAAGATCTTAAAGTGACGTAAACACATAACTTCCCTGCCCCTTCTGTGTGAACTAAAAGCTCAAACGAAGAGAGACTTACTGATCAGCAGCAGACTGGCGAATGGTGCTCAGGCCACACACAGGCTTTGGGAAGCAAACTCCTGCTGCCTCTTTCCCTGACTGAGATCCGTGTCCAATTATGAGACGGTTCAGGTGTTGTGAAATCGAAAAAAGTGGCCTGGATATGACGTGATGAATCAAGTGTTACATAAATCAAAAAGGGGAAAAACGGACGAATGACGTCAGAATAGGGAAGTGCCTGGGGATGTGGTTCTGTGGTGGTGAATCGTTGGCACATGCACTGAGGTACTAAGATGCTCTCACCAGCCCTTCATTTGGACACTTCTAGGCTTCTAAACCACTTGCCCTCATCTCCACCCATGCTTGGTGGACGGGACCGAGTGGGCAATGGCAGCCACATCGCGTATCCCCGACTGTTCAGCATCTCTGTAGACAGAGAGGCGAGCAACAGAGGGCTGAATGGCACCTGTACTGGCACGTCGAATTGGCATCCCTCTGGAACCACACACAAGGGCGAACCTGTAGGTACATCTGCCCATTGCGGAATGTCCCTGTATCTGATCAGAAACTGAGGTGATGAAAAGTTTACAGTGAACTGGAGGAGGCCCAGCATGTTACAGGAAAAAGAATGTAATGAGTGGGGGGCATTTGCATAGGAGGATCAGAATTGGCCGGGCTGGAAGAGATTATAGAGATAGGGAGGGCTATGGGAGCGAGGGATTTGAATTAGAGGATGAGAATTGTAGGGGCTGGAGGATATTTCAGAGGTAGGGAGCAACGGGCTGCGGCACCTTGGACGGATTTGAACAGAAGGATGAGGATTTTCAGGGCATGAGTAATTTACAGGTACAAGGAGTGAGGGGTTGTTTGAGTCCATGGAGAGATTTCAACATAAGTATGAGAATGTTGGAGGCTGGAGGAGGTTACAGAGATAGGGAGGGAGGGTTCGATGGAGGGATTTGAACAGGAGGATGAGAATTGCAGGGGCTGGAGGAGGTTACATATACAGGGAGTGAGGGAGGGGCCATGGATGAATTTTTAACAGGAGGATGTGAATTTTCCGGGGTGGAAGAGATAAGGATGGAGGAATTCCATGGGGAGAGAGCTGACCTGGGCGGTTTGAATTTTAGGATTTGGAAGTGGTTACCACGATAGTGTGGGAGGGGCGGAGGAAGGTGTTTGAACAGGAGGATGAGAATTGTAGGGGCTGGAGGTAGTTACAAAGATAGGGAGGGAGGTAGGGCGAGATGCAATGGAGCGATTTGCACAGGAGGATGCGAATTTTAGGGGCTGGAGGAGGTTACAGTGATAGGGAGACAGGGTTTGAAGGAGGGATTTCAACTGGAGGATGAGAATTGCGGGGCCTTGAGCAGCTTACAGCGATAGGGAGGTAGGTTTTCTGGACTCCATGGAGAGATATGAAGAGGAGGATGCAATGTCTACGAGGTGGAAGAGATTATACAGATGGGGACGGGGTTCGGGGCCATGCGTGGAATCAAAAAGCCAAATGGGAATTTTTGGAGCTGGCAACTTGAGATTTCGGGGATTAGGACAATCTATAAATTTGATTCATTTTGGGGGCTGTGTGGCCAGTGAGGTAAGAGAATTATTTCAATTAATTTGCAATATTATCAGAAAAAAAAGATCTCATCACTGTTCTATTCAGCGGAAAGTGTGGATCCAGGTGGAAGAGGATTCAGGAGTCATTTTCAAAATGGCATTCATGAACAATGGAAAAGAAAATGACAAATTTCTGTGGTAGGACATGATATCCAGGTTGTGCGGAGCTGGAATGAGGGCTCTCCAGCAAAGAGCTGGTCCAGGGAGTATTATATTAAGCAACTAATTCTGGATTATGTGCTGTGTAATGTTTGAACTGTGGATGGTGTTTCTGCATTGCATAGAATACAACGAAATTAAAGCTTCCCTCAATGAGATACACTGATGCAGTCTCTATGTGAGCGGTGGGACCCCTCTCTCAGTGAGATACAGTGACACAGTCTTTGTTGAAGGGACACCTCTAAGTGAGAATCACTGATACAGTCTCTGTCTGAAGAATCTCCTCTCTCAGTGAGATAAACTGATAGTTTCTATCTGTATGGGCCCTCTCTCAGAGAGACACACTGATACATTATCTGTTTGAGGGACTCCCCTCAGTGAAATACATTGATACAGTCTCTGTGTTAAGAGTTCCCTCTCTCAGAGAGATACAGTGATGCAGTCTCTGTGCGAAGGGAAATATCTCAAGGTGAGATTCAATGAAACCGTGTCTGGGTGAAGAGACTCCTCCCTTAGTGAGATAAAGTGTTCCAGTCTCTGTGTGATGGGATACCTCACTCAGTGCGATACACTGGCACAGTGTCTGAGTAAAGGAACTAATCTCGCAGTGTGATGCACTGAAACAGTCTTTGTGAGATAGGTCTCCTCTCTCAGTAACATACACTAATACCATCTCTGTGTGAAGGGACCCCTCTCTCTGTGAGACACATTGATACCGCCTCTGCGTGAAGGGACTCCTCTCTCACTGAGATACACTAATACAGTCTCTGTGCGAAGAGACTCGTCTCTCAGTGAGAATAAAATGATACAGTCTCTGTGTGAAGGGACAGCTCTCTCAGGGAAATACATTGATAAAGCCAGTATGTGAAGAAACCCCCTCTAAGTGAGATTAACTGTAGAACTTCATTTTTATTATAGCTTGGCTGGCAATGTTACGCCAATCCGTCCAGCGGCACATCGATCAGATGGGTTCGGATGTATTTTTAATCCTCGTCTGAATTCACCTTCATTGACTTCAATGGAGCAAAATATATCAGGCCTATCATAAAAGCTGAAATCGACATCATTACTCTGGTTCGCCTATTTTTAACCTAACTCAGCTGACAGAAGTTCCAAGGGATTTTCTTTTATATCTTGTCAAATGCTGCTCTACAGCATCTTCCATTGAGTAAATTTTCGAGGCCAGGATTAAACCAATGTTTCTTGAGAATTATGATTGGAGTCTTAAGTTAAAATAAACCCAATTCCGCCGGATTTCTCATTCCTTAGATGATCAAAACTGCAGCCCAAACCCCAACATTTGCATCCAACCCTTTCCTTGTAGGGTCCCAAAAAACCCATATGGAATATGGAGTGGGATGGCATGAGAGACCATCTGCACAGTTACACCCGCAATCTGAAGAATGATATTGCAATTGACTTCACTAAACATTTCAGCTTTGAAAATCCAGTATAATTTGCTCTGCTTTAAGTTTAAAATGTTTTCATATTTAACCTGGGGAAACATCTACTCCCCACAGTAATATACAGTTGAAGGCGTGGCAAGCAGATCATCGAAGGTCTGGGACTTTAACTGTATTTTTCTGCCCGTTCTTATGGCGAGTAATTCATCCCCTGACCGTCCACTATCTACAACGCATAAGTCAGGGGTTTGACGGAATACTCTGCGCTTGCCTAGATGAGTGCAGCTTCAACAATACTCAGGAAGCTCGACAGCATTCAGGACAATGCAGTCCCACTTGATTGGCACCCTATCCAAAACATTCACTCCCTCCACCACTGTGCAAGTTGGCAACAGTGTGTACCATCTAAAAGGTGCACTGCAGCAACACTTCAAGGTTCCTTAGACAGCAACTTCCAAAGCCGTGACCTCGACCACCAAGAAGGTCAAGGGTAGCGTTGTTTGGTATCCCCTCCACCTGGAACTTCCCCTCCAAGCCACTCATCTTCCTGACATGGAAATGCATAACAACGTGCGAATTTAGAATTTACTAGGCCACTCGCCCCCTAGCGACTGCTCTGCCATTCAAACAGATCATGTCTCATCTGATTGTAACCTCAACCTCACATCCCTGCGTCCCCCCCCCCCATAACCTTTCAACCCCCCTGTTTATCGAGAATCTATCCAGCTCTGCCTTAAATTTACTCAAAGGCTCAGCTTCCAGTGACTTTCGAAACACTGCGTTCCAAATGCTCACTTCACTGACAGAAAATAATTCTCCTAACCTCTGTCTTATATCAGCGACCCCTTATTTTTAAACAGTAACCCCTAGTTATAGATTCTCCCAAAAGAGGTGACCCAGGGTGACACTCAAAGGATCTGAGGTGGGTAAAAATTTGAATTCAATAAATATCCAGAATTAAAATGGCTGTAAAACCATTGCCAATTGTCAGAACATGACATTGATGTCCTTTCTGGAAGGAAATCTGCCGTCCTCACCTGGTTTGGTTTGGCCTACATGCCTGGACCCAAAGGCATGTGGATGACACTTAAATCCCTCCCCTCATGGGCAGTGAGGGAAGGGTAATCAATGCTGGCTTTGCCAGCAGCTCCCACCAGTCTACAAAGATGCTGTCAAGGCCCCTCAGGATCTTACCAGTTTCAATCAAGTCTCTTCTTACTCTTCCAAATTCCACTGGATGCAAGAGTAGCCAATCTGGTCTTTCCCCACAAGACAGCCCGCCCGTTCCTGGTATTAGTCTAGTAAACTGTTGTTCCTTCACCGTCACTGAATCAAAATCCTGGAACTCACTCTCTAACAGCACTCTGGGTGTTCCTACACTTTTTATGTTCTAATTCATTCATGGAAAGTGGGAGCCGCTGGCTAGGCCAGCATTGATTATCCATCCCTCACTGCCCATGTTGGGAGTCCATTTAAGATTCAACTACATGCCTTTGGGTCCAGGCAAGTCAGCCAAAAACAACCGGGTGAGGACGGCAGATATCCTTCCCTAAAATACACCAATGCTATTTTCTGACAATTGGCAATGGTTTTTCGGATATTTAATACCGGGTTTTCATTGAATTATTTTTTTTTTACCCACCTCAGGTCGTCTGAGCATTGCCATGGGTCTCTGGAATACTAGTCCAGTGGCAATAACACTGGCCTGAAGGCAATTTGGGATGGACAATAAATGTTGGCCTTGATCAACGACGCCCATATGCCGCTAATGAACAAAAACAATCATTTGATACTCAATGAGAGCAAAAATCTGCCTTTAACAGCTTATCTATAATCAACAATGGAACATCCACAACCGTCCAGGGCAGAGAATTCTAATCACAACCCTTTCAGTGAAGTAATTGCTTGTCATCTCAGTCCTAAGCGCCCAACCTCTTCTCCTAAGACTGTCTCCCCATGCTTACATTTCCCGACCAGTGAAAACATTATCTCAATCTCTGCACCGTCAAGCCCCTCAGAACCTTACATGCTTCAGCGATATCGCCTCTCATTATTCAAAACTTCGCAGAATAAACGCTCAACTAACTCAGCCACTGAGCATAGCCCAACAAAGCCTCAGGAGAAGGTTTTGGGCACTTAGAACCTCAAGCAGCAACCCAGCAAAGCTGTCCCGCACCGCCTGAAGTGTATTATGACACAGCAGTTGTAAAGACTGTGTAATTTGTGATCTGAGACCGAAATTTGTAGCAGATGTCCAAGCCTATATTTTCAAACGATGTGATTTGAGTTGTAGCTCTAAATTCAGTAATAAGACCACTAGTTCTCGAGAGCATTTATATCAAACTAAATGACACATTTATTAATTTGCAACAATTTAAATGCATAAACATGGCTACAAATTACTACTATCGTAAAAATGAACACATTACCAAATTAAAAAGGCAACAATAACCAATACATTTAACCAGACACCGGACAAAGGATTTTCACCAAAGAATTCAAGATGAGGTTTGTTTCAATTTGGTTCCTTTGCAGATAGTAGTAGGCTTATATGCTTAGATTTAAATTGCCTCTGACCTGCACACACAAAACACCCTTCTCTTATGACCAGCATTCCCCGTTTAATGTAAATTTTCATTGTATCACCAGGCCGTTTGAACCCTTCCATAATACCAATTGTATTAGCAATATAAACATTGATTAGTGATTCCTTTCTAGGTGCAAGATTTCACTCGCATTTTTGAATGCTTTATTCAACAAAATACGAATGTACTCTCTACCTACCGTTTACATCTCAAAACTATGATCCACCAAAGCACCCAGGCTGACTGTCATTAATCCAATTAACAGACACACAAAAAGACACGGACATAACTTTTATTTTTAAAAAATCCAGTTATATTATATGCATTAGTATCTCTTCCTGACGATATGTGAAGCCTATCCTTCCTTAGATACGGAGACCATAAACGCACACCATATGTTGAACGAAATCAAAATATTGACGCTGCTGAAAATCTGAAATAAAAACAGAAAATTCTGGAAAAGAAGCTCACTAGGTCCAACAGCATCCATGGGGAGAGAAACAGAGTTAATGTTACACAGCACAGAAACAGGCCATTCAGCCCAATATGTCCGTATGCATCCCGACAATATTATGGATATGGTTTCGTGAAATTCCTGTGCAATAGTAGCAAGACTTTTTTTTTTGTTTAACGCTTATATAGTCAACCAAATAAACTAAACTATCAAAACGAGGGATGAAATAAAAGCAGCCCCCAAGTTAGGGTCACTGCAAACACAAAGACAAAGTTTAAAGAAAACTTACAAATTTGAAACCGAAAAGTGGTTAAGAGGGTCTATAAAGCACACCAGTCGCAGTGGCGCCCAAGGGGCACGCAAAGTCTCTACGGTGCCAGCAGACACCGCGTGCTCCCTCTCCAGGGACACCCAGCCGAGAAGGTACCCGCGGAAGAGGAGCAGTCAGTCGGGTCGGACGACTCCCTCGATCGCACTCTGCCTGGACCTGTTAATGCCTAAGTTGGCCAGGCCCAGGAGTAGGCTCAAGAAAAGGTCGTCCTCCCTCCCGGCCCCTCTCCGCACCGGGTCCCTAAGATTGGGAGCGTGGGGCTGAAGTGCAAACCAAACAGTAGTAAAAGGTTTCTTTCAGTAACGGAAAAGGGAGTTGAACCTGCAACACCCTATATAAACATGATACACGGACTCCACAAGACCGCAAAAAGGGCACGTATCATGGGAGTCCGTGATTCGACACATTCTTTGATTATAGGGGATATTTGCGTGCAGCACCCTCCACCCAATTTCCTGCATTTTGATTAATTTGCGTAAAAGGCCAGATTGATATTTGCCTTCTTACTTTCCTTGATGAATCTGGATGCTAGCTTTCTGTGTTCATTGTATGACCATATCAAATTAAAGTCAACATTTGCAATTTACTTTTACTGAAAAATTGAGATTCAATCAGTTGAATCAATAAATGAGAAGTCCGCCTGCCTCTTTCCCCATCTCTCACAACCCCTCCCCATCTCTCTCTCTTTGCCCCACTCTGTCTAGCTCAACTTTCTCCTGTCTCTTTTCTCTCTCTCTCTTTCTCGCCCTCTGTCTCTCTGTCTTGCTCTCTCCCTCTGTCTCTGTCTTCCTCCATGTCTTTCTCTCTTTCTCTTTCTCATCTATCTCCCTCTTTCTCACTGCATGATCTGACTTGCTCGCTCTCTCTCTCTGTCTCTGTTGTCTCAAGAATATTTCTAGAGTATGAAACTAAAAGTGTCCAAAGTTGTCCAGCAATTCCATTGCTAAAATAATATCATCTGTTCCATTATATGTCAACATTTCTACCCCGTACATCCTGCCCTATAAATAAACTATTTCTTTTTAGTTGGACTGATCCATTTTGAGGTGTTGACGTTAGATTGCTGTTATCCTGAAACCCCAGATTCTCCTGTTCTCCAACATCAGTCAGCTTTCACTCCGTCCCAACCGCTGAGAGGCATCCCAATGTGGAACTATCAGGGGACATTTAAAAGACTGGGAGTCTTTTCTCGAGAAGGGGAAGGCCGAGGGCTCGCCTGATAGAGGTCATAGATAAATAAAGCATTTGCTAAGGCCTTTGGGAAGAAAGTGTTTCCAATTGTAGGTAATAACGGGTCACGAATACGCGTCAGTCACTAATACATCCACACAGGGAATTCATGAGGAAACCAGAGTGTAGGGAGAATATGTAACTCACTGTAAAAGGCAATGGTTGAGTTGAATCGATTCCATGCATTGAAAGGGAGACCTGGTAAACACATGTTTAAAAATTCATTCATGTGATGTGGGCATCGCTGGCTAGTCCTGTGTTTATTGTCCATCACCAATTGTCCCTTGACAAGGTGGCGCTGAGCTGCCTTCTTGAGCCGCTGCAGTCCATGTGGTGTAGGGTTTGCCCATGGCGCTGTTAGGGAGAGAGTCCCAGGATATTGACCCAGTGACTGTGAAGAAATGGCCGATGCTTTTCCCAGTCAGGATGGTGAGTGGCTTGGAGGGAAACTTTCCCATGTGTCTGCTGCCCTTGTCCTTCTAGATGGTCGTGGCCATGGGTTTGGAAAGTGCTGCCTAAGGAGCTTTGGTGTGTTGCTGCAGTGCATCTTTTAGATGGTACACACTGCTGCTACTGTGCGTCGGTGGTGGAGGGAGTGAATGTTTGTGGATGGGATGCCAATCAAGTGGGGCTGCTTTGTACTCGACGGTTGATGCAGTTGATAATCTGCTGTGCCTTCACTGTGCGAAATTACCCAATATAATTTGCCGAGAATCCAATGTGCTCTGTTCGCCCATGTTTGTAATTCACCACTTGTCAGTAATTGGCCTTATTCTGCAGTGAAGTCAAATAATATTAGAGCCATAGAGAATTTGTGCTGCTCGCTGCTTTGACTTTGCAGTGAAGCTACTGGAATGGTTCGAGTGGAAATGGAAACAGGTCAGTTACGGCATCAGTTAGAATATTGTACTCCTCCATCTTTCAAGTGCAACATTTGTCAGAGATCCATTCATGGAGAGGGGGGTACAATCTCCCAGGCATTAATTCGAGAGGAGTGCAGTCCTAACTCAAACTTGTTTTGTTCGACATTCGTTTATGCATAAAATGCGAAAAGCAATGGCGTACATAGCAAGATCCCAAAACAGCAGTTCACATAATTACCATGTTGATCCATGTTGTTCTTTCAGACAATGCTACCGTCTTTCTGCTATTTTCACTTTCTGCTTTCTTATCCTTTTTGCCACTATCAGCACATCTTTATTAGCCATTTCGCTTTTTGTTCATGTCCTCTGTCAATCTCTTTCATCAAGCAAAATATTAAGAAGGCAAATGGAATCTTGTTCTGCACTGCCAGGGGTTGAATTAAAAAATAAAATAGAGAAGTCTTGTTAAACTGTATAGGATGTTGGTAAGGGTGAATCTGGAGTACTGTGTACAGAATTTGTCCCCTTTATTTAAGAAAGGTTATACTAGCATTGGAAGCAATTCAAAAGGCATTCGCTAGGCTGATTCCTGGGCTGAAGTGGTTGACTTATCAAGAGAGGCTCAACAGGTTTGGTCTTTATTCATTAGAGTTTAGAAGAATGAGGTGTTGTCTTATTGAAACGTATGAGATTCTGATGGGGCTTGACTGGGCAGATGGTAAGAAGATGCTTCCACTATTGGGGGAATCTCGAACTAGGGTTACAAATTAAGGGGGGCACTCATTCAAAACTGATGCAAAGGAATTTATTCTCTCAGAGCGTTACGAATGTCTTGAATTCTCTATCCCAGAGAGTTGTGGAGGCTAGATCACTGATAAAGAAGAGGTAAATATATTTTTGAAATATCACAGAGTTGAGCGTTATGAGGAGTTGGCTCGAAGGAGATGTTGAGGCCTGGGGCAGATCAGCCATAATCTTATTGAATGGTGGGGCAGGCCTGAGGTGCAGAATGGCCTATTCCTGGTCTTATTTATTATGTTTTCCTTTGTCCCTACATATCGCTGACCTTCCATCCAACTTCACCTGCCCCACACCCACTTATAGATTAAAAATTCATCACTTCTATTCAGCCCTGAAAAAGACCATTACAAACTCAAACCGTTAATTCTGTTTCGCTCCAAATGGAGGCTTCCAGGCCTGCTCAGGTTCTTTTTCCAGCATTTTCTGTTGCTTCGTTTCCAGCTTTCCAACTTCCACAGGGTTTTGCTTGTGTCACCAGGTAGGCTGTTTTAGTGGCTGCTGGCATTCCCCGCTTCATATTCGAAGTGGACCCTGTCTACTTGAAAGGTTATTTCACACTGTGATGTGTCCGCCTGGATTAGGAACTGCTTCATGATAATTCAGGGGGTCGGTGGGGAGAATACTCATTGGATGAGGGGATAAGACGATGTGGAACAGGTCAAACCCATGGGATGAGCAAGTGTAATTTCTATTGTTGAAGATAAAGAGTAACCAGGACAAGTCAGATCCAAAAATCTGCCAAGGCGTTGGAATTTCCACCTCACTGGCTGGCATGTGTGTCAAGGGGCAGTGAAGAGACACAACAGGAGGCTTCAGAATGTCAACTAGTTGTTCGGATATGGAATGTGCTGCTAGATCTCACGGTAGAGGGAGAATATGTGAAAGTTCTTATAAAATAAACAGGAAGTGGAATGAAGGTCTGAATGGGGACAATGCAACATGTGATTAAGAAATGAGGAAGTAGGTGAGAGAGAGGGAGATAGAGAGAGACAGAGAGAGAGGCAGATAGAGACACGGAGAGAGAAAGAGGGAGGGAGAAAGGGTGGAACGTGTTTTGAGAGAGGCTGGGAGAGATAGAGTGATAAATAGACAGGCTGAGAGAAAGAGGTGGAGAGGGTATTTGAGAGAAGAGGAGAGAGATAAGCAGACTCAGAGAGAGAGAGAGAAAGTCAGAGACAGAGCAATAGACAAAATTACAAAATTACAAACATAAACAAAGACACACACTCACACACACACACATATATACACACAGATAGAAACTGACAGAAATAAAAGGAGAAGTATTGAGACAAACAGAAAGAGAACGGGAAGAGAGAGACAAAGACACATGAAGAGACAGAGTGACAGGGGCAGATTAGTAGATAAACAGCGAAACTCACATACACAGGCAAGGCTAACAAAATGAAAAGGAGGAGAAACAGAAAGAGAAATTGAGCCAGACAGCGAGAGACAGAGAGAGCGAGAGATGTTTCAGAGAACATTTATGACCAGTTGGACGAGTTATGGAAGTGGCAGGGAATAAGATAAGTTCTCGTTCAACAACAGGATGCGTAAGTGAGCATCTGAATGCAGAAAGGTTGCAGGAAAACGACTCAGGCTCCAAAACCCTCAGATCATGCTGATGAGACCAAATGAGCTCCCAGCATCTATCATTCCACTCCTGCCAGATCGACAGTGATGAGATTCATTCACAGGACAATTGTGAGACTCCTCCTTATCTCTTCCATTTAACTCCATCTGCATATCCTGATATTCCTTTCTCCATTGACATTTAATTACCTTACCATTACTGAATACCACCACTATCAACATCCTATGGTTTATCATTGACCAGTAGAGGAACTGCATTAGCCATGTAAGTGCTGAGGCTACAAGAGGAGGTCAGATGCTGGGAATCCAGTGGCAGATAACTCACCTTCTGACTCCCCAAAGCCTGTCCACCATGTACAAGATACAAGTCAGGAGTTTGATGGAATACTTCCACCTTGCCGTTCCCACAACACTCAAGAAGCACGACACAATCCAGCACAAAGCAGCCCCGCTTAAGTGGCACCCCTTCCACAAACATTCACTCCATCCACCACCACACACTGTAGCAACAGTGTGTACAATCTACAAATGCACTGCAACATATCACCAAGTCTCCTTAGAGAGCACCTTCCAATCCCATGACCAATACCACCTGGAAGGACAAGGGCATCAGGTAGATGGCAATGTCACCACCTGCAAGTGCCCCTCCAAGTCATTCACCAGACTAATTTGGAAATATATCAGCTGTTCCTTCACTGTCACTGTGTGAAAGTCCAGGAACGCCCTCCCTAACACCACTGTGGGTGCCCTTAACCACACAGATTGCATTCCTTTTAGTAGATGGCTCACAATAATCTTCTCAAGGGGCAATTATGGATGGGCAATGAATACTGGCCAACCAGCGATGCCCATATCACGTGGAGAAATAACATGAACGTGTTTATCTGGCTTCCCTTTAAATAATTTTAATCAACTCACCTCAACCACTACCTGTGGCAGTGAGTTCCATATTCTCCCCACTCTCTGGTTTCCTCATGATTTCCCCATTTGGGTTTATTAGTGACTGGGACGTATTCAAGTCCCGATATTACCTACAATTGGAAAATCAACTTCTCTAAGGCCTTACCAAATGTTTTATAAAGCTAAGACCTCTTTCGGGTGAGCCCTCTGAGAGAAAAGAGTCCCAGCCCGTTAAATCTACCCTGATATCTCATGTTGGAAAGCCTCTCAGCGGCTGGGACGGAGTGATAGCTGACTACTGTGGGACAACAGGGGAATCTGGGGCTTCAGGATGACAGCAATCTAACGTCAATCTATCGGGATCAGTCCAGCTATAAATTAACAGTTGGCACATAGGGTAGGATGTACGGGGTAGAACCGTTAACGTATAAGGGAACAGTTGTTACTGTCTTTAGAAATAGCAGGGAAATAGAACTTTGAACATTTTAGCCTTCATAATGTAGAGATATTCTTGAGACAAAATAGGGTGAGAGAAAGCGAGACAGAAAGCAAGAGCAAAACAGACAGCACAATGAGAAAGAGGGAGAGAGATGAGAGAGAGAGAGAGTAAAAGAGAGAGACAGAGAGAGAAAGCGAGGCATAGTGACAGATAGTGCAACAGAGCTAGCGCAGGAAGAGATAGACAGAGATGAGATGGAGTTGGGTGCAAAGAGAGAGAGATGAGAAAGAGAGAGATGAGAAAGAGAGAAATAAATGAGAAAGAGAGAGAGAAACATGGAACGAAGCAAGCAGACAGAGAGATGAAGGTAGGGGCAGAAAGACAGACAGAACAATAAACAGAAGCACAAATATAAATATACACAGAAACACACACACGCACACACACAAACACATACATACTCTCTCACACACACACGCAGATAGTCAATGTGACATAGTGAAAAAAAAGGAGAAAGAGATTGAACTATTGAGACAGAGAGAAAGAGAGAGGGGGAGACAGACAGGGAGAGAGAGAAACACATACAGAGACAAAGTGACAGACACAGAGTAATAGCTGAACACAGAAACACACACAGACACACGCGCACCCAGAAACACACCATAAAAAGAAAGAGAAAGTTAGATTGAGTAAGAGAGAGATGATTCAGAGAACACCTTTGTCCAGATGGCCGATGAATCGAAGGGACATGGGACTAAAGTAAGATCCCGTTCATCAAGAGGACACATAATCCAGGGTCTGACTGCTGAAAGGCTGCAGGATATCGATTCGTGTTCCAAAATCCTCAGAGCGTGTTCATGAGGCCAAATGAGCTCTCAGTATCTATCATTCCACTCGAGTTGAATCGACAGTGATCAGTTTCATTCACAGGCCACTTGTGAGACTCATCCCTATCTCATTCATCTAACTCCATCAGCATGTCCTGCTATTCCTTTCTCCATTGACATTCAATGGCATTACCATCGCTGAATCCTCCACAATCAACATCCTGGGGGTTACCATTGACCACAAATTCAGCTGGACTAGCCACATAAATACAGTGACTATATGAGGAGGTCAGAGGCCGGGAGTCATGCGGCTAGTAATTCACTTCCTAACTCCCCAAAGCCCGCCCACAATCTACAGTGGACAAAGATAGGAGTGTGATGGTATACTCCCCACTTGACTGGATGCATGCTGCTCCCACAACTCTCAAGAAGCTCGACACCACCAAGGACAAAACAGCTCTGGTTGATCAGCACCCCATGCACAAACATTCACACCATCCACCACCAACGCACTGTAGCAGGAGTGTTTACCATCTATAAGATGCACAGCAAAAAATCAACAAGGCTCCTTAGACAGCACCTTCCAAACCCACGACCAACACCATCTAGAATGAAAAAGGCAGCAAATAGATTGGAACACCATCACCTGGACGTTTCTTTGCAAGCCACCTACCATCCTGAATTGCAAGTATTTATCTGGTCCTTCACTGTCCCTCTGCCAAAACCCTGGAAGTCCCTCTCTAACACCGCTGCGGGTGCACCTACACCTCATGGACAAAATCCTGCTACTTCCTCCCTAAAAGCGCTGTGAGTGTACCTACAACACACAGACAAAATCCTTGAACTTTCTCCCTAACAGCACTGTGGGTGTACCTTCACCATGTGGACTGCAGCGGTTCAAGAAAGCAGCTCACCAGCCCCTACTCAGGGCAATTATGGATGGGCCTAGCCGGCGATGACCATATTTCCTGAATGGAAAAAAGAAAAGCTCTTATCTGGCTTCACTTTAAATAGTTTGAATCCATCCACCTCAACCTCTACCTGTGGCAGTGAGTTCCATATCCCCCTACTCGCTGGTTTCCTCATGACTTCCCCATCCGAATTTATTAGTGGTTGACATGTACTTATGATCCGGTACTACCTACAAGTAGAGACATTTACTTCCCCAAGGCCTTATCATATGTGTTATTAAGCTAGGACCTCTATCAAGTGAGCCCGCGGCCTTCCCCTTCTAAAGAAAAGAGCCTCTGCCTGCTAAATGTCCCCAGACATTTGCACGTT
The DNA here is from genome assembly GCF_017639515.1 of Carcharodon carcharias. Lineage (NCBI taxonomy): Eukaryota > Metazoa > Chordata > Chondrichthyes > Lamniformes > Lamnidae > Carcharodon > Carcharodon carcharias. Next base: position 1,783,824 of record NC_054505.1, on the reverse strand, counting down.
CCAAATTGGGACGGAGTGAAAGCTGATTGATGTTGGAGAGCAGGAGAATCTGGGGCATCAGGATAATAGCAATCTAACGTCACATCACAAAATGGGTCAGTCCAACTAAAAAGTAATAATTCACATAGAGCATTAGAAATGTTGATGAATAATGGAATAGGTAATACCATTTTTAACAATGACACGGATGGGGAACTTTGAACAATTTTAGCCTTCATAATGTAGAAATATTCTTGAGGCCACGGGGGAGAGCGACAGCGAGACAGAGATAGTGAGAGTGTGCAAGACAGAAAGTGAGGCGGAGAGAGATGAGAAAGAGAGAGAGGGAGACAGAGAGAGAGAAACAGACATAGACCGAGATGAGAAAGAGAGAGGCAGACAAAGAGACAAAGAGAGAGAGCGAGACAGAGAGAGGGAGAGAGAGAGAGGCACAGAGAGTGAGAGAGAGAGATGAGAAAGAGAAAGAGAGGCAGGGACAGAGAGAGAGATAAGAAAGAGAGAGAAATCAAGAAAGATAGAAAGTGAGAGAGACCGAGGCAGAGAGAGGGAGCAAGACAGGGAGAGGGAGACAAAGAGAGGGAGCTCATAGTCACCGGAAGGTTACCTCAAATGAAGAAATGTGAAATATGACGAGGATAATTTGGTGGGTTTTGTTTCACTCATCTGAGTAATTTAACAATTAATGGTTTCACAGAGGCAATTATTGTGTTTGAGAACTGATGTTGATGTGCAGAAACAGCTGTTTCTGAAGTAAGTGTGTCCCGCTTGAAATAAAAACCACAGGGCCTTATCTCTGGGGAGGGAACAGGAGATGAGGGGGGTTACCAGGAAAATGTACTTTCCTTGAAACAAGACAATCCTATGATAGAGATATTCAAAATTATGAAGGGCATATATGGGGGAGATAGAAATAAACTGCCCCCCTTAGCAGAGGTGTCAATAACGAGGGGGCATATGATTAAGGTAAGGGACAGGATATTTAGAGTGAAATTGAGGAAATGTTTTGCCAGCCAGAGGGCGGTTTCAATCTGGAGCACACTGCCTCGGGGCTGGTAGAGGCAGGAACCCTCACAACATTTAAGAAGTATTTATATGAGCACTTGAAACACCGTATAATACAGAGTTCGGCCCAACTGCTGGATAGTAGAATCAGAATAGTTAGGAACAAAAGCAGAAAATGCTTCAAAAACTCAGCAGGTCTAACAGCATGTGTTGAGATAAAGAAAACGGAGTTTCTGAATAGATCGGTGTTTTGTGGCTGGAACTGACACAATGCATGGAAGGGCCTGTTTCTGTGCTGCATCACACTATGGCTATGACATTATGGATCTATGGAGGGTGATTAATCTTTGTAATTCTCTTACGCTGAGAGAGGTGCAGGCTAGGCTATTGAATTTACACAATGGTCAGTTGGACAGATAATTGATGTGCCAGGGACCATGAAGTATAGAGAGGAAAGTGAGCGAGAGTCTGCAGTGTGATCAACCATAGTTTTGTTGAAAGGCTCCTCCTCTCACTCTTTCTTATGTTCTGAGGTGGATGATAAAAAAAAATGACAGTTACAGATAACAAGCAACCACCGGGATCATGCTGTCAGTTTCCGGTAACTGTTTTTTGTCCAAGCAAATGCAGAGTTGCAGAAAAATTGCAACATCGGAATTTCAACACAGCAAAGGACAGCATGGTTCAATATCGGCTGCCTGGCAGTTGGTCTGGTCCCTCACATTTTCAATTACAGAGTAACAATTTCAGTCAATGATCAAGGATATTTTTAGGATTTTATATTTTTATAGGCGGATTGTTATTTGTATTTTCAATGCCCTGCCAGAAACGGAATCGCTAAGTTTCAGTACATTTTCTCTTGAAAAGGGAAAGCAGATAAGCATTTCACTTTCAGTGAGGTATTGGAAAACGCAAGAGATAAACTAGTGACAGGCATCATTCAGGGAAAGGGGACAGGAAAGACAGGCCAAAAGATAAAAGGAGTGTAAAATGGGCATAAAAAATAGGTTACAGAGGTGAATGGTGAAGGCTGGAGTGGCATTTCATGAGGAGGTTGGGAATTGTAGGGGGTTGAGGAGGTTAAAGAGATAGGGAGGGAGGGAGTGAGGGAGAGATCTGAACAGGAGGATGAGAATTGTAGCGGCTGGCGAAGGTTGCAGAGATAGTGAAGGAGGGAGGTAAGGGGCCATGGAGGGATTTGTGTGTCTGCTTGTGTATGCATCAAAGTGAGCGTGTTTGTGAACATGAGCGTGTGTGTTTGCATGTGTGTGTGTTTGTGTGTGTGTGGGTGTGTGTAAGTTTGTGTGTGTGTGTTTTTGAGCGGTTGTGTGTGTGTTTGTGTGTGAGTGTGTGCGTGTGGGTGTGTGCAGGTTTGTGTGGGTGTGTGTGTGTGTCAGTGTGAGACGCTGAGAGTGAGTAAGAAACCTCAGACTGCGCACAAGGCAGAATTGATCTCCCTTCCCCGTAACAAACTCAGACTGTTTCTCGCACTTGCTCCCCCTCCCTGTCAGCCACTACACACGTGCACACACTGACACAAAAACACACAGACACTAATCCCTTGCATTCATCCCCACACATGTTCACTCCCTTGCAGTCACCCCCCAGACATGCTTAGTCTTTCGCACTCGCCCCTACACACACACTTAATCTCTTGAACTCACCCCCACACATAATCAGTCTCTCACACTCCCTCCCACGCATATGCAGTCTCTCGCAGTCCCACAACAACACACTCAGTCTCTTGCACTCCCCCACACACTCATTCCATCGCACTCACTCCCAAACACACTCAGTCTCTCACACTCACCATCGACACAGATCCAGTTCCTCGCTCTCACCACCACACACACTTAGTCCCAGGCACACCCCCAAAACATACACGGTCCCATGCACTCCCCCCACAAATAATCAGTCCCTCACAACCCCCCGCCCACACATACTCTGTCCCTCTCACTCCCCCGACACATCCTCATTCCCTCGCATGCCTCTCAACATCATCAGTCTCTCGCATACTCTCCCACAAATACTCAACATCTCACACTCTCCACAAACCCTCTCAGTCCATCGCACTCACCCCCATACACACTCAGTTTCTCGCACGCTCCTCACACATGCTCCGTCTCTCACGCTCACCTCCACAATCGTTCAGTCCCTCGCACTCCCCCCACACATACTCAGTCACTCGCAATCCCTCCCTACACATACTCAGACACTCGCAATCACCCACACACACTCACTCCCTCGCACTCTCCCCACACAAATTCAGCCTCTCGCATTCCCTCCCATAAATACACAGACCATCGCATTCCTCCCCACACATAATCAGTACATCACAAACACCCACTAACATAATCGATCCCTTGCGCACACATACCCACAAACACTCAGTTTCTCACATTCTCCCCAAACTCACACAGTCTCTCACACTCAACTCTACGCACACTCATTCCCTTGCACTATCCTCACATATACTCAGCCTCCTGCCCTCCCTCCCACACATATTAATTCACTCACAATCACCGCCACACAGAAAATCAGTCTCACACACTCACCTCCACGCACAATGAGTCCCCCACACCTCCCCCACATATACTCAGTCTCTTGCACTCCCTCCCACACATACTCAGTCACTCTCAATCACCCCCACACACATACACTCAGTCTAGCACACTTCCTGACACATGTTCAGTTGTTCATATTCCCCCACACACAGTGAGTCACTCGCAGTCACCCACAGAAAATCAGTCCCTGTCACTCACACCTACAATACTCAGTCTCTCGCATACCCCCGCAACACACTCACACCCTGGCACTCACGCAACACGCTTAGACCCTCGCACTCAGCTACTTAATCTCACTCTCTCGCAATCACCCCAAACACACTCTGTCCCTCACACTATCCCCCTAACTTGTCACTCCCTCGCACTGAAAATCACACACACTGAGCCCCTGCAATCACCCCGGCACATGGTCAACCACTTGTACTCCCCCCCCCCCCAACACACATACAAAGTCCCATGCAATCCACCACCCACACAAAATCAGTCCCTCGCACTTCCCCCAGTGTAATCTTTCACTCGCACACACACCCACACAAATTCAATTTCTCAAACTCTCCCCAAAAACACTTAGTTCCTCGCATTCACCCCGACACATACTCAGTCCATCGAACTCAACCGACACACACTTAATCCCTCGCACACCCCCACATATATACTCAGCCTCTCTCATGCCTCTGTACACCCTCAATCCCCCACCCACACCCACACAATCTGTTTCTTGCACTCACTCACACCTCCAGTCTCTCGCATAACACCCCCCCCCCGCCAACTCTCGCCATCCACCTCAAAATCTCAGTCCATCGCACTCCCACCCACACATACTCAGTTCCTCGCAAAGCCCCAAATATTCTCAGCCTCTGGCACCCCGGCTTCACATCCTCAATCTCTCGGACTAACAGCACACACCTAATCTATCAACACCTCTCTCAAATACACAGCCTATCGCAAACCGCCAGCCCCTCAGTCTCTCGTGCCTCTCCTGCCCACCCCCCACACACACAGAGGCGCATCAAACGCGGGAGACAAACAGACTCTGATTGGAGGAACGGCTCCGTGCAACATCTTCCATTGAAAATCATCTGTTTGACCTGAATTTTGAAAAGTGCCTCCAGGGGCCATATGGAGGTGCTTTGGGGGTCTGCAGCCGGCCCAGTTGATCCATTTTGAAGAAGCTGATTTAAAGGAAACAATTCTTACTGCGTGTCTCTTGTCTTTACTTTCGTTGTCTTTATTCTTTCATGGGTTGTAGGCATCAATGGCAAGGCCAAGGTTCGATGCCCATCCCTTAATGGCCCTGAACTGATTGGCCTTTTAGGCAGTGACGGAGAGTGGCTAAGAGTCAGCCACATTTCTGGATGTCTGGAGTCGCATGTAGGTGGATGAGTTAAGGATGCATGGTGGGGGTCTGCATCTCGTGGCCTGAAAGGGCGGTTGAGTCAGAAACTCTCACTACATTAAAGAAGTATTTAGATATTCACTTGCGTTGCCATGACTCCCGAGGATTTGGCCCAAGCGCTGGAAAATGGGATTAATGTGGTCCAATCTTTGTTGACCAGCGCGGATACAATGGGCAGAATGGCCTCCTTCCGTATTGTAAAAGTCTATGAGTCTATTAGGTATTATTCCCTCTCTAAAGGACATCAGTGAAGAAGTTGGGCTCCTCATGGCATTCAGTGGGACAGTTCTGCTTTCAATTCTAGATTTATTATTTGAAGTTAAATTCCATCCACACTCATGGTGGGATTTCCCCCCATTCCCCAGAGCCCCATTCCCCTGGACCTGAAGAATCCTTTTTTGCTTATTCGTGTGGGCTTCACCGGCTGGGCCAGCATTTATTGTCCATCCCTATTTGCCCTTGAGAATTTGCTGCTGAGCTGCCTTCTTGAACGCTGCAGCCCATGTGGTTTGGGTACACCCCTAATGCTTTTCGGGAGGAGGTTCCTGGATTTTGACCCAGTGACAGTGAAGAAAGTTCTGACGTATTTCCAAGTCAGGATAGTGTGTTGCTTGGAGGGGAACATCCAGATGATGCTGTTCCAATGTATCCACTGCCCTCTTCCTCCTACGTAGTAACGGTTGTGGTTTTGAAAGGAGCTGTCGAAGGAGACTTAGAGAAATCCTACAGTGTATCTTGCTGATGGCACACACACTGCTGTTACTGTGTGTCGGTGGTGGAGGGAGCGAATGTTTGTGGATGGGGTGCCAATCAAGTGGGGCTGCTTTACCCTGGATGGTGTCAAAATTCTTGTGCGTTGTGGGAGCTGCACTCATCCAGGATAGTCGGGAATATTGCATCACACTCCTGAATTGTGTCTGGTAGAGGGTGGACAGGATTTGGGGGGTCAGGAGATGAGCTACTCGTCGCAGGATTCCTAGACTCTGACCTGCTCCTTTAGCCACAGTATTTATATAGCTATTCCAGTACAGTTTCCGGTCAATGTTAACACCCAGGACGTTGATAGTGGAGGATTCATCACTGGTAATGCCATTGAATGTCAAGGGGTAAAGACTGGTTTCTCGCTTGTCAGAGGTGGTCACTGCCTGATACTTGTTTGGTTAGAATGCTACATGCCACTTGTCAGATGAACCCAGGATATTGTCCATGTCTTGCTGCATTTGGGTATGGACTGCTTCAGTAGCATTAGCATGCTGACACAATCTCCTCCCCAACTGAATATTCTTTACCGCCTTTATAAGAGCTCCTCGTAAAATGAGTGAGGAGATTGGGTGCATCTTACATCCTTTGTGGCTGAAAGCGCAGTATAATGCTGCACTTGGGGTTTAGCATCAGGGAACCTTCAGTCACATTGCTGATATTTGCTCGTGGAATATTAGTACACATTGATATCATGATGTAGACAGTGAGATAGGTTCAAAATTGTTTTTATTCAAAATGAAATGTCCAGTGATAAACCACATATTTGCAGCAATATTTTCCCTTTACTGCATTTCACTCTGTTCCCAGGATAGATACAATCCAAAGCAGGGCAATAGCGACGAGGCACAAACCGTTTGGGAATGAATCGGATGTTCCATTAAAATCTAGAAGAGAGGGGATAATATTAATCTGTAATTCTCTCACAAGTTTGAAAAGACGAGTAACGGCTCCTTGACCCCATTGTCCACTGAATATGAATGCATCCTGCACCACATAATACAATTCTTATACCCGGATCCAAATCTCTCAATGCCCCATCACAAGCCCACCTAACTGTGTAGTCTCCACCAGCCCCCATAATTCTCATCCCTATATTCAAACACCATCATTGCCCCTCGCCCTCTATTTACACATTTCTTATTCATTCCCGTCCCCGACAATTCTCAATCTCCTATTCAAATATCTCCATAGCCCGTTATTCAATCCCTCTCTATTTCTGTAACCTATTCCAAAACCTGCAATTCTCACTCTTCTTTTTAAATCCCTCCATGGCCCCCCGCACCCTCCCTGCCTATCTCTGTACCCTTCTCCAGCCCCTAAAATTCTCACTACCCTGTTCCAATTCTTCTATGGCCTTTGCTCCCTTCCTCCCTATCTCTGTAATTTCCCTCAAACCCTCCAATTCACACCCTCCAGTTCAAATCACTCCATGGCACTCCTACCACCTCAATCCCTAAATGTGTAAGCTCCTCCAGCCCCTGTCATTCTCATCCTCATGATGAAATATCATCATAGTCCCTCACCCCCTCCCTCCCTATTTCTGTAACATTCTCCAGCCCCTACAATTCTCATCCTCCTGTTCTAATCCCTTTCAGGTCCCATGGTCGCGTGCTCCTTGTCTCAATAACCTCTTTCAGACACTACAATTCTCATACTCATGTTCAAATGCGACAATTGTTCTCCGCCCTTCCCCTCCTTCTTATATCTGTAACCTCCCACAGCCAATAAAATTCTCACCCTCCTGTTCAAATCCGTCCCTCCCACCTCCCTCCCCATCTCTGTAACCCCCTCCAGACCCTACAATTCTCATCCTCCTGTTCAAATCCCTCCCTCACCCCCTCTCTCCCTATCTCTGTAACCTGCTCCTGCCCCTACAAATCCCATCCTGTTCAAATATCAGCATAGCACATCGCCCCCTGCTTCCTTATCTCTGTAACCTTCTCCAGTCCCAACAATTCTCATCCTCCTGTTCTAATCCCTAACTGGCTCCTCCCTCCCTATTCCTGTAACCTCCTCCAGCCTCCACAATTCTCATCCTTCATACGGACATTCAAATACGGAGCAGGAGTTGGCCCCTTGGGCCTTGGCCGCCATTCAGTAAAGTAATGGCTTACTTGATTGTCATCTCCCGCCTACCACCCATAAACTTTCACCCCATTAGGTGCCAAGAATCTATCCAGTTTTAAATTAAAAATATTCAAACGCTCTGCTTCTACCGCCTTTTGAGGAAGAGTTTTCCAAGGTCTCACAATTCTCAAATAAAATATTCGTCTAATCTCTATATTCAATGGGCCACCCAATATTTTTAAACAGTGACACCTAATTTTCGATTCTCCCACAAGAGGAAACATCCTCTCCACATCCACCCTGTGAATTCCCCTCAGGATCTTGAAGGTTTCAATCCAATCGGTTTTTACTCTTCTAAACTCCTGTGGATACAGGACTAAACTGTCCAGCCTTTCTTCATAAGACAACCTGACAGCCTGGCATTAGTCTGGTAAACCTTGTCTGAATCGATTGCATTTTCATTCTTTCTTAAATAAGGAGACCAAAACTGCACACAATATTGCAGGGCCAATACATAAATGCCCCCTTGTCCTCCTTTCCATCTCTGTAGTCTCCTCCAACCCCTATATTTCTCATCTTCCTGTTGAAATCCCACCCCTCCCCCACACCTTCCCTCCCTATCTCTGTAACTTTCTCTCTCCAGTACAATTCTCATCCTCTTGTTCAAATCCCTTCCTTGCCGTTTTCCTCCCAATGTCTGTAACCTCCTCCAGCCCCTAAAATTCTCAACCGTCTGTTCAAAGCCCTGCATGTCCCCTCACCCACTCGCTGCCTATCCCTGTAACCACCCCCAGCTCCTGCAGTTCTCAAACTCCTTTTCATATCCCTCAATGGACACTCGCCCCCTCCCAATCTCTCCAACCTCCTCCAAACACATATCTGGTCCTACTCTATAGTTCCTGCATAGCGCCTCGACCCTCACTCTCTCTCTAACCTTGTTCAAAGCAGACATAAAAACAAAAAAACTGCGGATGCTGGTAATCCAAAACAAAAACAGAATTACCTGGAAAAACTCAGCAGGTCTGGCAGCATCGGCGGAGAAGAAAAGATTTGACGTTTCGAGTCCTCATGATCCTTCAACAGAACTTGAGTTCGAGTCCAAGAAAGAGTTGAAATATAAGCTGGTTTAAGGTGTGGGCTGGGGATGGGGTGGGGGGTGGTGGTGGGCGGGGGGTGGGTCGGGGGGGTGCGGGGGAGAGAGAGAGAGAGAGAAGTGGAGGGGGTTGGTGTGTTTGAGGGTGTTCAAAGCAGGTTGGTTTTGGTCAAAGAGATGGTTTTGGAGGGGAATCTTAAAGAATAAGAGTGATTGTGGGGATGTGGGGCGCAGGTTGAGTGGATGCAAGCTGCTCTGTATGGGGCTAGTGAATAGAGAAAGAAAGATTTAGAGAGTGAGTTCAAGAGCGGAGGGCCCCCGGTCTTAAGGCTTGTCTGCCAATGGTGCAGAGATGGAACTCCCAGGATTTTCAAGAGGCCGGGATTGAATACCAGAACATGGGAAGTATGAACTGAAGTAGACAATTCAAATTGTTCGGCCTTTCAATCGTCTTGTGTTTCGATTTCCACATTGCCATCCACTCCCCGATAACCTCTTATTATCTTGCCTGACAGCAGTCTATCTACTTCCACCTTGAAACTATTAAATTACACCACCTCAACTGCCTTCTGAGCCAGAGAGTTCGAAAGTCGCACAGCCCTCTGAGAGAAAAGAGCCTAGAATGGTGAGCGCTGATGGTAAAATAGTGCACCTTAATTCAGGCCTCACCCAGAACAGGAAATATCCCTTCCACGCTCACCTTTCAAGGCCGTTCAGGATCTTGTACAATTCCAACGAATCACCTCTCACTGTTCTAAACTCCAGTGCAAACAAGGCCAGTCTGTCCAACCTTTCCGCAGGAGACACCCCACTCATTTCAGGTGGAAATCTGGAAAAATTCCGCTGAGCCGCATCCAATGTCCTTCCTTCAATAAGGAGACCAAAGTTGCACAGTGCACATTGTGGGATTACAGTGACGGTGGAGGGGTGATGGTGACGGGGATGGGCCGAGGTGTCCTCTGTGGATTTGTACGGGAAGAAGAGGATTAGGAATTGAGCATTGAACATAGGGATGTGCCGAGAGCCCATGTAGAGACCTGTAAAGAGGACGCTGTATTGTAGGTTCCTGCGGGAGGGTACAGGGCCAGAGTCAGGCAGTTGAAGAGAAAGATTATCATTTCAATGTTGTGACGTTCCTGGAGCACGTGGCAATGTAGGACAGTGAGCTCAGAGTGTAAATACAGGAGCGGGACTCAGTGCATGTGAGGACATGGAGCAGCCAGGCATACTGGATCAGCTTAGGGCTACAGGGGGTAGAAGATGGGAGTCTAACCGCAATCGTGCTGAAAATATCAATTCTAGATGCAACAACAATGCACAGATGAGTGTTTCAGGTTCGGATGAGCTGAGACAGTGGGAGTCGATCGATGTTATAGAGGTGGAAATGGGCAGCATTCACACTGTCTTTATGACTCGGCAAATGATTAGCAGACGCATTGCAACACCACCATCTGAAAGTTCCTATTCCGTTCGCACACTACACTTCCTGGGAACGACAAAGTCATTCGTTCACTCTAGCAGGATTTTTCTATTTTATAATCATTCACAGGATGTGGGCTTCGCTGGCTGGGCCAGAATTTATTGCCCATCCCTAGTTCATCTTGAGAAAGTGGTCATGAGCTGCCTTCTTGAGCCACTGCGGGGCCTGTGGCATAGTTCCAAAAACAGTGCTCTTCGGGAGGGAGTTCCAGGATTTTCACCCAGTGACAGTGAAGGAGCAGCGATGCATTTCCAAGTCAGGATGATGCATGCCTTGGAGGGGAACATCCAGTTGGTGTTGTTCCCATGTTTCTATTATCATTGTCCTTCTAGTTGGTGGTGGTCATTGTGTTGGAATGTGCACTTTAAAGAGCCTTGGCGAGTTGCTGCAGAGAATCTTGTATATGGTACAAACTGCTGACAATCTTCTTCAGTGGTAGGCGGAGAGAATGTTTGTGGATGCGGTGCCAATCAAGCGGGGCTGCTTTGTCCTGGATGGTGTCGATCTTCCTGAGTTTTGAGGGAGCTGCACTAATCCAGGCAAGTGCAGAGTATTCCATCACACTCCTTAATTGTGCCTTGTAGATTGGACACAGACTTTGGGGAGTCAGGAGGTGAATTACCCGTTGCAGTATCCCCAGCCTCTGACCTGCTCTTATGGCTACAGTATATATATGGCAGTTCCAGTTCAGTTTCTGGTCAATGGTGACCCACGAGGGTCAAAACTCCTGAACTCCCTCCTTAACAGCCCGGTGTTCCGACACTGCTGCGGTTCAAGAAGGCAGCTCACCACCACCTTCTCATGGGGCAATTAGGGAGAAGCATTAAATGCTGGGCCCCGCCTTCGATGCCCCAATCCCATGAACGAATGAGAGGAAATGTGTTTGAAATCTCATCTCTGGGTCAAAAACGGCACCGAGGAATTGACCATTCTGTTCCAGTGTCTGAACAATGGGAAGGGAGAGCGGCTGAGTCACCGGCTTTGGACTTAAGTGAGGAATGGCGGTCGAAAACAAAGATCTAAGTTATGCAACATTCAACAAGAGGATGTCTATGCTCATTCGGCACTAAGAATCCGACAAAGATTGTGACAATTTAGAGATGATGGAATTGTGCATAGAGGTGTCGGGGAGAGAGCTGGGTATTGCCTGCATAGATGCCTGAACTGACATTGTGATTTCGGCTGGCCCCTCAGGGGGCTATTAAATGTCTCTCACCTGTCACATTTACCTGCACCGCTTCACTGCGAGGTGAGTAATATGCCGTCTGCTTTACTGTCCTGGCAAAGCCACAGTTGAAGCTCCATTTTCCGGCGCTGATCAAGTCATTGACGATGAAGGAGGCCGACGGCACAGAGCCTGACACATGTATTGTTCCCCTCGTTTCTCCATCGCGGTAGAAGTAGAATAGGCCACCGGAGTTCAGAATGGCGCCTGTGCAGGTCAGTCGAAAGGGCCTCCCACTTCTGACCACGCCAGAAGGCGGCTCGACAGAAATTGTGGCCCTGGGGAGCTCCTCTGAAATTAAAAAGGCGCAGACATGAGTAGTCCAAAGCACACACTGGGAGACTGACTGAGTCAGGTATTGATGCACCAGGAGAAATACCGGGATCTTGGGTCGGCGTGGTGTTATTTTGCAACTACCATCTGGATCTCAATATTGTCTGCAGGCATCTCAACTCGCAAATTCAGATCAAAACACCCCTGTGTGAACACAGAAAGGCTTCTACACGGGAAGGAGTAAATACATATGCTCCAGGATTTGAGCTCCATAATCCAGGCCGACACTCCGCCTGGTCCCAGTACTGAGGGAGTGCTGCACTATCAGAGGTAGATGTATTTACTGTGGGACTTGAGCTCTTTAATCCATCAATCAATGAGATCATGATTGATCTTCTACTGTTTCGACTTCCAGGTTCCCAACTATCCCCGATACTCTTTCATTCCCTTGCCGAACAAGAATCTATCTACCTCCGCTTTAAAATATTCAATGACCCCGCCTCCACCACCTTCTGAGGCGAAGAGTTCCAAATTCGCAGCATCCACTGAGAGAAACAAAATCTCCACATCTCTGTCCTAAAAGGGCGAAACCTAATTTGTAAACAGTGTCCCCTAGTTCTGGACTCACCCACAAGAGGAAACATCGTTTCGACCTCCACTTTGTCCTGACCATTCAGGATCTTATATATTTCAATCAAATCCCCCCTCATCTTCTAAACACCAACAACACCAGTCTGTCCAGCCTTTCCTCATAAGACAATCCACTCATTCCAGGTATCAATGTAGTAAACATCCCTTGAAACGCCTGCAATGCATTTACATCCTTCCTGAACTAAGGAGACCAAAGAGCAGTGAAAGGCAAGTCTTCAGATTGGCAAGCCAAAGACAGGATTTGACCCTGACTGAGACATTGGAGGCGATTGATTCAGAGACGAACCTTCCTTCTGACTGCAACATTAGAAATTCAGTAAGAAGTAAACATCTTGACACCACGCACTTCCTCAAGTGAGGCAGCATACAGATCATCATCCTACACACTCTGGTGCTGGAAAGGCTGTTTATGGAACTAAGATGGCAGCTATAGGGAGTCAAAAAATGTCTAAGGGCTCGTCTTACGTGTGGACACAATGACAAATCGGGGGTGGAATGATCAATGGCTACATGGTAACAGCAGGGACAGGAGTGTGCAGCCCCCAGCTGCCGGATAGCATAAAGATGGAGCAGGATCATCACGTCCCCTCCCGCTCTTGCTCTCCACTCTCTAGCCAGCGGAAGCGGGGGTGGGGGTGGGGAGTTGACGGCAGGCAAGTGGGTTGCGGCAGAAGGATGCCGGCCAGAACCTGTTGGCATCAACCCCGTCATACCTCTCTGAGAATTTTGCGATGCTTCAACCAGGAAACCTCACTCCGGGCCCAAATTTACTGGGTTGTTCCTCATAGGACAGCCCCGGTCAGCCCTGGAATCAGCCTGGTGAAGTTCCTTAGCAAGCCCCTCGGGCATCTATATCAATTTATCAAGCAAATAGACTAAGGCTGTGGACCAGCACCACCTGGCGTTTCCCCTAGGCTTGCCAGCTCCTCCTACGTAATTACGTGTTGTTGTCTAGTCAAGTGCCCCATCCCGCATTGCCCCAGAATTATGTTAGGTGGAGGGTGAATGAAGATAGGACACTCGCCCCTGTTTGCCAGGGCGCTAAAAAGAGTATTGTGGAGTCTTAGAATGCATAGCCAAAGACATGATTTGCCAGTTCCTGTGTTCAGACAGGTGACTAATTCAGGCGAGGAAACTAATTTTTCTGCCACATGTGAAGACTGCTGTTTGGCTGCCAGGTAGTGCTGCCATGGATTATGCACCATTGATGATGAGTGACAGCTAACTGCCAAGCATTGTTGTCTTCTTCCACTTGTTACTAATTACCTGCACTGATATGGATTCAACATCTTCCCATCCAAGATCATTTCATATTATCGCATTTCTTCCATTTCACACTAACAAAGCTACCCCACCACCCTTTCCTTCCTGCTTGTCCTTTCAAAAAATCACATACCCCTGAATATTTTGTTCCCAGCTTTGACCTCCTTGTAACAGTGTCTCTGTAATGGCTATAAGATCATGCCCAGTAACCGCTACTCGTGCCATTAATTCATTTATTATGTTCTGAAAACTGTATGCATTTAAGTAAAGATCCACTAATTTTGCCTTTTTATGCATCAAAGATACATTGAATAACGCATGGCTTACCGGTCACATTGAACTGCACGAAGTCGCTACGCGGGGACCCGTAATCTTTCCCTAGCACCATCTTCACCATGTTGCAGCTGTACGCTCCGCTATCCATTGGCTCCAGCTCCTTGATGGTGAAGGTGACAGTCCGCACGGACTCTGAGGTGTTGTGCGTGTCGATGATACGACCGTCACGTTCCCTGTACAAGCGGGACAGGAGGCTTGGGTATTTGGTGGTGCAGTTAATGTGAACCTGATCTCCCACCGAGAGCACACCAGAGGCCGGCTGCATGGAGATTGCGGGCTTTGGAAGCTCATCTGTAAGAAATAGTGTGCAAGGAGCAAACAGGTATGGCTGAAAATGAGACACGTAGAAGCTTTTCATCTTGCGCACATCAGGACACTTTGCAAGGATATCAATATAAGATGATGGACAAAACAACAATTTATACCGAATGTGAAGAGAGTACTGAACAGCTGGCAAGTTTGCACTGCCATGGAGGATGCACCACTGATGATGACTGACAGTTAGCTGGCTAGCATTGTTGTATACTACCCCTTCTTATTATTTATCTCCACCGATATGGATTCGACATCTTCCGACCCCAGATCGTTTATTACCAGCGCTTTTTGTGAATAGAAGGACAACATTGTGAAACGAAGCTCGAAGCGGCAAGGGGACCCTGTTCCTCGGCTCACGTTGATCACTCCTGACTATAGCTCAGAGCCCAACTGATTGCGCAACTCAAAGCTGGGTGAAAAATTCTAACTTTTAGAGTTAGCGGGTTCAAAGATTATGCTAATCAGCCGCTATGAGCTGCATGCTAATATTTCAGCTCTTGCTTTCCACTCTCTGGCTATGGCAACCCCAAGTTGACATAGGAATTGCTGTATTACATGACCCGTCACACCTGCGGTGAAACATTCCAGCTGTTCCTACGGTCACATATACAGCATGGGTCTCTTTCTCTAGCGTCAGGTGATGAAACAGAGGAACTGAGGTCCCCCTGCTCAGTGGGAGGGAATGGAGTAGTGGTATTGTCGATAGACTAATAATCCAAAGACCCAGGGTAATGCTCTTAGGGTTTGGGATCCAATCTGGCCACCATCTAGAATCAAAACTCTAGCGATGACCATGAGAGGAATTTCGTAAAATCACATTTGGATTCATTAACTTCCTTTAGGGAAGTAAATCTGCCACCCTTGTCTGCTCTGCCCTACATGTGAGTCTGGATCCCGATTTAGACTCTTAAATGCCCCCCGAACAGGGGTAATTAGGGATGGGTAATAAATGCTGGCCGAGCCGGCGATGACCACACCCAATAAACTAATTAAAAATAAGCGACCTTCAGTGATTCTCCCTCTCAGTCAGGGTCTTGTTGAGTCACCCTTACCTGCTACATTGAACTGCACCGGGTCGCTGATTGGTGAATAGGACCAGGTCAGGTTCCTCTGGAAGAATTTTTGGTATTTGCACGTGTAGGAGTTCGGCCCTTTCGATGGTAAAGCTGCAGCAACCTTGAAGGTGGCGGTATAGTTCACTTCATTCACGGCCAAGACTCTGTCTTTGAAACTCTTGTAGAGTTCCACATTGCAGTGGGTGAGAGGGAAATGACAGACAAGGGAGAACTCTTCTCCCACTAGAATAAAACTCGATGCCGGATCCAGAGACAGGATGGGTTTGGGTAAGGAAGCTGGAGAATAAGGAATATATCACACACGACAGGTTTGATACAATCATTCTTATTGGTGTCCACAATGAATCCGCTCCCCTGCATCCCACACAGTCATTTATGCCCGCCGGACAATGTTATGCCCGCCGCCCAGCTGGACATAACCCAGGTGGGGTGTTATCCTTAACAATTGTTTCATTTGTTCATGAGGTGTGGGCGTAGCTGGTTGGGCCAGCATCGATTGCCCATCACTAATTTCCTGATGAGGAGGTGGTGGCTGGCTGCCTTCTTGAACCGCTGCAGTGTAGATACACCCTTAATGCTATTAGGGAGGAAATTCCAGGAACTAAACTATCTGACCACATTGCAACCATCAATACAAAATGTTTAATGATATCTGTTCCATTAAAATGTTGCACTTGGAGGGGTATTTGTGAGGCCTGTACCAAATCCTGTCCCTGTCCAGACTCCACGAACACATCAGTCTGTTGGGAGGCATTTATGGAGGTTCTAGTAGGTTACTTAGAAAATCACACTTTGATCAGGAAGAGCTCACATGGCTTTTTTCAGGGGAAATCATGTTTTACCAACATACAAGAGGATTTTTTGGTGTAGTAACTCGCAAGGTGGATAAAGGGGCCATGAGGGGGGTACTTTGGTTCCCAAAAGCCATTTGATGAGGTTCCCGATCAGATATCGCTGATTGTGAATGGCCAGTGGGAATGGGCCACATTCTGCATGTAAACATATACCGGAGAGCCTTAGATTAATTGAATTACTCACCACGCTGAGCTCCAAGCGACACCGCTGCAATGCACCACATGGAAATGGAAGCAGATCAGTAAAGACATTGGTTAGTAGGTTGTACTGGAAGTGTTGCTGCACAGGCATTGCTGTGAAATCACAGGGCAGCAATTGCAAATTATAACTCGTGAAATTTCTACAGGAGCAGATCATTGCTGGGGTGGGGGCTTGGGGAGAGCATTTAATTTTGATGCAGTTGGAATTTTGTGAGCTGGAACCAGTTGACTGAAAGCAGGAAGAAGATCTGATCGGAACATTGGAAAGGGGAATGGGATAAATAAGAAAGGGAGGGGTAGGGGAATACGGCATGACAGTGGGGGTCAGAGAGGGATGTAAACAGGAGGATGAAGACTCTAGGGGCTGGAGGAGGATACAGAGGTAGGTAAGGTGGGGGTGAGTGAGGGATTTGAACAGGAGGATGAGGATTGTAGGGGATGGAGTGGGTTACAGAGATAGGGAGGGAGGGAGTGAGGGATGGATTTGAACAGGAGGATGAGGATTGTAGGGGATGGAGTGGGTTACAGATATAGTGATTGGTTTTAAACAGAAGGGAAAGGTTTTAAATTCTAAGTGCAGGTCAGGAGAATCAGAGTTATCGCCGAGATAAAAGGAAAGATTTGGAGTTGAAAGTTTTGAGGAGCGGAGCATTGGGGTGAGAAAGAACAGCCCGAGAGCGTCCGGCCTCAATTCTTTACGCTTCAGGAAAGAGTTTATGAGTTTGGAGCAGAAACCCTGTTTGAAACTTCCTCATTTCGAGTTTTAGAGAGGGAGAGATGGGGTTCTGGTGTGTTTTAAAATGAAATCCCTCATGTGGGTGTTAACCAATTTTAAAAAGGAAGGAGCTGCACTTACCCATCATCAGCAGAATGGAGACCACTGCCTTCTGGAGAATGGGTTCGGTCCCAGAGACAGGCATTGGTAAGTGATGATCTTCTGGCTGCTCCTCAGATTGGAGAGAGAGAGAGAGCCGGAGCTAAATGTGAAACTGACAAAGACCTTGTGACGATGGAGGGTTGAGTGACCCTGAATGTGAGGCGGCGGGTTTAAGTGATATCCTGTAACTTCTTTATAAATCCGAGCGGCCTTGCTAAGAGAATCAGTGTGTGCGGAGAGTGCTCGGGAGAAGCCGTTCTGTTTTTTCAACAAGAACTGCCGCATCTTCTTAGGGACAAATCAGCCGTCACCGCCGCACCAGACAGACCCCTCCGAACTCCCCAGCAGCGGGGGCCCTGCTCTGTCTCAATCATCTCCTCTCGGGCGGGGCACACACACACACAGGGGGAAAAAAAAGGGGTAATGATGTAAAAAATTAAATCCCCCCCCCCCCCACATAAAATATGGGTGTTTCCCGCGTTTGTTCCTGGGACAAAGATTCGGTGTGAGAAATGGAGAAAATTATATTGAGAATGTGTTCATGAGAAACCTTCAGCAATGTGTCTTTGGGCGGGGCTAAACAGAGACAATATCTTGCAGACGATTTTCAAGGCACAGCAAATATACTCTTTTTTTCTTGGGGACGATGGTGTGAATGTGTGAGGATTATATTTGTGGCTTTAATACAACATTTACTGGGGGCGGGGTGAATGTGTGGAGATGTAAATTACGCCTTGTTGTTAGTGGATCCTTTGAACATCACCGCTGTTGCAATCATAAATTAAAGCCCCCAATTCAATTAAACAACCCGATTTTTGTACTCTTGTATATTTACCATAGCTGCAACAGTCGTAAAATCCTCAAATGCAAGCAGCTTTGAAACTGAAACCAGAACTCAACCTAAGCTCTCCTTTACACGCAGATACATAAATGAAAACCAATATTAACATTAAATCTAAAAACTCATTTCTAACACCTACAAATACAGATGTAACTTGCTTAAGATCCCTCCATTTCCTAACGCGGTGCCCTCCTCAAAACTGCTTCCATCAATCCACTTCTTATAACTAAAATTTCGCCAAACCTCCGCTCCTACAAATCGCTGCCCACATCTCCCAATCTCCATTTCTTCTCCAGTTTACAATAAACGTGCTTCCAGCTCGCAGAACGGTGTCCATCAGTGCTGAATCTTCAAGTTTCAATCTAACTAACCGGGATACTGCCCGTGTCACTGTGTGAAAAGGGAGCAAATCAGGATCGTGCATGGCGTGAATGTGCCAAAGTTACAAAATGGGACATGGGCAGGTAAATGAAGTAAGTTTACAGATGGGTAATTTAACAATAGAGCGGCCTCGAAGGTCAACATGGCCTCATTACCCACTTTGTTCACTTAGCTAATTGGTTAAAGGTAATGCAGCTCAGTGTTAGAACACTTCCGTCGCATGTATGCGGTCCTATGTTCGATCCCCGTCATCTCCCCACTGCACATGTTGAATACATCAGTTTCAACATTTCACCAACGGCATCACTCGGTTCGCCTCACTTCATGGGTGGATAAATCAAAATTCGTAGCAGGGAAGAAAAGCAATTGGAATATCTCAAAAATGCATTAGATTCCAACCACAACAATTCACTTTTCCAGAGCCCATGCTGCTATTGTTTAATTGAGGCTTGCACCCAGACAGTGTGCACCCACCTGCGTCTGTCTGCAGTGAAATGGGACACAAAGCTCTCAGGGTGTCGCGATAGTATTCCATTCGATATTCCAGGCCTCGACATATTATTTCCGATCAAAGCTGGAAAAACAAAGGAAATTTGCAGGTTGCTCCAGAGAGGTCAGCACATCAACTGGAACAGTCAATCAAATTCTAGATTGAGATTGGCGGCAGATGCTATTTACGGGAAAGCTGACCGGGGTGAGGGAGTTCAGTCATGTCTTTAGATTGCAGAAGATAGGATTGTTCTCCGTGCAGGAGAAAAGGTTGACAGAACGGTCCGGAGAGCCGTCTAAAATCTTGGGGGTGTCTAGACCGAGTTGATAGAGTGAATAATATATTCACCACTGTTCCAGCGACTGAACAACTGAGAGGCCCTTGGGAGCATTGAGGTTATTGTGAATGATGACATGCACACCATGGCTTAAATGGAAACCTGGATAAAGGTGGATGGTGCCGTGAATGAAGTCCCCCACCCCAGTCTCCTCTACCCCTGCCCCAAAGCTGTCTCTCTAATCCTTGCAGACTGTCCAGATCATATATGCAGGTAGGTTATGTATATAATGTACATATAATCATATATACTTATATAGAATATATATATTCATTTATTTATATATATACATATATACGATATATTTATATATATTTGAATAAATTAATAAGTTAATATAATGATAGATTATATATATATTCTATCTATATATATATATGTCTATGTGTACATTATATACATTATCTGTCTGCATATATATATTTATGCAGGAAGACAATGTATATAATGTACATATAAACGTATATATGTAGATAGAATATAATATATATATATTCATTTATTTATATATATATGCACAATAAATTTATATATATAATTATATATGTATATAATTAATTAATTAATATGAGAGATTATATATATATATATAAAGGATCCCAGCTATTTTCCAACAATTAAATTCCATAAATAAATGCCAGATATGCAACGTTGATACAATTTACAATTGTTTGTCCAGATATGTTTTCGCCCATTGCCAATAAGCATGATTCACAGAGTGTGAATTCAGAGTCCAGTGCTCGAGATGTTCCGGTCAGGTGTTGAGATGAAGATCGATTCGGTAAGATTTTTCAGGTCCAGTATTGAACACTTTTAAGGCCGCTCCCTCTCACATCGGTATTCTTACGACTGTCCTGATGAGTTCAAGATGAAAAACCTTGACACA
The DNA here is from genome assembly GCF_017639515.1 of Carcharodon carcharias. NCBI lineage: Eukaryota > Metazoa > Chordata > Chondrichthyes > Lamniformes > Lamnidae > Carcharodon > Carcharodon carcharias. Next base: position 1,763,454 of record NC_054505.1, on the reverse strand, counting down.
ATGTCCTTTCTTTCAGCACCAATCCGGTTCTGCACAGACACACGGCCATTGATGTTAAAGGATACATGATTCCTTGACATTGATGAAAGTCTGCATTTGGAGGGAAATAAAAATATATATAATAGAATAATAGAAAATAAATCTTTCTACCAACCTTTGTTCCTCCTCACTTACCTGCGATTGTGACCGTTACGACATTGCTAAATTGTGATATTAACCACCTCCCTTCGACGGAGGCTGCATATGTGCATGTATACTGCCCTCCAAAGTTTGCACCGGTAGCTGTGTAGGTCCCACCTTTACCGTGCATGTGTATATATATATATATATATATATAATGCACAGATAGATAGATTATGTATAATATACATCTTAATAAATTAATTTATATATATATATATACACACATGCACATACAGATATTTATATATTTTTTATATGTATATTATATATAAGGTATCCATCTATTCATTTACATATTTATATATATATCTAACATATCTATCTATCTCTATACATATACTGATTTAATTATAAGTATAATATTCATATATTACCTATCTATCTATTTATCTATCTATCTATGTTTATGTGTATATATAAAAATTCCTTTCATTTCATATATATTATATATATGAATAATCCCAGCCATTTTCTAACACTGAAGGAATTCCACAAATTAAATCCAGCCCTCCCATATCACATCCATCCCGTTTTTCCCCATGCTTTCTTCCTATAACTCCCATCCCATTGGGGTGGGGGAGTGACCGTGGGGTGGAGGAAATCCGCAGAACTGAGAATATTGCAAGACTGGGTGAAATTCTGAAGCATTTAATTTGCTATCAAGAGTTTTGGTGCACCGTGCTGTTGTGGGGGACAGTACATAATCCCAACTTTGTGTTTACGGCTTTTTAATCAAATAAGGGACGAGTTCCTCTACTGCAGAATGTACGCTCACAATGTTCAGGATTACCCATCAACACAGTGCAATCGATAATCATTCAGTGCTTTTCACTCTACATGAATATCCACCGGTCCATTTCCAAGTTCCCTTATTTCCATTTCACCGTAGGTCCGTTAACACGACCAGTCACATCTCTTCATCAACCAACCTGGGTGTATGCCTGGGAGAGACTGTCACCATTTCCTGCACCACCGTTACAGATTACCACTGGAAAACCTTCTACTTTCATAGAGAGGGAAGAAAATTCCTCCATCCCCAGGTTGTCACAAGGTGAGAGGTTGGAATAATCAGGGTTGACAGCAGAGACCAAGATGAACACTACCAATGTAGATAAAAAAACTTCCGTCAGTATCAGGCAGTTTTGGTCCCAGCTCAGCAAAACTGTCTCTGTCATTATAACAGGTGCGTGTTGTGAAACATAACGTGTCACTCGAATGCCCTGGGTATTGGCAAATGGGGCAAAATTGGTCTCGGGTGAAGAATGGGCAAGGGCAAATCTGCCACATGCTGCCCGCTTTTTTGATCGTGTTGAAGGAAATATGAACCCGGCAATTTTTTCAACATCCTCCCCATCAGGTGTCTCCTGTTTCAGGCTATAGTGAGAGGAGGGACATCACACCCAGTGAGCTGGAATTTTGACAACAGGTTCCAGACTGGAGGAACAAGAGCAAGGAGGTTATGCTGAATTTATATAATAAACTGGTTAGGCCTCAGCTGGAATATTGCGCGCAGTTCTGGGCGCCAACTATAGGAAGGATGTGAACATGTTGGGTAGAGTGCAGTAGAGGTTTGCATGAATGGTCCTGATGAGACCTTTCCAGAATCTAGCAAAGTTTGGAAAATTAACGTCAGCATGTCGGCTCCCTCAATAGCTACCTTTTAAGACCCTAGGATGAAATCCATCAGGACCCGGAGACTTGTCAGCCCACAGCTCCATCAGTTTGCTCAGCACCTTTTCCCTAGTGATTGTAATTTCACCGATTTCCCTTCTCCCTTCTAGCTCCTGATTTGCGTTGTCACTAGAATGACTTTTTTTATCCTCTATTGTGAAGGCAGAAGCGAAATATTTGTTCACTTAATCTGCCATTTCCGTATTATCTACCATTAACTCCCCACTTTACCGGCTCCAAAGATAATGGGGGTTTCATTGAGACTTTGTGTGTGTATTGATCGGTGGGGAGAATTCACCTGTTTCACCAGAGTCGACATCTGTATAAACTCCACAAATTCACCATCGGTCAGTAAATCAATAAATTGATAATGGGGGAGATGGAAAATGAAAGTTTAACTCTCTACAGGTTGGAGAACGTTTCCTGAGATTAAAGTGATCCAATGCCGCCATCTCCTGGCGGATCACAGCTACTGCAGGCGCTGCTCTTCGCCAGTCTCAGAGAGGATCAGTCACTAGGTGGCTGGGTCCGGGCACAGGCTGATGGGGTGTGAACGCTTCAAAGGAGAGTCAGATTTGCAGCGGCCGTTCGGCTCATGTATTCGCCCCTTTAGCAGCGAAAACTGCCCAAGAGCTCTGGTCCTCTTTCCCGTTGTATATATTGTCTGGAGATTTTTGGGGGGTTTTATACCAGGTTGCAATGTGGACGTTTGGTACAGATTTCAGACACTGCTCCCAGTGTCAGGATAACTTTGATGTGCTCTGTAAACCCTCTGCAAGACATTGTCAATGTTTAACCCCCACCCCGCACCACCCAAATAACACACACACTGCATTTTGCTAAAGGCTTCAAATGAATTCGTTCCCAGGATAATTTTCTCCATTTCAAATACTGACTGGTAAAGAGCAGCGCCTGCAGTCGCCCTGTGCTGCCAGCAGATGGTAGCATTGGATCACTTTCATCTCAGGTGAGACTCTCCATCATGCTGAGACTTATATTGCCCCCTTTATCATTTTCTAGGGGTGGGGGTGGGTGGTTGGCTGTGAATGGGTGGAGATTATATTTGGGATTTTAATATAACATTTACTGGGGGCAGTGAATGTGGGGATTACATTTGCGACTTTAATACAACATCCACTGGGGTGCGCGAATGTGTGGAAATTATATGTTGGGCTTTAATACAACATTTATTGGGGGGATGGTGAATGTGTGGAGATTATATTTGGTGCCGTGTACTGCCAGCAGATGGCAGCATTGGATCACGTTCATCTCAGGCGAGACTCTCCAACATCTCGAGAACTATTTCTCCCTCATTATAATTTTCTGAAGGTGGGTGTGGGTGTTTGCGGATCAATGGGCGGAGATTATATTTGGGATTTTAATGCAACATTAAATGGGGGCGCGAACGTGTGGAAATTATAAATGGGACTTTAATACCACATTTATTGGGGGGCATGGTGAATGTGTGGAGTTTATATTTGGGGCTTTAACTGCTCCAAATATAATGGAGTCATCTTTGAGACTCTGTGTGTTTATTGAGCAGTGGAGAGAATTCACCTGTTTCAACAGAGTCGAAACCTATATAAACTCCACACATTCACCCTCCCTCAGTAAATTAATAAATTGTTAATGGGGGAGATGGAAAATGAAATTTTACTCTCCGCCAGTTGGATAACCTTAACTGAGATGAAAGTGGTCCAATGCCACCATCCGTTGGCCAGGCATGGCCACTGCAGGCGCTACTCTTTGTCAATCTCAGAGAGGTTCAGTCACCAGGTGGGTGGGTCCGGGCACAGGCTGATGGGGTGTGAACGCTTCAAAGCGGATTCAAATTTGCAGCGGATGCTCAGCTTGTGCATTCGCCCCTTTAGCAGTGGACACTGCCCAAGAGCTCTGTTCCTCTTTCCCCGTTGGAGATATTGTCTGGAGATGGTGTTCGGGGGATTATTCCAGGCTGCAATGTGGACGTTTGATACAGATTTCAGACACTGCTCCCAGTGTCAGGGTCACTTTGCTGTGCTCTGTAAACCCTCTGCAAGACATTGTCAATGTTTAACACCCACCCCGCACCATCCACCAACACACACACACACACTGCATTTTGCTAAAGGCTTCAAATTAATTCGTTCCCAGAATAATTTTCTCCATTTCTCATACCGACTGGCAAAGAGCAAGCGCCTGCAGTCGCCGTATGCTGCCAGCAGATGGTAGCATTGGATCACTTTCATTTCAGGCGAGACTCTCCAACATGTCGAGACTGATATCGCCCCCATTATCATTTTCTGGGGGTGGGGGTGGGTGGTTAGCCGTGAATGGGTGGAGATTGTGTTCGGATTTTAATATAGCATTTACGGGTGGACATTTAATGTGGGGATTACATTTGCGGCTTTAATACAACATTCAAAGTGGGTGGGCGAATGTGTGGAAATTATATGTGGGGCTTTAATACAACTTTTATTGGGAGGGGATGGTGGATGTTTGGAGGTTACATTTGGGGCTTTAACAGTTCCAAAGATAATGGAGGCATCATTGAGACTCTGCGTGTTTATTGTGCGGTGGGGAAGATTCACCTGTTTTACCAGAGTCGACGCCAGTATTTGAAAGGGAGAATCTCGCTGACAATTCTGTTAGAGACTTTGGGTGAGGTTTACAACTGGCAGTTATCCGGAACCCAGGCACCGGGCAGGAAACACAGCCTCCTGGTCTCTCGCTCTTTGCTGCAGAGAACAGTGTCAATCCGCCTCCCTATACCGTCCCCAACTACCACCACATTTCTGTAGCTGGCCCCATTTGAATGGCTTCTTGTATCACTGTGCAATGGCCAGTCTGCTCATCCACCCGCCAGGTCCCTGCTCTCATCCAAACAGAGCCTCAAGCCGATTGGACAATTGCACAGGTTCACACCCCTGCACTGCTGCCCTGTGGATCCCCTCGCATGCCTCAAGCCCCGCCTGCCCCGACCACTGACTAAATCAGAAACCGAGAAGAATCAGGCAGATTCCAAATGTTAAATCCCTTTCTCCCTTCACTTACTGTTTTAAGTGTCCCCTTTTCTCCAGGTGCGGGTTTTGATCTTATTGTTCACACACAGGTCAGTATTGGATTCTGAATCGACCGTTAATACTTCTTCCTTTCCAATTACAGCTCTGCCCAAACCAGATATATCAGTGGATTCTGGCGTGGCTGAAAAGGGTGGAGATGTCACCTTTTATTGTACAAGCCCCCGGGGAAATCCGAGCATCAACTTTTACTGATACAGACAAGGAGCGGTCACTCACTCCCATGTCCAGTCTGATGCTGCAGGGATCCATTCGGTGTCCTTCACCATCACGGATATAGATGACTCGGAGACTGGGAATTATTCCTGCCAGTATGAAGCGGATCTGGAAGTACGGACGCTTCCTTCGGCTCTGGGTGGTCCTGTCCATATAACGGTGAGAGGTGAGTGAGATTCGCAGTCATTGTCTCCAGCCGAACTTACTTAATGGAGCCAGAGTTTCAACTTCAGCCCCCAACAATTCGCAGTTCACCACATGTTACTTTGTTATTTTTATTATTATTATTATTATTATTATTATTATTTTTAATTCTTTCATGCGATGCCAGCGCCTCTGGCTAGGCCAGCATCTTGTTGCCTACCCCTGGTTCTGCTCGGCCATTCACAAATGGGAGTTAAGGGCCATCACACTGCTGTGGTTCTCAAATCACAAGTAGGCCTGAAGAGGTGGGAACGGCAGCTTCGAGTACCCACAGCCCATAAGTGAACCAGATGGATTTTGAGGGTAATACGGTCATCATCATTGATACAAAAAACGTTTTATTTGTTTTAATCTTGATTGAAGTGAAAATGCTCATGTACTCCGGTGCGTTTTTATTTTGGAATTGACAGCTGCGTGTTTACGCCCCTGTATATGTCTTCACTTTGTAAAGGGAGGGGAACACAGAGAAACAGAGAGAGAATGCGGTCAGCACCAGCCGAGTCTCTCCCTGAGAGTTGATGCGCTATGACAATATCACAGTCTCCCCCAGGGTCAGAGGGAGGGATTGAAAAAGGATTGTAGCCTGCCTCTGCGCTCTCTAGCCACTGGTAAGGAAAGGGGAATGAAGCTGAAACCTTCTCCAATTTCTCTAATCGCATAGCTTCTCTCTTAACTGACAATTGGCTCTCAATTCATTTTGGTCTCGCCGTTTTGATAGTGTTTGGGATGGTGATTATCCTGGGAATAGAGGGCAGCCAGATCAGAATGAACGGTTGCAAAGGTAGGTTTGATAAATTGACAGCTGCAAGAACTATTTCATTTCAGAATAGGTTCCAAAAGGAATAATACAATATTGTTCACATCGCGCTATTAACTTTAAATTAATAACAGTCAGGAAGGATCTTTTCCTCTGCTGCGTCACGCTATGACTATGACTCTATGGAGGGTTGTTAATATTTGGAATTCTCTTCAACAAAGATAGGTGAGGCAGGGCCATTGAATTTACTCAAGGGTCACTTGGAAAGATTATTGATCTACAAGGGGCCATGAGGTATAGACAGGATTCTGGACTGGAGGCTGCAGGCTGATCAACCATGTCCTTGCTGAATGGCTCCTCCTGTCGCTATCTCTTTAATTCTCATGTGGATGATGAAAACGACGACAGCTACTGATTACAACCAACCAGCTGCAGAAAAATTGCAACATCGGAATTTCAACATAGCAAAGGGCAGCGTGGTTTATTATCCGCAGCCTGGCGGTTGTTCTGGCCCCTCACATTGCCAATTACGGAGTAACAATTTAAGTCAATGATCAAGGATTTTTTTTAGGATTTTATTTTTGATAATCAGATATTTATTTGTATATTCAATGTCCTATCAGAAGTATAAGTTGCAAGTATAAGTAACACGTGTTTGAAAAGGGAAAGCGGATAAGCATTTCACTTTCAGTGGGGTTTTGGGAAAGTCAAGCGACAAACTGGTGAGAGGCCACATTCAGAGAAAGGGCACAGGAAAGATAAAAGGAGTGTAAAATGGGCGTAAAGAAGCGAGGTTACAGAGATGAGTGCTGAAAGCTGGAGACGTATTTCATGAGGAGGTTGGCAAACGTAGGTGCTGGAGGAGTTTGTAGAGAAAGGGAAGGAGGGATCGAGGAGTCAAGGACGGCTTTGATCAGCAGGGTGTGTATTGTAGGGAATGGAGGAGTTTACAAAGCTACGGAGGGAGGGCCATGGAGGGATATATGTATGTGCGTGTATGTGTGAGTGTGTGTGTGTGTGTGAGAGTGTGATGCTGAGAGTGAGTGAGAAGCCTCAGACTTGGCGCAAGGCACAGTTACACTCCTTCCCCAACGCCAAACAATCAGTCATCTTCTCGTACTCCACCCGACTGCACAAACACTCTCAAACACTCTATCTCTCTCTCCCTCTCTCTCTCTCTCTCTCTCACACACACACACACACACAAACACACTCAGTCCCTCGCATTCTCCCTCACACACACTCATTTCCTCGCACTCCCCCCATACATACTCAGTTCCTCATACTTACCCCTACACATATTCACCCCCTAGCACTCCCACCCACACACACTCAGTCCCTCGCACTTGCCCCCCAAGTCACACTCAGTCCCTCGCACTCGCCCCCCAGTCACACTCAGTCCCTCGCACTCGCCCCCCAGTCACACTCAGTCCCTAGCACTCGCCCCCCAGTCACACTCAGTCCCTCGCACTCACCCCCCCAGTCACACTCAGCCCCTCGCACTCACCCCCTAGTCACACTCAGTCCCTCGCACTCACCCCCCCAGTCACACTCAGTCCCTCGCACTCGCCCCCCAGTCACACGCCGTCCCTCGTACCCCCACCCACACACACTCAGCCCCTCGTGCTCGCCCCCCCCAGTCACACTCAGTCCTTCACGCTCCCACCCACACACACTCAGCCCCTCGCAATGCCCCCCAAGTCACACTCAGTCCCTCGCACTCCCACCCATACACACCCAGCCCTCGCACTCACCCCCCAGTCACACTCAATCCCTCGTACTCCTCCCAAACATGCTCAGTCCCTCGCATTCATCCCACACAAACACAGTCCCTGTCACTCAACACGAAAGATATTCAGTCCCTCGCCAACCCACCCCCCACACATTGTCAGTCCCTTGCACTGCCACACACATAATGTCTCTCGCATCCACCCCCCCACACACACACACCCTCAGTCCCTCACACTCCTCCCACACCCCATCAGTCCCTTGCACTTTACCCGCACACCCTCAGCCTCTCACACTCCCCTCACACACTCCTCCCTCACAGACTCAGACTCTCTAACCCCCCGTCCCACACAAACTCATTTCCTCACACACACCCCACACAAACTCAGTCCTTCGCACAACAGCACCAAATATACTCAGTCCCTCGCATTCCCTCCCACACATACTCAATCCCTCGCTCTCCCCTCCTCAAACACTCAGGCACTCTCAGTTGCCCACACCTTTGGTCTCTCGCACTGCTCCCCTCCATCCCCCTCCTCCCCCCACCCCACCCACCGAGACACACACACACACACACACACACACACACACACAAAGGTGCCTCCAACGTGGGAGAGAAGCCGTCTCTGATTAGAGGAACAGCTCCATGCATCATCTTCCATTTCAAATCACCTGCTGTTCTGAATTTGAAAAGTGCCTCCAGGGGCGACATAGAGGGTCTTTGTGGGGTTGCAGCGGGCCCAGGGGCCGCATGTTGGACAAGCGGATTTAAAGGGATCAAATTTGACTGTTTTTCTCTCGTCATCACCTTCATTCTACTTCTTTTTTCGTGGGATGTGGGCGTCACTGGCAATGCCAACGTTCGCTGCCCAAAAATGAATGGCCCTGAACTGATTGGTATTTTAGGCCGTGATGGAGAGGGGTTAAGAGTCAGGTACATTTCTGGATGTCTGGAGTCGCATGTAGGCGGGCCAGGCACGGATGGGTGGTGGGAGTTTGGAACTCTCTGCCTAAAAAGGTGGTTGATTCAGAAACCCTCGCACCATTTAAGATGTATTTAGATACCCACTTGAGTTGCCATGTCCTCCGGGCTATGGGCCAAACGCTGGAAAATAGGATTACTGTGGTCTGATGTTTGTTGTCCAGTGTGGACACAATGGGAAGAATGGCCTCCTTCAGTGTTGTAAACATCTATGGGTCTTTGAGGCAGATTTCCCTATCTTAAGGACATCAGTGAAGCAGGTGGGCATTTAATGGCAATCGATGGGACAGTTATGCTTCAAATTCCAGACTTATTATTTGAAGTTAAATTCCATCCTCCATAATGGTGGGATTTGCAACCATTCCCCAGAGTGCCATTCCCCATTGCCCAGGGACTCGGGAATCCTATTCTTTTTTTCATTATTCATTCATGGGACGTGGGCTTCGCTGGCTGAGCCAGCATTGATTGTCCATCCCTAGTTCCACTTGAGAAGGTTGTGATGAGCTGCGTTCTTGATCCACTGCAGTCCACATGGTATAGGCACACCCACGGCACTGTTAAGGAGGGAAATACAGGATTTTGACCCAGCGAAAGTGAAGGAACAGCGACATATTTCCAAGTCAGGAAGGTGAGTGGCTTGAAGGCGAACTTCCAGGTGGTGGTGTTCCCATGTATCTGCTGCCCTTGTTCATCAAAATGGCCATTGGTCATGGGTTTGGAAGGTGCACTCTCAGGAGCCTTGTTGAATCCCTGCAATGCATCTTGTCAATGGCAGACACTGCTACGACAGTGCATCGCTGGTGGAGGGAGCTAACGGGGTGTCAATCAAGCGGGGTTGCTTTGCCCTAGATGGCGTCGAGCCTCTTGAGTGTTGTGGGAGCTGCACTCATCCAGGCAAGGTGGGAGTATTCCATCACACTCCTGACTTGTACCTTTTCGATGGTAGACAGGCTTTGGGGAGTCAGGAGGTGAGTTATTCGTCACAAGATTCCCAGACTCTGACGTGCTCTTGTAGCCACATTATTTAAATGGTCCAGTTCAGTTTCTGGTCAATGTTAACCCCCAGGATGTTACAGTGGGGGATTCAGTGATGGTAATGCCATTGAATGACAACGTTCAATGGCTGGATTATCCCTTGCCGGAGATGGTCATTTCCTGACACTTGTGCAGCATGAATGTTACTTGCCACTTGTAAGCCCAAGCTTGGATATTGTCTAGGTTTTGTTGCATTTGGACATGAAATGCTTCAGTGGCATTAACACTCTGACACCAGCTCCTCCCCAACTGAATATTCTTTAGTGTCTTTATCACGACTTCTCTGACAATGAGTGAGGAAATTGGGTGCATGTTGCATCCTTTATGTCTGAAAGTGAAGTAAAACGCTGCAATTGGTGTTTAGCAATGGGGAACCTTCAGCCACTGTTAATATTTGCTAATGGAAAATTAGTACACCTTGATATCATGATGTAGACAGTGAGATAGATTCATAATTGATTTTATTTCAATGTGAAACGTTGGAGTGATAAACTTTGAGTCACACAGTTGCAACATTTCTTTCCCTTGATTGGATTTCACTCTACTCCCAGGACAGACACAATCCCAGCAGGACAAAAGTGACAAGACCCAAACGATTTTGGAATGAATTGGATGTTCCATTAAAATCTAAAAGAAAAGGTAGAATATGAATCGATAATTCTTTTGCAGCTTTGCAAAGATGAGTATCAGCCCCTTGACACCATTGTCCTCAGCATATATTTGCAAATTGCACCACACAATACAATTACACTCCACTCCAATTCTCTCAATGACCCATCACCAATCCCTGCTCCCAATCTCTGTAACTTTCACCAGCGCCTAAAATTCTCATCCTCCTGTCCAAATCCCTCCATTCTCCCTCAACCCCTCCCTCCCATCTCTGTTAACTTCCCCAGCCGCTAAAGTTCTCATCCCCTTGTTCAAATCCCTCCCTCACCTCCTCCGCCTCTATCAATTCACCTCCTCAAGCCCCTACAATTCTCATCCTCATGTTAAATTCCCACTTTTGTCGACTCCCTCCCTAACTCTGTAACCTCATCCAGCACCCACAATTGTCATCTTACTGTTCAAATCCTTCTATGGCTTTTGCTCTCTCCCTCCCTGCCTCTCTAACCTCCTCAATCAGCTGTAGTTCTCATCCTCATGTTCAACTCCCATCACCGCACCCCGCCCCTTCCCTGCCTATCTCTGCAACCCCGTCAAACCCTCCAAATCTCAACCACCTGCTCAAGTACCTCCATCGCCATCACACACTCTCACTATGTTTGTAAAATCCTCCGGCTGCAAAAATTCTCATCCCCCCATCCTAATTCCTCGATGGCCGCTTGTCCCCATCCCAATCTCAGTAAACTCCTCCAGCTCCTACAATTCACATCCGCCTGTTTAAATCCCTCCCTCAACCCCTCCCTCCCTATCTCTGTAACCTCCTGCAGCCTCTACAATTCCCATCCTCCTGTTCAAATCCCTCCCTTAGCCCCTCCCTCACTATATCTGTAACCTCCTCCAGCCCCCACAATTCTCATCCTATTCAACTCCCTCCCTCAACCCCTCCCTCCCTATCTCTGTAACCTCATCCAGCCCCTACAATTCTCATCCTCCTGTTCAAATCCCTCCCTCACGGACTCCCTCCCTATCTCTGTAAACTTCCCCCAGCCCCTACAATTCTCATCATTGTGTTGAAGTCTCTCAATGGGCCCTCTCCTTCTCTAAACCTGTTCAAACTCCTCCAAAAACAACTCTGGTCCTCCTGTATAATCCCTGCCAAATGCCTCGCCTCCTCACTCTCTCTCTCTCATTAAACTTGTTCCAAGCCGGTTGGCTTTGGTCAATGATATGGTTTTAGTTGAGAAACTTAAAGGAGGGGAGACATTGTTTGGTGTAGGGAGGTCACGCGAGGGGGTGCTCGCGGGGTGGGTCCTGTATTGGGGTAGTGGATAGAGGCAGTGAGGTTTAGAGAGTGAATTCCAGAGCGTAGGGTCCCCAGGCCTATGGCACGGCCACCAATGCTGCAAAGAAGGTACTCTGGGGATTTTCAAGAGGCCGGGATTGAACAGCTGAACATAGAAAATAGGAACAGGAGTGTACCATTCGTCCCCTCGAGCCTGCTCTGCCATTCCATAGGATCATGGCTGATCTTCTTGTGTTTCTAGCTCCACATTCCCACCGACCCCCGATAATCTCTGATTCCCTTGCCTGACAAGAATCTATCGACCTCTGTCTTAAAACTATTCAATGACCCCACCTCCACCGCCTTCTGAGGCAGAGAGTCCCAATGTCGCACAACCCTCTCAAAGAAAAAAAATCTCCTCATCTCCATCCTAAACGGGTGACCCCTAATTTTTAAACAGTGCCCCTTATTTCTGGACCCACCCACCAGAGGAAACATCCTTTCCACGTCTAAATTGTCCAGGCCTTTCAGGATCTTGTTCCCTTCAATCAAAGCATCTCTTGCTCTTCTAAACTCCAATGGAAACAAGCAAAGCCGGTCTAATCATTCCTCATAAGACAACACTCTCGTTCCAGCAGGAAATCTAGTGAAACTCGTCTGAGCTGCATCCAACGCATTTACATCCTTCATTAAGTAAGGAGTCCAAAACTGCACACTGCACATTGAAGGATTGCAGTGATGGTGGAGGGGTATTGGAAACAGGGATGGGCCGAGGTGCCATGCATTGAATTGAAAGGGAAGATCAGAGTTGAAAAGTGAACACTGGGAAACAATGATGAGTCGAGATCCCTTATAGAGACGTGTACAGTGGAGTCCGAATTGTAGGTTCAAGGCCAGACTGTGGCATTTGAAACAAATATTACCATCTTCAGATTGTGGCGTTGCTGGAGAGGGTGGCAATGTAGGACAGCAAGCTCAGAGGGGGAATATAGGAGTGGGACTCTGAGTGCCTGAGGTAATGGGGCACCAGGGATACTGGATCAGGTCAGGGCTACAGGGGGTAGAAGATTGGAGTTCAACGAGGGGAGTGCTGGAATTGGCAAGTCCAGAGGCAACTACAGTGCACAGATGAGTGTTTCAGCTTCAGATGAGCTGAGACAGGGCGGGTCGAGCTGTGAAAACGAGGTGGATTTGGGCTGCATTAGAACTGGCTTTATGCCTCGATATGTGATTAGCAGATGTATTGCGACACCACGATCTTCAAGTTCCTCTCCCGCCACACACTGTGCTGCCTTAGTACTACTGCTTCATCGTTTGTTCACTGTAGCAGGGTTTTTATTTTTTTATATTAATTCATGGGATGTGGGGTTTGCTGGCAGTGCCAGCATTTTTTGCCCCTCCCTAGTTGCCCCTTGTGGAGGTGCTGATGGGCCGCCTTCTTGAACCGTTGCATTCCATGTGGTGTAGGTGCACCCACAATGTTCTTAGGGAAGGAGTTGCAGGATTTTGAACCACGACAGTGATGTATTTTCAAGTCAGAATGGTGAATGACTTGGAGTGGAACTTTCACATGGTGGTATTCCCATCGATCTGCTGCCCTTGCCCTTCTAGATGGCAGTGGTCGTGAGTTCGTAAGGTGCTTTCTAAGGAGCACTGTTGAGTTCCTGCAGTCCATCTTGTAGATGGTACACATTGCTGCTACTGTGCGTCGTGGTGGAGGGATTGAATGTTTGTGGATGGGGTGCCAATCAAGCGGGGCTGCTTTATCCTGGACGCTGTCGAGCTTCTTGAGTGTTGTGGTAGCAGCACTCATCCAGGCATGTGGAGTGTATTCCATTCCACTCCTGACTTGGGCCTTGTAGGTTGTGGATAGGATTTGGGGAGTCAGGAGGTGAGTTAGTTGTCGCAGGATTCCCAGCCTCTGACCTGCTCTTGTAGTCACAGTATTTCTATGGCTGGTCCAGTTCCATTTCTGGCCAATGGGTGATCCAGGAGGGTTAAAACATCGGAACTCCATCCCCAATGCCCGGGGTCCCGAAAACTGCAGCGGTTCAAGAAGGCAGCTCTCCCCCACCTTCTCAAGGGGCAATTAGGGAGGAGCATTAAATGCTGGGCTCAGGCAGCGATGCCACCATCACGGGGACGAATGAAATGAAATGTGTTCGAAATCTCGTCTCTGGGTCAAACATGACACCGAGTTCTTGACCATTCTGCTCCGGTCTCTGAACACTAGAAAGGGAGAGGGGCTGAGTCACGCTCTTGGGACTTGAGTTTGGGATGGCGATCGAAGGCAATCCTTTCAAGTTATGCAATAGTCATTAAGAGGAGGCCTGTACACATTCGGCACTGGATGGCCTACAGGAATTTAGAAATAATGGAATTGTCCATAGACGTGTTGGCAAGAGAGAGAGAGAGAGCTGGGTATTGCCAGCATCGATGCGTGAACTGACATTCTCCTTAAAAGTGGCCACTCAGAGGGCTATTAAATGTCTCTCACCTGTCACAATGACCTGCACTGTTTCACTGCGGGGTGAGTAATAGTTCGTCTGCTTTACTGTCCTGGCATAGTCACAGTTGAAGCTCCAATTTCCGGCACTGATCAAGTCATTGACGATGAAGGAGGCCGACGGCACAGAGCCGGATACATTTATTGTTCGCCTTGTTTCACCATCGCGATAGAAGTTGAATAGGCCACCGGAGTTCATAATGGCGCCTGTGCAGGTCAGTCGAATGGGCCTCCCACTTCTGACCACGCCAGAAGGCGGTTCGACAGTAATTGCGGCCCTGGGGAGTTCCTCTGAAATTAAACAGAGACAGATATGAATAGTCTACGGAACACACTTGGAGCCCATTGAGTCAGGTATTGATGCACGAGAAGAAAGACTGGGAGTAAGGGTGTGGCGTTATTTTGTCACTACCTCCTGGTATTCAGGAATTGTTTCCTTAACTTTATTCGTTCATGGGATGTGGGCCTTTCTGGCTAGGCCATCCCTAACTGACCGTGTTCAGAGGGCACTTAAATTTCAAAACCTGGATCCACATGCAGCAGGTTAGGATGACAGGTTCTCTTCCCTGAAGGACGTTACTGAACCAAACAGGCTTTTTCAGTAATCAGCAATGATTTCATGGACATCATCAGACTTGCCATTCCAGATTATCATCTGCCATGATGGGATTCGAACCCGATGCCCCAGTGCCTTACCCTGGGTCCTTGGAATACCAGTCCAGGGACAAAAGCACAACACCACCTGCTCTCCTTGACTGCATAAGACAATGTATCATCCACATCTCTTTGGGGCAGTGGATTCCAAGGTTTTACAACCCTCAGGGTGAATACATTTTTCCTGAGGTGAGCCTGAAATGGCCGAATAATTCTCCTGGGACTCCGGCCCCGCACCCCCATCTCTCTCATTCTGGACTCAACAGCCAGGTTGGAGGCCATTGCGGTGAAGGTGGAGAACAATCTCAGAATCAACTCTCTCAAATCCCCCTCTCAGCAGTACCTACATTTCAATCATGTCATGTCTCGTTCTTCTTGTTCTAAGAAGCATAGGCCCAATCTAATACATCTCTCCTCCTAGCACAGGCTCCCATTCCAGGAATCAATACAAGGAACATTCATTAACCCCTGCAAACCCAATGAACATTCCTTACAACAACATTCTCTAAGTTGGATTTGGTTGCAAGTTTCATACATATAATTACATGATGTTAAGCAGATTGTCTAATGGTTTAATAATATGGCATTGTCCTAATTGGACAAGTCAGAATATGCAACTGACGTTGCCCGTGTTGATTTAAGGGGTAAATGATGGGGGAGTCTCTTTCCCTGTTTGGATGAACAGAGACTGCTCGGACGCTAAATGACAGAGAATGAGCAGGTGTTAGAATTAGCAGCCATGGTCAGGTGATGGCTCTCGCTAGGAGAGGCAGGTAGAGGGCAATGTAGGACAGCGAGCTCAGAGGGGGAATATAGGAGCTGGACTCTGTGCGTCTGAGGGAATGGAGCACCAGGTATATTGGATCAGCTTAGGGCTACAGGGTGTAGAAGATTGGAGTCCAACCAGGAGAGTGCTGGAATTGCCAAGTCCCGAGACAATGACAGTGCACAGATGAGTCTTTCAGCTTCAAGTGAGTTGAGACAGGGCAGATCGAGCTGTGAAAACGATGTGGATTTGGATTGAATTAGCACTGGCTTTATGCCTCGACATGTGATTAGCAGAAGTATTGCAAGACCATCATCTGCATGTTCCTCTCCAGCCACACACTGTGCTGCCTTGGTACCACTGCATCATCGTTCGTTCACTGTAGCAGGGTTTTTCTTTTTTATATTAATTCACGGGTTGTGGGGTTTGCTGGCAGTGCCAGCATTTATTGCCCCTCCCTGGTTGCCCCTTGTGGAGTTGGTGATGGGCCGCCTTCTTGAACCGTTGCATTCCATGTGGTGGAGGTCCACCCACAGTGTTCAAAGGGAATGAGTTGAAGGATTTTGAACAAGCGAGAATGATGTATTTTCAAGTCAGAATGTTGCATGACTTGGAGGGGAACTTTCACGTCGTGGTATTCCCATCGATCTGCTGCCCTTGCCCTTCTAGATGGCAGTGGTCGTGGGTTCAGAAGGTGCTTTCTAAGGAACCTTGTTGAATTCCTGCAGTCCATCTTGTAGATGGTACACGTTGCTGCTACTGTGCGTTGTGGTGGACGGATTAAATGTTTGTGGATGGGGTGCCAATCAAGCGGGGCTGCTTTATCCAGGACGCGGTCGAGCTTCTTGAGTGCTGTGGTAGCACCACTCATCCAGGCATGTGGAGTGTATTCCATTCCACTCCTGACTTGTGCCTTCTAGATTGTGGATAGGATTTGGGGAGACAGAAGGTGAGTTTTTCGTTGCAGGATTCCAAGCCTCTGACCTGCTCTTGTAGCCACAGTATTTCTATGGCTGGTCCAGTTCCGTTTCTGGCCAATGGGTGATCCAGCAGGGTTAAAACACCGGAAATCCATCCCGAACGCTCGGGGTCTCGAAACTGTAGCAGTTCAAGAAGGCAGCTCTCCACCACATTCTCAAGGGGCAATTAGGGAGGAGCATTATATGCTTGTCCCAGGCAGCGATGCCATCATCACGGGGACGAATGAAATGAAATGTTTTCGAAATCTCGTCTCTGCGTCAAACATGACACCGAGTTCTTGACCATTCTGCTTCGGTCTATGAACGCTTGAAAGGGAGAGAGGCTGAGTCACGATGTTGGGACTTGAGTTTGGGCTGGCGATCGAAGGCAATCCTTTCAAGTTATGCAACAGTCATGAAGAGGATGGACGTGCACATTCGGCACTGGATGGCCTACACAAATTGTGACAATTTAGAAATAATGGAATTGTCCATAGACGTGTTGGCAAGAGAGAGAGAGAGAGCTGGGTATTGCCAGCATCGATGCGTGAACTGACATTCTCCTTAAAAGTGGCCACTCAGAGGGCTATTAAATGTCTCTCACCTGTCACAATGACCTGCACTGTTTCACTGCGGGGTGAGTAATAGTTCGTCTGCTTTACTGTCCTGGCATAGTCACAGTTGAAGCTCCAATTTCCGGCACTGATCAAGTCATTGACGATGAAGGAGGCCGACGGCACAGAGCCGGATACATTTATTGTTCGCCTTGTTTCACCATCGCGATAGAAGTTGAATAGGCCACCGGAGTTCAGAATGGCTCCTGTGCAGGTCAGTCGAATGGGCCTCCCACTTCTGACCACGCCAGAAGGCGGTTCGACAGAAATTGTGGCCCTGGGGAGTTCCTCTGAAATTAAACAGAGACAGATATGCCTAGTCTGCAGCCTTCACTTGGAGGGCCATTGAGTCAGGTTTAGAGCACCAGTAGAAATACTGGGAATGTGGCTGTGGGGTTATTTTGTCACTACCTCCTGGTATTCAGGAATTTTTTCCTTAACTTTATTCATTCATGTGGTGTGGGCATTTCTAGCTAGGCGATCCCTAACTGACCGGGTTCAGAGGGCACTTAATTTCAAAACCTGGATCCATTTGTAGCAGGTAAGGAAGACAGGTTCTCTTCCCTGAAGGACATTACTGAACCAAACAGGCTTTTTCAGTAATCAGCAATGGTTTTATGGTCATCATCAGGCTTGCCATTCCTGATTATCATCTGCCATGATGGGATTCGAAGCAAATTCCCAAGTGCCTTACCCTGGGTCCTTGGAATACCAGTCCAGGGACAAAATCGCAACACCACCAACTCCCCTCGACTGCACAAAAGATGGTGCCATCCACATCTCTTTGGGACACTGGATTCCAAGGTTTCACAACCCTCAGGGTGAATACATTTTTCCTCAGGTGAGCCTGAAATGGCCGAATCCTTCTCATGGGACTCATGACCCACGTAACCATCCCTCTCATTCCGGACTCAACAGCCGGGGTGGAGGCCGTTGCGGTGGAGGTGGAGAACGACTTCTCAGAATCAACTCTCTCAAACCCCCCTCCCAGCAGTGTCTACATTTCAATCACATCATGTCTTGTTCTTCTTGTTCTAAGAAGCGCGTGTCCATTCTACTACATCTCTCCTCCGAGCACAGCCTCCCAATTCCAGGAATCAATACAAGGAACATTCATTAACCCCTGTAAACCCAATGAACCTTCCTTAAAACAACACTCTCTAAGTTGGATTTGGTTGCAAGTTTCATACATATAATTACATGATGTTAAGCGGATTGTCCAATGGTTTAATAATATGGTATAGTCCTATTTGGACAAGTCAGAATATGCAACTGACGTTGCCCGTGTTGATTTAAGGGGTAAATGATGGGGGAGTCTCTTTCCCTGTTTGGATAAACAGAGACTGCTCGGACGCTAAATGACAGAGAATTGGCAGGTGTTAGAATTAACAGCCATGGTCAGGTGATGGCTCTCGCTAGGAGAGGCAGGTAGAGGGCAATGTAGGACAGCGAGCTCAGAGGGGGAATATAGGAGCTGGACTCTGTGCGTCTGAGGGAATGGAGCACCAGGTATATTGGATCAGCTTAGGGCTACAGGGGGTAAAAGATTGGAGTCCAACCAGGAGAGTGCTGGAAATTCCAGGTCCCGAGACAATGACAGTGCACAGATGACTATTTCAGCTTCAATTGAGCTGAGACAGGGCGGGTCGAGCTGTGAAAAAGAGGCTTTATGCCTCGACTTGTGATTAGCAGACGTATTGCAAGACCACGATCTGCAAGTTCATTTCCAGCCACACACTGTGCTGCCTTGGTACTACTGCATCATCGTTCGTTCACTGTAGCAGGATTTCTCTTTTTTATATTAATTCATGGGATGTGTGTTTGCTGGCAGTGCCAGCATTTATTGCACCTCCCTAGTTGCCCCTTGAGTAGGTGGTGATGGGCCGCCTTCTTGAACCGTTGCATTTCATGTGGTGTAGGTGCACCCACAATGTTCAAAGGGAATGAGTTGCTGGATTTTGAACAAGCGACAGTGATGTATTTTCAAGTCAGAATGGTGAATGACTTGGAGGGGAACTTTCACGTGGTGGTATTCCCATCGATCTGCTGCCCTTGCCCTTCTAGCTGGCAGTGGTCGAGGGTTCAGAAGGTGCTTTCTAAGGAGCCTTGTTGAATTCCTGCAGTCCATCTTGTAGATGGTACACATTGCTGCTACTGTGCGTGGTGATGGAGGGATTGAATGTTTGTGGATGGGGTGCCAATCAAGCGGGGCTGCTTTATCCTGGACGCGGTCAAGCTTCTTGAGTGTTGTGGTAGCAGCACTCATCCAGGCATGTGGAGTGTATTCCATTCCACTCCTGACTTGGGCCCTTTGGATTGTGGATAGGATTTGGGGAGACAGGAGGTGAGTTAATCGTCGTAGCATTCCAAGCTTCTGACCTGCTCTTGCAGCAACAGTATTTCAATGGCTGATCCAGTTCCGTTTCTGGTCAATGGGTGGTCCAGGAGGGTTAAAACACTGGAACTCCATCCCGAACGCCTGGTGTACCGAAACTGTAGCGGTTCAAGAAGGGAGCTCTCCACCACCTGCTCAAGGGGCAATTAGGGAGGAGCATTACATGCTTGTCCCAGGCAGCGATGCCATGATCACGGGCATGAATGAAATGTAATGTTTTCGAAATCTTGTCTCTGCGTCAAACATGACACTGAGTTCTTGACCATTCTGCTTCGGTCTATGAACGCTTGAAAGGGAGAGGGGCTGAGTCAAGGTCTTGGGACTCAAGTTCGGGCTGGCGATCGAAGGCAATGCTTTCAAGTTATGCAACAGTCATTAAGAGGATGGACGTGCACATTCGGCACTGGATGGCCTACAGGAATTTAGAAATAATGGAATTGTCCATAGACGTGTTGGCAAGAGAGAGAGAGAGAGCTGGGTATTGCCAGCATCGATGCGTGAACTGACATTCTCCTTAAAAGTGGCCACTCAGAGGGCAATTAAATGTCTCTCACCTGTCACAATGACCTGCACTGTTTCACTGCGGGGTGAGTAATAGTTCGTCTGCTTTACTGTCCTGGCATAGTCACAGTTGAAGCTCCAATTTCCGGCACTGATCAAGTCATTGACGATGAAGGAGGCCGACGGCACAGAGCCGGATACATTTATTGTTCGCCTTGTTTCACCATCGCGATAGAAGTTGAATAGGCCACCGGAGTTCATAATGGCGCCTGTGCAGGTCAGTCGAATGGGCCTCCCACTTCTGACCACGCCAGAAGGCGGTTCGACAGTAATTGTGGCCCTGGGGAGTTCCTCTGAAATTAAACAGAGACAGATATGCCTAGTCTGCAGCCTTCACTTGGAGGGCCATTGAGTCAGGTTTAGAGCACCAGTAGAAATACTGGGAATGTGGCTGTGGGGTTATTTTGTCACTACCTCCTGGTATTCAGGAATTTTTTCCTTAACTTTATTCGTTCATGGGGGTGGGCATTTCTAGCTAGGCGATCCCTAACTGACCGGGTTCAGAGGGCACTTAATTTCAAAACCTGGATCCACATGTAGCAGGTTAGGAAGACAGGTTCTCTTCCCTGAAGGACATTACTGAGCCAAACAGGCTTTTTCAGTAATCAGCAATGGTTTTATGGTCATCATCAGGCTTGCCATTCCTGATTATCATCTGCCGTGATGGGATTCGAAGCCAATTCCCAAGTGGCTTACCCTGGGTCCTTGGAATACCAGTCCAGAGACAAAAGCGCAACACCACCAACTCCCCTCGACTGCACAAGAGACGGTGTCATCCACATCTCTTTGGGACACTGGATTCCAAGGTCTCACAACCCTCAGGGTGAATACATTTTTCCTCAGTTGAGCCTGAAATGGCCGAATCCTTCTCATGGGACTCTGGCCCCGCACCCCCATCTCACTCGTTCCGGACTCAACAGCCGGGGTGGAGGCCGTTGCTGTGGAGGTGGAGAACGACTTCTCAGAATCAACTCTCTCAAACCCCCCTCGCAGCAGTGCCTACATTTCAATCATGTCATGTCTCGTTCTTCTTGTTCTAAGAAGTGTGGGTCCATTCTACTACATCTCTCCTCCTAGCACAGCCTCCAATTCCAGGAATCAATACAAAGAACATTCATTAACCCCTGCAAACCCAATGAACCTTCCTTACAACAACACTCTCTAAGTTGGATTTGGTTGCAAGTTTCATACATATAATTAAATGATGTTAAGCAGATTGTCCAATGGTTTAATAATATGGTATAGTCCTATTTGGACAAGTCAGAATATGCAACTGACGTTGCCCGTGTTGATTTAAGGGGTAAATGATGGGGGAGTCTCTTTCCCTGTTTGGATGAACAGAGACTGTTCGGACGCTAAATGACAGAGAATGAGCAGGTGTTAGAATTAGCAGCCATGGTCAGGTGATGGCTCTCGCTAGGAGAGGCAGGTAGAGGGCAATGTAGGACAGCGAGCTCAGAGGGGGAGTATAGGAGCGGGACTCAGTGCGTGTGAGGACATGGGGCACAAGAGACACTGGATCAGCTTAGAGCTTCAGAGGGTAGAAGATTGGAGTTCCACCAAAGGAGTGCTGGAATTGTCAAGTCCAGAGGCAACTACAGTGCACAGATGAGTGTTTCAGCTTCAGATGAGCTGAGACAGGGTGGGTCGAGCTGTGAAAACGAGATGGTTTTGGGCTGCATTAGCACTGGCTTTATGCCTCGACATGTGATTAGCAGACGTATTGCAAGACCTTGATCTGCAAGTTCCTCTCCAGCCACACACTGTGCTGCCTTGGTACTACTGCATCATTGTTCGTTCACTGTAGCAGGGTTTTTCTTTTTTATATTAATTCATGGGATGTGGGGTTTGCTGGCAGTGCCAGCATTTTTTGCCCCTCCCTAGTTGCCCCTTGTGGAGGTGCTGATGGGCCGCCTTCTTGAACCGTTGCATTCCATGTGGTGTAGGTGCACCCACAATGTTCTTAGGGAAGGAGTTGCAGGATTTTGAACCACGACAGTGATGTATTTTCAAGTCAGAATGGTGAATGACTTGGAGTGGAACTTTCACGTGGTGGTATTCCCATCGATCTGCTGCCCTTGCCCTTCTAGATGGCAGTGGTCGTGGGTTCGTAAGGTGCTTTCTAAGGAGCCCTGTTGAGTTCCTGCAGTCCATCTTGTAGATGGTACACATTGCTGCTACTGTGCGTCGTGGTGGAGGGATTGAATGTTTGTGGATGGGGTGCCAATCAAGCGGGGCTGCTTTATCCTGGACGCTGTCGAGCTTCTTGAGTGTTGTGGTAGCAGCACTCATCCAGGCATGTGGAGTGTATTCCATTCCACTCCTGACTTGGGCCTTGTAGGTTGTGGATAGGATTTGGGGAGTCAGGAGGTGAGTTAATTGTCGCAGGATTCCCAGCCTCTGACCTGCTCTTGTAGTCACAGTATTTCTATGGCTGGTCCAGTTCCATTTCTGGCCAATGGGTGATCCAGGAGGGTTAAAACATCGGAACTCCATCCCCAATGCCCGGGGTCCCGAAACTGCAGCGGTTCAAGAAGGCAGCTCTCCCCCACCTTCTCAAGGGGCAATTAGGGAGGAGCATTAAATGCTGGGCTCAGGCAGCGATGCCACCATCACGGGGACGAATGAAATGAAATGTGTTCGAAATCTCGTCTCTGGGTCAAACATGACACCGAGTTCTTGACCATTCTGCTCCGGTCTCTGAACACTAGAAAGGGAGAGGGGCTGAGTCACGCTCTTGGGACTTGAGTTTGGGATGGCGATCGAAGGCAATCCTTTCAAGTTATGCAATAGTCATTAAGAGGAGGCCTGTACACATTCGGCACTGGATGGCCTACAGGAATTTAGAAATAATGGAATTGTCCATTGACGTGTTGGCAAGAGAGAGAGAGAGAGCTGGGTATTGCCAGCATCGATGCGTGAACTGACATTCTCCTTAAAAGTGGCCACTCAGAGGGCTATTAAATGTCTCTCACCTGTCACAATGACCTGCACTGTTTCACTGCGGGGTGAGTAATAGTTCGTCTGCTTTACTGTCCTGGCATAGTCACAGTTGAAGCTCCAATTTCCGGCACTGATCAAGTCATTGACGATGAAGGAGGCCGACGGCACAGAGCCGGATACATTTATTGTTCGCCTTGTTTCACCATCGCGATAGAAGTTGAATAGGCCACCGGAGTTCATAATGGCGCCTGTGCAGGTCAGTCGAATGGGCCTCCCACTTCTGACCACGCCAGAAGGCGGTTCGACAGTAATTGCGGCCCTGGGGAGTTCCTCTGAAATTAAACAGAGACAGATATGAATAGTCTACGGAACACACTTGGAGCCCATTGAGTCAGGTATTGATGCACGAGAAGAAAGACTGGGAGTAAGGGTGTGGCGTTATTTTGTCACTACCTCCTGGTATTCAGGAATTGTTTCCTTAACTTTATTCGTTCATGGGATGTGGGCCTTTCTGGCTAGGCCATCCCTAACTGACCGTGTTCAGAGGGCACTTAAATTTCAAAACCTGGATCCACATGCAGCAGGTTAGGATGACAGGTTCTCTTCCCTGAAGGACATTACTGAACCAAACAGGCTTTTTCAGTAATCAGCAATGATTTCATGGACATCATCAGACTTGCCATTCCAGATTATCATCTGCCATGATGGGATTCGAACCCGATGCCCCAGTGCCTTACCCTGGGTCCTTGGAATACCAGTCCAGGGACAAAAGCACAACACCACCTGCTCTCCTTGACTGCATAAGACAATGTATCATCCACATCTCTTTGGGGCAGTGGATTCCAAGGTTTTACAACCCTCAGGGTGAATACATTTTTCCTGAGGTGAGCCTGAAATGGCCGAATAATTCTCCTGGGACTCCGGCCCCGCACCCCCATCTCTCTCATTCTGGACTCAACAGCCAGGTTGGAGGCCATTGCGGTGAAGGTGGAGAACAATCTCAGAATCAATCCTTTCAAACCCCCCTCTCCGCAGTGCCTACATTTCAATCACATCACGTCTCATTCTTCTTGTTCTAAGGAGCAGTGGTCCATTCTACTACATCTCTCCTCCTAGCACAGCCTCCCATTCCAGCAATGAATACAAATAACATTCATTAACCCCTGCAAACCCAATGCACATGCCTTACAACAGCACTCTCTAAGTGTGATTTGGTTGCAAGTTTCATACATACAATTACATGATGTTAAGCAGATTGTCCAATGATTTAATAAAATGGTATAGTCCTAATTGGACAAGTCACATTACGCAACAGACGTTGCCCGTGTTTAGTTAAGGGGTAAATGATGGGGGAGTCTCTTTCCCTGTTTGGGTGAACAGAGACTGCTGGGACGCTAAATGACAGAGAGTGAGAAGGTGTCAGAATTAACAGCCATGGTCAGGTGATGGCTCTCGCCAGGCACCCCTGCGCTCTGGCCCAGAATTTTGAAAACCTATTCGAGAGGACAGTTTGAAGGGCCAGAAGTGAGCAGGTTCTAAGATAAAGGGGGTTGGGGGGGTGGGGGGCGGCGGATTTGGGCAGGCGGCACATACCTGAGAAACGCTGCTATGTAACGAGAATAAAATCTGTAGGAAGTCGGTGTAACATCCGCAGTTCATTGGGATAACAACTCTAGGGAGACAGGGTAACAGCTGTCGGTATTCAGGGTAACAGTTGCAGTGATTCAGGGTAATAGTGGTAGGGAGACACAGTAACAGCTGTATGGAGTCGGAATAACAACTCTAAAGAGTCGGGATAACAGCAGTATTAGGTGGTTATAATATCTGTTGCGACTCAGGATAACAGAGGTAGGGATTCGGGATCACAGTTGTCGTGAGTCTGGGAAACAGCTGTAGGGATTTGGGATAACAGCTCCAGGAAATCGGGGTAAACACTTTAGGTAGTCCGGGTTACAACTTTCGCGAGTGGGGGGTATCAGCTTTATGGAATGAGAATTACAGCTGTTGGGAGCCATGGTAACAGCTGTAGGGCGTTGGGTAACAGCTGTAGGGGGTCGGGATAACAACTGTAGGGAGTCAAGGCAAAAGTTGTAGAGAGTCAAGGTAACGTCTGTAGGGAATCGGGATAAGAGATGTAGGGAGTCAGTATAAGAGATGTAGGGAGTCGGGGTAACAGCTGTAGGGAGTCGGAGTAGCTGTTTTATGTAGCCGCGATAACAGCTATAGGGAGTCGTGATAACAGTTGTAGGAAGTCGGCATAGCAGCTGTAGGGAGTCGGGATAGCAATGACGGGAGTCAGGGCAACAGCTGTAGGGAGTCATGCTAACATCTGTACGGGATCAGGATAAAAGGTGTAGGGAGTCACGATAACAGCTGTAGGGAGTGAGGGTTACCACTGCAGGGAGTTCGGGCAACAGTTCTAGTGAGTCGGGGTAACAGCTGTAGGGAATCAGGATTATAACTGTAGGGATAATTGCTGTAGGGAGTTAGGATAACAGCTGGACAGAGTCGGGATATCAGCTCTATGGAGTCAGGATAACAACTGTAGGGAGAACAGCTGTAAGGTGTTATGGTAGAGCTCCAGGGAGTCAGGCTAACAACTGTTGGGATAACAGTTGTACCGAGTCAGGGTAACAGCTCTATGCAGTCAGGAAAACAACAGTAGAGATAACAGCTGTACAGAGTTAGGGTGACAGCTGTAGGGAGTTGGGATTACAGCAGTAAATAGCTTCCAGACCCAAGACGGTGTGGGTAAAATGCTAACACACTGTCACCTTTTGTTTGGAGAATTGGTCTTTGAATCGTCTGTCACTAGAAAGTAATGGTAGGGATACTGACGGGGAAGATGATGACAGATCAATTCAGCTTGATTCAATCTGAAGCTATTACCGAATCAACCACGCCTATGTGGACAGTATAATGGGACATAGGTCCATAAATAAAGCATGGCTCACCTTTCACAGTTAAATCCAGGGAGTTACTAGGCGGTGAAACATATTCTGTCCCAGAGACCGTTCTCTCGAAGCGACAGTTGTATTGTCCACTGTCATTTGTGTCGGCCTCTGTGATGGTGAAGTTGACTGACCAATTGGAGCCCGAAACATTCTGTGTATCAATGGGCATCTGGTGTTGTGTTCGGTACAAGCGGGAGATGTGATTTGGGTAGGTGGCGGAGCACTTAATCCGGACTCGCTCCCCCACTGTGACCACACCAGAGGCCGGCTCCATGGAGACTGTGGGCTTCGGAAGCTCACCTGTCATAAACAGATCACACGCGGGCGATTGAGTACTGCTGTAGACATCCAAAACAGAGCAAGGGGGAGAACAAGGTACCCTCGGGGTGGAGCAGAGTAGCTCCAATGCTATCGTCCCTGTGCTCAGGGATACCGGTGTGGTATTGAGATTAGAGAGGCCGGAGCCAAAAACAGAAAATGCTGGAAAAACCCAGACTGTCTGGCAGCATCTGTTGTGAGAGAAACAGAGTTAACGTTTCGTAGCCGAATGATTCTTCCTCAGAGCTGAAGAGAAGAGAATATATGTTGAAATGTTTACTGTTGAAGGTGTGGGGGTGGGGAGGGTGGGTGGAGGGCCGATGGAGCTGGAAAGAAGGCCGGTGGGGACAAAGGAGGGATTGACAAATACGCCCAGGACTAAAGGGAAAAGGGAGTGTTAATGGGCTTGGTTAGTGTTTAGAAAACGGGTCTGATAGTGGCGTAAAGGTAAGAAAGCAGAATGTGACCATTGCAGGATAAGTATGGCATTGTGTGAAAGAACAACTTGGAAAAAGTAACACATGGCCCGATAGGGGATGGGATGGGGGCAGGGAGCGGTGGTGTGGGAAAAAGGAAGGTTTGAAAATGGGATAGAAGGGGAGGTAAAAAAAAGGGGCAAAACATCATGGATAAACGATGAAAAATAAAAATAAGTGTATAAATAATAAAAACGAACATAGAAAAAAAGATAATTAGAAAAAGCTGGTGAGGATGTCGGAAACAGTTTATGGTCTGAAGTCGTTGGAGTCAATGTTAAGCCCGGAAGGCTGTAAAGTGCCTAATCGGAAGATGAGGTGCTGTTCATCCATTTTGCGTTGGTGCTTCACTAGAACATTGCAGCAGGCCAATGATGGACATGTGGGCATGAGGGCAGGATGGCGTCTTGAAAGTGCAAGTGACAAGCAAGTCTGAGTTCTGAGGGAGCCAGAGATGAGGAGGAAAGTTTTTTTTTTCCATACAGTTGTATGCTTTGATCTGGAAGGCATTGGCTTAACTGGCGGTCGTGAGTGAGGGAGAGATTCAGAGCAACGTTCAAAATAGGGAGCTGGTCATATCTTTGAAAACTGGAAAAAAAAAACAGGGCACTTGGGAAAGCATAGGGTGGGAGATGGGGGTTCGGGATTGGGAAAAATTGGAAGTCTCTTTCAAACAGCCAGTTTGGGCCGAGTGAGCACTTCCTGTGTCACAAATGTGCAGGATTCTCCATGTAGCTTGGTCAATAAGGGCCCCCCTTACCTCTTACTGTGAACTGTACCGGCTCGCTGAACTCTGAACGTGACCAGGTCCTGGTATCACTGAAGTACTTCCTATACTTGCACTTGTAGCTCTCGCGGCCTTTCCAGGTTGTGTCTTGACGGACATGAATGACGGCGGTATGGTTCTTCCCTTCGAAGGTCCAGTTCGTCAGTTCATCGTTTCGATAAAAGTCGCCATTGCAGTCGATAAAGGGGAAGTGACAGGTGAGGGAAAATTCCTCTCCTGGAAGAATAATGCTCGACGGTGGATCCATAGACAGGATGGGCTTGGGCAGGTCAACTGAAGAGCAAACAATACGTCAGAAACAAAATCAGAACCGCCTTCAGCCCTTTATCATCCCTTTTAAATACATTGACAAAGATAAACTAGAAACAGGAGTAGGCCATTCGGAAATTCGTGTCTGTTCCGCCATTTAATATGAGCATGGCTGATCATCCAACTCAACACCACATTCCCGCTTTCTCTCCATATCCCGTGATGGCCTGAAAATTTAAAATTTTATCAATTTATTTCTTGATTATACTCAGTGAACCAGCCTCCACAGAATTCTGTGGTACAGAATTCCACAAGTTGAACAAGCTTTTGAATTAAGAAGTTTTCGCTCATCTCAGTCCTAAATGGCCTGCCCCGTATCCTGAGATTGTGGCCCCTGGTTCTAGACTATCCAACCAGGGGGATCATCCAACATGCATCCAGTCTGCCCAGCCCTGTTAGAGATGTGATGTACAGGTTTCAATCAGATCCACTCTCATTCATCTAAACTCTAGTGGATGCAGACCCATTCGAAGCAAAGAGGAGTAAATGCATAAGCAATTTACCAAAGTCCCTTAAGTCTGTTTTCATAGTTAATCCATCTTTTAGTCCACTAGTTTTTGAAATCTGTTTTTATTAGTTTGCTTTTTATCCATTTATTTCTATTTTTATATTATTATTCATTTATTCATTGTTTCATCCCCTTTTTTATCCACCACCCACCTTTTTATTCAATGTTCTCTCTTTTTTGTCCCCCACCATCGTTCCCTCACCCACCCTACTTGCCACAAGGGCCAAATGATACTTGTTCCATGTAGTTCTTTTGAGAGTACTTACCCTTGTTCTGCAATTATCACATTCTACTGTCTGACATTAATGCCACTGTCAGCACCTCCTTTATTACTTAACACTCCCATTAACTCTCCCTTTGAACTTGTGCCCATGGCCCATTTGACAATCTCCACTTATCCCCACCTATCACTGGCCTTCTATTAAAATTTACCTGCCACACTCCCTCTTTAATAATAAAAATCGCATCATATTTCCCATTCTCTTCAGCTCTGAAGAAGAGTCACATGTACTCGAAACAATAACTCTGTTTCTGTCTCCACAGATGCTGTCAGACCCGCTGAGTTTATCCAGCATTTTCTGTTTTTTTCCCGCAAAACCAGAAAATGCTGGAAATGCTCAGAAAGCCTGGCCAAAATATTTGGAGAGAGAAACATAGTTAAGGTTTCAAATCTGTGTTCTTATTTTTTAGAGTGAAACAGTGGCAGAAATGTGTTGGATTTTGTATTGTTTAAGAGTGGGTGGAGCAGATGGAGCAAGATCGAAGGTCAGCGGCAGGTGGGTGCTCAGGAGAGGTTGATAAAGATGCCATGAGTGCAGTACAGAGGGAGTGTTATTTGTCGTGATAAGGGCTGAAGAAGATGTTATTAGTGGGATGAATGTAAGAAAGCAGAATGTGTCAATAGCAGAACAAGGGTCAGCACTCGTGAAATAAATATATATCATCTAGTTTTACTTATTTTAAAATATTTTTATACTTATTTATTTTTTAACATAAATAAATATTTTTTCTTCCTCAGCAGAGCTATGTGGACTCGAAACCCTCACTCCGTTGCTCTCTCCACAGACAGTTTTTCCAGCATTCTCCGTTTTTTTTATAAATTTCAGATATCCAGCATCCGCAGTATGTTGCTTTTACCTTAATCTGACATGCACACAGCAGGTTTGACAGAACCACACTTGTGCAATGTTCCTAGTGAGTCACCCTTGCTTCCTTCACACCCTTATTAATTTCTGGCTGACGATTTGAATCGCAGCACCCAGTGGGAAATGGGCAATTTGGGGTCATGTGCCCTAATTAATATCCGCCCATTTTTACTATATTCTGACGTCAAATTAAGACAAATAGCACACGGAGTGCCTAAACTGGGGCAGAATTTTTCGGCACGGTCGCGGTAACTCTTTCGAGTACAAACCCGTTTCCATCTGTTCCAGATGAAGTTACAGAGTTTGCCATTGTGAGATTTGAACTCTTGATCTTGGGGTTACAATCACAGTACCATAACCACTTGGCTATTTAGGCGAAGCTGGCACTATCGCGGTGGGGGAGCTGCCGGAAAATGCGAAAAATCATCCTGAAGCCCTTTGACATCGGCGAGAATTGAAAATCCCGCCCAGGGGAGGGGCGTAAATTTCTGCCCGTGATTTCGCTCGTGGGGCTGCTTTTAACCTGACTCCAGCGAAGGCAAGGCCAATGGCTAGTTCAGCGCCTGGTCCGATGTTACTCCACATGGTGCTCAATGCTGTGTAAATTTTAGGCGGGTCTTACACCATCAGATTCCAATATGATATACAATGGGCGTCTGAGATTAAAATCACCCCCATCCACATCTGCTGGGCTGTTACATAACACAGTAGCAGTGCAGCCCAGACCCAGCATATGCATCCGAGTCCTTCCCGGCAGACTCCCAGAAGAATGATGCAGCTGAGGAGCCTGGAGTGGGATAACATCAGACACCAAATGCACAGTTACACCCACAATACGTAAAATTATATTCCAAAATAAAAAATAAAATAATCCTAATTATTGGGATGGATGGATTGTCCTATTCAGGAAGATAAAATCGGCTTGGCATTTCTTCTCTGAAGCTAAGGAGAACGATCGGTGATCTCATGCAAACAGACAAAAATGATTAGAGGACTCGACAGATAAGTTGCAGGGTGTGTGCTTTCCCTCGTTGGGAGAGCGGAGTTGGAGGGTGGTCGGTGCGGCTGTCGTGTAACAGGAGACAGCCTCCGAATAAAGGGCACGCCAAGTAGGGCTGAGGTGAGGTGGAGTTTGTTCACTCAGTGGGTGGTGAATCTTTGGAATTATCTGCCGCAGAGGGCAACGGAGCCTCAGTAGTTGGGTATATTCAAGACTGGAGATCATTAGATATCGACATATTAGAAACATGAAAGGTTACGGCAATAGTGCATGAAAGTGGTGATGAAGTAGGAGATTAACCACGATCTCATTAAATGGCGGATCGGGCTCAAAGTGGTGAACGGTCTGCTCTTGCTCCGATTCCTTCTGCGCCTCATACAGCTCAACTCTTAAAATGGAAATTAAATTGCAAATGATTTTGGCTTTGGTTTTGACTAACAGAACTAGCTGTCTCCTGTGGCTGCGAATTCTACACTCAGTTGGTTGTTCATTGAAGCTACAATGTAAGGATGTGGCATCAGGTAATGTAGTAATGAAGCTCGATTATATTTTTTTCATTCATTCACGGGATGTGGGCTTTTCTGGTTGGCTCAGCATTATTGCCCATCCCTATTTGCCTTTGATAAGGTGGTGGTGAGCAGCCTTCCTGAACTGCTGCAATGCATGTGATGTAGGAACACCCACAGTGCTGTTAGGGAGGGAGTTACAGGATTTTTCCCGGCGACAGTGATGGAACGGTGATATATTTCCAAGTCAGGATGGTGAGTGGCTTGGAAGGGGCCCTTTAGGTGGTGCTCACATGTGTCTCGTACCCTTTTCCTTCTAGGGCGTAGTGGCCGTGGGTTTAGAAGGCGCTGTCTAAGGAGCCTTGTTGAATTCCTGCAGTGAATCTTGTAGCTGGCACACACTGCTGCTACTGTGCATCGGCGGTGGTGGAAGTGAATATTTGTGGATGGAGTGCCAATCCAGAGGGCTGCTTTGTCCTGGACACTGTCCAGCTTCTTGAGTGTTCTGGGAGCTGCACTTATCCAGGCAAGTGGGGAGTGTTCTTTGAAACTCCTGACTTTTGCCTTGTAGATGGTGGAGAGCCTTTGGGGAGTCAGGGGTTGAGTTACTTGCCGCAGGTTTCACAGGCTCTGACCTGCTTTTGTAGCCACAGTAATTATATGGCTAGTCCAGTTCATTTTCTTGTCAATGGTAAAACTCAGGGTGTTGATAGTTTCGGATTCAGTGATGGTAATGCTATTGAACATCAAGGGGTGCTGGTTGAATTCTCCCTTAATGGATTTGTTCATAGACTGGCATTTGTGTGGCATGAATGCTACTTGTCAGTCGTCAGCCCAAGCCTCAATATTTTCCAGGACTTGCTGCTGTCTTAAACAGAACAAAATAACTCCAAACTCCTGGCTCACTATGGATCTTGAGAACAGGCAACCTGCAATCCTTACTTGACCCGGCATCCAGATCCACATGCAATGCGATCTAAACTGACCTTCCCTGTAAAGTGGCCTCACAAACTACTCCATTGGCTGCAGCGGTCCGAGAATGCAATTGGCCAATACCTCCTCAAGGGCAATTCTGGATGGGCAAGGGTCTGTCCTGCACAAAACGCCCGTGCTTGTGATTTGAAGGAGCTATTTCATGTTACCCATTCTAGTTTCCCTTCATACATACATCCATTTCATTGTCAAACCCCGGGGAAGCCAGCAATTGGATCTATAACGGATTATCAGTGACCATTAATGTATAATGATTTGACTAGAATCTATGTTCTCTCGAAGCCTGAGTATGTACTTCACAAATTACATCAATTCGTCTCATTCTGCGGCGCAGGTAAGCGTGGGACGAACACTTCAGGGTATCTGTGCCACTCACCACTCCCAACTCCAAGCGACGCCACTGCAAGACAGCAAATCAGTGAAGGCACCATCAGATCGAGTACTGTATTCAAGACTCACTACACAAGGATTTCAATTGAATCAGAGCGCACACAGATTGAAATATTTCGCAAAAGGAGCAGAGAGTCATAGAGTGATACAGCACAGAAACACGCCCTTCGTCCCATTGTGTCCGGGCTGGCCATCAACCACCTATCTATTCTAATCCAATTTTCCAGCACTTAGCTCATAGCCCAGTATGCTAAGCGGCGGGTAGGGGGTGGGGGTTTTAATGGGAAAGGGAAAACGATTTTTTTTCAAAATAACTTTTTGTGGACTTAACTGGCTCCCGGAAGAGCGATAGAAGGTAGTTCAACAATGATTTTCTAAAGAGATGTGGATAAATATTAAATGTAACATTCGAGGGGGACATAGAAGTGAAATTAATTATATTAGTCTTGCACCAGAAAAACTGCAGCTGTTCAAGAAGGTAGCTCATCACTGCCTTATCAAGGGACAATGAGATATGGGCCATAAATGCTGGGCTAGCATTGAATGAACATTAAAGAAAAGAGCCAGCACATGTTGAAGGGGCAAAACGGCCTCCCACTGCGCTGCATCAGCCTCTGATCTCATGATTACTGAGTGCCTCTGCTATTTTGCCTTGTTGTGAAATTGTGCGGATTGACCCTTGAAGTAACGCGATTGGTCGCTGAATAGGAACAGGACGTACAAAAGCCTGAAGGCTCAAGTCCCACTGTCACCACTAGTGCAGCACCAGGGCTGCTCTGCTGGCGGCGCTGTCTTTCAGCTCAAACATTAAGCCGTGGCCCAGTCGTGAGGAGGTCAAAAAATGCCTGTGGCGTTTACTTGAAGAGCAGGACGTTTCTACATCAGTGACCCTTTTTTTGGAAATTAATTTACACTGGAAACACCTCAGGCACAGTGTACACAACACGATCGCCCCAAGAAAATGTAATCTGTTCCACACACCTTAAAATAAAAACAGAGAAAATGGCAGCAGAAGTAGGCCACTGGGCCCTTCGTGGCTGCTCCGTCATTCAATGTTATCACGGCTGATCCTCTAGCTCAACACCATACTGACACCCTCTCTCGTTCCCCATTGTTGCCCTTGGAGCCCAAAATTCTATACATTCCATTCTTTAATATATGGAGTGACTCGGCCTCCACAGCCTCTGTGGTAGAAAATTTCACAGGTTCACCACCCTCTGAGTGAAGAACCTAAGAACTAAGTGCTGGACTAGGCCATTCGGCCCCTAAAGCCTGCGCTGCCATTCAATAAGTTCACGGCTGATTGTCCCAGCCATCAACTCCTCTTTCGTGCCAGTTTCACATCGCCCACAACTCCATGATATTTCAAAAACCTATCTACCTCTCCCTTAAATACTTTCAGTGAAATGGCCTTCACAACTCTCTGGGGTCGAGAATTACAAGCTTTCACTACCCCCTGAGAGATGAAGTTCATTCGCATCTGAGTTTTAAATAGGTGTCCCCTTATTCTGTAAATCTGTCCCCAACTTCGAAAATCCCCCACTAGTGGAAACAACTTCTCAGCATCAATTCTGCCAAGCCCCCTCTGAACCTTGTGCAGTTCAATATGATCGCCCCTCATTCTTCTTAACTCTAATGATTAATGGCCTAAACTGTTCGCTGTTCTTGATGAATCAAGAAGCCAAGAAGTTTCTCCTCATATCAGTCCTAAATGGCATACCCCGTTTCCTGAAATTGTGCTCCATGTTCTAGACCCCCCGCCCCACATCCAGAGGAAACATCATCTCTGCATCCAGTCTGTCCATCCCTGTCAGAATTTTATACATTTTAATGGGGTTGCCTCTCATTCTTCTAAACTCCAGTGGATACAGGTGGAGTCAGCCCAAGCTTTCCCCATACGACAATCCTGCCTTCCAAAGATTCAGCTTGGTGAACATTCATTGTATTCCCTCCACAGCAAGAATATGTTGATACTGGGTGCGGGATTTGGCCTGTCAGTATTGGCGATAGGAGGCTGCCTTTGCTCTTCTTTCAAGTAGATCTTTGTAACTTTGATTATACAGACTATTGTGCGTGCTGTAAAATGATCTACCTGGGTCAGTGAGTTCAACAGAGATCATATGCCAACTTTCCAGATGCTTGTGCGAAGCGGAATGAAGGGGCCTGAGAACAGGCAGGCTCATGAGATTAGCAACGCTGCCTGTGTGGAGGAGGAATATCAACGCGGAGCAATCAGGTTAGACTTCCAATTTCAGGGCTGACCATTGAATATCATTATGTGATGGGTGTCAGCGACAGTCTGCAGAATGTCAAAGTTTTCAAACAAGCACTGGATACAAGAGTGAATAGACACATATCAGATGGTTGTTAGGACATGGAATGACCTGCCAGAAACAGTGTGAATGACACATAACCCGTGAGAGATATTAGAAAGAAGAAGTGCTTTAAGTGTTTGAAGATAGAAACATGGAATGCTGGTTGGGTACATGGATGGATGGATTGATGGGCAGACATACAGACGGACAGAGGGACGGACGGACAGAAAGTGGGATGGACAGAGGGATGGACGGAGGGACGGATGGAGGGATAGATGGAGGCACAGAAGGAGGGACGGACAGGCGGATGGACGGAGGTATGGGCAGACAGGCGAACAGATGGATGGGCGGACGGAGGGACGGATGAAGGGAAGGATGGGTAGGAATAGAAAGAGAAGCAGAGAGAGGGAGTGACAGAGGTTGCGTGGGAGAGAGAGAGATAGAGAGAGAAAGTGGGGGCGGGGTAAAGTAAACTGTGAACTGGCGCAGGCATGATCCGCTGATTTGGAAAAAAAAGTTAGGAAATGGGACCAAGGGGAGCATTTGCAAAGCGACAGGACACCGCAATCTTATTCAATATTCTCGATGTGGGTCATGCCCAAATGTGCACAATCTATGCAGGCAGTTACCACCATTCTTCCATAACCTTTCAGAAATCATCTGTAGAAATACACACAGTGCATGACTGTGAGTAAGGGTTGTGTCTTTAGGAGGAGTGTAGAAAATTTTATTGGAGTTGATCAGTAATGTGGAGAATTAATCATAAAATATTAGAATGATTTCAAAGTTTTCAGAAGTGGGTAGTTATAGGGTTCAATTCTGGGATCACATTTGTTCACTCTCAGTATCAACGATTTCAATAGAGGCCTGGAGGGGACGCCTAACACACTTGGAGATGTCACAATTGTGAAGAAAGTATCAAGACAATAAGCTTGAAGACTAAGTTAGTGTCCTGTAAATTTTAATAAGAAAAATATTCTGAGACAATCATAAATTTCTGATTATATTGGAGGATGCATAGAGTATGAATCAATTAACAATTATGTGAATAAAATAAAGCTAAATAGGGTGAGGTTAAATACCTCATTAGCAATGACATGCCTTGAGATTTTTGATCAGTTTTAATCTTTACACCATGGAAAGTTTTCTGAGACAACAGTATAAAAAAAATAGGGCTCCAAATGGGGTCTGGTATTTTATGAATAGTTTAAAGCTCCGATATACTTGACGAAAAATCTTTCTGAAAGAAGCAACAATTTCTAAGCGGTCTTAGGAAATGGCAAGATCGCTGAGTTCAGGCTGCCGTGTTAAAACTAGTGTCCGGAAAGGCCCAGGATATTACCCTCAACGTGATCAATTTTAAACAGCTAACCTTGATAAGGGTGAAGAACATGGGGCGGTGGTAACCTCCCTGACTACTTGGAAGCTTTCCTTTATAAATTGGTCAGAATAGATGATTGACACTCGGCAAGTTACCAGGCTCCCTGGAGAAGGGTATATCAACAGCTGCTCAGGCACAGGAAAGCAGTTATTGTGAGGGGACCTAGTGAGATATCCTTGTGGGGGTCCTGGTAAGGGTCCTATTGACGGGACCTTGTGAGGAGACCTAATGAAGGGTGCTGGTGAGGGGACCTGGTGAGGGAACCTGGAGAGGGAACCTGGTAAGTGATCCTGGTGAGGGGACCTGGTGAGGTGTCCTGATGAGGGGACATAGTGAGGGTACCTGGTAAGGATCCTGGTGAGAGAACATAATGAGGGGACCAGGTGAGGGATCCTGGTGAGGTTACCTAATGTTGAGATCTGGTGAGTGTCCTGGTGTGGGTCCTGGTGAGGGTCCTGGTGAGGGGTCCTGGTGAGGGGACCAGGTGAGTTCATCTGGCGAGTGAACCAGGTGAGAGGGCCTGGTGAGGGAGCCTGGTGAGTGGGCCGCTGAGAGGATCTGGTGTGGGGTCTTGTTGAGGGGTCTGGTGAGCGGTCATATTGAAGGCTACTGTTGAGGGGGTCAGGTGAGGGGTCCTGATAATGGGATCTGGTGAGGGGTCCTGGAGAGGGGCTCTGTTGAGGACCCTGATGGGGAGTGCTGGTGACGGGGCCTGGTGAGGGGCCCTGGTGAGGGGTCCTGGTGAGGGGATCTGGTGAGGGGATCTGGTGAGGGGGCCTGGTGAGGGGGCCTGGTGAGATTCTTTATGAGGGGTGCTGGATTGTGGACCTGATGAGGGTCGTAGTGAGGGGCCCTGGTGAGATTGTAATTCATACCAGCCAATTGCCTTCCTCAGATGAACGAGAAGGAGAAGGCTGATGAAGGGAAGAGGTCTCTATCACTTGGATTACAGAGCTGAACACTATTATCACAAGCTACTGCGATCAACAATTGTCCATCTGTCCCTCCCCTGGGTTCAGTAAATTGCCCTCATCTGTCCTAAACCTTATCTGTCTAATTATTTCCTGCAACATATCTGAGCAGTTGCTTCTTAAGGAACTAGATAAACATTCTTCTAATGGCTTATGGGGTTATGTTAGATATTATGGTCGTATGAAAAGGAAACAAAAGATCTACCGAATTGTAATCTATCTTGAAGAGCGTTGAGAGGGAGGTCTTTGTGGAAACTCAGAACAATGGGGACGAATCTCTTGTCTCGCAGGCAGAGATGAGGCGGGATTTCTTCTCTAGGAAGGGCTTGATTGATTGGACTTCATGTTTTCCCCCAGAGAGCAGTAGGGGCTGCCTTACTGAATATATTCCACACTGAGTTGAACAGAATTGAGGATGGTGACAGTGGTCATGAGGTCATAGATGTAGGACATTGAGGCTGAACCCGCCATCAGGCAGCTGGAATAATTTAAAATGTCCTATTCCTGTTGCAATTTCTTAACTTTTTTTGTTCTTATTTGGAGGATAAGTGTCAGCACTTACTCGATAAACAAAACCACGTTTGTCATGCTGCAACTTTATGGTATTTGCTGATTCAACATCTACAGACTGACTGAAAAATTGCAATAGTGAAATGTCAACATTGTAACCAGCCTTTCCTAATGATCAGCCGTTGTCATTGCTTAAGCAGAGCCTGGCCAGTTGTCCTGATCCCGTGTTACCTGTTACAGCAGAGCAATTTAACATAATAATCAAGGGAATTGTTGGAATTTTATTTTCATACATACATTCTTATTTGTATATTGAATGCAGTACCAGAAAGGGTGATGCAAAGTTCAATAGACGGCATTTTTATTTTAAAAAAGTAAATTGAACAAATACTTGATACAGGTCACATTCATGAGGATAAAGGAAGGCAGAAAGATGACAAGGGAGATCTCATTCTGGTAGAGGCACAGGAGCGATTGGCTGAATGGGAAAATTAGTGGGGAATGGGTGTCACGGGATGAGAGCACAGGCGACAGTGTTGAGATCGATGGGAGTATTTTATTAAACGTTTGTATTGTAGAGATTGAAGCACTGCAGGGAGATAGGCAAGGGGGTTGGGGAGAGCTGTGGGGGTGTCGGAAAGTACCATGTAAACAGCATCATCAGGGGAGGCTACAGTGGTAAGTGGGGTGGTTGTGTGAGAAGCCATCGAGGGACTTGAACTGGAGAATGATAAATGTAGTGGCCAGAGAATGTTACAGATAGAGGGAGGGAGGGGTTGAGGGGTCATGGAGGGATTTGAACAGGTGGATAATAATTGTTGGAGCTCGAGGATGTAACAAAGCTAGGGAGGTATGGAGCGAGGGTCCATTGAGGTGTTTGAACTGGAGGATGAGAATTGTGCGTGCTGGAGATGGATACACAGATAGGGAGGAAGGGTGGAGGGAGAGATTTGAACAGGAGGATGATAATTTATGGGATGGAGTGGTGTTACAGAGATAGGGAGGATGGGGGTGAGGTAGGAATTTGAACAGGAGGCTCAGGATTTGATATTCGAAATGTTACCCGAGAACAACTGTGAGTCAGCGAGTATTGGGAGGCGGTGAGGGGTGGGGTGGCTAGGAATGAGATGGAAAGGGCCAGTGGGGGAGGTACGCGTGTGGCGGGTGGTAGAGAACTAAAGAACTGATAGTTAAGGAGGAAAGGTTGAACGCAAAGATGAAGTTTAAAATCGAGGCTGAGGGCAAGTGCATTGGAAATTGCACTGAGTTGGTGTGGTCGATTTAAAAGCAATTAATTGAGCAGGGGAGAATTGAGAAACAAATGAACAGCTTTAGCATACCAGATCACTTCATTACTTTTATAAAATAATAATGCATAACTGTATTTCCAGCATTTAAAATATATAACATTATCATTAAGTTTCAACTTCCCCTTTCAACCTTTCTTCACCAAAATTTAAACTGAAGTAAACGCATAACTTCCCTGCTGTTGTGCGAACTGAATGCTCAAACAAAGAGAGAATTACTAATCAGCAGCAGGCTGGAGGCAGCTACCATCTGGGGAATGGTGTTCAGAACATACACAGGCAAAGCGAAGCAATGTCTTGCCACTTCTTTCTCTCGCTGAGCACCCAGACTAATGCTGAGGCGGCTTGGCTATAGTGAAATCGAATAAAATGGCCTGGATATGACGTGATGAATCAATTCATTTATTAATCAAAATGGGGCGGGAAGGGGGGGGGGGGGGGGGGGTGGTGCGGGGGAATACTGACGAATGGTGTTACTAAGCACCGCAGAGTAGGGAAGTACCTGGGGCTGTGGTTCTCTGATGGAGAAGCGCTGTCACATGCTCTGAGTTTCTTAGCTGCCGTCACCAGCCCTTCATTTGGACCCCCTCTAATCACTTAAAACACTTTCCCCATCTCCAACCACCACCCTCCTCTTGGTGCAAGGGACCGAATGGGCATGTGCAGCTAACCTGCGTACCCCGTCTGTTCATCGAGGGAGGGATTTCAATAAGAGAATGCGGGTTGTTGGGCTGGAAGAGGTTACAGAGATAGGGAGGGACAGGTTCGAAGTAGGTGTTGGAACAGGTGGATGAGAAGTATTGTGGCTGGCAGAGCTTACAGAGATAGGAATTGGGGGATTGAGGGAAGGATTTAAACAGGAGGATGAGAATTTGAGAAGCGATACAGAGAGGTGGTGGAATTGGAATCCCTCTGGAACCGCACCCAAGGGCGGATCAACCTGGACAATCTGAGGAATGTCCCTGTAACTGAACAGGAACTGGGAAGATTAACAGTTTACAGTTAACTGGAGGATGGTCACCATGTAACGTACATACAAATATAGGGGTTAGGTGTGGAACTTGAACAGGAAGATGAGAATTGTAGGGGCTGGAGGAAGGTACAGAGATAGGGAGGGAGTGATGGAGCGATTTGAGCAGGGAGGTGAGAATTGTAGGCACTGGAGCAGGTAATGGAGATAGAGAGGGAAGTGGTGAGGTCGGCGTTTGAACAGGAGGATGAGAATTTTGGTGGCTAGAGGACTTTAAAAAGGTAGGGCTAGAGGGGCTGAGGGCTGGATTTCAACAGGAGGCTGACAGTTGTCGGGCTAGAAGAGGTTTTAGAGATATGGAGGGGCGAGTTTGATGTAGATGTTTGAACAGGTGGATGAGAATTATAGTGGCTGGTGGTGCTTACGGAGATAGGAATTGGGGGATTGAGGGAGGGATTTAAATAGGAGTATGAGGTTTTTTGGGCTGGAAGAGGTTATAGAGATAGGGAGGGACAGGTTTGAAGTAGGTGTTGGAACAGATGGATGAGAAGTATAGTGGCTGGCAGAGCTTACGGAGATAGGAATTGGGGGATTGAGGGAAGGATTTAAACAGGAGGATGAAAATTTGAGAAGCGGTAAAGAGAGGTGGTGAGGGGCGGGTGGCCAATAACGAGTTAGGAGAATGAACAGGTGGAGGTTGGGAGCCGGTGGTTGAGAATTGAACAAGCTGAGAGTTAAGGAGGACGAATGGAAGCCAAAGGTGAATTTTGAAATTGGGAATGAGGGAAGGAGCATCGGAAATTGGATTAAGTTGGAGAGCTGAAGTTAAAAACAGATAATTGAGCAAGGGAGATTTGAATTACAATTCAAGAGCTTTAGCATCCCAAATCATTTCATAAAGTGTAAAACAATGGAAGTCATAATTTGATTTGCAGCATTTCAAATATATATATAAATATATAATGAGTTTGAACTTCCAGATTTCAACCTTTCTTCACCAAAATTTAAAGTGAAGTAAACGCATAACCTCCCTGTCACTCCTGTTGTATGAACTAAATGCTCAAACGAAGAGACACTTACTGATCAGCAGCAGGCTGGAGGCAGCTGCCATCTGGAGAATGGCGTTCAGGTCATGCACAGGCATTGGAAAGCAATCTTCTGCTGCCTCTTTCTTTCGCTGAGCCCCGGGACTAATGCTGACACGGCTAAGATGTTGTGAAATCGAATCAAGTGGCCAGGATATGACGTGATGTATCATGTCAGAAATTAATCAAAAAGGGTGCAAGAACTGACGAATGTCGTTACTAAGCAATGCAGAGCAGGGAAGTGCCTGGGGACGTGTTTCTACGATAGGGAAGGCTGTCACATGCTCTGAGGTTTTAAGCTGCCGTCACCAGCCCTTCATCTGGACCTCCCCTAGGCTTGTAAGCCACTTACCCCCATCTCTAACCAAGTCTTGGTGAAAGGGACCAATTGGGCATGGGCAGCAACATCGAATATTTTCGTCTGTTCAGCATCTCAGTGGACGTAGAGGCGAGAAGCAGGGGAGTGAATTGCACCTGTATTGGCACATCGAAGTGGCATTCCTCTGCATACACACGCAAGGGCAGAACTACAGCTCCCTTGTCCCCTTGAGGAATTTCCCTGTAACTGAACAGACACTGAAGGGACGAACAGTTTACAGTTAATGGGAGGAGGGTCACAATGTAACGTAAATAAAAATGTGGGGGTGAATTTAAACAGGAGGATGAGAATTGTAGGACATGGAGGAGGTTACAGAGATAAGGACGGAGGGCGTCTGGGAGCAAGTTGAAAAGGAGGATGAGAAATGTAGGGGCTGGAGAATGATAGTGAGATAGGGAAAGAGGGGGTCCGGCAGAGATTTGAACAGGGCGACGAGAATTGT
Source organism: Carcharodon carcharias (assembly GCF_017639515.1). NCBI lineage: Eukaryota > Metazoa > Chordata > Chondrichthyes > Lamniformes > Lamnidae > Carcharodon > Carcharodon carcharias. The sequence continues at coordinate 1,721,587 of NC_054505.1, read as the reverse complement.
AGGGGCTGGAGCAGGTAATAGAGATAAGGAGGGAAATGTTGAGGTCGGGGTTTGAACAGGAGAATGAGAATTTTGGGGGCGAGAGGAGGTTACAAAGATAGGGAGGGAGGGTCTGAGGGCAGGTTTTCAACAGAGGGATAAGGATTGTCGGGGCTGAAAGAGGTTATAGATCTTGGGGGGAAGGGCTTGAAGTAGGTGTTTGAACAAGCGGACGAGAATTATACCGGCTGGTGGAACATACGGAGATAGAAAGGGGGAATTGAGGGAGCGATTTGAACAGGAGGATGAGAATTTGAGAAGCGAGCAGAGGAAGGTGGTGAGGGAGAGGGGGGGGGGGGAGGGGGGTGGGGGGGGGGTGGTGGTGGGGGGCGGGTGGTGTGGCCAATAGCGAGTTAGGAAAGGGGCAGGTGCAGGTTGAGCGCCGGTGGTTAAGAATTGAAGAAGCAGAGAGTTAAGGAGGACGAATTGAAACCAAAGGCGGATTTTTAAATTGAGGCTTAGAGAAGGAGCATCAGAAATTGGATTGAGTTGTAGAGCTGAATTTCAAAGCAAATAATTAAGCAAGGGAGACTTGAATTACAATTCAAGAGCTTTAGCATCACAAGTCATTTAATAAAGTTTTTAAAAAATCGAAGGCATAATTGGATTAGCAGCATTTAAAAATATATACAAAAATATATATTGAGCTTAAACTTCCACATTGCAACCTTTATTCACCAAAATTTAAATTGAAGGAAACGCATAACTTCCCTATCATTTCTGTTGTGTGACCTGAATGCTCAAATGAAGACAGACTTGGCAATCAGCATCAGGCTGGAGGTAGCTACCATCTGGGGAATGGCGTTCAGGTCATGCACAGGCATTGGAAAGCAATCTCCTGCTGCCTCTTTCTCTCGCTGAGCCTTGGGACTAATGCTGAGACGGCTAGGATGTTGTGAAATCGAATCAAGTGGCCAGGATATGACGTGATTAATCAATTTATTTATTAATCAAAATGGGTGGGGGGTGGGGAATAGTGACCAATGCCGTTACTAAGCACTGCAGAGTAGGGAAGTACCTGGGGAAGAGGTTCTGTGATGGAGAAGTGCTGTCACATGCTCTGAGGTTCTTAGCTGCCGTCACCAGACCTTCATCTGGACCTCCTATAGGCAATTAAAACTCTTGCCCCCATCTCCAACCACCGCCCTCCTCTTGGTGCAAGGGACCGAATGGGCATGTGCAGCTAACCCGTGTCCCCCCGTCTGTTCATCATCTCTGTGAAAGGAGAGGTGAGGAGCAGGCGGCTGTATTGCACCTGTATTGGCACGTGGAATTGGGTTCCCTCTGGAACCGCACCCAAGGGCGGATCAACCTGGACAATCTGAGGAATGTCCCTGTAACTGAACAGGAACTGAGGTGATTAACAGTTTACAGTTAACTGGAGGATGGTCACCATGTAAAGTACATACAAATATGGGGGTTAGGTGTGGAACTTGAAAAGGAAGATGAGAATTGTAGGAGCTGGAGGAGGGCACAGAGAAAAGGAGGGAGGGGGCGATGGAACGATTTGAACAGGGAGATGAGAATTGTAGGCACTGGAAAATGGAATGGAGATAGAGAAGAAACTGGTGAGGTCGGAGTTTGAACAGGAGGATGAGAGTTTTGGTGGATAGAGGAGTTTAAAAAGATAGGGAGAGAGGGGCTGAGGGCGGGATTTCAAGAGGAGGCTGAGAGTTGTCAGGCTAGAAGAGGTTTTAGAGATAGGGAGGATCGGGTTTGAAGTAGGTGTTTGAACAGGTGGATGAGAATTATAGTGGCTGGAGGTGCTTACGGAGATAGGAATTGGGGGATTGAGGGAGGGACTTAAATAGGACGATGAGGGTTTTTGGGCTGGGGGATGTTATAGAGATAGGGAGAGATGGGTTTGAGTAGGTATTGGAACAGTTGGATGAGAAGTATAGTGGCTGGCGGAGCTTACAGAGATAGGAATTGGGGGATTGAGGGAAGGATTTAAACAGGAGGATGAAAATTTGAGAAGCGGTAAAGAGAGGTGGTGAGGCGTAGGTGGCCAATAACGAGTTAGGAGAATGAACAGGTGGAGGTTGGGAGCCGGTGGTTGAGAATTGAACAAGCTGAGAGTTAAGGAGGACGAATTGAAGCCAAAGGTGAATTTTGAAATTGATGCTGAGGGAAGGAGTATCGTAAATTGGATTAAGTTGGAGAGCTGAAGTTAAAAACAGATAATTGAGCAAGGGAGACTTGAATTACAATTCAAGAGGTTTAGCATCCCAAATCATTTCATAAAGTCTAAAACAATGGAAGTCACAATTTGATTTGCAACATTTCAAATATATATATAAATATATAATGAGCTTGAACTTCCACATTTCAACCTTTCTTCAGCAAAATTTAAAGTGAAGTAAACGCATAACTTCCCTGTCACTCCTGCTGTGTGAGCTAAATGCTCAAACGAAGATACGCTTACTGATCAGCAGCAGGCTGGAGGCAGCTGCCATCTGGACAATGGTGTTCAAGTCATGAACAGGCATTGGAAACCAGTCTCCTGCCGCCTCTTTCTCTCGCTGACCCTTGGGACTAATGCTGAGACGGTTAAGATGTTGTGAAATCGAATCAAGTGCCAGGATATGACGTGATGAATCAAGTCATAAATTAATCAGAAAGGGTGCAAGAACTGACGAACGTCGTTACTAAGCAATGCAGAGCAGGGAAGTGCCTGGGGATGTGGTTCTATGATGGGAAAGGCTGTCACATGCTCTGAGGTTTTAAGCTGCCGTCACCAGCTCTTCATCTGGACCTCCCCTAGGATTGTAAACCACTTGCCCCCATGTCTAAACAACTGTTGGTGAAAGGGAACAATTGGGTATGGACAGCAACATCGAATATCTTTGTGTGTTTATCATCTCAGTGGACGTGAATGCGAGAAGCAGGGGAGTGTACTGCACCTGTATAGGCATGTCGAAGTGGCATTCCTCTGGAAACACACCCAAGGGCAGAACTACAGCTCACTTGTCCCCTTGAGGAATTTCCCTGTAACTACAGACACTGTAGGAATGAACAGTTTACAGTTAACGGGAGGATGGTCACAATGTAACGTAAATAGAAATGAGGGGGTGAATTTGAACAGGAGGATGAGAATTGTAGGGCATGGAGGAGGTTGCAGAGATAAGGACGGAGGGCGTGAGGGAGCAATTTGACAAGGGGGATGAAAAATGCAGGGGCTGGAGAAGGATAAAGAGATAGGGAAAGAGGGGGTGAGGCAGCGATTTAAACAGGGGGTCGAGAATTGTAGGGGCTGCAGCAGGTAATGGACATAAGGAGAGAAGTGTTGAGATCGGGGTTTGAACAGGAGAATGAGAATTTTGGGGGCGGTTGGAGTTTACAAATATAGAGAGGAAGGGTCTGAGAGCGGGATTTCAACAAAAGGATGAGGATTGTTGGGGCTGAAAGAGGTTATAGATCTTCGGGGGAAGGGTTTGAAGTAGGTGTTTGAACAGGCGGACGAGAATTTTACCGGCTGGTGGAACATAAGGAGATATGAAGCGGGGAATTGATGCAGGGATTTGAACAGGAGGATGAGAATTTGATCTCAGGGAGGTGGTGAGGGGCGGGTGGCCAATAGTGAGTTAGGAAAGGTGCAGGTGGAGGTTGGGCGCCCGTGGTTTTGAATTGAAGAAGCTGAGAATTAAGCAGGACGGATTAGAACCAAAGGTGAATTTTTAAATTGAGGCTTTGAGAAAGAGCATCAAAAATTGGATTGAGTTGTAGAGCTGAATTTTAAAGCAAATAATTGAGCAAGGGAGACTTGAATTGCAATTCAAGAGCTTTAGCATCCCAAATCATTTCATAAAGTTTTTAAAAAATCGAAGGCATAATTGGATTTGCAGCATTTAAAATTTATACAAAAATATTTATTGAGCATAAACTTCCACATTGCAAACTTTCTTCATCAAAATTTAAATTGAAGTAAACGCATAACTTCCCTGACACTGCTGTTGTGTGACCTGAATGCTCAAATGAAGAGAGACTTACTGATCAGCAGCAGGCTGGAGGCAGCTGCCATCTGGGGAATGGCGTTCAGGTCATGCACAGGCAAAGGGAAGCAATGTCCTGCTGCCTCTTTCTCTCGCTGAACCCCGGGACTAATGCTGAGACGGCTAAGATGTTGTGAAATCGCATAAATTGGCCTGGATATGACGTGATGAATCAAGTCATAAATTCATCAGAAAGGGTGCAAGAACTGACGAATGTTGTTACTAAGCAACACAGAGTAGGGAAGTGCCTGGGGATGTGGTTCTGAGATGGAGAAGCGCTGTCATATGCTCTGAGGTTCTCAGCTTCCGTCACCAGCCCTTCATCTAGACCTCCCCTAGGCTTGTAAACTACTTGCCCCCATCTCTAAGCAACTCTTGGTTAAAGGGACCAATTGTGCATGGGCAGCCACATCGAATAACTTCGTCTGTTCATCGTCTCTGTGGACAGTATAGGCGAGAAGCAGGGGACTGCATTTCACCTGTATTGGCACGTCGAAGTGGCATTCCTCTGGAAACACACCCAAGGGCGGATCTATTGATCCATTGGCCCCCTGAGGAATGTCCCTGTAACTGAACAGACACTGAGGTGATGAACAGTTTACAGTTAACGGGAGGAGAGTCATAATGTAACGTATGTAGGAATGTGGGGGTGAATTTCAACAGGAGGATGAGAATTGTAGGGGATGGAGGAGGATACAGAGATAAAGACGGAGTGCACATGTGAGCGAATTGAAAAGGGGGATGAGAAATGTAAGGGTTGGAGGGGGTTACAGAGATAGGAAAGGAGTGGGCATCGCAGCGATTTGAACAGAGGGATGGGAATTGTAGGGGCTGGAGCAGGTAAGGGACGTAGGGAGGGAAGTGGTGATGTCGAGGTTTGAACAGGAGGATGAGAATTTTGGGGGCTAGAGGAGTTGACAAAGATAGAGAGAGAGGATCTAAGGCCCGAATTCCAACAGGAGGATAAGGGTTTTCTGGTCATGTAGGGGTTATAGAGATATGGAGGGACGAGTTTGAAGTAGGTGTTTGAACAGGTGGACGATAATTATAGAGGCGAGAGGAGCATACAGAGATAGGAAGCGGGGGTGGGGGTGATTGAGGGAAGCATTTGAACAGGAGGATGAGAATTTGAGATGCGAGCACAGGGAGGTGGTGAGGGGCGGGTGGCCAATAATGAGTTACTAAAGGGGCAGGTGGAGTTTGGGAGCCGGTGGTTGAGAATTGAACAAGCTGCGAGTTAAGGAGGACGAATTGAAGCCAAAGGTGAATTTTTAAATTGAGGCTTAGAGAAAGATCATCAGAAATTGGACTGAGTTGGAGAGCTGAAGTTAAAAGCAAATATTTGAGCAAGGGAGACTTGAATTACAATTCAAGAGCTTTAGCTTCACAAATCATTTCATAAAGTTTTTAAAAAATGGAAGGCATAATTGGATTAGCAGCATTTAAAAATATATATTAAAATATATATTAAGCTTCAATTTCCACATTTCAACCTTTCTTCACCAAAATTTAAAGTGAAGTAAACAAATAACTTCCCTGTCAATCCTGTTGTGTGACCTGAATGCTCAAATGAAGAGAGACTTACTGATCAGCAGCAGGCTGGAGGCAGCTGCCATCTGAAGAATGGCGTTCAGGTCATGCACAGGCATTGGAAAGCAATCTCCTGCTGCCTCTTTCTCTCACTGAGCCCCGGGACTAATGCTTAGACGGTTAAGATGTTGTGAAATCGAATCAAGTGGCCAGGATATGACGTGATGAATCAAGTCATAAATTAATCAAAATGGTGGAAGAACTGACGAATGTCGTTACTGAGCAACACAGAGCAGGGAAATGCCTGGGGATGTGGTTCTGTGATGGAGAAGCGCTGTCACGTGCTCTGAGGTTTAAGCTGCCGTCACTAGCCCTTTATCTGGACCTCCCCTACACTTGTAAACCACTTACCCCCATCTCTAACCACCTCTTGGTGGAAGGAACTGAGTGTGCATGGGCAGCCACATCGAATATCTTCGTCTGTTCAGCATTTCTGTGGACGTAGAGGCGAGAAGCAGGGGGACTGCATTGCACCTGTATTGGCACATCGAAGTGGCATTCCTCTGGAAACACACCCAAGGGCGGAACTATAGATCCCTTGGTCCCCTGAGGAATGTCCCTGTAACTGAACAGACACTGAGGTGATGAACAGTTTACAGTTAACTGGAGGAGTGTCACCACGTAACGTACACAGGAATGTTGCGAGGGGGGGGGGTGGAAATTGAACAGGGGGATGAGAATTGGAGGGACTGGAGAATGTTACAGAGATAAGGAGTAAGCGGGTGAGGGAGGGATTTGAACATGGAGGTAAGAATTGTAGGGGCTGGAGGAAGTTAAAAACATTGAACAGGAGGGGCTGTGGGAGGGATTTGAACAGGAGGATGGGAATTTTAGGGGCTGGATCAGGTAATGGAGATAGGGAGGGAAGGGGTGAGGGTGGATTTGAACAGTACCATGAGTGTTGTAGGTGCTGGGGGTAGTTAACGATATCGGGAGGGAGGGGGTGCGGCTGATTTGAATGGGAGGGTGGAAAATTTCTGGTCTGCATGAATTTACAGGTGCATGGAGGCTGGCTATGTGTGGGCCCATGGAAAGAATTCAAAAGAATGATTAGTATTTCGGAGGCTGGAGGAAGTTACCGAGATAGGTAATAAAGGGACGACGGCCCATGGAGCGATTTGAGCAGAATATTGATAATTCTAGGGCTGGATAAGTTTACATAAATATGGAGTCAGGGGGCGAGGGAGCGAATTGCACAGGGGGTTGAGAATTGTCGGTGCTGGAAGAGTTTACATAGATAGGGAGGGAGGGAGGGAGGAGACATGGAGAAATTTGAACAGAAGAATGAGAATTGTGCAGGAGGGATGAGATAGAGATGGATGGGGTGCGTGGGGCCATGGCGGGATTTGAACAGGAGAGATTGAATGAGGTACAGAGTTGAAAGAGGTTAATGAGATAGTGAGGGAGTGGGCGAGGGAAGGAGTTGGACAGGATGGTGCGAATTGTAGGGCCTAGAGTTTGTTACAGAGTTAGGGAGGGAGGGCGAGTGGCCATGGAGGGATAATGCACAGGAGGATGAGAGTTGCAGAGGTTGGAGTTGGTTATAGACATTGGGAGTGATGGGTCAAAGGAGTGGTTTCAACAGGAGGATGAGAATTGCAGGTGTGGACCAGCTTATAGCGATAGGGAGGGAGCAGTTCGAGGGGCCATGGGGGTATATGAAGAAGAGGATGCCACTTCTACCAGGTGGAAGAGATTGCACAGATTGGGTGGGGATTAGGGGCCATGCATGGAATCGAACAGTAACTTGAGAATTGTTGGAACTTGCAAATGTAGAAGTATTTGAGGTTTTAGGGATTAGGGTCTGATTCATACATTTAAGGGTATTTATTAAATTTATCCTAGGGGCTGTTTCGCCAGTGATGGTGGAGACTGATTTCAATTAATTCACAACATTATCAGAAAAGAGATGTGATCAGAGTTCTACACAGCAGGATGTTTGGATCTAGATGGACAGCCCAAGAGGTGGAAGAGGATTCAGGTTTCATTTTTTAAATGGAATTCATGGACAACTGAAATTAATATGACGAGCTTCTGGGCGTGGGACGTGGTTTTGAAGTTGAGCGGGAATGAGGAATCTCCAGCAAAGAGCTGGTCCACAGAGTATTACGTAAATCAACTGCTTCTGGAAGGTGTGCTGTGTGATGTTTGAACTGTGTATTGCAATTCTGCATTGCATACAAGATCTTGAAATGGAAGCCCCTCTCAGTGAGATACACTGAAACAGTCTCTGTGTGAAGGGGCACCACTCTCAGTGAGGTACACTGATACATTATCTGTGTGAGGGGCCAGATCTCTTAGAGTGATTACACTGATACAGTTTGTGTGTGACGGAATCCTATCTCAGTGAGATACAATGATACAGTCCCTGTCTGAAGGGACTCATCTCTCAAAGAGATTAATTTATGCAGCCTCTGTGTGAGGGCACTCCGCCCTCAGTAAGATACACTGATAAGTCTCTGTGTGAAGAGATCCCTCTCTTAGTGAGATACTGTGATACAATCTCTGTTTGAGGGACTCCTCTCAGAGAGGTACACTGATAAAATTTCTGTGTGAATGACTATTCTCCCAGTGAAATACATAGATGCATTGTCTGCATGAAGGGACTCCTCTCTCAATGAGATTTACTCATGCTGTCTCTGTGTGAGGGGATTCCACCATCAGTGAGATTCACTGGTACAGTCTCTGTGAGAGGGGACTGCTAACTCAGTAAGATACATTGATACGGTCTCTCTTTGAGGAACACCTCTCTCAGTGAGGTCTACAGATACAGTCTATATGTGAAGGGACACCCCTCTCATTGTGATGACAATAATAAAGACTCTGCGTGAGGAACTCCTCCGTCAGTGGGATACTCTGATACAGTGTCTGTCTGAAGGGACTCCTCTCTCAATTAAAGTAAGTTATGCAGTGTCTGAGTGAAGGCACTCCTCTTTCAGTGAGACACACTGATACAGAATCGGTGTGAAGGGACGACCCTCGCGGTGAGATGCACTGATATTCTCTGTGTGTAGGTGTCCTCTCTCAGTGAGATACATTGATATAACCTCTGTGTTACTGGGCTCCTCTCTCAGTGAGATGCTATTATACAGTCCCTGTGTGAAGGGACTCCTGTCTTAGTGTGATTCATTGGTATAACCTAAAACCTTTATTACAGCTTGGCTGGCAATCTTAAGCCAATCCATCCAGTGGCGCATAGATCAGAAGGGGTCGGAAATCTACTTAATCCTCGCCTGAACTCACCCTTCACTGAGTTCATAGAGCAAAAGATGTCAGACGTAGCATAAAACCTGAATTCAACATCATTACTCTAGTTTTAACCTAACTCAACTGATGGAAGTTTCAAGGAATTTTATGTTTGTATCTTGTCGAAAACTGCTCTACATTGCCTTCAATTTTCGAGGTCAGTATTAAACCAATGCTTCTTGAGAATTATGCTTGGAGTCTTAATTTAAATTTAATCCCACTCTCCGATGATTTTCTCATTCCTTAGTCGAGTGGAACTGCAGCCCGTAGCACACTGTTTGCATCAAACTCTTTCCCAGCAGGCTCCCAACATGTGCACAAGTGGAATATGGAGTGGGATAGAAGCAGAGACCATCTGCACAGTTAAGACTCGCAATCTGCAGCATGAAATTGCAATTGACCTCACTGAACATTTCAACTTTGACAATCCATCATAATAGGCTAATGCTTTAGATTTAAAATATTTTCAGGTTTAATCGAGGAAACAATCTGCTCTCCGCAATAATATACAGGTTAAGGGTGGGCAAGCAGGTCATTGAAGGTCTTGGACTTCAAGTGCATTTTGCTTCCCGTTCCTGTGCTGAGTAACTCACCTCCTGACTCCCCAAAGCCAGTCCACTATCTACAAGGCACAAGTCAGGAGTTTGACGGGAGATTCTGCGCTTGCCTGGATGAATACAGCACCAACAACACTAAAGACGTGCGACACCATTCAGGACAATGCAGCCCCGCTTGTTTGGAACCCCATCCACAAACATTCATTCCCTCCACCACCGACGGACAGTAGCAACAATGTGTACTATCTACAAGATTCACTGCAGCAACACTTCAAGGTTCCTTAGACAGCACCTTACAAACCCGTGACCTCGACCACCAAGAAGGACAAGGGTAGCGATGCTTGGGAACACCACAGCCTGGAGCTTCCCCTCCAACCCTCTCATCTTCCTGACTTGGAAATGCATACCAACATAAGAATTTGGAGGTTAGTATGACGCTCGCCCCTCGCGGCTGCCCAGTCATTCAAAGAGATCATGGCTGAACTGATTGCTACCTCAGCCCCACATTCCTCCCTCCCTCCGATAACATTTCACCCCCTTGTTTATCTACAATCTATCCAGCTCTGCCATAAATATATTCAAAGGCCCTTCTCCCATTGCCTTTCGAGAAACTGAGTTCCAAAGAATAACTACCCTGACGGAAAATAATCCTCCTCATCTGTCTTACATCAGCGACCCCTTATTTTAAAACATTAACCCTTAGTTCTAGTTTTTCCCACATCCACGCTGTCAAGGCCCCTCAGGATCTTAAAGGTTTCAATCATGTCTCCTCTTACTCTTCTAAATTCCAGTGAATGCAAGATTAACCAGTCTAGCCTTTCCTCATATCACAACCCGCCCATCCCTGCTTTAGTGAAGCAAATTGTTCTTCCTTCACTGTCGCTGGGTCAAAATCCTGTAACTCCCTATCTAACAGCACTGCAGGTGTACCAACACCATGCGGACAAAATCCTGGAACCCCCTCCCAAACAGCACGGTGGTGTACGTATATCAACGGACAAAATCCTGGAAACCCCTCCCTAACAGCACTGCGGGTATATCTACACCAACTGACTAAATCCTGGATCTCGCTCCCTAACAGCACTGTATGTGTACCGACACTGCATTTGTTTGAATTCATCCTTGGGAAGCAGGCGTCGCTGGCTATGCCAGCTGGGATTACCCATCCCTAACTGCTTTGTTCTGTGGGCATTAAAGAGTCAACCAGATTCCTGTGGGTCCACGCATGTAGGTCCAAAGCAGACCAGGTGAGGCCAGCAGGTTCCCTTCCAGAAAACACACCAGTGACATTTCTGACAATTGACAATGGATTTGTGGCCACTTTAATTCCAGGTTTTTATTGATTTCAAATTACACCCATCTCAGGTCCCCTGAGCATGACCCTGGGTCTCTGGAATAATAATCCAGTGACAATACCACTTTGCCACCACCTTCCCACGTTAAATTCAACGGTTCAAGGAGGCAGCTCACCACCACCTCATGAAGGACAATTGGGGATGGGCAATAAATGCTTGCCTAGCCAGCGACACACACATGCCACTAATGAATAAAAAAAAACAATCATTTTATTCTTCAAGGGAGCAAAAATATGCCTATTTCAGTAGAAATATAATCAACAATGGAACATACACAATCCTTCAGGGCGCAGAATTCCAAAGCGTGACAACACTTTGAGTGAAGTAATTGCTTCTCATCTCAGTCCTAAGTGCCCGGCCCCTTCTCCTGAGACTGTGTCCCCGTGCTTCGTTTTGCCGACTAGCGGAAACATTCTCTCAGTCTCTGCACCTTCAGCCCCCTCAGAATCTTACATGTTTCATTGATATCACATCTCATTATTCAAAACTCCGCAGAATCAAGGCCCAACTAATTCAGCCACAGAGCGTAGCTCGACCACTGATCCCAATCAGCAACCCAGCTAAGCTGCCGTGCACCGTCTGAAATGTGTAATGGCACAGCAGTTGGTAAACTCTGAGGTATTTAAAATCCCAGAGGGAAAATGTAATCAAATGTCATAACCTATATTTTCAAACGAAGTGTTTTGAGTTGCAGCTCTAAATTTAGGAATAAGACCACAAGTTCTCTAGAAGATTTTCTATCCAACTTAATAGGACATTTAATAATTTATAACCAATTAAACACATACCCATGACCAACAATTACTGCTATCATAACTATTCAGAAATTCCCAAATTAAATCCACTAAGGCAACAGTAGCCAATACCTTTAACGAGACACCAGGCAAAGCATTTTCATTTTATGAATTCAAGATGAGGTCCGTTTCAGTTTGGTTCTTTTGCAGACAGTTGTAGGCTTACAGACTTACATCTATATTGCCTCTGACATGCACACACAAAATCCCATTCTATAATGCTTAGGCTTCCCCTTTTAATGTAAATTCTCATTGTTTCGCCAGGCCCTTTGTACCCCTTGCATAATACCAACTTTATTAGTAATATAATCGTTGACTGGTGTCTCCTGACTAGGTGCAAGATTTCACTCGCACTCTTTGAATGCTGTATTCAACCAAATGCACATATTTCATCTACCTGATTGTTTCCATCTAAAAACCTCTGTACATCAGAGCACGCAGACTAGCTGGCTTTAATCCAGACTAGCTGGCTTTAATCCAATTAACACAGAGACAGAGATTAAACCTCTATTTTAAACAAAATCAATAAGATTATATACATTAATATCTCTTCCTGACAAAATGTGATGTATATCCTTCCTCAAATACGGAGACCATAAATGCAAACAATATTCCAGATAAAAGCGAAATACTGCGGCTGCTGGAAATCTTAAGTACAAACAGAAAATACGGAATAAGGAACTCAGCATGTCTAACAACATCCGTGGAGAGAGAAAAAGAGTTAATGTTTCAGAGAGCCAGAATTACACAGCACAGAAAAAGGCCCGTCAGCCCAGTCTGTGCGCAGGACTCCTCACAATATCCTGACATGGTCTCACGAAATCCCTGTGCAATAGTAGCAATACTTTGTATCTGTTTAACTATAGCATTTTAATTCCCTTGCTTAAAATGTCATATGTATAGTTACCTTCTTAATTTGCTTGATGAATCTGGATGCTAGCTTTCTGTGTTCCTTGCATGGGCATATCAATTTAACATCAGCATTTGAAACTTACTTTAGCTTGGAAATTGAGATTCAAATATTTGAATCAATAAATGAGAAGTAGATAATTGTGCCATGAAGCCATGTGACCACGAAACTTCCAGGTTGTACCAAAAATAACACCCGTATGGGTGACCAATGTTGATGCTGGCAGGAAATCTGCTGCCCTTCCATTACACGTGATGCCAGGCTTTCAGTGAATGGTTTTCAGTTTCAACTTCCCTCTTAGCAAATCACTAAACCGTGTCATAACATTCAACACGGTGGTTCAAGGACGGGCTCAAAACTAGCTTCTCAGTGGGCATTTCGGGATGGGAGTCAAGTGCTGACATTGACAACCACACACACGCAAACCCTCCCCCATCCCACCCACCAGCCCATCTCGTGGATATTTCTAAAAACGCAAATACAGCCGCAGGGTCATTGAATTATAGAGCAGAGAAGGAGCCATTTCGGCCAATCGTTCCTGCACAACACCTATGACAGAGCCAAATATTGACTCATATCCATTGATTTCCCCTTTATATCTGGAGCCATTTAAATTTCATCACCTGGAACATCTGCGATTGGGTCCACAAATTTCTGCCAGTGGTCATGAATAATTTATATCACTGCAGAGATAACTGCTGATTTCTTAAAAATTCATTCACTGGATATACCATTATTGGCTAGGCCATCCGTTATTGCCCTTCACTAATTGCCCCTTGAGGAAGTGGTGGTGAGCTGCCTTCTTGAACTGCGTTAGTCCCTGTGGTGTAGGTACACCCACAGCGCTGTTAGGGAGGGTGTTCCAAGATTTTGTCTGTGTGGTGCAGGTACACCCACAGCACTGTTAGGGAGGGAGTCCCATGGTTTTTTCCCAGTGACACTAAAGGAATGGCCGATTTCCAAGTCAGGATGGCGATTGACTTGTTGGGGATCTTCCAGGTGGTGGCATTCCCACGTGAATGCTGACCTTGTCCTTCTCGATAGTAGCAGTCATGGGTTTGGGGAGTGTGGTCGAAGGAGCCTTGGTGAGCTGTTGCAATGCATCTTGTAGATGGCACACGAACTGCTGCTACTGTGCGTCGGTGGTGGAGGGATGAATGTTTGTGCATGGGGCGCCAATCAAGCGGGGCTACTTTGTCCTGGATGCCTGAAGCAATGGACAATCTGCTGTGCCGTCAATGTGAAAAGTTACACAATATAATTTGCCGAGAATCCAATGTTCTCTGTTCAACCATGTTTGTAATTCAGTTGTCAGTAATTGACCTTATTCTACATTGAAGTGAAACACTGATGGAGCCCAAGAGACTTTATGCTCTTCGTCGCTTTGAACTCCAAGTGAAGCTACTGGAATGGATCAAGTGGAAATGGAAACATTTCAGTGAAGGCATAACTTAGAATGTTATACTCCTGCATCTTTCGAGAAGAATAATGGACAGAGATCCATTCATGGGGATGGGGGTAAACCCTCCCAGGCAGTTAGTTGATATCAGTGCAGTCCTACATCAATTTTGTTTCATAGGAAATACAGTTATGCGCACAAGGTACCAGGCAAGGCGTACAGTGTAAGATCTCAAAACAGCAGATCATATAATTACCTTGTTACTCCATGTTGTTCTTGTGCACATTGCTACTCTGGCTCTGTTTTTTTTATCAGATTCTGTTTCTAAACCTTTACGTCAGTATGAACACTCCCTTTGTTCTTTTATTCTTGACCTCTTTGTCAATCTCCTTTGTCAAGCAAATAATTAAGAAGGCAAATGGAATTTCGGCCTGTATTATTAGCAAGTTGGAGGTTAAAAATTTGCATGTCTTGTTGCAACTGTACAGTGTGTTGGTAAGGCCGCACCTAGAATACTGTGTACAGTTTTGAATCCCATATTTAAGAAAGGATATACCGGAATTGGAGGTAGTTCACAAGAGATTCACTGGGCTGATTCCTGCAATGAAGTGGTTCACTTATCAAGAATGACTCAACTAGTTAGGGCTTGATTCATTAAAGTTTAGAAGAATGAATGGTGATCTTATTGAAATGTACAAGATTCTGAGTGGGCTTCACAGGATAGATATAGAGAAGATGTTTCCACTAGTGAGGGAATCTCGAACTAGGGGCAGTTAAAGAATAAGGGGACATTCATTTAAAACTGAGATGCGAATGAATTTCTTCTCTCAGAGGGGCGTGAATTTCATGAATTCTCTACCCCAGAGAGTTGTGGAGGATTGATCACTGAAAATATTTAAAGAGATGTTCGACAATTTTTATTTTAAATGTCGGGGAGCTGAGGGCTATGAGGAGCTGGCAAAAAAGGGGAGTTGAGGACTGGGGAAGACCAGCCGTGATCTTATTGAATGGCGAGGCAGGTCTGAGGGGTTGAATGGCCTACTCCTGCTCTTATTTCTTATGTTCTCCTTTGGGTCTACCTATCACTGATCTTCTTTTCAGTTTCACCTGGGCCAGCTCACCCCGCCCCCCGTTTAACCATATCAATTCCATCACATTTCCCCTTCTCTTCAGCCCTGAAGAAGAGTCATATGGACTCAAAACATTAACTCTTTTTTCCCTCTACGCGGAGCCTGCTACAGCAGCTGAGGTGCTTTTTCGAGCATGTTCTGGAGTTTTTTCTTGTTTCAGGTTTCCAGCATCCGCAGTGTTTTGCTTGTGTCACCAGGGAGGCTGTTTTAGTGGCAGCTGGCATTCCCCGGTTCACCTTTGAAATGGACCCTGTCTACTTGAAAGGTTATTTCGCACTGAGATGTAAAGGCCTGGATTAGGAACTGCTTCATGAGAAATCCGGGGGCCGTTGAGAAGAATCCCCGACGGAAGAGGGGACAAGACGATGCAGGACAGTGGAAGCTCATGGGATCAGCATGTGTAACTGCTAATGTGGAAGACAAAGATAAACTAGGACAATTCAGACCCAAATATCTACCAAGGTGTTCGAATTTCCACCTCACTGGGTGGCCTGTATGTCAAGAGGCGATGGAAAAACCGAACAAGAGGCTTCAGGATCTCAACTATCTGTTCGGATATGGGATGTGTTGCCAGACAGAACGGCAGAGGGAGAATATATGATAACTTTTTTTTAAAGAAAAAGGAACTGAGATGAACATATGAAAGGAGAAAATGCAACAAGTCTATTAAAATGAGGAAGTAGGAGACAGACAGAGAGGGAGAGATAGAGAGAGAGAGACAGAGTGAGAAGGAGCGAGAGGGACCGAGAGAGACAGGTAGAGAAAGAGAGAAAGAGATAGAGAGTGCTGGCGAGATAGGGGGACAGAGGCAAGTAGGCAAAGAGAGAGAGAAATTCAGAGACAGAGCAATAGACAAAAGTATGAACAAAAACAGACAAATTCCCAGACGCACACACACGCACTCACACATGTACACACGCGCGCGCGCGCACACACACACACGCACAGAAAGAGAATCTGAATGAGAAAAAAAGAGAAAGGGAGGGAAATATTAAGACAGAGAGAAAGAGAGCAGGGGAATGAGAGGCAGAGATAGATGCAGAGAGAGAGTGACAACGACAGAGTAATAGATGAGCACAGAAACACACACACAGAAACTGACAGCGAGAAAAGGAGAAGAAAGAGCAAGAGAAGTTGAGTCTGTGGGAGACAGAGAGATTTTTCAGGGAACACCTTTGACCAGTTGGGTGAGGAATCGAAGGGACATGAGTCTAAGGTCAGATCTCGTTCATCAAGAGGGCACATAAGCGAGGATCTGACTGCAGGAAGGGTCACAGGAAATCGACTCAGGCTCCCAGATGCTCAGAGCGTGGTCAAGGTGCCAAATGAGCACTCAGAATCTTTCATTCCGCTCCAGACAGATCGACAGTGATGATTCTTATCCATAGGACACTTGTGAGCCTTCTCCCCTTCGTGTTCATCTAACACCATCTGCATATGTTGCTTTTCATTTCTCCCTTGACATTCAATGGCAATAACATTGTTGAATCCCCCACTAGCAACATCCTGGAGGGTTACCCTTGACAATTTAACTGGAATAGCCATATAAATACTGTGGCTACAAGTGCAGGTCAGAGGTTGGGAACCCTGCGGAGAGTAGCTCACCTTCTGACTCCCCAAAGCCTGTCCACCATCTATAAGGCACAAGTCAGGAGTGTGATGGAATACTCCTCATTTGCCTGGATGAGTGCAGTTCCCAGAACACTCATGAAGCTAGGCACCATACAGGTCAAAGCAGCCCCACTTGATTGGCGCCCCTTCCACAAACATTTACTCCATCCACCATCAACGCACAAGAGCAGCAGTGTGTGTCATGCACAAGGTGCAATACACAAAATCACCAAGGGACCTTAGACAACACCTTCCAAAACCACGACCACAACCAACCAAAAGGACAAGGGCAGCAGATAGATGGGAACACCGCCAACTAGAAATTCCCTTTCTCGCCATCAGGCATCATGACTTGGAAATATTTCGCTGTTCATTCACTGTCGCAGCTTCAAAAACCTGGAACTCCCTCCCTTACAGCACTGTGCGTGTACCTACACCACACGGACTGCAGTGGACCAAGAAGGTGCCTCGCTACCCATTTCTCACGGGGCAATTAGTGATGGGCAATGAATACTGGCCTAGCCAGAGATGCCAACGTCACGTGAATTAATTTAAAAAATGGATTTATCTGGCTTCCCTTTAAATACATTCAAACCATTAACTCAGCCACTACCTGTAGCAGTGAGTTCCACATTCTGCCCACTCTCTGGTTTCCTCATGAATTCTCCGTGTGGTGACATGTATTCATGACCTGATATTTCCGCCAAGAGGAAATACTTTCTTCCCTAAGGCCTTATCAAATGCTTCACTAATGTAAGGCCTCTATCAATTCATTCCTCGGCCTTTCCCTTCTGGAGAGAAGAGCCACAGTCTGTTAAATTTTCCCTGATAGTTTCACGTTGGAATCCCTCTCAGGAGCTGAGTTGGAGTGAAAGCTGAGTGATGCTGGAAATAGGAGAATCTGGGGCTTCTGGGGAACAGCAATCTAAAGTCAAAAACTAAAAGTGGACTAATCCAACTAAAAAGTAACAGTTGACGTATAGGGAGCGTTGCACGTGTTAGAACTCTTGACTTATAATGGAACAGATGATATTGCCTTTAACAAAGGCAAGGATGAAGAACTTCAAATACTTTTAGCATTCTTACTGTAGAAGTATTCTTGAGACAATAGAGACAGAGAGAGAATGCGCAAGAGAGAGAGAGAGAGAGAAAGGAGAAAGAGAGAGAGGGGAGAAAGAGAGAAAAAAATAATGAGAGTGGGATATGAGAGAGTGCGAAACATTGAGCAAGAGAGGCAGACAGATAGAGAGAGAGGCAGAGGTAGAAAGACATAGAGAGAGAGCAATAGACAAAAGCAAAAACATTAAAAAAACACAGATAGAGAAACTGTTAGAGATAAAAGGAGAAAGGGAGTAAAATATTGATACAGAGAAAGAGAGAGGGCGAGACAAGCAGAGTCAGAGATGGAGTGATAGTAACAGATTAATAGATCAACACAGAGGTGCACATACACAGAGACATACACACACACACACACACAGACGAAACTGACAGAGAGAGAAGGAGAAGAATTGGAAAGAGAAATTGAGTCTGAGAGAGAGAGAGAGAGAGATGATTCAGAGAACAACTTGGATCAGTTGGAGGGGGAATCCAAGAGACACTGGAGGTAGGTTTGGTCTCGTTCATCAAGGGGACACACAAGCGAGGATCTGGCTGCAGGAAGGGTTGCAGGAAATCGGCTCAGGCTCCAAAATGCTCAGGTCGTGGTCACGGGGCCAAATGAGCTCTCAGCAATTATCATTCCGCTCCAGCCTGGTCGACATTGAAGATATCCTTTCACAGGAAACTTCTGAGCTTCCTCCCTATCTCCTTCATCGAGCTCCATGTGCAGATCCTGCTAGTCCTTCCTCCCTTGACATTCAATGGCATACAATTGCTGAATCCCACACTGTCAATTTCCTGGGGGTTACCATCGACCATTTAACTCGAGTCGCCATGTAAATAGTTTGCTAATAAGAACAGGTCAGAGGCTGGGATTCCTGCCAAGAGTAACTTACCACCTGACTCCCGAAAGTCTGTTCACCATCTACAAGGCACAATTCAGGTGTATGATTGAATACTCACCACCTCCCTGGATGAGACCAGCTCCCACAACACTGAAGAAGCTCGACACCATCCAGGACAAAGCAGCCCACTTGATTGGCGCCCCTTCACTCCATCCATCACCAGCGCACAGTAGCAGCAGTGTGTGCAATATACAAGATGCAATGCAAGATATCAGCAAGTCTCCTTACATATCACCTTCCAAAACCACAACCACTACCACCTAGAATGGCAAGGGCAGTAGAAAGATAGGAACACCAACGCCTGGGAGTTATCTTCCAAGCCACTCGACATCCTGACTTGGAAAGATATCGGCTGTTCCTTCAATGTCGCTGTGTCAAAATCCCGGAACTCCCTCCCTAACAGCACTGTGCATGTACCTACACCACACGGACTGCAGCGGCTCAAGAAGGTGCCTCGCTATCCCCTTCTCACAGGTCAATTAGGGGTAGGCAATGAATACTGGCCTCGCCAGTGATGCCCACGTCACATGAATGAATCAAAAATGCGTTTGTCTAGCTTCCCTTTAAATAAATTGAAACCATCCAACTCAACCACTAACTGTTGCAAGGAGTTCCATATTCTCCCCAGTCCCTGTTTTCTTCATGAATTCCCCGTGTGTATTTGCAAGTGACTGAGACTTATTCATGACCTAATAGTATCTACAAGTGGAAACATTTGTGTCCCTATGGCCTTATCAAATGCTTCATTAGTCTAAGACCTCTATCAGTTGAAACCTCGGGCTTTCCATTCCAGAGAGAAGAACCCCAGTCTGTTAAATTTTCCCTGATAGTTTGACATTGGAAAGCCTGTCAGCGGCTGGGGTGGAGTGAAAGCTGAGTGTTGTTGGAGAATAGGAGAATCTGGGGCTTCAGGATGACAGCAATCTAACGTCAACACCTCAAAATGGATCCATCTTAATGAAAAGTAACATTTGACTTATAGGAATGGGTGCACGGGGTAGAAAAGTTGACTTTTAAAGGAACAGATGATACTGTATTTAGCAATGTCCTGGATGGAGAACTTCAAACACTTTTAGCCTTCATACTGTAGAAATGTTCTTGAGACAACAGAGACAGAGAGGGAGCGACACAGGGAGAAAGAGTGAGCATGAGAGAGAGAGAGAGAGAAAGAGGGGAGAGAGAGAGAGAGAGAGAGGAGAAAGGGAGAGAGATGAGAAAGTGAGAGAAGGAATGAAAGAGGGATATGCGAAAGAGAGTGAGACATGGAGCGAGACAGGAAGGCAGATAGAGAGATAGGCAGAGGTAGAAATACAGAGACAGAGCAATGGACAAAACCAAAAGCACAAACACACACAGAAAATGACAGAGAGAAAAAAGGTAAAAGGAAATGAAATATTGAGATAGTGAGAAAGAGAGAGAGGGGGAGAGAGGCAGAAACAGGGACAGAGTGATAGACACAGAGTAATAGATGAACACAGAAACACACACACACACACACACACACACAAACTCACAGACGATACTGATAAAGAGAAAAGGAGAAGGAAGGGAAAGATAAATTGATTCAGAGAGAGATGGGAGAGAGAGACAGACACAAAGAGAGAGAGAGATAGATGTTTCGGAGAACACCTTCAACCAGTTGGATAAGGAATCGAAAGGACATGGGATTAAGGCATGATCTCGTTCATCCAGAGGACACAGAAGCGAGGATCTGACTGTAGGAAGGGTTGCAGAAAAACGACTCAGGCTCCAAGATGCTCAGAGCATGGTCACGGGGTCAAATGAGCTCTCAGCATTTATCATTCCCCTCCAGAAAGATGGACAGTGAGGAGTTTTATTCACAGGACACTTGTGAGCCTTCTCCCTATCTCCTTCATCTAATACCAACTGCATGTCCTGCTTTTCCTTTCTCCCTTGACATTCAATGGCATTACCATCACTGAATCTCCCATTATCAACATCCTGGAGGTTACCGTTGACCATTCAACTGAAATATCCATATAAATACTGCGACAATAAGTGCAGGTCAGAGGCTGGGAATCCTGCTAAGTGTAACTCACCTCCTCACTCTCCATAACATGTGCACCATCGACAATGCGCAAGTCAGGTGTGTAAAGGAATATTCACCACTTTCTGGCTCAGTGCAGCTCCCATAACACGCAAGTAGCTCAACACCATTTAGGTCAATGCAGCCCCGCTTCATTGGCACCCCTTCCACAAACATTCACTCCATCCACAACCAACGCACAGTAGCAGCGTGTCTGCCATATACAAGATGTAATGCAGGTAATCACCAAGGCTCCTGACAAATCACCTTCCACACCCAAGATCACTACCACTAGAAGGACAAGGTTAACAGGTGGATGGGAACAACGACACCTGGAAGTTCCCTTTCAAGCTACTCGCCATCCTGATTTGGAAATATATCGGCTGTTCATTCACTGTTGCTGGGTCAAAATCCTGGAACGCCCTCCCTAACAGAAATGTGGGTGAACCTACACCAAACGGACAGCAGCCACTCAAGAATGTTCCTTACTACTCTTTTCTAAGCGGGCAATTAGGGATGGGCAATGG
Organism: Carcharodon carcharias; assembly: GCF_017639515.1. Lineage (NCBI taxonomy): Eukaryota > Metazoa > Chordata > Chondrichthyes > Lamniformes > Lamnidae > Carcharodon > Carcharodon carcharias. The sequence continues at coordinate 1,700,384 of NC_054505.1, read as the reverse complement.
ATTCTGGCCTAGCCAGCGATGCCCACTTCACACGAATAAATGAAAAAACAACTTTGTCTGGCTTCCCTTTAAATATATTGAATCCATTCAATTCAACCACTACCTGTGTCAGTAAGTTCCATATTCTCCCCACTCTCTGGTTTCCTCATGAATTCCCCGTTTGAATTTACTAATGACTAACACGTATTCATCACCTAATATTACCTACAAATGGAAACACTTTCTTCCCTAAGGCCTTATCAAATGTTTCATTAATCTAAGGCCTCTATCCGTTGATCCCTCGGCCTTTACCTTCGAGAGAGAAGAGCCCCAGTCTGTAAATTTTCCCTGATAGTTCCATATTGGATTGCATCTCAGTGGCTAGCATAGAGTGACAGCTGACTGGTGTTGGAGAATAGGAGAAGCTGGGGCTTAAGGATGACAGCAATCTAATGTCAATACCTCAAAATGGATCAGTCCAAATAAAAAGTAACAGTTGCCTTCTAGGAAAAGGTTCATGGGATAGAAATGTTGACTTATAATGGAACAGGTAATACTGTCTAGAACAACGGCATGGATGGAGAACTTCAAACACTGTTAGCCATCATACTGTAGAAATATTCTTTGGACAACAGAGACAGGGAGAAAGCGAGGCAGAGAGAGAGCGAGCAAGAGATAGAGGGGCTGGGGAAGCAAGAGGGAGAGATGCGAAAGAGAGAGAAAGAATGAGAGAGATGATATGGGAAACTGAGAGTGAGAAACATGGAGCGAGATAGGCAGACAGATAGAGAGAGAGAGACAGATGTAGAAAGACAGAGACAGTTCAATAAATAAAAGGACAAACATAAACAAACACACCCACAGATATAGAAAATGACAGAGAGAAAAAAGAGGCAAGGGAGTGAAATATTGAGACACAGAGAAAGAGGGGGGCGCGGCAGAGATAGAGACAGAGTGATAGACACAAAGTAACATGAACACAGAAACACAGCCACACACACACACACACATACACACACAACTACATACACAGACAAATCTGACAGACAGAGAAAGAGATATTGAGTCTGAGAGATAGAGAGAGAGAGAGAGAGCTGTTCCTGAGAACACCTTTGACCAGTTCTATGAGTAATTGAAGGGACACGGAATGATCTTGTTGTTCAAGAAGACACATAAGCGAGCATCTGACTGCAGGAAGGGTTGCAGGAAATTGGATCAGTCTCCAACATGCTCAGAGTGTGGTCACGGGGCCAAATGACTTCTCAGCATTTATTATTCCAATCCTGCCTGATCGCCAGTGATGGGTTTCATTCACAGGACACTTCTGAGCCACCTCCCTATGTCCTTCATCTAGCTCCATCTTCATATCCTGCTATTCCTTTCTCCCTTGAAATTCAATGTATTAACATCGCTGAATCCCCCACAAACAACATCCTGGCAGTTACCATTGACCATTGAACTGGAATAGACATATAAATATTTTGGAAATATGAGCAGTTCAGAGGCTTGGAATCCTGCCTAGATTAGCTCACCTCCTGGCTCCACAAAGCCTGTCCACCTGTTAAATTTTCCCTGATAGTTCCTCTTTGGGATGCCTCTCAGCGGCTTGGACGGAGTGAAAGATGAATGATATTGGAGAACAGGAGAATCTGGGGCTTCAGGATGACGGCAATCTAATGTTAACACCTCAAAATGGATCAGTCCAACTAAAAAGTAACAGTTGGATTATAGGGAGGGGTGCACGGTGTAGACATGATGACTTTAAATGAAACAGATGATACTGCCTTTAACAATGGCATGGATGGAGAACTGCTAACACTTTTAGCCAGCATTCTGTAGAAATATTCTTGAGACAACATAAACAGAGTGAGAGCGAGACAGAGAGAGGGAGAGAGAGAAGATAAAGAGAGTGAGAGGTGAGAAAGAGAGAGAAAGTATGAGAGGGGGATATGAGATAGAGGCAGTGAGAAACATGGAGCGTGACAGGCAGGCAGATAGAGAAACAGACAGAGGTAGAAAGACAGAGGCAGATCAATAGACAAAACCACAAACAGACAAACTCACGCAGAGATAGAGAAAATGACAGAGAGTAAAAAGGAGAAAGGGATTGTAACACTGAAACAGAGAGAAAGAGAGTGAAGCGGAGAGAAGCAGATGCAGAGACAGAGTGACAGACACAGCGTAATATATGAATACAGAAACAAACACACAGAGACACATACACACAAACACACATTAATACACACACATACACATGAAACTGGCAGACAGAAAGGGAGAAGAAAGAGAAAGATAAATTGAGTCTGAGAGAGAGAGAGAGAGAGAAATGTTTGAGGACACCTTCGACTATTTGGATGAGGAATCGAAGGGACATGTGACTAAGGTATCAACTCGTTCATCAAGAGGGCTCATAAGCAAGGATCTAACTGCAGGAAGGTTTGCAGGAAATCGTCTCAGGCTCCAATATGCTCAGAGTTTTGTCAAGGGGCCAAATGAGCTCTCAGCATCTATCGTTCCGCTCCAGACAGATGGACAGTGATGAATTTCATTCACAGGCCACTTGTGAGCATTCTCCTGATCTACTTAGACAGCACCTTCCAAACCCACGACTACTGCCATCTAGATGGACAAGGGCAGCACATGGATGGGAACACCACCACCTAGAAGTTACCCTTCAAGCCAATTGCCATCCTGACTTAGAAAAATATCTGCTGTTCCTTCACTGTCGCTGCCTCAAAATCCTGGAATTCCCTCCCTAACAGCACCGTGGTGTACCTACACCACACGGACTGCAGCGGCTCAATAATGTGCCTCACTATCCCCTTCTCATGTGCAATTAGCGAAGGACAACGGATATTGGCCTAGACAGCAATGTCCACGTCACATGAGTGAATAAAAAAATCTGTTAACCTGCCTTCCCTTTAAATGCATTGCATCCATTCAACTCAACCACTACCTGTGGCAGTGAGTTCCATATCCTCCCCACTCTCTGGATTCCTCATGAATTCCCCGTGTTGTTTTATTAGTGACTGACACGTATTCATGATCCAGTATTACCCACAAGTGGAAACATTTTCTTCCATAAGGTCTTATAAAATTCTTTATTAATCTAAGGCCATTATCAGTTGATCACTCGGCCTCCTCCTCCTGTTAAAAGATGCCCAGCCTGTTGAATTTTCCCTGATAGTACGAACTTGGAATGCCTCTCAGCGGCTGGGAAGGAGTGAGAGCTGGCTGATGTTGGAGAACAGGAGACTCTAGCCCTTCATGATGACAACAATCTAACCTCAACTCCTCACAATATACCCGCCCAACCATAAAAGCAATGGTTGACATATCGGGTGTGATGTGAGGGGTAGAAATATTGACATATAATGGATCAGATGATACCGTATTAAACAATGACATGGTCAGAGAACTTTGAACACTCTTAGCCTTACTATTGGAGAAATATTCTTGAGAAAACAGAGGGAGAGAAAGAGCGAGACACAGAGAGTGCGAGCAAGACAGAGAGCGCAAAGAGAAAGGGAGACAGAGTTGGGAAAAAGAGAGAGAGAAAGGGAGAGACAGACAGAGAGAGAGAGAGAGAGAGAGCAATGCAGAGAGAGAGAGAGCAACAAGAAAGAGAGAGGGAGAGATGAGAAAACGGAGAGAGAAAGAGGGAGTGACAGGTGCAAAGGGAGAATGAGACAGAGAGAGAGAGAGCGAGGCAGAGAGATCGAAACAGAGAGAAATCTAGGTGAAAAAGAGAGATGAGAGGTAAAGCGAGACAGACAGAGAGAGATGAAAAGGAGATAGAGTGAAATAGCGAGAAAGACAGAGAGAGAAAGTTGAGAAAGAGAGTGAGAGAAAGGGAGAGAGACAGAGAGGGAGACAGAGAGGGAGATGAGAAAGAGAGAGACATGGAAAGAGATTCGAAAGAGGGAGAGTGAGGCAGAGAGAAAGAGAGCAACATAAAGGGATAGAGAGAGAAAGAGACAGAGAGATAGAGATGGAGAGAGGTAGAAAAATAGAGGAATCATATATTCACCAGAAGTTTACCTGCTACGAAAAAACTTGAAATATGACATGAAAAATTTGGTGTGTTTTATTTGATCATCAGAGTAATATAACAAAGAATGGTTTTACAGATGTCTTTAAATGTTTGAGAACTGATGTTGTTGCTTCAAGCGCTGGTCTGGAATGACAATATATTATAAGGTAATAAGTATTCAATGCATGATTAATATCAAATTAAATATGAGTTACTTGGGGCTGAAGACAAGAATACGTTTGTTCTCTTCACATGGAGGAGCTCTGTGTAATGATAGTGAAGTGAAAGAAGTATCGAGAATGTCCGCTCTTAAGAATAGTTTGGAGTGTTGCCTGAAGGCAAGTTGGAGGTGCTGCATTTGGACTTCTACAGAATGTACTACAGAAAGCTACAGTACAGAAAGAACTGGGTGTCCCTGTCCGCGGGTGCAGAATGTTAGCGTGCAGGGACGGCAAATCATTACCAAGGACAATTGGACGAGGCCTATATTTTGTGGCCTCGCGGAACAGGAATTAAAATTTGGGTTGTCTTGCTTCAAGGAAATGGACATTTTCCCAGTGACACCCAGATGCAGGTCCTGTGCTCTCTATTTCAAGAGGGATATACTTACCTTAGAAACAGCTCAGGGAAGATTCAATGAGATGATTCCTGGCAGAAAGCGGTTTGTCTTATGAGAAAGACATGAACAAGTTCGGCCTAGACTCCTTGGAGTTCAGGGGAAAAATCGATAGCCGATCATATTGAAAGAAATTTTAAAAAAACGAGCGGGCTTCACAGGCTACATGCTAAGAGGCTATTTCTCCTCATGTGGGAATACAGGTCAGGACGGGGATGGGGAGAAACCCCTTCTCCTGCTTGCCGCACTATGGGAGGGATGTGATTGCAGTAGAGAGGGAGCAGAGGAGATTCATCAGGATGCTGCCTGGGCTGGAACGTTTCAGCTACGAAGACAGGCTGTACAGGCTATGGCTGTTTTCAGTAGAGTGGAGAAGGCTGAAGGTGTCATATACAAAAATATGAGGGGCGCGTTTGGGATAGACAGGAAGAAACTTCTCTCCTTAGCGGAGGTGTCAATAACCAGGGGGCATCGATTGAAGATAAGAGGCAAGAGCTTTAGAGGGAATTTGACGAATTTATCTTCACCCGGAGGGCGGTTGGAACCTGGAGCATACTGTGAGAGGGGCAGTAAGAGGTAGGAAAACCCACAGACATTCAGAAGTATATCGATGAGCATTTGCAACTCCATAGCATACAGGGCTACGGGCCAAGAGCTGGATAATAGGATTAGAATAGAAAGGAACAAAAGCAGAAAAAGCTGTAAAAATTCAGCAGGTCCAACAGCATCTGAAGAGAGAAAAAGAGAGTTTTAGAATACTTTGATGGCTGGCACAGACACGATGGGCCGAAGCGTCTGTTTCTGTGCGGCATCGCTCTATGACTGTGACATCATGGCTCTATGGAGGGTAGTTAATCTTTGGGTTTCTCTTCCACAGAGAGAAGTGGAGGCAGGATATTGAATTTACCCAAGGGTCACTTGGACAGATCGTTGATCTCCAAGGGGCCCTGGATTATAAAGATGAAAATGAACTGGAGGCTACAGTGTGATCAACCATGACAATGCTGAATGGCTCCTCCTGTCGCTATTTCTTATGCTCTAACTTGGATGATAAAAATGAAAGTTACTGATTACAACCAACCACGTGGATCCTATTGTAAGTTGCCGGTAACTGTTTTTTTTTCCAGCAACTGAAGACTTGCGGAAAAATTGCAACACCGGAATGTCAACATAGCAAAGGACAGCGTGGTTCATTATCCGCCGCCGGGCGGTTATTCTGGCCCCTCACATTGTCAGTTACAGTGTAACAATTTAAGTCGATGATCAAGGATTTTTTTTAGAAATTTATATTTTTATAGGCGGATGGTTATTTTGTATATTCAGTGTCCTATCAGAAGCGGAGTTGCAATATTAAGTAACATGTGCTCGAAAAGGGAAAGCGGATAAGCATTTCACATTCAGTGGGGTATTGGAAAAGGCAAGGGACAAACTGATGAGTGGCCACATTCAGAGAAAAGGCACAGGAGAGACGGGCCGAAGGATAAAAATTGTAAAATGGCCGTAAAGAAGAGTGGTTACAGGGGTGAGTGTGAAGGCTGGAGAAGTATTTTATGAGGAGGTTGGGAAACGTAGAGGCTGGAGGAGGTTAAATATATAGGGAAGGAGTGAGCCAGGAGTCAAGCAAGGCTTTGAACAGGTGGACGAGAATTGTAGGGGTTCGAAGGGGTGACAGAGATAGTAGGGAGGTATGAAGGGAGGGCGGGTGGATTTGAACAGGAGGATGAAAATGTTCCGGGCTGGAGGAGGTTAAAGAGATAGGAGAGGAGGGAAGGAGCCATTGCAGGATTTGTGTGCTTGATTATGTGTGTCTGAGCGTGAGTGTACTTGTGATTGTGAGTGTGTGTGTTTCCGCATGTGTGAGTGTGTTTGTTTGTGGGTGTGTGTGTATGTGTCTGTGTGTGGGTGTGTGTGTGTGTGTGTGGGTGTGTGTAAGTGTGTGTGTGTGTGTGTGTGTTGGTGTGAGATGCTGTCAGTGAGTGAGAAAACTAGAGTGGGCGCAAGGCAAAATTGCATTCTCACCGTCCGCTACAAACTGTCAGTTTCTTGCACTCCAACCCCCACTACACACACACACAACACAGAGATATTCAGCCCCCCACAATCACCCAACGCACACTCAGCCCTTCGCACTTCTCCCACGCATACTCAGTCTCTCGCACTCCTCCTACACATTCTCGATCACTCACACTCCTCCTAAACAGACTTGGTTTCTCACACTGCCCTCGCACATGCAGAGTCTCTTGCACTCCCCCTCACACAAACTCAGTCTCTCGCACTCCCACCCCATGCATACTCATTAACTTGCACTCACCCCCACACATACTCCATCCCTCCCTCACTCCCCCCACACTGACTTAGACTCTCGCACTCCCCCACCTCACAGTCAATCCCTCACATTCACCTCCAACACTCAGCTGCTTCCGCTCACCAGCACGCAAACTCAGTACCTCGCAATCACTGCAATACATGTTCAACGCCTCGTACTCTCTCCACACATACCTAGTTGTTGCACTCACCTCCACACACACTCAGTCCTTTGAACCCTCCCACACATACTCAGTCACTCGCACTCACCTGTACACATATTCAGACCCTTGCACTCCCCCTACACACACTCAGTCCCTCGCAAGCCCCCAACACACTCAGTCCCTCACAATCCCCTCAAACACACTCAGGCCCTCGCACGCCCCCCACACATTTAGTACCTTGAACTCAACACCGACACACACTCAGTTTCTTGCAATCACTCTCAAACATACTCAACCCCTCGCACTCCCCCCAAGACATGTTCACTTCCTAGGACTCCCCACCCGCAAAAATAATCAGTCCCTCACACAGACATATACACACACACACGCACCATCTCTCGCACTCTCCTCAAACACACTCAGTCTCACTCACTCACCTCCATGCACACTCAGTCCCTCGCAATCCCTTCGCACATACTCAGTCTCTCGCACTCCCTCCCACACATACTCAGTGCCTCACAGTCTCCCCCACATAGGCTCAGTCCCTCGGACTCTCCACCACACAGATTCTGTCTCTCACACTCCCCCAAGCATACTCATTCTCTCGCACTCCCCCCACACACACTCTGTGTCGCACTCACCCTCACACAGTTACTCGCCCCGACTCCCTTTCGTATTAAGTCCCTTGCGCTCCCCTCCCACACACAGTCTCTTGCACTCTCCACAAACACACCCATTCCATCGCATTCATATCCCACACACACGGTCTCTTGCACTCCACCACCAACAGACCTGGCCTCTCGCACTCACTACCACACACACTCAGTCCCTCATAATCACACACACACATACTCAACTCCTCGCAATTTACCCACACATACTGTCACTAGCACTCACCCCCACACACACTCTGATTCTCGCACTCTCCCCACACACACACACACACAGTCTTTCCCACGCACTGCCACAAACTCTCAGTCCCTCAAACTTCCCCCACACATACTCAGACTCTCACATTCCCTTCCACAAAAATTCAATCACTCGCACTCCGCTCACACACACTCAGGCCCTCACACTTGAAGTCAACCCCGCCCACACAGGTCCTCGCACTCAGAACCACAATACACAGTCTCTCGCATCCCCCCCTCACACACACTCAGTCCCTTGCAATCACTCCGGCACATACTCAGTCCCTCGCACTCTCCCCAAAATACTCGGTCCCTTGCACTCCCCCCAAACATATTCTCTCGCACTCCCCCCACACATAGCTCATTACTCGCACACCACCCACAGACAGTCAGTCCTTCGCACTCACCCCACCCTTACTCTGTCGCTCGCACTCACCCCAAACACACTCAGTCACTCACAATCGACCCACATGTAATCTGTTCCTCGCAGCCATCCCCCACACATACTCAGCCTCTCGCACCACTCTGTACAACCTCAGTCCTTCGTGCAGCCCCTCACACAATCAGTGTCCCTCACTCACCTCATACCCCCAGTATTTTGCACTTTGCACCAAGCGCTTAGCCTATCACACACACCCGCACGCACCCTCAGCCTCTCGCCCTCACCCTCACCCTCACACCCTCAGTCCCTCGCACTGACTCTCACACAAATTCAATCCCTTGCACTCTATCCTCACACTTATCCTATTGCCCCCCTCCCTCAAATACTCAGCCTCTCGCAATCCCCCCACCCCCTCCATCTCTCATGCCCACCCCACACACATACAGAGGTGCTCAAACTGATTGGATGAACAACTCCATGCAACATCTTCCATTGAAAATATTCTGTTTCAACTGAATTTTGAAAAATGCCTCCAGGGACCACATCGAGGGGCATTGGGTGTCTGCAGCCGGCCCAGGAGATGCATGTTGGACAAGCAGATTTAAAGGGAACTTTCTGACTGTGTTTCTCTTGCCATTACCTTCGTTGCCTTTATTCTGTCATGGGTTGTGGGTGTCGCTGACAAGGCCAACGTTCGCCGCCCATCCCTTAATGGCCCTGAACTGATTGGCTTTTTAGGCCGTGACAGAGAGCGGTTAAGAGTCAGCTACATTTCTGGAAGTCTGAAGCCACATGTAGACGGGCCAGCCAAGGATGGGTAGTTGGAGTCTGGAACTCTCGGTCTGAAAGGTTGCTTGTGTCAGAAACTCTCGCATCATTTAAGAAGTATTTATATATTCACTTGCGTTGCCATGGCTCCCAAGGCTATGGGCCAAGCGCTGGAAAGTGGAATTAGTGCGGTCAGACCTCTGTTGACCAGCACGGACACAATGGGCAGAATGGCTTCCTTCAGTGTTGTAAACGCTTATGAGTCTATGAGGTAGATTTCACTCGCTAAAGGACATCAGTGAAGCAGTTGGGCTACTCATGGCAATCGATGGGACAGTTCTGCTTTCATTTCCAGATTTATTATTTGAAGTTAAATTCCATCCCCCCTCATGGTGGGGTTTGCGCAAATTCCCCAGAGCCCCATTCCCCTGGACCTCAGGAATCCTTTTTTTCATTCATTCAGGGATGTGGGGTTCGCTGGCCAGGCCAGCTTTTATTCTCCATACCTAGTTGCCCTTGAGAAGGTGCTGTTGAATTGCCTTATTGATATGCTGCAGTCCATGTGGTTTGGGTACATCCACAGTGCTGTCAGGGAGGAAGTTCCAGGGTTTTCACCCAGTGAAAGTGAAGGAGCAGCTGATCTATTTTCAGGTCGGGATGGTGCGAGGCTTGTAGGGGAATTTCCAGGTGATCGTGTTCCCTGTATCTACTGCCTGCATCCTGCTAGATGTTAGTGGTCACGGTTTTGGAAGGTGCTGTCGAAGGAGACTTGGTGAAATCATGCAAAGCATCTTGTAGATGGTACGTACTGCTGCTGCTGTACGTCAGTGGCGGAGGGACTGAATGTTTGTGGATGGGAAACGACATGACAATCAAGCGGGGCTGATTTATCCCGGATGGTTTCGAACTTCTTGTGTGTTGTGGGAGCTGCGCTCATCCAGGATAGTGGGGGATATTCCATCTCAATCCTGAATCGTGTCTGGTAGAGTGCTAACAGGCTTTGGGGAGTCAAGAGGTGAGTTACTCATCGCGGGAATCCTGCAGCCTGACCTGCTCTTGTAGCCACAGTATTTAAATGGCTAGTCAAGTTCAGTTTCCCGTCAATGTTAACTCCCAGGATGTTGGCAGTGTTGGATTCACTGCTGGTAATGTCATTGAATGACAAGGGGCGACGACTGGATTCTAGTGTGTCGAAGATGTTCACTGCCTGGTACTTGTGTAGTTAGAATGCTACTTGCCTCTTGACAGCCCAAGTCCAGATCTTGTTGAATTTGGGCATGGACTGCTTCAGTGGCATTAGCACGCTGACACAATCTCCTCCCAAACTGAATATACATTTGCAACTCTATCAGAGCCCCTCTTACAATGAGTGAGAAGATTGGATACATGTTACATCCTTCGTAACAGAAAGCGGAGTGTAATGCTGCACTTGGGGTTTAGCATCAGGGAACATTCAGTCACATTGCTGATATTTGCTAATGGAAAATTTGCACATGTTGATATCATGATGTAGACACTTAGATAGATTCAAAATTGCTTTTATTCAGATATGAAATTGTTGAGTGATAACCCACACAGCTACAGCTTTTATTTCCCTTGACTGGATTTCACTCCATTCTCAGGATATACATAATCCCAAGCAGGACATTAGCAATGAGACACAAAACGTTTGGGAATGAATCGCATGTTCCATTAAAATCTAGAAGAGAGGGGAGAATATTAATCTGTAAAACTTACACTCCTTTGCAATGACGAGTAGCGGCTCCTTGACACCATTGTCCCCTCCATATGTCTGCAACCTGTACCACATAATACAATTCTTACACCCCTCTCTAAATCGCTCAATGCCCCATCACAAGCCCACCTATCTCGGTAGCCTCCTCCAGCCCCTGTAATTCGCATCTGCACATTCAAACACCATAATAGCCCCTCGTGCCATCTTCCCCTGTCTCTGAAACATTCTCCGGCCCCTACAATTCTAATTGTCCTGTTCAAATCCCTCCATAGTCCCTTACTTACTCCCGTTCTATTTCTGTAACCTACTCCAAAACCTGCAATTCTCACTCTCATGTTTAAATCCCTCCATGGACCCCCGCCCCCTTCCTGCGTATCTCTGTACCCTTCCCCAGCTCCTAAAATTCTCACTCACTTGTTCAAATCCTTCTGTGGCCTAAGCTCCCTCTCTCCATATTTCTGTAATCTCCCTCAACACTCCAATTCTGACCCTGCAGTTCAAACCATTCTATGGCACTCACACCGTCTACCTCCTTATTTCTGTAAGCTCCTCCAGCCCCAATCGTTCTCAATCTCATGATCAAGTACCATCATAGCCCCTCGCCCCCTCCCTCCATATCTCCGTAACATTTTCCAGCCCCTACAATTCTCACCCTCCTTTTCTAATCCCTACCTGCTGCCTCGCCCCTCCCTCTTGATCCAAGTGACCTCCTTCAGCCCCTACAATTCTAATCCTCATGTTTAAATGAGACAATTGCCCTTCGCCCCTCGCTGTTCTTATCTGTAACCTCCCCGAGCCAGTAAAATTCTCATCCTCTTGTTCAACACCCTCCCTCAGCCCCTCACTCCCTATCTCTGTAACCTATTCCAACCCCTACAATTCTCACGCTTTTCAATTCCCTCCCACCCCCTCCCTCCCTCCCTTTGTATCCTCCTCCAGCTGCTACAATTCTCGTCCTCCTGTTCCAATCCCTCAATCACTATCTCTGTAACCTCCTCCAGCCCCTGTAATGCTCATCCTCGTGTTCAAATATCAGGATAGCACTCCGTCCACTCTCTCCCTATCTCTGCAACCGTCTCCAGCCCCTACAGTTCTAATCCTCCTGTTCTAATCCTTACCTGGTCCCTCCCTCCTTATTCCTGTAACCTCCTCCAGCCCCTACAATTCTCATCCTACATACGAACATTCGAATCAGGAGCAGGAGTCGCCCCCTTGGCCCCTCAGGCCTGCTCCGCCATTCAATAAAATCATGGCTGACTTGATTGTCATCTCCTGCCTACCACCCCATTAGCTGCCAAGAATCTATCCAGCTCCACCTTAAAAATAATGAAACACACTGCTTCCACCGCCTTTTGAGGTTGAGATTTCCATAGACTCACGATGCTCAGATACAAAGTTCATCTAATCTCTGTCTTCAATGGGTCACCCCATATTTTTAAACAATGACGCCAAGTTTTAGATTCTCCCACAAGAGGAAACATCTTATCCACATCCACCGTGTCAATACCCCTCAGGATCTTAAAGGTTTCATTCCAATCCACTCATAATCTTCTAAACTCCAGTGTTTACAAGCATAACCTCCCCAGCCTTTCTTCATAAGACAACACGCCGATAGCTGGCATTAGTCTGGTAATCGTCCTCTAAATCTATTGCATTTGCATTCTTTCTTAAATAAGGAGACCAATACTGCACACAACATAACAGGTCCAATACCTACATGGCCCTTCGTCCACCTCCCCATCTCTGTAGCCTCCTCCAACTCCTTCAAATCCCATGTTCCTGTTCAAATGCCTCCTTCACACTCTCCCTTCATATCTCTGTAACTTTCTCTATCTGCTACAATTCTCATACTCTTGTTCAAATCCCTTCCTCATCCCCTCCCTCCCATTCTAGACAACTTCCTCCAACACCTAAATTTCTCATCCCCCTGTTCAAATCTCTCTCGCCCCCTCCATAACTATCTCTGTAACCTCCTCCAGCTCCTACAATTCTCCTCCTCCTGTCCAGATCCCTGCATGATCCCTCGCCCACTCCCCCCTATCCCTATAACCATCCCCAGCTCCTACAGTTCTCAAACACCTGTTCAAATCTCTCAATGGCCCCTCGCCCCCTCCTAATCTCTCCAACGTCCTCCAAACACATCTCTAGTCCTACAGTATAGTCCCTGGATAGCGCCTCGCCCCCTCCCTCTCTTTCTAACCTTGTTGAAAGCAGGTTGGTTTTGTTCAAAGAGATGATTTTGGAAGAGAATCTTAAAGGAGAGAGATTGTGAGAATGTGGGGCGTAGGGTTAGGTGTTGCACGCTGGTGTGTGGGGAGGTAGTGAATAGCGAATGAGAGGTTTAGAGAGTGAATTCTAGAGCACAGGCTCCCCGGGCTTATTGCGCAGCCGCTAATGGTGCAGAGATGGAACTCAAGGGATTTCAAGAGGCCGGGATTAAATAACAGAAAATAAGAAATAGGAACTGGATTAGATGAGTCAGCCCCGAATTCTGTTCTGCCATTCAATAAGATCATGGCTAATCTTCTTGTGTTTCGATTTCCACTTCCCCATCGAGGCCCCGATAACGTTTGAGTCCCTAGCCTGACAACTTCCGCCTTAACAATATTCAATGACCCCTCCTCCACAGCCTTCTGAGGCAGAGAGTTCCAAAGTCGCACAGCCCTCTGAGAGAAAAAAAAAATCATCCACATCTCTGGCCTAGAATGGTGAGCCCAGATGTTAAAACAGTGCGCCCTAATTCAGGACTCACCAATAAATGGAAATTATCCCTTCCACGCCCACCTTGCCAAGGCCGTTCATGTTCTTGTACAATTCCAACAAATCACCTCTCACTGTTCTAAAGTCCAGTGGAAACCAGCCCAGTCTGTCCAAACTTTGTCATGAGACAACTCACTCATTTCAGGTGGAAATCTAGGAAAATTTCTCTGAACTGCCTCCAATGCACTTCCTTCAATAAGGAGACCAAAAGTGCACACTGCACATAGAAGGATTACCGTGACGGTGGAGGGGTGTTGGAGACAGGGATGGGCCGATGTGTCATGCATGGATTTGAACGGGAGGATGAGGATTGGAATTAGGGATGTGTTGGGAGCCCATGTAGAGACCTGTAAAGAGGAGACCATATTGTAGGTTCCTGCGGAAGGGTTCAGGGTCAGGTTAAGGTATTTGAAGAGAAGAATTATTTTTAAAGGTTGTGGCATTTCTGGACCAGGCGGCAATGTAGGACAGTGAGCACAAAGGGGGGATACAGGAGCAGGAGTCAGTGCGTGTGAGGACAAGGAGCACAAGGCATACTGGAAGAGCCTAGGGCTACAGGGGGTAGAAGATCGGAGTCTAACCGCAATCGTGCTGAAATTATCAATTCTAGATGCAACAACAATGCACAGATGAGTGTCTCAGGTTCAGATGAGCTGAGACAGTGGGAATCGAGCGATGTTATAGAGGTGGAAATGGGCAGCATTTGCACTGGCTTTATGCCACAGCATATGTTCAGCAGACGCATTGCAACACCACCATCTGCAAGTTGTTCACACTATCCTCTCTGGGAACTACATCATCATTCGTTCACTGTAGCAGGATTTTTCTATTTTATACTCATTCAAGGGTTGTGGGCTTCGCTGGCTGGGCCGGAATTTATTGCCCATCCCTAGTTGTCCTTGAGAAAGTGGTGATGAGCTGCCTTCTTGAGACGCTGCAGTGCCTATGGCGCAGGTGCACCCACATGCTGTTCGGGAGGGAGCTCCAGGATTTTCACCCTGTGGCAGTGAAAGAACTGCGATATATTTCCAAGTCAGGATAGTGAGTGTCTAGGAGGGGAACCAGCAGATGGTGGTGTTTCCATGTTTCTCCTGTCATTGTCTGTCCAGATGGTGGTGGTCATGGATTTGGAATGTGCCCTTTAAAGAGCCTTGGCGAGTTGCTGTACAGGATCTTTTAGATGGTATGCTGCCACTGTGCTTCGGTGGTGGAGGGAGTAAATGTCTGTGGATGGGGTGCCAATTAAGCAGGGCTGCTTTGCCCTGGACGATGTTGACCTTCTTGAGTGTTCTGGGAGCTACACTCATCGAGGAAAGTGCAGAGTATTCACACTTCTAAATAGTGCCTTGTACATTGTGGACAGGCTTTGGGGAGTCAGGAGTTGATTTACGCTTGGCAGGATTCCCAGACACTGACCAGCTCTTGTGGCTACAGTATATATATGGCTGGTCCAGTTCAGTATCTGGTCAATGGTGACCCACGAGCATCAAAACCCTTGGATTCCCTCCATAGCAGCCCGGTGTTCCGACACTGCTGCTATTCAAGAAGGCAGCTCAACATCAACTTCTCATGGGGCAATTAGGGAGAAGCATTAAATGCTGGGCCCCGCCTGCGATGCCCCAATCCCATGAACGAATGAGAGGAAATGTGTTTGAGATCTCGTCTCTGGGTGAAACATGACATCGAGGAATTGACCATTCTGTTCCAGCGTCTGAAAAATTGCACGGGAGAATGGCTGAGTCACCGGCTTTGGACTTAAGTGAGGAATGGCGGTCAAAGACAAAGATCTAAGTTATGCAACAAGAGGATGTCTATGCTCATTTGGCACTGGATGTCCGACAAAGATTGTGACAATTTAGAGATGATGGAATTGTGCATAGAGGTGTCGGGGAGAGACCTGGGTATTGCCAGCATAGATGCCTGAACTGACATTGTGATTTCGGCTGGCCGTTCAGGGGGCTATTAAATGTCTCTCACCTGTCACATTTACCTGCACCGCTTCACTGCGAGGTGAGTAATATGCCGTCTGCTTTACTGTCCTGGCAAAGCCACAGTTGAAGCTCCATTTTCCAACACTGATCAAGTCATTGATGATGAAGGAGGCCGACGGCACAGAACCTGATACATGTATTGTTCCCCTCGTTTCTCCATCACGGTAGAAGTAGAATAGGCCACCAGAGTTCAGAATGGCGCCTGTGCAGGTCAGTCGAATGGGCCTCCCACTGCTGACCACGCCTGAAGGCGGCTGGACAGAAATTTTGGCCCTGGGGAGCTCCTCTTAAATAAAATAGGCGCAGACATGAATAGTCCACAGCACACACTGAGAGACTGACTGAGTCAGGTATTGATGCATGAGGAGAAAAGCCGGGAGTGTGGGTTGGCATGGGGTTATTTGGTCACTACCTCCTGGTACTCAATATTGTCTGCAGGCACCTCAACTCTATAATTCAGATCAAAAATTCCCCGGTGTCAAAACAGAAAGGCTTATACACGGTATGGGGCAGAGACACCTGCTCTCGAATTTGAGCTCTACAATCCAGGCAGACGCTGCCCCCGGTGCGAGTACTGACGGAGTGCTGCACTGTCGGGGGTAGATGTATATACTCTAGGATTTGATCTCCAGAATCCAGGCAGACACTCCTCCCGGTGCCAGTACTGAGGGCGTGCTGCACTGTCGGGGGTAGATGTATATACTCTAGAATTTGATCTCCAGAATCCAGGCAGACACTCCTCCCGGTGCCAGTACTGAGGGCGTGCTGCACTGTCGGGGGTAGATGTATATACTCTAGGATTTGATCTCCAGAATCCAGGCAGACACTCTTCCCAGTGCCAGAACTGAGGGAGTGCTGCACTGTCGGGGGTAGATGTATATACTCTAGGATTTGATCTCCAGAATCCAGGCAGACACTCTTCCCGGTGCCAGAACTGAGGGCGTGCTGCACTGTCGGAGGTAGATGTATTTACTCTTGGACTTGAGCTCCATAATCCACAATTAAATGAGATCATGGTTGATCTTCTTGTGTATCGATTTCCACACTCCCACCTACACCTGATAATCATTCATTCCCTTGCGAACAGGAATCTGTCTACCTCCGCCGTGAAATATTAAATGACTCTGCCTCCAACACCTTCTGAGGCGAAGAGTTCCAAATTCGCACTATCCACAGTGAGAAAGAAAAATCTCCACATTTATGTCCTAAAAGGGTGAAACCTAATTTTAAAATCATGCCCCCTCATTCTGGACTCAACCACAAAAGGAAACATCCTTTCCACGTCCACTTTGTCCAGGCCGTTCAGGACCTTGTATATTTCAATCAAATCACCCCTTACTCTTCTAAACTCCAACAAGGCCAGTCTATCCAGCCTTTCCTCATAAGACAACCCACTCATTCCAGGTATCAATGTAGTAAACCTCCTCTGAACTGCCTCCAATGCATCTACATCCTTCCTTAAATAAGGAGACCAAAAAGCAGGGAAAGGCAAGTCTTCAGAATAAGACAGGATTTGACCCTATCTGAGACAACGGAAGCGAGCACTGCCTGAGCGCCAAAAAAGAGTATTGTGGAGTCTTGGAATGCAAAGCCAAAGACATGATTTGCCATTTCCAGAGTTCAGACTGGTGACTGATTCCCACACCTGCCTTTTGTCAGATTCAAAACATTGGAAACTCAATTATGGCTGAAAAAGGGACATGTCGAAGCTTTTTGTCTGTCATTCATCAGGACACTTGGCAGGAATATCAACATAAGGGGGAAATAAGCTAAAAGTTACGCAACAAGAGAGTGCCGATTGGCTGGCAAGTAGTGCTGCCATGGATTATGCACCATTGATGATGAGTGACAGTTAGCTGCCAAGAATTGTTGTCTTCTTCCCCTTGTTACTAATTATCTTCACTAATATGGATTCAACTTCTTCCCATCCAAGATCAATTCTTATTATCACATTTATTCCTTATCATAATAACAATTCTACCCCACCACCACTTCTTCCCTGTCTGTCCTTTCAGAAAGTCACATACGCCTGAATATTTTGTTCCCAGCTTTGACCTCCTTGTAACCGCGTCTCTGTAATGGCTAAAAGATCATACCCATTAACCTCTACTCGTGCCATTAAATCATTTATTATGTTCTGAAAACTGTGTGCATTTAACTAAAGAGCCACTAATTTAGCCATTTTGTGCGTCAAAGATACATTGAATAACACATGGTTAACCGGTCACATTGAACTGCACAAAGTCACTACGCGGGGACCCGTAATCTCTCCCTAGCACCATCATCACCGCATTGCAGCTGTACGCTCCGCCATCCATTGGCTCCAGCTCCTTGATGGTGAAGGTGGAGGTCCGCACGGACTCTGAGGTGTTGTGCGTGTCGATGATACTCCCGTCATGTTCTCTGTACAAGCGGGAGAGGCGGCTCGGGTAGCTGGTGGTGCAGGTAATGTGAACCTGATCTCCCACCGAGAGCACACCGGAGGCCGGCTCCATGGAGATTGAGGGCTTTGGAAGCTCATCTGTAAGAAATAGGGTGCAAGGAGCAAACAGGTATGGCTGCAAAAAGAGACACGTCGAAGCTTTTCATCAGGACACTTTGCAAGAATATCAATACAAGATGCTGGACAATAAAACAATTTCTACCGCATGTGGAGAGAGTGCTGATCGGCTGGCAAGTTTGCGCTGCCATGGAGAATGTACCACTTATGATGATGGCAAGCATTGTTGTATCCTTCCACTTCTTATAATTTACCTTCACCAATACAGTTTCTACATCTTCCGACCCAAGATCGTTTCCTGCCAGCACGTTTTGTGACTATAAGGACAATATTGGGAAACGAAGCTCGAGGCTGTTCCTGGGCTCACGTCGATCAGTCCTGACTTGAGCTCAGAGCCCAACTGACTGCGCAGCTCAATGCCGTGCAAAACATTCCAACTTTTACAGGTGGCGGGTTCCAAATTTGTGCTATTAGGCTGCCATGGGCTGCATGCTAATATTTCTGCTCTTGCTTTCCACTCTTTGGCTACGGCACCCCCAAGTTCACATAGCGATTCACGCATTAAATGACCCGTCACACGTGTGGTGATACATGAACAGCTTTCCTATGGTCACATAAACAGATTGGGTCTGTTTCTCCCGCGTGAGGTGATTAATTAGAGGAACTGAGCTCCACCTGCTCAGGGGGAGGGAATGGTGCAGTGGTATTGTCGATAGACTAATAATCCAAAGACGGAGGGTAATGCTGTAGGGACCTGGGTTCCTATCCTGCCACCTTCTGGAATCAAAAATCTAGCGATGACCATGAAAAGGTTCACTAATGTCCTTTAGGGAAGTAAGTCTGCCGCCCTTGTCTGCTTTGCCCTCCATGTGACTCTAGATCCCGATTTAGACACTTAAATGCCCCCGGAACAAGGGCAAATATGGATGGGCCATAAATCCTGGACAAGCCGGTGATGCCGAAACCCCATAAACCAATTAAAAATAAGCGACCTTCAGTGTTTCTCCCTCTCAGTCAGGGTCTTGTTGAGTCTCCCTTACCTGCTACATTGAAATTCACCGGGTCACTGATTGGTGAATAGGCCCAGGTCAGGTTCCTCTGGAAGAATTTTTGGTATTTGCACGTGTAGGAGTTCTGCCCTTTCGTTGGTAAAGCTGCAGCGACCTTGAAGGTGGCGGTATAGTCCACTTCATTCGCGGCCAAGACTCTGTCTTTGAATCCCTTGTACAGTTCAACATTGCAGCCGGTGAGAGGGAAATGACAGACGAGTGAAAACTCTTCTCCCAGTAGAATAACACTTGATGGTGGAACTAGAGACAGGATGGGTTTGACTAAGGAAGCTGAAGAAAAGCAATACATCACACACGACAGGTTTGATAAAAACATTTTTATTGGTGCACCACAAAGAATCCACTCTCCTGCATCCCACACACTCATTAACGCCTGCCGGACAATGTTATGCCCTCCGCCCAGCTGGACATAAACCAGGTGGGGTGTTATCCTTATTTAATTGTTTCATTTGTTCATGGGGTGTGGACGTCGCTGGTTGGGCCAGCATCGATTGCCCATCACTAATTTCCTGATGAGGAGGTGGTGGCTGGCTGCCTTCTTGAACCGCTGCAGGCCCTGTGGCGTAAATACACACATAATGCTATTAGTGAGGAAGTTCCAGGAATTTGTCCCTGTGGTGTAGATACACCCATGGCTTTAATAGAGAAGGAGCCCTAAGTTTGTGTCCCTCTGGTGTAGGTACACCCAAGGCGCTGTTAGGGAGGGAGTCCCAGGATTTTGTCCGTGTGGTGTGGGTACACACACAGTGCTGTTAGGGAGGGAGTCCCAGGATTTTGTCTGTGTGGTGTGGGTACACACACGGTGCTGTTAGGGAGGGAGTCCCAGGATTTTGTCCATGTGGTGTAGGTACACCCAAGGCGCTGTTAGGGAGGGAGTCCCAGGATTTTGTCCGTGTGGTTTTGGTACACCCACAGTACTGCTAGGGAGGTAGTCCTAGGATTTTGTCCATGTGGTGCAGGTACACCCTACCTGCTGCTAGGGACGGAGTGCCAGGGATTTGTCCGTGTGCTCTAGGCACACTCTGGCGCAGTTAGGGAGGGAGTTCCAGGGTTTTGTCTGCGTGGTGTAGGTACGCCCACAGCGCTGTTAAGGAGGGAGTTCCGAGAATATCTCCATGTGGTGTAGGTACACACACGGCGCCTTAGGGAGGGAGGCCCTGGATTTTGTCCGTGTGGTGTAGGTGCAACCACACTGCTGTTAGGGTGGGAGTTCTGGTATTTTGTCCCTGTGTTGTAGGTACATCCATGGTTTTGTTAGGGAGGGTGTCCCACGATTTTGTACATGAGGTCTAGGTACACCGAGGTGCTGTTAGGAAGGGAGTTCCAGGATTCTGTCCGTGTGGTGTAGGTACACCCACGGCGCTGTTACGGATGGAGTTCTGAGAATATCTCCATGTGGATCAGGGACACAAACGGTGCTGTTAGGGAGGGAGGTCCATGATTTTGTCCGTGTGGTATAGGAACACCCACGGCACTGTTAGTGAGGTAGTTCCAGGATTTTGTCCCTGAATTGTAGGCACAGCCACGCCGCTGTTTGGGAGCAAGTTCCAGGCTTTTGACCGTGGTAGGTACCTACACACACAGTGCTTTAAGAAGGGTGTTACAGGATTTTGATCCAGCGACAGTGAATGTATAGCGATCTATTTCCAAGTCAGGATGGTGAGTGGCTTGGAAGGGAACTTCCAGATGGTGGTGTTCCATGTGTCTGCTGCCCTTGTCCTTCTAAATGGTAGTGGCCGTGTGTTTGAAAGGTGCTGTCGCAGGAGCCTTGGTTTGTTGATGCAGTGAATCTTGTACATGATACATACTGCTGCTACTGTTTGTCGGTGGTGGAGGGGTTGACTGTTAGTGGACGCTTTGCCATATGGTCTCTCCTGCTCCTACTTCTCATTTACGTAGTAGGACTTCAACTCATGCCTCTAGTCACGAATCCATGTTTCACGATGTCGAGTCCCGGAACATAATCACTGTGATTCCCCACCCTCTAGTTGTACATATTTGCATAGGAAATGACGCTTCTAAACTAAACATAAACGCACTTTATATCTAAAGTATTCGCAAATTATTGTTCATGTTAAACACTAAACTATCTAATCTCATTGCAACCATCAATACAAAATGTTTAATGATATCAATTCCATTATAATTTTGCACTTGGAGGGGTAATTGTGCAGCCTGTACCAAATCCTGTCCCTCTGCAGGTTCACGAACACATCATTCTGTTGGGAGGCATTTATGGAGGTTATAGCAAGTTACTCAGAAAATCACACTTTGATCAGGAAGAGCTCACATGGCTTTTTTCAGGGGAAATCATGTTTCACCAACATACAAGAGATTTTTTTGGTGTAGCAATTCGCAAGTTGGATAATGGGGCCATGTGGGGGGTAATTTGATTTCCAAAAGCCATTTGATGAGGCGTCCCATCAGATATCGCTGTTTGTGATTGGCCAGTGGGAATTGGTCACATTCTGCAGTGAATGTAAACATACACAGGAGAGCCTTAGCCTCCTTGAATTACTCACCGCGCTGAGCTCCAAGTGACACCGCTACAATGCAACGCATGGAAATGGAAGCAGCTCAGTAAAGACATCGGTTAGTAGGTTGTACTGCAAATGTTGCTGCACACGCATTGGTGTGAAATCGCAGGGCAGCGATTGCAAATTATAACTCATGAAATTTCTACAGGAGCAGACCATTGCGGGGGTGGGGGCGTGGGGAGAACATTTAATTTTGATGCAGTTGTAATTTTGTGCACTGGAACCAGTTGACCGAAAGTAGGAAGAAGATCTGATCAGGAAATTGGAAAGGGGAATGGGATAAATAAGAAAGGGAGGGGTAGTGGAACACGGCATGACAGTAGGGGTCAGAGAGGGATGTGAACAGGAGGATGAGAATTGTAGGGGCTGGAGGAGGTTCCAAAGGCAGGGAGGGAGGGGATGAGGGAGGGATTTGTACAGGAGGATGAGAATTGTAGGGGCTGGAGGAGGTTCCAGAGATAGGGAGGGAGGGGGTGAGGGAGGGCTTTGAACAGGAGAATGAGGATTATAGGGGCTGGAAGAAGTTACAGATTTGTGGAGGGGTTAGGTGGGGGAGGTGAGGGAGGGATTTGAACAGGAGAATGAGGATTGTAGGGGATGAAGGGGGTTACAGAGATATTGATGGGGTTCAATCTGAAGGAAATTGTTTTAAATTCGATGTTCAGAGCAGAGGAATCAGAACTATCGCCGAGCTAAAAGGAAAGGTTAGGAGTTGAAAATTTTGAGGAGCGGAGCATTGGGGTGAGAAACAACAGCCTCAGCATGTCCGGCCTCAATTCTTTACGCTTCAGAAAAGACTTTGTGAGTTTGGAGCAGAAACCCTGTTTGAAACTTCCTCATTTCGAGTTTTAGAGAGGGAGAGATGGGGTTCTGGTGTGTTTTAAAATGAAATCCCTCATGTGGGTGTTAACCAATTTTAAAAAGAAAGAGGCTGCAATTACCCATCAGCAGCAGAATGGAGACCACTGCCTCCTGGAGAATGGGTTTGGTCCCAGAGACAGATATTGGGAATTGATGATCTTCTGGCTGCTCCTCAGATTGGAGAGAGAGAGAGAGAGAGAGCCGGAGCTAAATGTGAAACTGCCAAAGACCTTGTGACGATGGAGGGTTGAGTGACCCTGAATGTGAGGCGGCGGGTTTAAGTGATATTCTGTAACTTCTTTATCAATCCAAGCGGCCTTGCTAAGAGAATCAGTGTGTGCGGAGAGTGCCCGGGAGAAGCCGTTCTGTTTTTTCGGAGGAACTGCCGCATCTTCTTAGGGACAAATCAGCCGTCACCGCCGCACCGAACTCGCCAGCAGCGGGGGCCCTGCTCTGTCTCAATCACCTCCTCCCGGGCTTGGCACACACACAGGGCGAACAAAAGGCGGTAAAGATGTAAAAAATTTAATCCAACCCCCCCCTCCCCCGCTACCCACCACCCCCCACCACCCCCCCCCCCCCCCCCCCCCCTCCCCGCGACCCGCACCACTGCAATAAATTATGTGTGTTTCCAGTGTTGTTCCTGGGATGACGAATCGGTGTGAGAAATTGAGAAAATTATCCTGGGAATGTGTTCATTCGAAAAATTTTGTGTTTGTGTGTGTGTAGGTGGGGGGGGGGGGAGAGGGTGGGGCGGAAGGAAGGGGTGGGGTGTGTGCGGGTGAGGGGGGCGATGGCGGGCGGGGTTAAACGTTGACAAGGTCTTGCAGAGGATTTTCAAAGCACAGCAATGTTATTCATTTACTAGGGTAGGGGGGTGAATGCGTGGAGATGATATTTGGGCTTTTAATACAACATTTACTGGGGGCGGGGTGAATGTGTGGAGATGATATTTGGGCTTTTAATACAACATTTACTGAGGGGCGGGGTGAATGTGTGGAGATTATATTTGGGTTTTTAATACATTTACTGGGGGCAGGGGTGAATGTATGGAGATATATATTACGCCTTGTTGTTTTTGGATCCTTTGAACATCACCGCTGTTGCAATCATAAATTAAAGCCCCCAACTCAATTAAACAACCCGATTCTTGTACTCTTGTATATTTACCTTAGGTGCAACAGTCGTAAAATCCTCAGATGCAAGCAGCTTTGAAAGTGAAAACAGAACTAAACTTGACCTCTCCTTTACACGCAGATACATAAATGAAAATCAAAATTAACAATTAAAGCTAAAAACTCATTCTTAACACCTTCAAATACAGATATAACTTACTTAAACTACCTCCATTTCCTAACACGGCCCTCTCCTTCAAACTGCATCCAACAATTCACTTCTTAAAAATAAAATCTCGACAAACCTCCGCTCCTACAAACCGCGGCCCACATCTCCAGTTTCCATTTCTTCTCCAATTTACCATGATTGTGCTGCCTGCTCGCAAATCGGTGTCCATCAGTGCTGAATCTTCATGTTTCATTCTATCCAACTGGGATACTGCCCGTGTCACTGTTTGAAAAGGGAGCACATCAGGATCGTTCATGGCATGAATGTGACAAAGTTATAAAATAGGTCATGGGCAGGTAAATGAAGTAAGTTTACAGATGGGTAATTTAAAGATAGAGCGGCCTCGAAGGTCAAAATCGCCTCATGACCCACTTTGTTCGCTTAGCTAATTGGTTAAAGGTAATGCAACTCAGTGTTAGAACACTTCCGTCGCATGTATGCGGTCCTATGCTCGATCTCCGGCATCTCCCCATTGCACATGTTGAATACACTAGTATCAACATTCTCATAAACGGCGTCAATCGGTTCGCCTCACTTCATGGGTGGAGAAATCAAAATTCGTAGCAGGGAAGAAAAGCAATGGGAATGACTCAATAATGCATTAGATTCCAACCACAGCAATTCACTTTTCCAGAGCCCACGCTGCTGTTGTTTAAATGAGGCTTGCGCCCAGACAGTGTGCACCCTCCTGCATCTGTCTGCAGTGAAATGGGACAGAAAGCTCTCAGGGTGTCGCGATAGTACCCCTCGATATTCCAGGCCTCGACATATTATTTCCGATCAAAGCTGGAAAAACACAGGAAATTTGCAAGTTACTCCAGAGAGGTCAGCACATCAGCTGGAACAGTCAATCAAATTCTAGATTGAGATTGGCGGCAGATGCCAAATACGGGAAGGCTGACCGGGGTGAGGGAGTTCAGTCATGTCTTTAGATTGCAGAAGATAGGATAGTTCTCCGTGCAGGAGAAAAGGTTGACAGAACGGTCCAGAGAGCCATTTAAAATCTTGAGGGTGTCTAGTCCGAGTTGATAAAGTGAAAAATATATTCACCACTGTTGGCAGAATGTTGGCGATAATGCAGATCAGTTTCCCAGCACCTGACCTGGTGATAAAACGGCGGATGAGACAACAGGAGCATAAGAACATAGCAGCAGGAGTAGGTCATGGACTGCCCCAGTGCCAGTATTGAGGGAGTGCTGCGCTGTCGGAGGTAGATGTATATACTCTAGGATTTGAGCTCCATAATCCAGGCCGACACACCCCCCGGTGACAGTACTGAGGGAGTGCTGCACTGTCGAAGGGAGATATATATACTCTAGGATTTGAGCTCAATAATCCAGGCCGACAATCCCCCCGGTGCCAGTACTGAGGGAGTGCTGCATTGTCGGAGGGAGATGTATATACTCTAGGATTTGAGCTCCTTAATCCAGGCCAACACTTCCCCTGGTGCCAGTACTGAGGGAGTGCTGCACTGTCAGAGGGAGATGGATATACTCTAGGATTTGAGCTCCATAATCCAGGCCGACACTCCCCTCGGTGCCAGTACCTAGGGAGTGCTCTACAGTCCGAGGTTGATGTATATATTATGAGACTTGAGCTCCATAATTCAGTCTGGGCTCCCTGGTGCAAATACTAAGGCAGCGCTGGGATTACAGAAGTGCCATCTTTCAGATGAGACCGGGAAGCAATTATTGCGCCCAGCGTCCGAGAACGAGGTAAATGAGGGCAATGGTCGCTCTTTGAAATAATATAACTGAGATGTCCACAGTGTCCTGTGGTCGAATACTTCTCCATGAAGCACAAATCACTGTAAAAACACATTGTGCGGACATTACCTCATTTATTTTTGGGATCTTTCCATGCACACACTTAGGGCTGCAAATCTCTCGTCATTACATGGGCTACTTTGGAATACCGCATATGTGTCTGGGAAGCTGTCTGGGACGCGCACAGGCTGTAAAGTAGCGCTTTGGATACAATTATTTTTTTCATGAATTTGTGATCGCACTTGAACTCCCGTTTTGTGGAAACTCAACACTGGATATTACGCAGATCGATGGACTTCACGTGGCCAAGATGGGTCCTTGCGATCCATTTCTAATTGTCCTGTCCATTGGCTGTCCCGCAGATCAGTTGCTAGCGCCGGTGTTGTTCCATGATGAAGGCACTGCGGTGTATGAGCTGGGAGAGACCGTCACCCTTACCTGTAATGTCACTGAAGCTGATCAGGGGAAAGTCTTTGCCTTCTACAGAGGTGATCAACTGCTCTCCTCTAATGAAATCACCACGACTGGCAACGTCGGCAGATTCCTGGTTACTGATAGGAGCAACAGTGGTCGATACCAGTGCCATTATCTAATTCCCATCAAGAGGAAGCAGTTGGCGTCCTCAGTGACGGTGACTGTAGTAGATGAGCGACAGAGAACACGGAGCGTGAACATGTCTATTAGAGCCTCTTGCTGTTTAGACAAATCCGCGTTGAATTCACGGAGGCCTTCAGTGCCTGAGAAAGGAGGGAGCGATGGGATCCATCATTGGCATTGCTCAACTCTGGACAATATGCCGGAAATGGAGGGTATCACGGTACCTGTAGAGTGCAGAGGGAGGCCAATCGGCCCATGAAGACTACACTAGTTTGCTGGAATAGGATTCTACCTCATCCCACTCCCCAGCCCTATCTCCCCGACATTGCACCTTCTCTCTTTTCAGACTGCAATCCAATTCGCTGTTGAACACATCGATTGAATGTGTCTCCTTTCAGGAAATTAGTTCCAGACTCCAGCCACCCTCTGGGTGAATAAAATTTCCCTCACATCACTTCCATTCCTTTTGCCCATTATTTTGAATCTGCCCCCCCCACCCCCCCGCACCCCCCCGCCCCCCCCGCCCCCCACCCCCCCAACTCTTGATACTCTCCTGAGTGGGAACAGTTTCTCACCATGTACCCTGTCCATACCCCTTAGGATCTTGAATACCTCTCAGCCTTCTTTCGCCAGAGGTCGCTGGTTGTTGACGTACCAACGCACTAACATATTACTGTCCATAAACCCCTCTGGTCATTTTCTAAACTGCCTTCTGCATTTATTCTACTGCAGATCCACTCCCCCCACCAGTCTCGTTTCCTGATCGGCCGGCTGGGGTGTACAGAGCAAGAGAGAATGTCATCATCACTTGCGCTGTCAACAGAGGCTATCCATCTTAAAGCTACTACATTCATAAGGATAATGTTTACCTCTACCCCAACCCAGTCCGTGTACACGGCAACAGTGGGACCCACACAGCTACCGGTGCAAACGTTGGAGGGCAGTATAGATGCACATATGCAGCCTCCGTCGAAGGGACGTGGTTAGAATCACAATTTAGCAATGTCGTAATGGTCACAATCGCAGGTAAGTGAGAAGGAACAAAGGTTGATAGAAAGATTTTTTTCTATTTTTCTATTATTTATTTTTTTATTTCCCTCCAAATGCATGATTTCATCACTGTCAAGGAATCATGTATCCTTTAACATCAATGGCCGTGTGTCTGTGTAGAACCGGATTGGTGCCGGAAAAAAAGACATTTTGTCGAGACTTTTCATCTTGAACTCATCAGGACAGTCGCAAGAAAACCGATGTGAGAAGGAGCGGCCTTAAAAGTGTTTAATACTAGACCTGAAAAATCTTACCGAATCGATCTGCAGCTCAACACCTGACCGGAACCTCTCGAACACTGGGCTCCGAATTCACACTCTGTGAATCATTTTTATTGGCATTGGCCTAAAACATATCTGGACAAAAAATTGTATATTCTATCAACGTTGCATATCTGGCATTCATTTATGGAATTTCGTTGTTGGAAAATAGCTAGGATTCTTTTTATATATATAATCTATCTTTATATTCATTTATTTCTATATATATTCTATCTACATATATATTTTATATATACATTATATACATTATCTCCCTGATTATGTATATATATATAAGTAAATAAACACATGGATAGATTATGTATAATATACATATTAATAAATGAATATATAAGTATACATATATATGTTTATATATACATATGCACATACATATATTTATATATATATTAATTTATTTATATGTATATTGTATAAAATCTATCCATCCATACATTTATTCATTGCCTTATATGTATATACACATTATATATCGCTGGAAAACCTTCTACTTTCACAGAGAGGGAAGAAAATTCTCCCATCCTCAGGTTGTCACAAGGCGAGAGGTTGGAATAATCAGGGTTGACAGCAGAGACCAAGGAGGACACTACCAATGTCGATATAAAACTTCCGTCAATGGCAGGCAGTTTTGGTCCCAGCTCAGCGAGACTCTCTCTGTCATTATAACAGATGAGTGATGGGAAACATGATGTGTCACTCGAATGCCCTGGGTATTGGCAAATGGGGCAAAATTGGTCTCGGGTGAAGAACGGGCGAAGGTAAATCTGCCACATGCTGCCCGATTTTTTGATCGCGTTGAAGGCAATATGAACACGGCAATGTTTTCAACAACCTCCCCAACAGGTGTCTCCTGTTTCAGGCTACAGTGAGAGGAGGGACATCACACCCAGTGAGTTGGAATTTTCACAACAGGATCCAGACTGGAGAAACAAGAGCAAGGAGGTTATGCTGAATTTAATTCAGGAACTGGTTAGGCCTCAGCTGGAATATTGCGCACAGCTCTGGGCGCCACATTATAGGAAGGATGTGAACACGTTGGGGAGAGTGCAGAAGAGATTTAAAAGAATGGTCCTGATGAGACCTTTCCAGAATCGAGCAAATTTTGTACAATTAACTCCAAAGCGTCGGCTCCCTCATTAACCACGTCTTTTAAGACCCTAGGATGAAATCCATCAGGACCCGGAAACTTGTAAGCCCACAGCTCCATCAGCTTGCTCAGCACCGTTTCCCTAGTGATTATAATTTCACCGATTTCCCTTGTCTCTTCGAGCTCCTGATTTGCAACTGTCCCTGGACTGATTTTTGTATCTTCTATAGTGAAGGCAGAAGCGAAATATTTGTTCATTTCATCTGCCATTTCCGTATTATCTACTATTAACTCCCCACTTTACCAGCTCTAAAGATAATGGGGTTTCATTGAGACTTGCGTGTTTATTGTGCGATGAGGAAAATTCACATGTTTTAACAGAGTTGACACCTATATAGCTTCCACACATTCACCCTCCCTCAGTAAATTAATAAATTGTTAATGGGGAGATGGAAAATGAAAGTTTAACTCTCCGCAGGTTGGAGAAACTTTCCTGAGATGAAAGTGATCCAATGCCACCATCTGCTGGCAGAGCACGGCTACTGCAGGCGCTGCTCTTTGCTAGTCTCAGAGAGGTTCAGTAACCAGGTGGCTGGGTCCGGGCACAGGCTGATGGGGTGTGAACGCTTCAAAGAGAATTCAATTTTGCAGCGGATGCTCGGCTGGTGCATTCGCCCCTGTAGCAGCGAACACTGCCCAAGAGCTCTGCTCCTCTTTCCCCGTTGGATATATTGTCTGGAATTGGTGTTTGGGGGATTATTCCAGGCTGCAATGTGGATGTATGGTACGGATTTCATTCACTGCTCCCAGTGTCAGCATCACTTTGCTGTGCTCTGTAAACCCTCTGCAAGACATTGTCAATGTTTAACCCCCACCCCGCACCTCCCACCAACACACACACTGCATTTTACTAAAGGCTTCAAATGAATTCGTTCCCAGGATAATTTTCTCCATTTCTCAAACCGACTGGCAAAGTGCAGCGCCTGCAGTAGCCGTGTGCTGCCAGCAGATGGTAGCCCTGTTATCGTTTTCTGCTGCTGAGGGTGGGTGGTTGGCCGTGAATGGGTGGAGATTATATTTCGGATTTTAATATAACACTTAGTAGGGGACAGTGAATGTGGGGATTACATTTGCGGCTTTAATACAACATCCACTGGGGGGCGCGAATGTGTGGAAATTAGATGTGGGGCTTTAATACAACATTTATTGGGGGGATGGTGAATGTGTGGAGATTATATTTGGGGCTTTAACAGATCCAAAGGTAATGGAGGCATCATTGAGACTCTGCGTGTTTATTGTGCGGTGGGGAAGATTCACCTGTTTCACCAGTGTCGACGCCAGTATTTGAAAGGGAGACTCTAGCTGACAATTCTGTTAGAGACTTCGGGTGAGGTTTACAATTGGCAGATATCTGGAACCCAGGCACCGGGCAGGAAACACAGCCGCCTGTTCTCTCGCTCTTTGCTGCAGAGAACAGTGTCAATCCACCTCTCTATACTGTCCCCAACTACCACCACATTTCTGTTTGCTCCCCCCCCCCACCCCCAATTGAATGGCTTCCTGTATCACTGTGCAATGGCCAGTCTGCTCACCCACCCGGCAGCTCCCTGTTCTCATCCAAACAGAGCCACAAGCCGATTGGACAATTGCTCAGGTTCACACCCCTGCACAGCTGCTCTCTGGGTCCCCTCGCCGGCCTCAGAACTGCCTGCCCCAGACCACTGACTGAATCAGAAACCGAGAACAATCCAGCCGAGAAGAATTCCGTAGGGAGTAAGGGGAGCGGGATTTAACAAATTCAATTCCAACTTTTATTCAAATGCAAAATAGATTTAATTAAGAGACCAAAGCACTCTTGTGATTTAAAAATTCCACCGGACATGAAAGCTAAATATAGTCTGTTTACACTGCAGTCTCCTCATGGACTCTTGCGACAGTAAATCTTCCGTCACCTGTGGAAAGAGAGAGTCAATTGTTTACAACAAAGCTGCACAAACCGGCCATGCGCTGTGCCAGATATCTCTATGACACTGACAGACCATGTGGCTGTTTTATTAAACACCTCGCACACAGCACTTACTCTCCATTTGAAATATCTTATATTCCTCCAATTTTCCTGATTTCCCTGCGCAGATTTGCTGCCCCAAAGGAAAAACGTCCTAATTTCCCACTCGACGTTATAACGTGAATGTCCTGAGTTGGTTGCACAGACGGCGGGCGGGGAGCGCGCTCTGAAATAAATCCCGGTGGGTACTCTCAGGAGATTATCGCTATTATGTTTTCTTCTCTATATAGCCCATATCCACCAACTGCCCAACTGCTCGCGGGAAATAACACTGGGTACCTCAACTATTAGTAAAACCCTTCTTTCCGCGCACATTTCCTGTACAACGTTGTTTTTTCCGCATCTTAGGGAGCTGCTTTGTGGCCGCCCTTAATACAGTCACGGATTATGAAAATAGTTGCTTGTAACCATCCAGTAGTGGACTCTGGCCCGTCAGTAGAGGAAGGTGCGCGCACCTTCTCTACTTCAACCCTGATTTAGTGGTTGTGGCCAAAAATAATCATTAACTGCTCTTGCTCGGGTATTAGGCTGTTCTTTAGTTGTGTCGATGACATGTTATGTGTGTTTTACGGTGTTTATCGGGCGGTCTCCGACTCACTGGCTCTGTGTCTTTCTGTTCCACTGCAATCTGAGAGATAGATATCAATGCACTAAACTCACCCACACGAGACCTTCGTTGAATTTTCCTTAAATATCTCTGCCCGTAGGAACGCACGGCCTACGTGAATTCTGTTATTATGGCTGTGCTGAGATTGTTCTTGTGTGGAGGAGGGATTGTGGTGTCAGAATTTAAACAGTGTGTGTTGAATAATTTACATTCGAGGTTTAGTACAGCGTGGGAACGATTTTCATATGGCCTCGCAGATAGATGCAAGAGGGAATAGAGACGTATAAACTCTCAGAGACTAGCAAATAGTGAGTAACTAATACACATATTTTGACTGGAAGTGACATTCTGCACACCCTTTGATTTTGATCATCCCTATTTATAGTTCTGACGTTTAAGAACGATAAATTATTTTTTATGGCATTGAGTGAAAAGCAGCCTTCTATCCTTTCTGCCTTAATTATAACATGAACTATTGCAGAAATGAAGCAAATCTTCAAACGTGCCATTAGAATCTTTCTTTCTCTCCATGTGGCTGCATCCTATTCCCAGGACAATCACCGTCCCAAAGAGGATAACAGCGGCGAGAAACCAACGAATTAAGAGTAAGCTCGAATCAAGATGACGGAAAGGGAGAATTTCGAAGGATGGTCTCCCATTTTACCGCAAACACGAGTACAGTCACTTCATAAACCCATCCAACTTAAACCCACAAGCACAATTTAACACAATTTTCTTTTATCTCTGTCCCCTGGTTAGACACTCTCCCGCCAGTGTATTCCACTGCTCCCTGTTTAAGTAATCAAGTTCCATCTGTATGTCGAACCGTCCCATTAAATCACCAATTAAGATTGTTCCCACGTCAGACGATGCAGCATTCCCCACGCTGCTGATCCATTTCGAGCTGTTTTTTTTCTTTAGGCTTTCTATTGTTAGGAAAACCTGCCCCCGCCTTTTGTATTCACAGAGATAAAAAAAAAAACTGCGGATGCTGGAAATACAAATCAAAAACAGAATTACCTGGAAAAAATCAGCAGGTAACTTGAGTTCTGTCGAAGGGTCATGAGGACTCGAAACGTCAACTCTTTTCTTCTCCGCCGATGCTGCCAGACCTGCTGAGTTTTTCCAGGTAATTCTTTTTGTTTTGTATTCACAGCCCGTCTCCCTCCCATATCTAAATGACCCATACGAAAACACTGCTTCAACAATAGCCAATCAGCAATGGGGTTGGCAAGCCGGGGGTGCGGAGGGGTGGGGGATGGGGGGGGGGGGGGGGGGTGTGTGGGGGGGGGGGGGGGGGTGTTGTGGTGGGTGGGGAGAGGCCCCCGAAAGATTGCTAAGATTTGGAATGTTCTCTCTGGAATTGAGGTGAAAGCAGATTCAACAGGAGCTTTCAAAGTGAACTGGATAAGCATTGCTAAGGGATAACTTACCAGAAATTTTGGAAGAAGGCGAGGGAATATAGATAACGTGCCTTCTAAAGGGCTACTAGGAATCTGAAATAAATGTTCCCCTTGCCAGTAACTGCAACACCTCTTTCAAAGGGCCACCACAGGCAGGATGGGCCGAGCGGTCTCAGTCTCTGTTGTTGCTTTTTCTGATTCTGTGATTAATGGAGACACCGGCAGTAAGGGGTCTGTGTGGCAAATCAGGGTTGGACAAGAGATGAACACAAAGTCACGCTGAGTGTTAGACAATGTGAACCAGGTTGTTTTGTTTTTAATTGCCAGGAGTGATTGAACAGACACATTAATATCCGCTGTTCCCCTCACTCACTTGCTATAGTGACATTCACAGATTCTCGGAGCTGGGATTCTATTTCCCTTCCCATGACGGAGGCTCCATATTTACAATGTTACCCCCCAACCCCCCAACCCCACCGCCACCCCCCCCCCCCCCCCCACCGCCACACACACCCCCCCCCCCCCCCCCCCCCCCCCCCCCCCACACCCCCCACCCCCTCCTTGGTTTGTATCGGGCACAGTGAATGGTTCAATGTTGTCCTTTGTGACGATTTGATAAGAGGACAAAGTTTGATGATCTTTGCACGTTAACAGTAATGAGATAATTATCGGGTAATATGCGTATGTTTAGTCTTGTGTTCTAATGGTTTCATATTG
Source organism: Carcharodon carcharias (assembly GCF_017639515.1). Classification (NCBI taxonomy): domain Eukaryota; kingdom Metazoa; phylum Chordata; class Chondrichthyes; order Lamniformes; family Lamnidae; genus Carcharodon; species Carcharodon carcharias. The sequence goes on along the minus strand of NC_054505.1, from coordinate 1,666,859 downwards.
GGAGACAGGAGAAAGAACAGGACTTCCAAATGCTGTACTGTGAAGTAACGACAAGTGGAGCCACGTAAAGACACTTGAGAGACGGGACTCCAGACTTTTATCACTGGCTCATCTGAAACACGGTGCTTCAGGCATTACAACTCTCCCACTTTACACTCACTCTGTCAGCGAACTTGGATACTGGAGTTAACGTCCTATCGGGCTTTCATCTACCTCCTACAGTTCAAAAATCACTCAGTACTGGCACTTGGGGAATGTCGGCCTGGATTGGGGAGCTTAAGTCATGAATCATATACATCTACCTGTGATAGTGCAGCGCTCCCTCTGTACCGGCCCCGAGGGCAGGTTCAGCCTGGATTATGGTGCTCAAGTCGTTGAGCTTGTACATCTACATATGAAAGTGTAGCAAACCTTCAGTATTGGCACCGGGGAGTGTCAGCGTGGATTATGGAGCTCAAGTCCAGAAATAAATACATCCATCTCCGATAGTGGAACACTCCCTCGGCACTGACAGCGGGGGGACTGTGGGTCAGGACTATGGAGCTCAAGTCCAAGGTGTTGCACATCTAACTCCGACAGCGCAGCACTTCCTTAGTACTGGCACCAGGGAGAGTGTCGGCCTGGGTCATAGGTCTCCAGTCTGGAATGGGTCTTGATCAGATAACTTTCCGACTTAGAGTAACGTGTTATATTGTTGGTGAGGACAGGAATGAAGGTAATCCATGACCAATGCAGGTAGTGACAGCATTAATGTGGAGAATGAAAGGGAAATGGTGAGCGGATTGAGCGGTACAACATGCTCCACCGCATGCCGGTTTTGGGATGTGGTTTATCTATTGTGTGACAGCCTCAGTGGTCGGGCTTGTACACTCGGGCCCAGTCTGATGTCAGAAAGAGAATCACCCAATCCCGAGGTAGACCGTGACGTCACCCAACAATGGACAGCCCCTCCCCCCGTGACAGAATCCTCCAGCTGCTGACTGTCCCCTCACACCCTCCTGCTGCTTTCCTCCACTTCCCGTCTCAACAGCTGCAGTGGTAGCGGATGCCCAGTGGCTGAATTCAGGGCCCATTATTTCAGAGAATTTGATTTCAGGACTTGAGAAATTAAGTCAAATGTTTTCGCATAATCTCCTCTCCCCGATTACTGAACGTCACATTTTGATGCAGGGATCTGAATTTGTGATTATGCCAAGCCCGGTGAATAGAGGTATTAACAATATCCGTTCCCTGTCACTCACCTGTGTTAGTCATGGTCACAGCCTCGCTCAGTGGGGACATTAGACCCCGATCTCTGATGAAAATTCTGTATTGACATTGGAAACGCTGTTCTCTACTTGTAGCAATGATCGGAAGCGATCCATGATGATCAACCTTTATATACGGCACTTGATGATCTTTGTAAAAAAAGGTTTTCTCCCGATCATCTCCACTCACAGTGCAGGTCATGGTGACCATCTCTCCTAACGCATACTCCCCTGTCGATGGATAAAGTGTTATCACTGGTTTTCTTAGCGGCTCTGTGATAAGAAAAAAAGACAATGGACGTGGCAATTATAAATGAATTGCACGAATGAAATGTACAGTGATTTTTGGTACCACAAAGAAAATTGAACCATATCGAAGGAGATGGTTTATATCAGCGAATGAGATTCGATAAAGGGTGAGTTGGGATTTTGATTAAACTTATCAAATAACTAACACATTTCAAAATGTATTTCAAAAACTCATTCTTTTTCAAACTTTTAATGGAATATCAGGCTTTTTGTGATATTCTGAGCGTGTTGCTGTTTGTGTCTGTGTTTGTCTGTGCCTGTGCGCGTGTGTGTGTGTGTGCGTGTGCGCGTGTGTGCGTGTGCGTGTGCGCGTGGCCGTGACTTTCATGTGTGTGTGTGCCTCCATGCGCCAGGTGGACGGCAGATTGTCAAATATGCGGCTCATTGCCACTTCAAAAGGGCAATTATGGATGGGAATTACCTGAAGTGTGTTAGGGATAAGGCAGTGAAAATTTACTGAAAGTGAATTACTTAAAATCTCCAGGCAGCCAGTGCCATCACATTAACATTTAGAGGTTACCAGATGAACTTTGCACACCCTTAGGGCTTGCGATCACCAGAAAGGCCTTGGGAGCCAGACTGGAGAGGGAGGATGAAAACTACATAAATTAAGTGTTCTGTTCAACGGATAAGGGAAGGACAGATGGTTTCAGACTAGATGAGGTGTGAAGGCTCTTCCTGGGTGAAGGGGGATGTGTGTGCCTTCAACCAGAGATACCTGTTAAATGTAAACGTATATGCTGACAAGATTTGAATCTGAACAATGCTCTTATACGTGATCAGTGATGTATAAATAAGCTGAATATTGTAATTTCGGACAGTGCTACCTCAAGCTGCTTTGAGGTGGTTCTCGCCTTGCAAATGTTCGAAAAAACGATCGTAACCAGTATCAGATCTTCCTGTGGTCCATTTGTCAAAGTAACCAGAACAAGTTGAAAGCAGAGTCAACAGGAACTTTCAGTGGAAAGGGATACAGATTGTTAATGCATAATTTGGCAGAAATTTTGGATAAATGCGTGTGAGTGAATATAAAATACCTTCTAAAGGGCAACGGGGAAGAGGCAATTTAATTCTGCCCTTGCCCTTTATTCTCACATCTCGTAAACAAATTTAAAAATGGATAGCTTTTTCAAAGACCTTACACAGGCAAGATGGGCCGAATAGCCTGCCTCTGTGCTGTTGCATTTTCTTATTCTGTGATTAATGGAGACACAGGCAGTAATGGGTCAGTGCTTTAGATCAGGAGTGGACAAGAGATGGACACAGTGTCCCCTTGAGAGTTAGAGAATGTTAAACAAGGTTTTTTCTTCTAATTACCAGGAGTGATTGAACAGACATATTGATACTCACCGTTCGCCCTCACTCACCTGCTATAATGACATTCGCAAATTTACTGAGCTGAGATTCTAACTCCAATTCCCTTGACCGAGGCTCTTTATTTAGAATGTTACCCTACTCCTTGGTTTGTATCGGGCACAGTGAATGCTCCAATGCTGTCCTTTGTGACGATTTAATAAGAGGACAAAGGTTGATGATCTTTGCACATTAACAGTAATGAGACAGTGACCGGATAATGTGCACCGTGTGTGTGATGTGTCATGATGCATTGATATTGGGAGACAGGGGAAAGGACAGGGTTTCGGATTGATGTTCTGTGAAGTAAGGGCAAGTGGGGCCACATGCAGACACCTGAGAGGAGGGAATCCACACTTTTTAACAACATTTTCTCATAAGAAACACGGCAAAGGCAGCTAGTGACAGCACCAATTTGGAGTATGAAAGCCAAACGGTGAAAAGATTGGGCTGTGCTTTGTGCCCCACCGCAATTTTATTTTGCGACGTCGTTTCTATATTTTGTGACCGCCTCAATGTTCGGAGTTGGACACTCGGGACCAGTATGATGTCAGAAGGGGCATCACCCAATCCCGAGTTGGTCCGTGACGTCACCCAGCAATGGACACGCCTTTCCCCATTGACAGGAACCTTCATTGCCGACTCTTCCCTCACACCCTCCTCCTGCTTTCCTCCCCTTCCCATCTCAGCACTTGCAGTGTCAGTTGATGCCCAGCGGCTGAATTCAGGGCCCTTTCTTTCAGGGAGAAAGTCAGAACTTGAGCGATTAAGTCAAAGTTTTTCGCACCCACCCCTCTCTCCGAACACTGACCGTTTCATTTTGATGCAGGCATCTGCATTTGTGAATATGTCCAGCCCGGAGAATAGACATATTAACAATCTGTTCCCTGTCATACTCCTTTGGCAGCCACGGCCACAGGATCGCTCTTTCGAGATGTTAGGTGCCGACCTCCGATGGAAAGTCTACTATTAAACGGGAATGTTCCAAAGTTGGCATTTGTGCAAGTTTTCCTGGAGCACGGCAGTGCATCATCTTTATAAAAATAGAAGATTTTCACACGATCATCTCCAGTCACAATGCAGAACTGGCACCGGTGTGTTGACTAGATTATGGAGACCAAATCCTGTAGACTTAAAAATATGCGCAACTAACTCCGAGACTGCAGCACTCCCCCAGGACTGACACCGGGGGAGTGTCGGCCTGTATTATCGAGCTCAAATCCTAGACATATATATGTGCCTCCGACCGTGTAGCACTCCATTAGGACTGGCATGAGAGGGACGGGGTGTGGGGGGCGGGGAGTCGGGTTGCGGTGTGGGTAGCTGTCGGCCTGGATTATGGAGCTCAAATCCTATAGTAGAGACATCTACCTCCGACAGTGCAGCGCTCCCTCAGTATTATTATCGGGGGAGTTTCGGCCTGGATTATGCAGATCAATTCCTAAAGTATATTCATGTGCCTCAGACACTGCAGGGCTATATTTATATTGGCGCCGGGAGGAATATCGGCCTCATTTATGAAGCTACAGTATTTGGACTGGGAGCAGAGACCAGATCGTACTTTTTCAGGAGGGAGTGATACCAAATTCGATGCGGCCGGTCGAATAGAGATAGTCCAAGACGATGAGTCACCGTTCCAGTTTCAGGGTGGAGATTGAGAGCCAAAATATGCCAATAACTGTGTACTTCACGATGCAGAAACTCGAACATATGAACGAACAAATATCCGTATTAGGGCCAGGTTACTGCCACTCGATCTCTCCAACCTGCTGCGCCATTCGGTGAGATCGCGGCTGATCTGGTGTCACCTCAAGCACAATTTCTTGCCTATTCCCAAGAACCCTTAACCCCCTCGTTAATAAAGAATCTATCTCGATCTGCTTTAAAATATTCAAATACACTGCCTCTACCTTCTGAGGAATAGAGTAACAAGACTCACGCTCCTGTGAGAGAAGAAGTAAATTCTGCTAATCTCTGTCTAAAATGTGCGGCCACTTATTTTAAGCTTGGACAATAAACTCTAGATTACTCCATAAGAGGAAGCATCTTCTCCACATGCACACTGTCAGTACCCCTCAAGATCCTAAAGGAATGGGGCGGGTGTGTGGAATTCGCTGTGACTTCATCAATGTTCGGAGTAGGATATTCTGGGGCAATTTGATCTCTGAACGGACACAGCCCTGTCATCAGGTGGACTGTGACGTTAGGCCAAAGCGAATGACGGCAGCTCCACCCAGGAACTAAAAGTTGAGCAGCTGCCTGTCCCGTCACCCACTCCTCCTGCCTACCTCCCCTGCCCTACTCGGACCCTGCCATCACAGTCAATGCACAGCAGGTGAATTCAGGGTCCATTCATTCACCATTTTTATCACGGGTTGAGAGATGTAATCTACGGACATTCGGTTCCACTACTCCCTTGACCATTGAACGTTACATTTTGATGCAATGTTTAAAACATGGATTTGTAAAAAACACAAAACGGGTTTTATAGTCATGTAACAGTTTATGTTCCCGGTTACTGACCTGTTACAGTCACCATCACATGCTCGCTCACCGGGGAATTTATCACTATACCACTGACAGAAACACTATATGAGCAGCTATACTGTTCTCCATTTGTTCCAGCGATAACATGAACTGTTCCAATGTCGTTCTTTGTGATGACCTGTGAGGGGGAGAGTATCTGGTCCCCTCTGCAAAAGTGGAAGGTTTTACCCCGATAATCTCCAGTCGCAGTGCAGGTGATAGTGACCGTCTCTCCTACAACGTACACCCCAGTCCATTGATCAAGACTTATCCCTGGTTTTGATGGTGGATCTGATGTGGAATAAATGAAAGAACGATGAGAAGAGGATCAGAGGAATATCCTGTACAGTAGAATGTCACTAACTCAATTACCCTTGACCTGTGTGGAAGGGAAGTGTTTACATCCGGGGCTCAGATTCCACAAATGGTGAGTTCGGTTTTGGTTCCAAAGCAACGGAGACAGCAAAATGTATTTCAAAGCCCTTCTTAGCAACGCAGCACGTCCCAGACAGCTTTCCTTACACTGAACTGATAGCAAAATATTGCGACTGGTGAAATGCAGCAACTTTTCGCAGAGCAAGATTCCACAAATGCATTGAGGTAATGAAAGCCTAATGACGTCATTGGATGAGGGCTAAATATTGACTTCAGGACACGATGCAGAACTGCCCAATGACCTTCTTTGAAATACTGCCCATGGTGTATTTTGTCCTCACCTGAAATGAGGGATGTTCATAACATCTCATCAGATGGAAACCCCCTCTGATAGTGCAGTGTTCATTCAGGACTGGCACCGATGTGTTTACTGGATTCTGGAGATCATGTCCTGGATACTAAAGAACATGTACATATACCTCCGGCAGAGCAGAGCTATTATACATATATATATTTATCTCATACAGTGCAGCACTCCCTCAGTACTTGCACCGGGGGGAATGTCAGCCTGGATTGTGGAGCTCAAGCCCTAGAGCGTATATATATATATAACTCCGACAGTGCAGCACCCCCTCTGTGCTGGCACCGGTGTTAGTGTTGGCCTGGAATATGGAGCTAAAATTCTAGAGAATATGCATCTAACTCTGGCAGCAGTCTCTCAGTGCTTGTGCCTGACGATTGCTGGCCTGGGTTATCGAGCTCAAGTCCTAGAGTATACACTTCCACCCCTGACAGTGCAGCACTCCCTCAGTACTGGCACTGGGGGAGTAATGGCCTCGATTATGGAGCTCATGTTCTGGGCTAAATACACTTACCTCAAACAGTGCTGCACAACCTCAGTACTGGTTCCGGGGGAGGGTCATCCTGCACAATGGAGAGCCAGTCCTAGGGTGTATACATCTACCTTCGACAATGCAGCACCCCCTCAGCACCGGCACTGCAGGGAGTATCAACCTGGATTATGGAGCTCAAGGCCTAGAGAATGTATAAGTTCCTCCGGCATTGCAGCGCTACCTCTCTACTGGCACCAGGGGGAATATTGGCCTGATTTATGAAGCTAATGCATTTTGAATGGGAGCAATGAGGACCAGATTGCTTTTCTTTTTAAGGAAAGAGTGATTCCAAATTCAGTGCAGGATCTCTAATAGAGGTCATCCAGGATGATGGGTGGTTGTCTCAGTTTCCCAGTTTCAGGATGGGGAATGAGAGCCAAAATGTGGCAATAATTGTTCAATTCAGGATGCAGCAACTCGAACATACGAATTAGGGCAAAGATTAGGCCACTCGCTCCCTCCAGCCTGCTGCCCCATTCAGTAACATCATGGCTGATCTGGTGTCACTGAAAAGCTGAGCTTCTGCCTGTCCCAGGTGGGATGTCGGCCTCATTTATGGAGCTGAAGTATTTAGAGTTTGAGCAGAGACAAGATCGTTCTTTTTCAGTAGAGATTGCGACCAAATTCAGCGTGGGATCTGTAATGGAGATAGTCCAAGAGGGTTGGTGGTAGTCCCAGCGACAACTTGGAGAATGATGATTACTGTTCAATTCTTTATGCCGAAATTCGAACATACGAACGTACAAATATACAAATTAGGGTCAGGATTAGGCCACTCAGCCCCTCCAGCCTGCTGCCCCATTCAGTGAGATCATGGCTGATGTGATGTCACCTCAAACGAAGTTTCCTGCCTACCCCAAAAACCTTTCAGCCACTCGTAAATGTTGAATCTATCTAGCTCTGCCTTAAAACATTTGAACACGCTGCATCCACCGCTTTTTGAGGAAAAGAGTTCCAAAGACTCACCACCCTCTGCGAGACAGAAAAGCATCAACTCATCTCTGTCTTATTGGGCGACAACTTAATATTAAACCGGGCCCCTGAGATCCAGATTATTCCATGAGAGGAAGCATCCTTTCCACCTGCACCCTGTCAAGGCCCCTCAGAATCCTAAACATGGGACGGGTGTGTGGGATTCGCTATGATTTCAACGATGTCCGGAGTAGGATATTCTGGGGCACTTTGATCTCTGAATCAGCATAAACCAGTCATGAGCCGCACTGAGATGTTAGCCCACAGTCCATGGAGGGCAGCTCTTTCCATTAACTGAAACGTTCAGCTGCTGCCAGTCCCGTCACACCCTCCTCCTGCCTTCCTCCCCTGCCGCACACAGCTCCTGCCATCACAAACGATGCACCATGTGTGCACTCAGGTCCCATTCATTCAGGGAAACTGTCAACAGTTGAGAACTGAAATCAAAGTTCATTCAGTAACAATACTCCCAATGATCATTAAACGTTACTGCTGATTAAAACTTGGATTTGTAGAAATACCAACAGTGTTTTATAGTCATGTAAAATTATGTTCCCTATCACTCACCTGTTGTAATCAGCATCACATGCTCACTCAGCGGGGATTCTATCCTCCGGCCATTGACAGAAACGGTATATCTGCAGCGGTACTGTCCAACAAATCTTCCAGTGATAACAAGAACTGCTTCATTGTTGTTCGTTGTGAGGCTCGGTGAGGAGTAGATAATCCCGTACCCTCTGTAAAATTCGAAGGTTTTATCCCGATCATCTCCAGTCACAGTGCAGGTAATTGTGACCATTTCTCCAACTACATTAACCCAGTCGGCTGATCAAGTCTTATCACGGGTTTTGATAGTGGAGCTGTTGTGGAATAAATGAAAGAATGATGAGAAGTGGATCAGAGGAATGTCCTGTACAGTAGAACGTCACTAACTCAATGCCCATTGACCTGTGTAGAAGGAAAGTGCTTACATCCATGATTCAGATTCCACAAACGGTGAGTTCGGTTTTGGTTCAAAGGAATGAAGACATCAATCTGTATTTCAAAGCCCTTTTTAACACTCCAGCACAACCCAGACAGCTTTACCAATGTTGAACTGATAGTGAAATGTTGCAGCTGTTGAAATGTGGCAACTAATAGCAAAGCAAGGTTCCAGAAACATTATTGAGATAATGAAGGCTTATTGGCGTCATTGGATGCGGGATATCTATTAACCTCAGGACACTGTGGAGAAAAGCCCCATAACTTTTTTCGAAATACTGCCCGTGATGTATTTTGCCTTCACCCGAAATGAGGGGTGCTCATAACAACACATCAGATAGAAACCCCCTCTGATAGTGCAGTGTTCTTTCAGGACTGGCACTGGTGTGTTAACTGGACTGTGGAGATCAAGGCCTGCAGCTTGAAGAGCTGTACATGTACCTCCGGTAGAGCAGTGCTCCCTCAGCACTGGCACTTGAAGAGCGTCGGCCTGAATAATGCAGATCGAGTCCTGGGCTATATAAATCTAATTCCAGCAGTGCAGCACTCCCCTACTACTGGCACCGGTGAGAGTGTTGGGCAAGATTATGGAGCTGATGTTCTAGAGCATATACATTTACCTCAGGCTGTGCATCTAACCCTAAATTCTGCACCGGACGAGTGTCGGCCTGGATTATGGAGCTGAAATCGCTGGTTTGGAAATTGAAGCCAGTACCTGCTGAGTCAGGTGAGATTGCTTCCAAATCAGTTAAATGGAGTGTCAATGGGGATAGTCCAACGCAAGGGGAAGATCTGACAAAGTCGATGTGGAGAATGGGAGCCAAGTAGTAGAGGCAAAAACCGGCTGATTCAGCCTCCCCACCGCTTGTGTGTGGGGGGGGGGGGGGGGGGGGGGGGTGGGGGGGGGGGGGGGGGGTAAGATGGAGAGACTCGGTGATGTCATCAGTTGTCGGATGCCAACACTGGAGGTCACTTTGACATCATAAATGGCCCAAATGTATCCACAGATACGTGGTGACATCAAACAACAATGGGCCACTTCACCAGGGACAGAATGTTTCAGCTGCTGTCTGTACACTCACAGCCTCCTCCTGCTGTCTCACACCTCTGATTCCCTCAGTCACCACAATCACGTCTGATGCATTCAGGCCTCAGTCTTTCCTGACATCTGGCAGGAGTTATGCAATGAATTTCAAGGTCATTCCGTTTTACCTCTCACTCCTCATACCTAAAGTTCTATTTGCTTAAATCTCTGCTGCCCTCTCTCTCTTCATTTGCATCAAGTTCCATGACTCCTGTTCTCACAGAAGTACATTTTACCCAAGTCACCAGCCCATTAAGAAATGGGATTAATTCAAAGAATATCATTCCTGATGTTAGCCCAGCACACAAACCCCCCACCGCCCACAAATGTTAAATGACTTTAACACTCAATAGAACATTGGTCTGTGACCATCTGGAATGCTGAATTTTATTTCCGGCAGAGAAAGGAAATGGGATTAATTGCCAAAAAAGGGCATTTCTCATAGCGTCATCACACTAACGACTGCTGTTATACATGTTGCATTGCAGCTATCAATGTTACAACATGATGGGTTCCAGCAATCAAATTTAATTTGATTCAAACGGACTGATTGATTTAACAGTATGGGAATGGATTATTCACTGACAGGATTTAAAGAGGCATGTCAATACTTACATTGAGACACGCTCGGCTGAACCGCAAAAGCCACTGAAAAGTGAGAGGATGAATTGATTAAATGAAGACCAGCGCCGTTCCTTGTTCCCAAGAATCAGGGAATGATACAGTACAATTCAGAGAAGGCCCTTCCATCCATTGTACATTTGTCAGCTCGTTTGTGGAGTTTTTTCAATTAATCCCATTCCCTGCCTTTTCCAGTATCCATGTATTCTCTTTTCCACGCAGCTAGTTCGTAAATTATATTCCAAATGTTCATAATTCCATTTCACGAATGCGCATTCCACACCACATGGCTACTGTAAAGACATTTGACCCCATCGTGTCCCCTTTGGTTTTTTGACTATCATGTTCAATTGTGTGTCCTCTGGTTACCAACTCTTCCACCACTGAAATCACTTTCTCCTTATCCAATCCATCAAAATCTATCGTGATTTTGAACACCACCATCAAATCTCCTCCTGCACCTCTCTGCTCTCAGTAGGACGAGTTCAGCATTTCCACTCTCACCCAACAAATGCAGTGTAGGATTGGGAGGCACAGGCAAGACGATAGAGGCAGAGCCTTCAGGAGTGAACTTAGGAAACTAGGGCGGTATAAGATTGGAAAAATTTTCTGCCAAAGGCAATGTCAATGGTTTATTTATTTCCGAATTATCAGTATTATTTGATATCAATCAGAGACTAGCATGTATCATTCCTGTTATATTCGTTCATAGGCTCAGTGAGCATTTACTATCCAATTGTCTTTGAGAACATTTTGGTGACTTGGAAACAGGCATTTGGCATTTTACAATAATCCACACTCGTTGCATGGTAACTCCTCCAGCTGGAATTGGAATACAGACCCATAAACAATAACTGCGGACCATAAGTCCAGTCATACACCACTATGTCACCGCTTCCACCTGTCTGCGTGCCCATGGTCTAAATTAATGGTGTCCACAGACTTGAAGAGCTGAATGTCCTCTTCATGTTGGCCATTTACCTTCAGGCCTCATTGATCCCCTGGATACTCCACAGTATAAAGAGCGGCAAAGGTGAGGAAAGAGACACCACGAGCCTAGTCAAAAAATGCTTCTCTATGAATAAGAGGCTCGTGAAAATCTCTCAGTGTGTGACTGCCTCTATCTGGTTCTCTGCCTCATGCCTTTGTGGCTTCCTCTGCCTTAGTATCTGCATCACCCTGTCTGTCTCTGTCACTCTGTGTTTATCCATTTACTTTCCTATTTTACTTTGCATCTGCCTCTAATTACGCGTGTTCTCTTTCTGCATGGTTTTCTCTGTCCGTGTGACATTCTCTATCTGTATGTCAGTCTTTGACTGTTTATCTGTCTCTGCCTGTGTACCTATCTCTTGTCGTTTAGCTGTTTCTGCTTATGTATCTATCTCTGTGTGACTGTCTCCGTGTACGTGTCTACCTGTATTTGTTTCCCACTGCCTTTGTGCCTGTCTCTGACTTTGTGCCTGTCTTTGTGTATGTCCTTGTCTGTATTTCTGTTTGGCTGCCTATGTGCCTTGTGACTGACAAGGTCTGTGTGTATGCAACTGTCTATGTTTCTGTAACTATCTGTGTGCCTGTTAACGTCTGTGTGTCTGTCCCTGCCTGTGTCTGTCACTGTTTGCGATGCTGTCTCTGTCTGTGTGCCTGTCACTGTCTGTACGCCTAATACTTTCTTTTTGTACGTCTCTGTGTAGCTGTTTCTGTCTGCGTGTCTGTTTGTGTGACTGTCTCTGTGCACGTGTCTGTCTTTACATTTTTCGCACTACTGACTGCATATCTCTTCTTGACAATGTTTCTGGCTCTGCCTGTTTGTCTGTATCTGCCTGTGTTTCTGTCACTGCCTGTTTGTATTTCATGACCTGTATGCCTGTCAATATGTGTGTGCCTTTCACTAACAATGTGCCTGCAACTGACTGTATGCCTGTCTCTGCCTGTGTATCTGTCACTGCCTATTTTTTCTGTCTGTGTCTGAAATTGTTTCTGTTTCTATCTTGAATGTGTGCCTGCCAATTTCTTTGCCTCTGTCAATGTCTGTGTGTCTGTCTATGTTTTTGTCTGTAATTTACTGTGTGCCTGTCACTCCCTGTGGCTCAGTATCTATTTACCTTAAAGTGCCTGTGTTTCTCTGTTGAATGTGTGCCTGTCACTGATTTTCTTTCTATAATTGTCAATGTGTCTATCCTTGTCTGTCCGTCTGTCTGACTGACTGCCTATCTCTGTGCAACATGATGGAATGATTTGCTGCATTAGCAGCAAGTTAAGGTAACAAGTGAATGTAAGAGTAAAAATGTAGCCCATAAAGTACAGCTGCAGAAATGTGTTAACTGAAGGACATTAGTCTCCGCCCTCTTTCCAGATCTCTATCTCAAGGATGTGAACAATTCAAGTAGACCAAAGGAGACCCTAAAAAGGAGACCTGATTATTCCTAAAATACACGGTTGCAAGTGTAGTTTATTAACTGTCAACAACGTCACATGTAGTGTATGAACTTAATGGAGAGTGGAACAAAATTAAACATCAATAGATTTTTCTTAAAAATGACAATGTTTCCAAACGCAATATAAACCTGTAGTTTCACATCAGAAGCACATAATCTCAGACCAATAGAATTTAACCATTTTCTGGAAAAGCAATGGTAAAGGGAGAGACACATGTTCAAACACTCTGAATGAAAATATATTTTGAAATTCTTTAATAAATAATTTGAAAGATGTATTAATTAATTATTGGGGAAAAGTCCATGAACTTTCGCGGACTTAAATAACGAATCTCCCAGAACTCATTGACTCATGCAATTAAATTCAAGTAATTTCCTTCACCATTAAGTTAAAAAATATTCCACATAGTATCGTTGAATCTGTTAACACAAATACAACTTGCATCTTGCCAACAGATTGAGGGTTTACATGGTATATGACAGGATAAAAACATACAGGAAACTGGTGAGGGGGCCTAGTACAGGGCCCTGGTGAGGAGTCCTGGTGAGGAGTCCTGGTGAGGAGTCCTTGTGAGGTGTCCTATTGTGCGAAACTGATAATGGGTCCTGGTCAGGGTTCTTGGTGAGGGGTCCTGGTGAGTGTATCTGATGATGGAAGCTGGTGAGGAGCCCTGGGGAAGTGTCCTGATGAGGGAATCAGGTGAGTGGTCCCGGTGCGGGTCTTGTTGAGGGAACATGGTGAGGGAACCTGTTGAGGGATCCTGGTGAGGGACTTGGTGAGTGGTCCTGGTGAGGCAACCTGGTGAGGTATCCTGGTGAGGGGACCTGGTGAGCATCCTTGTGAGGGAACATGGTGAGGGGACCTGGTGAGGGGACATGGTGAGGGGTCCTGGTGAGGGGTCCCGATGAGGGCACCTGCTGTGGGGCCTTGGTGAGGGGACCTAGTGAGGGGACCTCGTGAGGGCACCAGGTGAGGGTCCTGGTGAGGGTGCTGGTGAAGGGCCCTGATGAGGTCTCCTGGTGAGGGGTCCTAGTGAGGGGATCTGGTGATGGAACCTGGTGAGGGATGCTGGTGAGGGATACTGGTGAGGGATCCTAGTGAGAGTCTTGGTGAGGGTCCTGATGAGGGAACATGGTGAGGTAACATGGTGAGGGGATTCTGGTCAGGGGACCAGCTGAGGGATTATGATGAGGGAGCTTGGTGAGGGGACCTGATGAGCGAAGCTGGTGAGGGCCCTGATGAGGGAACTTGGTGAGGTAACATGGTGAGGGGATCCTGATCAGGGGACCAGCTGAAGGATCATCGTGAGGGGTCCTGGTGATGGAACCCAGTGAGGGAACCTGGTGAGGAGACTTGGTGAAGGGACCTGGTGAGGGGAAGTAGTGTGGCATCCTGGTGAGGGAATCTGGTAGAGGGACCTCTTGAGGGGTCCTGCTGAGGGGATCATTTTGAGGGGATCCTGGTGATGGGACCTGGTGAGGGGATCCTGGTGAGGGCACCTAGGGAGGGGATCTTGATTAGGGGACCTGGTTAGGGGGTCCTGGTGAGGGGACCTGGTGAGGGGTCCTAGTGAGAGTCTTTGTGAGGGGCATCATGAGGGGACCTGTTGATGGAGCCTGGTGAGGGATCCTGGTGAGTGTTTCTGGTGAGGGAACCAGGTAAGGGGTCCAGGTGACACGTCCTGCTGATGAGTCCTTGTCAGGGTTCCCGATGAGGGGATCTGGTGAGGGGTCCTGGCGAGGGTTCCTGGTCAGGTGTCCTCATGTGGGGACCTGGTGAGGGGTCCTGGTGAGGGTCTTGGACTGGGGTCCTGGAGAGGTAATCTGGCGATGGAACCAAGTGATGGAAACTGGTGATGCATCCTGGTGAGTGGATCCTGGTGAGGAGACCTGGTGAGGGAATCTGGTGAGGGAGACAGGTGAGGGGCTCCTGGCTGGGAACCTGGTGAGCAGATCCAGGTGAGGGGACCTGGTGAGGGGATCCTGGTCAGGGGACCTGGTGAGGGATCATGGGGAGGGGACCTGGTGAGGGAATCTGGTGAGGGAGACAGGTGAGGGGCTCCTGGCTGGGAACCTGGTGAGCAGATCCAGGTGAGAGGACCTGGTGAGGGGATCCTGGTCAGGGGTCCTGGTGAGGGATCATGGGGAGGGGACCTGGTGAGGGGACCTGGTGAGGGGCCTGGTGTGGGGATCCTGTTGAGGGCTCCTGCTCAGGCTTCCTGTTGTGGGGACATGGTGAGGGGACCTAGTGAGGTGCCCTGTTGAGGGGACATGGTGAAGGGTCCTGTTGTGCGAACCTGGTGAGCGTCTTGGTGAGGGTTCTGATGAGGGAACCTTGTGAGGTAACATTGTGAGGGGATCCTGGTCAGGGGACCTGCTGAGGGATAATCGTGAGGGGTCCTGGTGATGGAACCTGGTGCGGGAACCTGGCGAGGAGACTTGGTGTGGGGACCTGTTTAGGGGATCCTGGTGAGGGGACCTGTTGAGGGCACCTAGGGGGGATCGTGATTAGCGGACCTGGTGAGGGGATCCTGGGGAGGGGATACTGGTGAGGGGATACTGGTGAGGGGTCGTGGTGAGGGGACCTGGTGAGGGCACCTATGGAGGGGATCTTGGTTAGGGAACCTGGTGAGGAGATCCTGGTGAGGGGATCCTGGTGAGGGGATCCTGGTAAGGGGACTTGGTGAGGGAACTTGGTGAGGGAACCTGGTGAGGGGTCCTGGTGAGAGGACCTAGTGAGGGGCCCTGGTGAGGGTCCTAATGATGTCCCCTAGTGAGGGAAGCTAGGGTGGGAATCTTGGTTAGGGGATCTGGTGAGGGGATCATGGTGAGGGGAACCTGGTGATGGATCCTGGTGAGGGTTCATGTTGAGGGAACCTGGTGAGGTGACCTGGTTAGGGGTCCTTGTGAGGGGACCTGGTTAGTGGTCCTGGTGATGGGGCTTAGTGAGGGGACCTGTTGAGCGAACCTGGTGAGGGTCTTGGTGAGGGCCCTGTTGAGGGAACATTGTGAGGTAACATGGTGAGGTGATCCAGGTCAGGGGACCTGCTGAGGAATCATGGTGAGGGGGCCTGGTGTAGGGACCTGGTGAGGGGACACGGGGAGGGAACCTGGGGAGGGGACATGAGGAGGGAACCTGGGGAGGTGACTTGCTGAGGGGTCCTGGTGAGAGTACCTGCTGATTCGACCTGGCGAGTGGACCTAATGAGGGGAACTGGTGGGGGTTTTGGTGAGGGGCCCATGTGAGAGTTCCTGCTGAGGGAACGAGGTAAGGGATCCTGATGAGAGAACCTGGTGAGGGACCCTAGTGATGGGTCCTGGTGATGGTTCTTGGTCAGGTTTCTGGATGAGGGGACCTGGTGAGGGAATATGGTAACAGAATCTGGTGAGGAACTTGGTGAGGGGACCTGGTGAGGGGTCCTGGTGAGGGGACCTGGTGAGGGCACCTATGGAGGGGATCTTGGTTAGGGAACCTGGTGAGGTGATCCTGGTGAGGGGATCCTGGTGAGGGGATCCTGGTGAGGGGACTTGGTGAGGCAACCTGGTAGGGGTCCTGGTGAGAGGACCTAGTGAGGGGCCCTGGTGAGGGTCCTAATGATGTCCCCTAGTGAGGGAACCTAGGGTGGGAATCTTGGTTAGGGGATCTGGTGAGGGGATCTTGTTGAGGGGAACCTGGTGATGGATCCAGGTGAGGGTTCATGTTGAGGGAACCTGGTGAGGTGACCTGGTTAGGGGTCCTTGTGAGGGGACCTGGTTAGTGGTCCTGGTGATGGGGCTTAGTGAGGGGACTTGTTGAGTGAACCTGGTGAGGGTCTTGGTGAGGGCCCTGATGAGGGAACATCGTGAGGTAACATGGTGAGGTGATCCTGGTCAGGGGACCTGCTGAGGAATCAGGGTGAGGGGGCCTGGTAAGGGAACCTGGTGAGGGGACATGGGGAGGGAACCTGGGGAGGGGACATGGGGAGGGAACCTGGGGAGGGGACTTGCTGAGGGGTCCTGGTGAGAGTACCTGCTGATTCGACCTGGCGAGGGGAACTGATGAGGGGAACTGGTGGGGGTTTTGGTGAGGGGCCCATGTGAGAGTTCCTGCTGAGGGAACGAGGTATGGAATCCTGATGAGAGAACCTGGTGAGGGACCCTAGTGATGGGTCCTGGTGATGGTTCCTGGTCAGGTTTCCGGATGAGGGGACCTGGTGAGGGGTCCTGGTGAGGGAATATGGTAACAGAATCTGGTGAGGAACTTGGTGAGGGGACCTGGTGAGTGTTGTTTGTGACGGATCATGCTGAGTGGGCGTGGTGAGGTGACTTAGTGGGGGGTCCTGGTGAGATGTCCTGGTCAGGGTTCCTGGTGAGAGGAGCTGATGAGGCGATCCTGGTGATAGGATCCTGGTGGTGGGTCCTGGTGATGTTTCCTGGTCAGGTTCTGGATGAGGGGACCTGGTGAGGGGTCCTGGTGTGGGTTTTGTGTGGGGACCTGGTGAGGGAATATGGTGACAGAACCTGGTGAGGGAACTTGGTGAGGGGATCCTGTTGAGGATCTTGGTGAGGGGTCCTGGTGAGAGGACCTGGTGAGGGGACTTGGTGAGAGGACCTGGTGAGTGTTGTTGGTGAGGGATCCTGCTGAGTGGGCCTGGTGAGGTGACTTGGTGGGGGGTCCTGGTGAGATGTGTGGGTCAGGGGTCCTGGTGAGGGGAGCTGGTGAGGGGATCCTGGTTTGGCGACCTGGTGAGGGGATCCTTGTGATGGGACCTGGTAATGGAACCTGGTGAGGGAATCCTGGTGAGGGGACCTGGTGAGTGGATCCTGGTGAGGGGACTATGTGAGGGCATCTGGGGAGGGGATCTTGTTTAGGGGCCTGGTGAGGGGATTCTGGTGAGGGGATCCTGATGAGGGAACCAGGTGAGGGGTCCTGGTGAAGGAACCAGGTGACGGCCCTTGGTGAGGGGACCTGGTGAGGGTCTTGGTGAGGGTCATGTTGAGGGAATCTGAGAGGGAACCTGCTGATGGAGTCTGATGATGGAGAGGGAACCTGGTGGTGGGGCCTAGTGAGGGGCCCTGGTAAGGAGTCCTCGTGAGGGTCCTCGTGAGGGAATCTGTTGAGGGGACCTGGTGAGGTGTCCTGGTGAGGGGTCGTCGTGAGGGGACCTGTTGAGGGGACCTGGTGAGGTGTCCTGGTGAGGTGCCCCGGTGAGGGGTCCCTGGTGATATTGCAGTTCTCACCAGGCAATGGCCTTCCTCAGATGGACGAGAAGGAGAAGGAAGATGGAGGGAAGAGCTCTCTCTCACTTGAACTACAGAGCTGAACACAGGTACCACAAGATACTGCGATCAACAACTCTCCGTCTGTCCATCCATTGGGATACTTACATTGCACTCAACTGTCACGGGCCATATACCGTTTCTGTCTAATTATTTCTTGTAACATATCTAAGCTGTTGCTTCTTAAAAAACTTAATAAACTTTATTCTAATTGCTTATGAATAGTCGACTGCCCATCTGGCCCCGAATCCTCCTCATGGTCTTAATTAGTATGCTTATCTCATTCTCAGTGAATGATGGTATATATATATATATATATATATATATATATATATAGGGGATTATAGTAATAATAATATATTGGGGTTATGGTGTATATATATATATAATATATTGGAGATTATGGTATATATATGTAATATATTGGACAATATGGTGTATAAATATATATATATAGGAGATTATGGTATATATATATAATATATTGGGGTTATGGTAGATATTATGGTTGTATGAAAAGGAAAAAAAATGAGCTATTGAATTATAATCTATAATGAAGAGGGTTGATAGGGGAATCTCTGTCGAAGCCCAGGACAAGGGGGAAGAATATCTTCTCTTGATGACAGAGATGAGGCAGAATTTCTTCCTGTGGAAGCGCTTGATTGTTTGGACATCTTTTTTCCCCCAGAGAACAGTAGAGGCTGTGTTAATGAATCTGTTTCACACTGAGTTGAGCAGGATTGACGATGGTGTCAGTGGGAATGAGATCATTGATTTAGGACATTGAGGCTGAAGCCACCATCAGGGCAGGTATAACAATTTTAGATATAATTTTCCTGTTGCTATTTCTTTACTGTTATGTTCTTATTTGGAGGATAAGTGTCAGCTCTTGTTCATTACACATAACCACGTGTGTCATGTTGTAATCTTATGGAAGCTTCTGATTCAACATCTACAGACTGACTGAAAAATTGCGACAGTGAAATTCAACAGTGTAACCAGCCTTTCCCAATGATCAGCCATCATCATTGCTTAGCCAGCGCCTGGCCAGTTGTCCTGATCCCCTGTGTTACCAGTTACAGATGAAAAATTTAACACAATGATCAAGGGAATTGTTAGGATTTTATTTTCATAGATACATTCTTCTTTGCATATTGATTGCAGTACCAGAAAGGATGAAGCAGCCTTAAAAAGCCATTGTTTATATTTAAACAAAAGGAAATTGGGCAAATACTTGATACAGGTCACATTCATGAAGGTAAAGGAAGGTAGAAAGATGACAAGGGAGAACTCATTCTGGTAAAGGTACAGTAGCAATTGGCCGATTGGGAAAATTAGGGGGGAATGGGTGTCCCGGGGCAAGAGCACAGGCAACAATGTTGAGAGCGATGGGATTATTTAAGTAAAAGTGTTAATTCTACAGGTTGCAGGATAATAGAGAGATAGGCACAGGGGGTGGTGGATGGTGGGGAACAGGCATGTGAAGAGCAGGATCAGAATTGTAGGAGGCTACAGAGATAGGAAGGGAGGGTGAGTGAGGGGCCGTGCATGGATTTGAACAGGTGGATGAGAATTGTAGGGGCTGGAGGAGGTTACAGAGATATGGAGGGAGGTGGTAAGGGAGGGATTTGAACAGGAGGATGAGAATTGCAGGGGCTGGGGGAGGTTACAGAGATAGGGAGGGAGGGGGTGAGGGAGGGATTTGAACAGGAGGATGAGAATTGTAGGGGTTGGAGCAGGTTACAGAGATAGGGAGAGAGGGTGTGAGGGATGCATTTGAACAGGAGAATGAGAATTGTAGGGGCTGGAGGAGGTTACAGAGATAGGGAGGGAGGGAACGAGTGGCCATGGGGGGATTGGTAGAGGAGTATGAGAATTGTACGGTCTGGAAGAGGTTACAGAGGTAGGGAGGGAGGGAACGAGGGGCCATAGAGGGATTTGAACAGGAGGATGAGAATTGTAGGGGCTGGAGGGGGTTATAGAGGTAGGGAGGTAGTGATTTGTACAGGAGGATGAGAATTGTAAGAGCTGGAGGAGGTTACAGAGATAGAGAGGGAGGGGGTGAGGGAGGGATTTGAACAGGAGGATGGGAATTGTAGGGGCTGGAGGAGGTTACAGAGATAGGGAGGGAGGGGTGAGGGAGGGATTTGAACAGGAGCATGAGAATTTGAGAATCGAGATGTTGCCTGAGAACCAGTGTGGGTCAGTGAACACCGGGAGGTGGTGAGGGCGAGGTGGCCAGGAACAAGTTAGGAAAGGGGCGTGTGGCAGGGAATTGAAGGAGCTGCAAGTTAAAGAGGGTGAGTTGAAAGATGAAGTTTAAAATCGAGGCTTAGGGCAGGAGCATCAGAAATTGGAGTGAGCTGGAGAGCTGGAATTATAAGCAAATAATTGAGCAGGAGAGACTTCAATTACAATTCAACAGCTTTAGCTTCCCAGACCACTTCAAAAAGTTTTTAAAAAATAATAAAGCATAATTGGATTTGCAGCATTTAAAAATATATAACGTTATCATTCTGTTTGAACTCCCCATTTCAACTTTTCTTCATCAAGATCTTAAAGTGAAGTAAACACATAACTTCCCTGCCCCTGCTGTTGTGTGAACTAAATGCTCAAACCAAGAGAGACTTACTGATCAGCAGCAGGCTGGAAGTAACTGCCATCTGGAGAATGGCGTTCAGACCATACACAGGCATTGGGAACCAATCTCCTGCTGCCTCTTTCTCTGGCTGAGCCCCAGGACTAATGATGAGACGGTTCAGATGTTGTGAAATTTAAATAAACGTGTCCTGGATATGACGTGATGAAGCAAGTGGAAAGTTAATCAACAGAGAATGTACACGCTCCCCACTCTGGTTCAATGTGTGTTTGTTTTTCTGTGTCTCAATCTGCTTTCAAACTGTGATTTGTTTGTGTTGGGATGTTGCTCAGAGATTGACTTGAGAGTGGAACTCGGGGATCTTGCTGTCCTATTTTGGCTTTTAAAAAATGTCTTTCCTTTTGTGTTTTTAAGCAATTTTATCTTTTTCTCCCGAGAAATTTGTGTTCTGAAAACTGGAAGGTGAGGATCCAAAGAGGGAAAGTTTGGGACAAGGACAAGGACAGGAGCTTCTTCCAGAGGGGGATAGTCAGAGGCCTGGTCCACAGGCTTCACCCACATGAGTTGTATCTGTTTATTACCCCAATCAAGCTTTAATTTTCATCTCTGAGTGACAGAGATAGAGAGAAAGATTGAGGGGGACAGATATGTGAATGAGATGGGAAGAGACATACAGAGAGAAACACAGATAAAGGGATCAGTCTCTCAATCTATTTTAGCCTCTGGTTTATAACTGGGATACTTCTGTATTTGAAGATATTAGTGAGAGATTGTGTAACTGAGAAGGAGGTTGTGGTGGTGGAATCCTAGGTACTTGTTGTGGTATTCTATTTAAAAATGCCCCTGCTTTGTGTTTTATTCAATTCTTTTATGTCTCTCTTTTTGAAAGGAATTTGGAGTTTGAAGACCGAAATGTGATGAGGCATCCTTCAACAGGAGCTTTTCCCTACAGGGGAATGGATGGCTTGAGGCCTGCTCCACAGGCTTCACCCACATGAGTTGTGTCCCTTTATCACCCCGAGGTTTCATTTTAATCTAAGGGACCCTGGTTTTTGATTCATCGAAGCGGTGTCTCTGAGATGATGGGGTGCTGGATTTTGAAACCCTGGGGTTAAAATATCCCAGCTTTGCAATTAGTCACAAACACATTAACCCTTTGGTGTGTGACAAAGAGGGAATTAAAAATCTGAAATCTGAAGTTGTTTAAAATCTTGTTATGATTCCAAAAGAAGACAGGTGGGGAGACAATGGGATGAAGTGGACAGTTAAATCAGATTCACAGTGGCCATTACTGTTCAGTTTACTGTGCTTCTGACTTCACATTTACCTCTCTCTCTCTGCTGCTTATTTTCTGTCTGTCGATCCCTCTGCAGCTTCTCTCATTCTCTCTCTCCAGCTTTCTTTGTGTCTATTTAAACCATATATTAATAAAAACTGTCCACAAACTGCGATGTGGTTTGTCATTATTTTAAATGGGGAGACAGAAACATTTCTTCTCTCATTTCAATGTAGAGCACATGAGATGGAAAGATACAGAGATATGGACAGAGACAATGAGAGAGAAAGAGGGAACAGGGAGAAGGACCTAGATAGAAACATGGATCTTTACCCTGAATGTGAGAGAAGGGAAAAGAGGGCGAAAAGGTAGAGAATGATTGAAACAAAGAGAGAGGGAAGCCGAGGGGAGTGGAGATGTAAAAACAGGAAGGGGTGGGGAGGGGTGTGTGAAAGAGAGACACGGTCGGAGGGTCTCCAGTGTGTAGTCACTGGCAGCCTCCATTCACATCCTCTGAGACAGAATGACATGTAAAAATAAACCCTGGGACGGTGATTTTAAATTGTCCCAAAGGAATGAGCAGCCCCATCCCAAACTGAAAGAGGGAGTTTAGCATCTTCTGGAGACTGATGGGGGACAGGGGGAGCCATTTTTAATCAGTTTATGCAGCTTCTGTTTATGGATGTCTCTCTCTCTCCCTCCATCCTCCTAAATAGAGGGAGAGGGAGAATAATGGAAAGAGAGAGCAAAACAGGAGGAGTTGAGGGAGTGGTGAGAGAGAAAACTCACTTTAAAAATGAACCCATGGGCTCTGAAGCATTCCCCATGGCCTGGAATTGACGTGAAGCCGGTGTAATTTGGGAATAAAGTTTGTGTTTGAGGCAGAGGGATGAATGTGAGGGTGAAATGAGCTGCACAGCGGGAGGGCCATTTGAATTCAGTTTGATGTGATTGTGATTGTTGGATTTCTGTGTGTCTCTCTCTCCCTCTCTCTCTCTCTGCTTCTTCATCTTCTGGCATGTGAGAAAGGGAGTGAGGCAGGGAGGGAGAGAAACAGCGAGAAAGAAGAAACAGAGTGAGACAGGGAGAGAGAGAGAGAGAAAGGAGAGGTAAGGCCAAAACAGGGGGAGAGATAGAAAAACAGAGTTGGGTTGGGGTGGGGGGTTAAAAGACATAGGGTGTGGGGAGAGGGGACTCCCCGTGTGCACTCACTGCCCAGCACCCAGTGACAGCCTTCCAGAAAGTGGGATTTTACACAAACTCACAGCCTGAGGCAGTGATTTTAAAATGTCTCCTGAGAAAAGCCAGCTGCTTCCCAGTTGAGTTTCAGCCCTTTTGGGAGGTGTGGGGGTGTGGGGTGAGCAGGGTGGGGAAACCGAAGGGATGGCCCCAGATTGGGAAATCACACGGGTCAGCCGTGGGGAGAGGAAAGTTCTGGGATCCTGCTGTGTAAAATAAAAATGTCTGCCAGCCTTCCCTGCACAGCGGCAATGAGCACACTTTAAAAAATGTGTTCATTGAGTGTGAAGTACTCGGAGAGGGTCTGGAATGAAAAACCTGAGGCTGTGTTCACACGCCAGAGTCATGTCTGTGTGTGTTAGACAGGCAGGGCCATGGGGTTTCCAGGGTTAAATGGAAGGGGCAGCAGCCATTTGAATTCAGTTTTATGTAGACCTGAGGGGGTTGGGGCAGGTGGGAGGAGGGAGCAACCCCCAGTCTCTCTCTCTCCAGCTTTCTATCTTTCCGTTCTCTCTCTCTCTCCAGCTGTTTCTGTCTCTATTTGACCTTTCAATAAAATGTTTTAAAATGCACCAATGTGATTGGTCATTATTTTAATTGGGGTGGGTGGTGGGTTGGGGGAGAGAGGGTGTGAGACCCATTTCCCACTCACTTTCCCACAATCCACAGTCACATTTATAACTGACCACGAAGGGTGGTGTGTGGGATCTTGCTGAGCACACATGGATCCCCCCTCCCTACCCCCTGTTCCATGCACCCCCAACGGTGTCAACACTTTAAAAATAAAAAGGTTGAGGGAAAGAAGGGGGTGGGGAATGAGGGAGGTGGGATGGGGGCAGAGATAAAAAGAGGAACAGAGTGAGGGAGAGTGAAACAGAGAGAGGGGGTGGGGCTATTGGAGACTGAGAGGGGCTGGGGAAAGAGACACAGGGTCTGGGGGGGGTGCCGTCTTCCATTGTTGGACCACTCTTGGGATCCTGCTGTGCAGAATGGCCTTAATTGTATCTCTAATATCTATTTAATGGCCTGGGGATACCTGATAGTGGAATTATAAATATAAAACATGGCCAGTGTCATGTGGATTTTTGTTTGAGATGGTAAGACAGGAACTCTTCAGAATGAATTACAATCCAGCACTCACAGGGGCGAGGAATTAAAAAGGCCGGAACTTGTACCCGGGTCTAATTCACCAAGAACACAGGGCCTGTGTCTGACAGCAAGTGATGTAAGGGTTAAAGATAAAAGGCTGGCAGCCATTCCAATTCACTGTTCTGACCTGTGATCGTAAAATTCTCAGTCTCTTCTCTCTCCCTCAGAAACTACATCTTTCTCCCTTAGAGAAATGTGTGAAGAGAGAGAGAGAGAGAGAAAGGGAAAGGGAAACAGGGGAGTCATTGAGGGTAAATGGAGGGGAAAGATAGCAAAACAGCGCATGGGGTGGGGGTGACTAGACACAGGATCTGGGGCGTCTCAGATGTTTAGACTCTGCCCAGATCCCAGTCAGTTCCTTCTAGAAAAGTCATAATTGCAGAAATACATCCAGGGACAGTGAAGCAAATGAGTAACTAACAAGGAGAACATTTGAAAATATAATTCATTCACTGGAAAGCACTCAGCTTTCCTGAGATTCCGAATGGGGGTCTTCACTGTCTTAGACTCTCTCAAACATGTTCTCTCTCGCTATGTCTCTCTGCCTGTGTAGATATTTCCCCAGTTTAAAAAGTGAAAAGCAAAGCTGACTGCACCCTGTGGGATCTTCCTGTGCACAAATTGCCTGCAGCTTTTCCTGGACTGTAGCAGTGACCACACAATGTCAAAGAGAAACCAGTACATTGACTGTCATTCAAATTAAAAGCCCTTGATCCTGGGTAAAGGCTTGTTCTAAACTCCAGAACTGTCTTGTGTTTGAGACAGGGCGATGGAAGTTTGAGGGATTCTGGGGGAGCTGGGGTGGAATTTCCTTGACTCTCTCACTCCAGCTTTGTCTCTCTCTCTCTCTCTCATTCCAGACATTTCTTTCTATCACTTCATCTTGTAATAAACTGAGTCCTAATATGATATGTCGATATTTGAAATAGGGGAGAGGGGAGGGTGGAGGGGGTTTGGGTGGGGGATGAGGGGGAGTGGGTCCCATTTCCCTCTTACTCCTTCCAGCCCTGTCTATGAGGTTTGGGCTGAGCTGTGGAGGGAGAGGAATATTCTGTTAGACTGGGGCCTGTTCCTGTCCCAGATCTTTAATGCTGCCTCTTTGACCAGGCCTAATTCAAGGCCTAATTTCAGGCCCCTCGGGAGGGGCTGTGCATTGTCTGAACTCCCCAATAAGGCCTGTGTTTTAGGCCATGAATGTGACGGTGAAACTAAATGTAAAGCAGCCACTTGAATTCATTTGATTTGAGAGTGCGATTTCTTGCTATCTCTATCTCTCTCTCTCCTTCCATCTTTCTACTTAGATTGTGCGTTTTCAGGGAGGGAGGGAGAAAGGGGAGAGGGAGGGAAACAGGGAGAGAGGTGTGCAGGGAGGGAAGAGACAAGGATCTGGGGGTCTCTGGTGCGTAGTCACTGCCCAGCTCCCAGCCTCTGGGGAAAGGACCCTCACTCCCAGCCTTCCAGAAGGTTTGATTTGTGAAAAGAAACTGTGTCACTGAGGGCCAATCTGTGACATTTTGATTAAATATATTTCCCTGCCTTGCCTTTTTCATCAATTCTCAACCTGAAACACTTTGACCTGACTGTGAGCACGATGCAGTATGTGGGATCTTTCTGTGCACGATAACCAAACAGGGTTTCCTAAATGACCAACAGTGAGCACACTTTGAAAATTAATTCGGCGACTGGTGAAGAAGGCGTGAGGGTCTGAAGTAAAACTTGCTCACGTGAGGCTGTTTCCCCGAATAACACTGCTGTTTTAGACACTTCGATGAATTGAGGCTTTAATGAAATGGACGGGAACCATTTTGAATTGAGTTTATTGCGGTCCTGACTTTGGTTTTCTCTCTCTCGCTCTCTCTCTTTCTTTGCCTCTCCATATTCTGGCATGTGAGAAACAGAGAGAGAGAGAGAGAGAAAGAGAGAGAGAGAGTTGGGAAAGCGGAGAGATTGAGGGAAAAAGTGTGGGTTGGGGGGTGAGGTGGATCTGAAAGAGGGAGGGACAGGATTTGGGGTTTATCCAGTGTGGCCATGATGGGAATGTTTGTGGGATCCTGCTGTGCAATGCAATCTTAAGCTATGATGCATTGTCTTTCCAATTTTTCTGAGTCCTAGAATTAAGTTTCTAAATGTGACGCTGTGTAAACGCTTGTATTTTTTATATTGTTTATTTATTGTAATGTTTACAGTGTTGAAGGTCAGATGATCAATTTGACGGGAGCAGAGTGAGGGGGAATGGGGTTGAATTTTTCTCACTCATTTCTCTGAAGCCTTTCAAAGTTTTGTAACACAATCAGACCTCCACCCCATCCCAAGTTTTAAAGAGGGAGAATAGCCTTTTCTGGGTCAGGCGGAAGGAAACCTGGCTCACACCACCTTGCTCATGGGATCTTGCTGTGCCTATCTGGCCTGCAGCCTGTCCTGCACTGCAGCCGTGGCTCCACTCCCTGAATTCCGTTTACTGATGGGCTGATTGAGGATAGCTCCCATTTCCACCCCCACCCGTCACAGCTCCCATTTCTCTCAGTAAATCATTGATAAATATAAAACATGGTCACAGTGAATCATTATTTAAAAAGGGAAGGCAGCAAATTTTCAGAGCACAATTAAAAAGACCCGAACTTGGACCTGGATCTAATTCACCAAGAACACAGGGCCTGTGTCTGAGAGCATGCGATGTAAGGTTTAAAGTTAAAGGCCCAGTAACCAATTTAATTCACTTCACTGATCTCTGATTGTAAAATTCTCAGCCTTTTGTCTATCTATTGGTCTCTCCATCTTGCTCCCTTAATAAGGAAGATTGGCGAAGAGATATAGAGAGAGAGAGAGAGACGGTGGGGGAAGGAGTGAGGGGAAACAGATGGGTAGAGATAGTAAAACAGAGGAACCGGTGGGGTTGAATAGACACAGGATCTGGTGGTCTCCGATGTGTAGACTATGCCCAGCTCCCAGTCACATCCTTCTAGAAAGGCCGAATTGCAAAAATTAATCCAGGGATGTTGAGGCAAGTTACTAACTAACCATGAGTGTATTTGAAAATTTAATTCATTCACTGGAAAGCACTCAGCTTTTCTGAGGTTCCAAAAGGAGGTCTTTGCTGTCTTAGTCTCTCTCTCTACAATGCTACCCCTCTCTCTGAAAATATTTTCCCAATTTAAAAACTGCGAAGCAAAGCTGACTGCCCCTTGTGGGATCTTGCTCTGCACAAAATGCCTGCAGCGTTTCATACTGTTCCACAATGTGTTAATTTATTAAAATGTGCTCATTGGACTAATTTCCCACCCTTCAGGAGCCCTTCACCAAGTCCAAACTGTGAGAGTGTGTAAATCCTGAATAAGCCTGTCTCTCTAGGATGTGTCCCTACGTTAGAACAGAGAGAGGGGGGGGAAACAGGAAAAGACAGTGAAACAGAGGCAGGGGCTTGTGGGGGAGGAAGAGATGCAGGATCTGAGGTAAAGGGGGATCTCCAGTGTGGAGTCAGTGCCCAGCTCCCTGTCTCTGCAGAAAAGCCTCACTCACACCCTCCTGGGGACGCCTGGTTTCTAAAAATAAATGCTGGGACAGAGATTTCAAAAAGTCTCACACAGGAACAGGCAGCTTGTTCCCAGTTTAAACAGGGGAGTTTAGGCCTTTCTGGGGATGTGTCCAGACTCAGAGTACACACGGTGCCCAATTGGGGGACAGAAGGGGGAAGAGGGAGGATTACTGCAGACATGAGGCTGGGGAAGGAACGTGTCTCCCTGTCCCCATCCAGATAGCATCACATTGCTGCCTGTGGGATCCCCCTCTGCACTGATGGCCTGCAGATTTTCCTGAACTGCAAATGGGACCACACAATGTGAAAGAGAACCAGTTCATTGACGATCATTCAAATTAAAAGTCCAGGATCCTGGGTAAAGGCTTGTTCTAAACTCCAGAAATGCCTTTGTGTTTGAAACAGGGCTATAAGACCATAGACTATAAAATATAGGAGCAGAAATTAGGCCATTCATCCCATCGAGTCTGCTCCACCATTCAATCATGGCTGATAATTTGATCAACCCCAATCTCCCACCTTCTCCTCGTAACCTTTGATCCCACTACCAATCAAGAACCTATCTATCTCGGTCTTAAATACACTCAATGGCCTGGCCTCCACAGCCTTCTGTGGCAATGAATTCCTTAGATTCACCACCCTCTGGCTAAAGAAGTTTCTCCTCATCTCTGTTCTAAAAGGTCTTCCCTTTACTCTGAGGCTGTGCCCTCAGGTCCAAGTCTCTCCTAATAATGGAAACATCATCCCCATGTCCACTCTATCCAGGTGAGGGGGAGTGGGTCCCATTTCCCTCTCAATCCTTCCAGCCCTGTCTGTGAGGATTGAGCTGAGCTGTGGAGGGAGAGGAATGTTCTATCCAGGCCTTTCAGTATTCGAAGGGATTTAAAATGATTCTGCTGGGGTGAGGGAGGGTGTGGAATTTCCCTGTCTCTGTGACTCCAGCTTTCTCTCTCTCTTTCTCTCTCTTTCCAGACATTTCTTTCTCTACTTCATCTTGAAATAAACTTCTAAGCAATTCCCAATGTGATTTGTTGGTAATTGAATTGGGGGAGAGGTTAGGATGGAGGGGGTTGGGGTGGGGGGTGAAGGGGAGTGGGTCCCATTTCCTCTCACTCCTTCCGGCCCTGTCTGTGAGGTTTGGGCTGAGCTGTGGAGGGAGAGGAATATTCTGTTAGACTGGGGCCTGTTCCTGTCCCTGACCTTTACTGCAGCCCCTATGACTAGGCCCAATTCAAGGCCTAATTTCAGGCCCAACAGGAGGGGCTGTGCATTGTCTGAACTCCTCAATAATGCCTGTGTTTTAGGTGATGAATGTAACAGTGAAACAAAATGTGCAGCAGCAACTTGATTTCATTTAATTTGAGGATGTGATTGTGCTTTTTCTTGCTGTCTCTCTCTCTCTCTCTCCCATCTTTCTCTTTCGATTGTGAGTTATCAGGGAGGGAGGGAGAGAGAAAGAGAGGGAAACAGGGAGGGAAGAGACGAGGATCTGGAGGTTTCCGGTGTACAATCACTGCCCAGCTCCCAGCCTCTAGAGAAATGACCCTCACTCCCAGCCTCTCAGAAGGTTGGATTTGCGAAAAGAAATGGTGTCACTGAGGGCCAATCTGTACCATTTTGTTTCAATATATTTCCCTGCCTTGCCTTTTTCATCAATTCTCAACCTAAAACACTTTGACCCAAATGTGAGCATGTTGCAGTGGGTGGGATCTTTCCGTGCGCAAATACCAAACAGGGTTTCCTAAATGACCAACAGTGAGCACACTTTGAAAATTAATTCAGTGACTGGTGAAGCTGGTGGGAGGGCCTGAAGTGAAACTTGTTCACGTGAGGCTGTTTCCCCGAATAAAGCCGCTGTTTTAGACACTGCGATGAATTGAGTCTTTAATGAAATGTGCGGGAACCATTTTGAATTGAGTTTATTGAGGTCTTGACTGTGGTATTCTCTCTCTCTCTCTCTCTCTTTGCTCTCCATATTCTGGCATGTCAGAAACAGAGAGAGAGAGAGAGATTGAGTGAGTTAGGAAAGTGGATATATTGACGGAAATAGTGTTGGGGGTGGGGAGACAGGATTTGGGGTTCCTACAGTGAGGACTTGGTGGGGATGTTTTTGGGATCCTGCTGTGCACTGCAATTGTAAACATTTAGGTATTGACTTACCAATGTATCTAAGATCCTGGAATTGAATTTCTAAATGTGACGCTGTGTAAATGCTTGTATTTTTTATTTTGTTTATTTATTGTTATGTTTACAGTGTTGAAGGTCAGATGATCAATTGAATGGGAGCAGAGTGAGGGGGAGGGGTGTTGAATTGCACTCACTCATGTCTTTTAACCCCTCACCCCAACCCAACTCTGTTTTGCTTTCTTTCCCCCTGTTTCC
The DNA here is from genome assembly GCF_017639515.1 of Carcharodon carcharias. Lineage (NCBI taxonomy): Eukaryota > Metazoa > Chordata > Chondrichthyes > Lamniformes > Lamnidae > Carcharodon > Carcharodon carcharias. Next base: position 1,636,627 of record NC_054505.1, on the reverse strand, counting down.
CCTCACCTCTCCTTTCTCTCTCTCTATCTCTCTCTCTCTCCCTTTCTCTCTCTGTTTCCATCTTTCTCTCTTTTCTCTCCCTCCCTGCCTCACTCTCTTTCTCACATGCCAGAAGATGAAGATGCAGAGAGAGAGAGGGAGAGAGAGAGAGAGACACACAGAAATCCAACAATCACAATCACATCAAACTGAATTCAAATGGCCCTCCCGTTGTGCATCTCATTTCACCCTCACATTCATCCCTCTGCCTCAAACACAAGCTTTATTCTCAATTTACACCAGATTCACTTTTAAACTTCAATTCCAGGCCATGACGAGGGCTTCAGAGCCCATGAGTTAATTTTTAAAGTGAGGTTTCTCTCCCACCCACCACCCCACCCAACACCCTCAACTCCTCCTGTTTTGCTTTCTCTCCCTACCTGTCTCCATCACTCTCTCTCTCCCTCTATTCAGGAGGATGGAGGGAGAGAGAGAAATCCACAAACAGAAGCGGTGTAATCTGATCTAAAATGTCTCCCCCTGTCCCCCATCAGTCTCCAGAAGATGCTAAACTCCCTCTCTCAGTTTGGAAAGGGGCTGCTCATTCCTTTGGGACACATTTTAAAATCACCATCCCAGGATTTATTTTTACATGTCATTCTATCTCAGAGGATGTGCGTGGAGGCTGCCAGTGCCTACACACTGGAGACCCTCAGACCCTATCTCTCTTTCCCACACTCCTCCCCACCCCTTCCTGTTTTTACACCACCACTCCCCTCAGCTTCCCTCTCTCTCTGTTTCAATCAGTCCCTCCTTTTTCTCTCTCTGCTCCCATCTCTCACATTCAGGGTAAAGACACATGTTCCTATCTAGGTCCTTCTCCCTGTTCCCTCTTTCTCACTCATTGTCTCTATCCATATCTCTGTTTCTTTCCCTCTATCTCATCTCTATCTACATTGAAATGAGGGATAAAATGTTTCTGTCTCCCCATTTAAAATAACGACAAACCACATAGCTGTTTCCGGACAGTTTTTATTAATAGAAAGTTTAAATAGACACAAAGAAAGCTGGAGAGAGAGAGAGGGATAGACATAAAGAATGCTGGAGAGAGAGAATGAGGGAAGCCGCAGAGGGATAGACAGATAGAAACAAAGCTGCAGAGAGAGAGAGAGGTAAATCTACAGTCAGAACCTCAGTAAACTGAACAGTAATAGCCACTGTGAATCTGATTTAACAGTCCACTTCATCACGTTGTCTCCCAACCTGTCTTCTTTTGGAATTAAAACAAGCTTTTAAAAAACTTCAGATTTCAGACTTTTAATTCCCTCTTTGTCACACACCAAAGGGTTAATGTGTTTGTGACTACTTGCAAAACCGGGATATTTTAACCCCAGGGTTTCAAAATCCAGCACCCCTTCTAACAGAAACCACTTCATCGATGAACCAAAAACCAGGGTCCCTCAGATTAAAATTAAACTTCGGAGTGACAAAGAGACACAACTCATGTGGGTGAAGCCTGTGGAGCAGGCCTCACTCCATCCATTCCCCTCTGGGGAAAAGCTCCTGTCGAAGGATTCCTCATCACATTGCAGTCTTCAAACTCCAAATTCCTGGTGAAAAGAGAGAGAAAAGAATTGACTAAAACACAAAGCAAGGACATTCTAAACAGAATAGCACAGCAAGAGCACAGGATTCCACCACCTCACCCCCCCTGCTCAGCTACACAATCTCTCAGCAACATCCAAATACAGAAATATCCCAGTTATAAACCAGAGGTTAAAACAGATTGAGAGACTGTTCCCTCTCACTGAGTTCCTCTCTGTGTCTCTCTTCCCATCTCATTAAATCTCTGTCCCCCTCAATCTCTCTCTCTCTCTCTGTGTCTCTCAGAGATGAAAATTAAACCTTGATCGGGGTAATAAACAGACACAACTCACATGGGTGAAGCCTGTGGACCAGGCCTCAGTCTATCCCCCTCTGGAAGAAGCTCATGTCCTAGTCCTTGTCCCAAACTTTCCCTCTTTGGATACTCACCTTCCAGTTTTCAGAACACAAATTTCTCAGTGGAAAAAGATAAAATTGGTTAAAAAGACAAAAGCAAAGCCATTTTTTTAAAAGACAAAATAGCACAGCAAGTTCACAGCTTTTCCACTCTCAAATCAGTCTCTCAGCAACATCCCAACACAACCAAATCAAAGTTTGAAAGCAGACTGAGACAAACAGAAACACATGCACACACATTGAACCAGAGTGAGAAGTG